>NC_134142.1:45803461-46406346 GCF_033958435.1 Carettochelys insculpta | reverse complement strand
TAATCCTTTTATTTTCACCCCAAGACTTTCTACTGGTCTTCTTTGCCTCTACTTCTGGACCTCATGTAACACCTACTCCCTTCCACGCTAATTTTCCAGTCATTTGACTTTTTTCCACTGTATCTTTTACAACTTTTGTCACAATACAGCTAATGGACTAATGCTTTCCGTCCCTTTTGTTTACTTTCCCATACTCCTTGCATTTGCGTATGGACATCTAAGATGCTCAAGAGATTAGGAAAAAAAAAGTCATTTGTAAGAGAACTTTTTTCTGCAGGTCTTGAATGCAGATTTACTATAACATAAGTGAATAATAATAGTAGGTTATTTTGGAAAGTGTTTTGCTGTGTTAGAATACAGGCTTTTCCAGTTTAGCAAAACTGTTGTGAACTTTACCACATGGATACCCTATAACCCAGATTTCAGGCATTCAGAACTCTACATGAATGCCAGCAACAGATGCAAATAAAAAGAAAGATCAGTGTTTCAAAATGTGGCCTCTGTCTGTGCATCTTTGCTTACAAATTTTTGTGCATTATTACCTGAGTGCTTAAATTATAGAATTATATTATGAATCCCACGTGTTCTTCCACCAGAGCTGAGGTTTAAGTCTTGAAAACTGGAGCCGGATTCCCCTGCTGATTTCCTTCTTGCTTCGCCTCTGCTCCTATTGCAAATTTCCATGTCTCCCCACACCATCTAGTGTTCTTAATGTAACTCTTGCTCATACTGTTCAAATTAAGTAGCAGTAATTGTCACGTCACAGAAATAAATTCTCTGGGAGATGTCACAGTAAAACAGCTGTACCCGGTAGCTAAGTATCAGTAGTTGGAGTTTACCATACTGTATGAAATCACCTGAACAAAATGCTGGACTTTTTGCTACTAAAATCCACAATGATAGTACATGCCATTGTTATTAATCTTGTTATCATTTACAGATACCTAAATATTGCAAATGGTATTATGCAGAAAGCCAGGGAACTGTGGACCACAGATATATACTACTTAGATACACACATACTGTGAGATACACATTATGAGCTGCATCAGAGCTGCACTTGGCACAACAGTGGGGGATATCAGGTAGCTAATTACAAGTCTCTGATTTCCTGGAAAATTCTGTGCTCTCCCAAGGTCTGGGGGCTGCTCTAAACTGTACCAGCTAGCAATAGTTCTTGAACCAGCTTGAACCACTTCTTATACTGGAGACTTCAGTGAAACAGTGGCAAAGCTCCTGGCATTATACTCATGGGGGACCCCAACATAGTAGAAACAACCACAACAGAAGCGATCTGGCAAGTTTCTACTCTATTTGCACCACCAGACTGGAGTAGAGGAGAGAATCTGGCTCTGTTTGTATATGTACTACAGTGTATTTATATGTAAGATGACTGTCATGCTGCCTGGAGTGACCCGTGACCACACATGCCTACCTCACAGCAGACCATCAAAGCCAGGGCAGCCATTCCAAGGTGGTAGTATATTCTATGTATTAGATTTTGTCAGCCCAGTAACCAGTGTGAACTCCTGGATTACTATAACCGTCTTTCCATGGAGTCACAGGCAGCCCTCTTAGACTTTCCAGTCTATTTTCCCCCTCAGGCAAGCAGGATGTAATGATAAGTGCTCCCTTACACCAAAAATCACAAAATATTCAGTTTGGTTCCCGTCCCAAGAGACCAGTCACTAACCAAGATCAATTGGTACCGTAGTTCTTACACCAAAAACAACACATGTGCTTACTCCTGTAATAAACTCCTATAAACTGTCTAAAGAATTATTAACTAGGAAAAAAGAAATGAGTTATGTACAGATTAAAGCAAGCAAACATATACAGACTACTGAGTTACCATCTGTAATTCCTAATGATGACAGAGATGTAATAATCTGTCAATTCAAAATGTCTTTCAGGGAGAACCAAGTGGTAATCCCTGGAGATCTATATTTTAGTTTAATGTCTCTAGTCCTATGATATTTCAAACAGCATAGAGATGGAAAATCTTCACATTAACTATTTTTTATTTCCCTTTCCCAAGTGATGGAACAAAGCCTTCTGGATGTACTTCTCCAAGGGTGGATGGGAAAAATAACAAAAATTTTGCCTTAAAATGGTCTTCTTAAATTTTGAAAGCCCTCCTGGATGGAAGGGGTGTGGGGTGCAAAACTTACATATTTCCCATATGTCATGGAAAAGAGACATTGTAAATGAGATTAATGCCTAGTGTTACAAGAATTTCAGAATCTAAACCTTAAATACATTCTTGAAAGAATAATACCTACTTAGAACAATACTAACATACAAGTAATCTGGTTTGGTTTCTGGCTATGAGTTTGTCATTTCTTAGCTAACACCGACAGCATTGGCCAGAACTGGCACATGGTTTAATAGTATCACAATTACATATATACATGTTATCTCATATCTTGTGTAGAATAGGACTAATAGAGATGCAATTTTTATACTTCTTATTACACAAATGCAAGGAGAGAAATAATCAGCAGACTTAGTCTGTGACAATGGCTCTAGCTTCAGTGCTGTCAAAAAAAACAAACAAAAATGTAAAATAACAAAAAATATTGCAAAACTTATAAAATAGGCCATGCATAAGTAGAATAATTAAATGTCTATACACATATAAGCAACTTACTTATATTTATTGTGGACTCGCTCTGCAAATCTATTTTAGTTTCACGGCCAAATAGAATTTTCATGTCATTGTTATGTTAAGTTGTACATCACACCTCTTATATTTCCCTCTCTTTGGCCTTGAATAAAAATCAGTACAACAATAATATAAATGGTATGAAAGCAGTTATGAACAGTAGCCCATCTGCACTGGACAGAATTCTACAAATCAATTAAGTGGTCATAAAAAGCTAAACAGATGTGGATGAATCAACTGCAGAAATGAAATGGATTGAACTCTTACATTTATTGTTCTCAGGTAACCCTTTTTAATAAACGAAGATGGGTAAATTACACTAATTAACCTTTAAAAATTAGATGATTTCTAAATAATAGGCTTTAAACAATACCTATTCTTTTCATTGTTGCTATAAGTGTTTTGTTCATGACAAGGCATAGTTCCATTTGAAGATCTACAGAGGTGATTGTTTAAATGTGATTTTTCTCTTTCCTTGTCAAATTATTTAATAAAATGCATATTCCCTTCTCTCCAACAGTGCAAATCAAGTAGGCTCTGGGTATAAGGAGAGTAAAATTCAAATATCTCTGTTAAAAGAAGGCAGAGTAGTTCATCTACATTAGGGCAGTTTTGTGTCCCTCCAGTTGCTTTGGACATTTCCTCCTTTTAGCTAGGGATACGTTGGCTGTTGTGGGGGCAAGAAGGCCATTCCTGATCTCGAGCAGCAATCTGCATCTGCAAGAATGCTTTGCACTGGCAGCAACCAACCTACCGCTCAAAGCCCAACCTGCAGTTTTCATCTGATTTGAGGGCTCACCCTCTGCTTGGGCTGATCAGTAAATGTCTGGTCCAGCGCAGAGAGGTCATACTGCTGTTGCTGCGTATGTTGGCAATGATGCTTTGCAAGAGTTGCTGGACATTCTGATAGGCTGCAGATTCCATGCCAGTATCCAAGAACCTTTGCTCCTTCAGGATTCACATCTTCACCTGTTGTCCATAGGCCAAACACGCTTAAGTTCAGTGTTCTTGCCTACTAGCTTTTGTTCCAGATTATTTAACTTGGTATTTTTAGGGTTAATATTTCTCTGTGGTAGTGTAATTTCTTAATTAAAATTAAACAAAGAGATCACTTATGATTTCTTTAAAAAAAAATCCAGTAAAGCTCCAAACAATAGATTGGATAGAAGAGAGAACGGTTCAAGTTTCCTAAATCACTGATACTTCCTGCTGATGTGAGGGCTGTTCAAAAGGGCACTTCACTTTTTGGTTTATTTATTAAAACCCTGCACTCAGCTATAAGAAATTAGCCTCCTAGAGATGAATCACTCCTTAGTCAGGGGAATTTGCAGGAAAGAGGCAGATCATACATACATTCTAGAGTCAGAAAATAAAATAAGATCAACTGGTATGTTATATCCTCCGTTCAATGTCTGAAATAGGGATGTTAGCTATATAAAAAAGATGTGGACTCTAGTAATTTAAAGAGGGATACTGTTAGCATCCATTGTACTAAGAAGATGGATTTTTTGGGTGATCTTTGAACATGAAGCTTTTTAACAGCTGAAGAATTATACTGCTGTGAAGAACAGTAATTCTTCCCATGTTATACAAAAGGCTGGTACTCTGAACTTAAGACAGACAGTGAGTGCTCTGTGAACCTGGCTTTCAGGTAGGCTAAAATGGTCTGCTGCAGGACAAGGGAGAGAATCCTCTTCAATTATCAGGGAAATGTTCTGGGCTGTGGGTGGCATGTGGATTTTCTTGGCTTCTTGTAATATACAATGCTCAGGCTTCGAATATCAGTTTTTAGGCTTCTCAGTCAATGCATACATCTCGATAAAGTAAACATTAGGAGAGAGGAGGTACAGGTCCTTTCAATACTGATAGCTGCCATGCAGTACTTTGAAGTCCCAGCTCCAAGGAGAGCACGGACTCGTACAACTATAGGTTAGAAGAGGGGTGGACAGTCTTTTTCATTGGGGGTCACATGGCAATTTTTTATATGTTCTGGGGTCCGAACACAAAATAGCCCCAAACCTGCCCCCAGGGTTTTGTCAACAAAACTCATGAAGCATTTATACACAAAATGCATTTTGTTGACAGTCTGTCGACAAACCTCAGCACTTCCACCAACGTGTTCTGCCTCTCTGTGATGAGGAATAATGCCATTGTCAACAGTTTCTGTCAACGAAAAAAAGCTGTATAGGTGCTGCAGGGAGCCCTCTGTCAACAGACAGGGCTTCTGGTTCATTGGGCAGCCCTGTTTGCTGGGCTTCCAGTTAGCCATTCTGTTGAGAGAGCATCTGGGCAGTCTGGCTGCTCTCTGTTGATGGAGTGGATCGCTCTTTTGATCCCCTCGTGTGTGGACGTGATCTGTCAGCAGAACTTTTGACAGAAGATCTCATCTGACTGTAACTTCTGTCGACAGATCGCTGTAGTGTAGACATAGCCTTAGTCTAATTCCCTTCCAAGATGCAAAGCTTCCAGCCATGCTGAAGAAAAGTGAACAATAAAAGCCAAGTCTGTGTTAGGTTTGTTAGTATAGCTATGCTAGTAGCACTATTCTGGCAAAGCTATTGCAGATGGAGTGTATGGCAGCAAAGAAATGCTTTGGCTACTGGTTCAGTGAGTAAAATACAGTATTCCAGCAAAAGCAATTTTATGCTAGTACAGCTGTGTCTACACCAAGCCTTTTGTTAGGATAGAAATATCATAAAAATACTCGTGCTCCTAAAAGACAGTATTATGATCAAAGTTTCTACTATGGAATTGGCCCAAGAGCTTTAAAGCTGTGGTCCTGCAAATGGGTCTACATGGAACACCACTGTTCACCTGTATGGAACAAGAGATGAATAGATTATATACAGGGCCTTAATTCTGATTCGTATTATGGTACACATATGGGCATGCTATCACATAGTAGTTTATATTAATAAATTTTGGTGTTAAGGTGTTAAAATGAGATCCTTGAATGACTAAAAATCAGTCATTTAATTAAGCAATATAAATTCTAATTAAACTCAGTTTTTTAATTTCAAAGAAGCTGGACATGAGCACTTGGAAATGTTTGCAGGGCTTTCAGCTGAATCCTTGCATCTGAAACTACAATGGGATAAGGAGGTGCTGAATGGATGACTCCACTGACAAGAAAATAGTGTGTACAAGGTTATTACAGTTCAACCCACATTCAGGTGCAACGTTTTCTTTAATCTTTTCCATCCATGTGTGTGGAATAATTTTTTATATGCACCAAGGCATGCGCAAATGTACACACCAGTAAAACACAAAGTCTAGGTGTGGGCACTCTGATAATCAGTGGGGCAGCATTTGAATGTCTCCTGAGTGGCTGCACAAGACACAGCTTTCAGGGAACACTGCTCAGGTGCCCTTGGCTTACTGCTCAGATGCCTTTGGCTATTACTCAGCTACAGCTCCCCAGTGTCTTGAGGAGAAGTGGTTCTATGGCACTTCAAACCCACTCATGAAATACTGGCTCCATTGAAATCAGTGGATTTTGTTGTCAATAACCTAATCAGCGGGGTCCGGATTCGTTTCGGGAGGGCTGGGGGAGCAACAGCTGTACGTGCCAGGATGCTGCTTGCTCTGCTTCACATTCCCCTGATTGTCATGGAGTGAGGGGAAAGCATGCCATTTGCATGCATGCCTGTCACTCCTGGCCAGTGAGGGGGCAGAGGAGTGTAGGAAAATGAGGAAGCTGTGACCTCCTGGCAAATATTTCGGCCATGCTATGTGGGTGTATACTATGGCCACTCGGGGTGTAGGGTGAACAGTTTCTTTATTCATGCCCTGGACTATCACAATCACTTAAATCCACACTGATACATGATCCCACAGGAGAGTTTTGAATCATAGAAAAATAACTGCCATTTTGACCCAAGCAATGAGGTTAGCTTAACTGCCACAGGAAAGATAGTAAATATTCATGACAGCTTATGAATATGTATGAATGGTGGTGCCATATATGGAGGGATAGTTAGAAAGTGCTGGAAGGTTCTAGAAGCCTCAGGGGATGATGTCAGGCCAGGCTATAAATTCCAGAAAAGCGCACCATCTGAGGAAGGATCTCCCGGATCTTTGGAGTGGGCAGAACTGGACTGGACGATCTCCCATATCCTTAGAGGACGACGGATCTCTGCTCGCCTCAGCGGCCTGATCAACCCCTGAAGCTCCTTCCCCCTGACCTGAATCTTTGGTCAGGACGCGAATAGTTAGAAAAGGACTGGTACCACGTATACGTATCCAGCTAGCTAGTTAGTAGTTAGAAAAGTAGGAGTTAGTAGTTCATGTTTTATAGTGTAGTATCTAGAGAGGGCATGTTTATTATTTTCCTCTCCATGTACATAGTTCCTCAAGTTGTAAGTATTTAGTGTTATATTAATTATCATTGCAAATGTTAGTGCAATAGTTAAATTCATCTTCGCAATCACCAGGATTAAATTGTTTAGTTTTTTTAAACCCATTTGTCCGTGGTTTTCGCTTCTCCCAGGGTACCCCCCTCTCAGCCTGTGCAAAAGAATTGTGGGGAAGTGTTCTGCCACGGCAGAGTCTTCACCAAGAAGGAGTAAGTTGCACAAGCTGCGTACTTTAACCACACTCCTCAATAGTCAGGGAAACAGAAGGAAGAGCATGTGGCGACCCTCCACGTACGACTGCAATTCCACACCCCACCACCACCACCAAAATGGTGTCCTTGCCAGGATTTCACCCCAGGTGTCCAAATGCTGAAGATCAGGTGAGTTGGGCTTTAGCAAACTACACCAACTTTCCTAGGAAGGAAAAGATTGAAGGATTTTCTCCTATGTGCAATTATTACTTATTATTATAACAGGGCCTTTGGTCTCCCACTTTCAGTTGAAACTCTGTTGTGCTGGGCACTATGCAAAAATATTCCCTGCCTTAGAGAACTAACAAGCAAAATAGGGATCTCCTGGTGTTAAACATCCTTCATTCTAGATTAGCCAACTTGGTTATCTTCTTACAGCAAAGTCATCCCTGTCACTCTGAGCTGCTGAGGGTGTTCTGCGTCAGACGATTGTGATAGGTCTGATTTCTTTTTTTTTTTCCAGTCCCTTCGGGCCAAGCACATCTTTACCTTAGTGCACTTCTGTTTTTGAGCATCGTGAAGACCAGCTCATGAAAGCAATTTCCAACTACCCTTTCACTTAGGAGTCTGCACAAGAGACAACCACCTTTTGTTTGATCTTGTTTACCACTTTTAGGCCCTTCCCTGGTTCCCCAACAAAATGCTTGCTACAGAGCCACTGTTTTCCCAGCCTTTGCAAAATCACGAGGGCTGCAAACGGCGCACTTGTACAGCAGCGCTTCTCCCTAGACTGGTGTTGCCAGTCCTACCTTAATGATATTGTTGCCAAAAGTCCCACTATGTACTTTTTGAGTTTTGTGGAGAGGAAGAAGCACCATTAACTTATGTGGCTGCCCCTCCATAGCGACTACTGAAGAGAGCCATGAGGGAATGTAGCCCATGGCATCAGGATTGCTGCTGGAGTTATGCTGCTGGGGAAGGAAATCAGAGAGGGCCACCTCTTAGTGTGGTTGTCTCCTGTCTCTGCCCATTTGGTGTTCTCTGAAGGCCCCTGACGAGATTGGAAAGCCACACTCACTCCCCAGTCCATGGTTAACAAAGGACTACCTGATTTGAGTGGATGATTTGCTGGCAGTTCAGTGAAGTTGTTCATGGAATTCCATGGCCTTTCTGTCCCCTTCAGTTGTGAACTTCTCTGTTGGAATCGCCAACCCCACCACCCTGCCTCACAATTATTTAAATTGACCAGTAAGCTCTGTGGGTCCTGCCATGGTTGCATTACCAGAAAAACTGAAAATGGAAGGGGGAGGATAGACTGAAGGTCTGCTGCAGCTTTTGGCAGGAATCATCTCACATGCAGTGAAGTGTTTTGGCCGGGGGGATGTTGCATGTAGAACTGTTAGTTACCAGCGTACTCAACACATGTTGCTGTTGTTTTCATTGTTAAATGATGATGCTGTTTTCAGTGGCTATCTGGGCCTGTGCCAGCATGTGGCTTCTTTACAATAGGGATATATTTTTTCTCAAGCAAAGCAGTACTATTATGTAGTAATGGAATCAATGTTTGCCTTAAGAAGTATGATAGAAGAGGCCTTGCTGTGTGTCTAACTGTAGATGGATGCAGATCGCTACCGCACACTCTAAAATCTAGCACTTGTTTGTATGCCTGTATTTCTCTGGTTCTCCCCTTGGTGAAACTGCAGACAACATGTAACCTTACCAACAGGTATAATTGCTGGTGCTGAAAACTGGAAAAAAGAATGACATGTAAATTTCACTGAGAAAGTAATGCCAGGAACTCCTGTGGGTTTATAGACTGCTGTGAAACTGGATTATTGGCTGTAAAAAGGTTGTTAATGTTTGGGAGCTATAGAAAAGCTTTACATCATCATGGATAGAAAATTAGATCTGTGATGTTAAATGTAAAAACAGGGTGCTATACAGGGGAACTCGTATATAGATAAAAATCATGTAGCCATGTTTCAGAGTCAGGTGACTTTTGGGTGTTTAAGCTGAAGTGTTTCTTGAGCTTAAGGATTGTTTTATTGTCTGATTTTGTTTGACTGATCTTTGTGAGCATAGTTAATTACACTGAAACCCTTAATAGTATAAAAAAAGCCACTCAAATATTTTGAAGTGATTTTAATAACAAAATTATGTAGTATTATACTAAGCAATTAAATTTAATAGTTTATTGTAACAGGTAACTAATTCAAACCTGTTACGTAGCATAATTAGACTTTACTATGAATTATTAAATATAAAAATTCTAACAGGAAAAATATGTTTGATGGATCAAAAGAACCTGGATTGGTTTTCCTTGATCAAGGTTTTTATGGCTGATAGTTTGAACCAACTGTCTCTCCTTTCTTTAAGTTGTTGTAGTCAACTCTCAGTGCTGAGACTCTTGTGGTTTTTGTAAGAAAAAATATTAGTTCTGCTACTGCTGTGCAGTGATCCTAAGGTAATGTTGGTGTCAAGTGGCCAAAGCATGAATGGGTGCAGGAAAAAACACTTTTATTTCCTGGTTTCAGAATTTTTTGTATGTGTCCTAGTGGAGCTGCAAACAGTTTGGTTTTGTAAAAGAAATATGCTTATTATACAGCAATATTTTCTATGCTCTAATTGCTAATATAGCTTTTAAGTATACCAGGGTTGAATTTCCTAAGAATGCTAAGTTCACAGGGCTGTGTGTTCCATTCAAGTAACATTAGCTGAATGGTGCCAAGCCCATCAGAATCCATGGAGGATGTAGGTGTAAAGCAGCTGTGTTTGGATAGAGTAATATCTGAGTGAGCAGCTCAACACCATATTCCTTGTCTCTCCTGATGTAATAGGGACTGCGCTCCTAACAGCATGGAAGTTAATGATGCTCCAAGCATCATTTCCCAGAATTCCCCAGCTGCATGCCTTCCGAAGGGGAGAGATTTCCACTTAAGGGAACATCAACAGAAGGATGAACCTAGAGTGAAACTTGCTGCCATAAGCTGGGAAAGAGGCAGCCCTTCCAGGAGTTATTGCTTCCTTTCCCCCACAGAGCCTAAATACTCTATGGGGTTTTGAAGACTGTGACTTCTCTGTAGTATTCAAGCAACTCTTCTTTTTGGAAAACTAGCTAAAGAAACCATGAGCAAATCCCCAGGCTGGTGACAGTGGGCATAGCTCCATTGACTCAAGCGATATAACATTGATTTACATGAGCTGCAGACCTGGTCCCATGAGAGAAGATCCTTCAATGGGATTCATAAGGGAGACTCAGGCAATTACCCGCCACATAAAAGACTTAAATCCCAAATTTAGAACCTCAACACCCCTGCTCAAATACTGCTTAGTGAGGGTTTGTCTATGTAGCAAAATTATTTTGGAATAACAAATGCTATTCTGAAATAACTGCACGAGCATGTACACAGTAAAACTGCTATTTTAAAACAGCAGCCAGCTTACTTCAAATTCTGTAAACCTCATTCAGTGAGAAGTAAGGCCTATTCTGAAATAGATATTTCAGAATAGGGGGCTGTATAGATGGCTATTTTGAAATAAAATATTCCAGAATAGTTTATTCTGAAATAACGCTGCTGTGTAGACATAGAACACTTGCAACAAGTGTTCTATCTTTTATGTGCTTCAAGCAGCTCTAATCCAGCTCTACTGTGTGCGGACGCACTATTTCAGAAGAAGTTTTGCTTATTTTGGGGCTTCCCTGTAGTGTGGTCGCATTATTTTGGAGTTACTGTTCCAAAATAAGTATTACGGAAAAAACTATTCCAGAATAATACTGTTGTGGAGACATGCCCTGAAAGTTCCTGAGGTACCTAAACTTCTGCAGGGGGGCATGCAATACAGCAGCCTCCCTCCTGATGCTAACAACCAACTCAGTGCCTAATTCATGCCTACGCCCAATGGGATTCATGCCCCATAGGTATACCCTGCCAGTCCTGAGCCAGCAAATGTGTTCAGAGATCACCTGAGCATACGTTTACTGGTCTGGGAACAAAGTTGCTAGCGTCTCCCTTATGCTCAGTAACCTAATGGTCAAAACACTCAGGACAGGGGAAATCTGGGTTCAAATACCCACTCTGGCTGCTGAAGAGTAGCCTTTCTTCTCTCAGGTGAGTGCCCTAACCCCTGAGCTAGTGGATGTTTGTTGAGGGGCTCACTCACTCTCTCTCCCCTGATAGGGCTCATGTTCTGTAAAAGATAGAGAGGTAGGGTCTTGAACTTGGTTTTCCTACATCATGGGGGAGTGCCCTACCTCTCTGTCCATGGACTCAAGCTTTCTCAAGCAGTGAGTATTTAAATGACAGTCAAGCAGTATGGAGAAAACAGTATTGAGCTCTGTGATCCTGACATAGCTATGCAGGCATAACTTAAGGAGACAGCGCAAGACTGGAGAGCCAGGGCAGGCTCCCTCCTGCGAGGGGAGCAAGTCCCAAGCCTGCAGTCCACCTGCAAGATTCTTCAGGACCACTAGTGTTCCGGAGACCACACTTTGTAACAGCATTTAAGGAAACAAATTACACTGAGTTCTCAAACAGCTGGATGGTTTGGGAGAGAGCAACAGCTAGTTAGTTTTGCAGGGTTTTGACCTGAAGTGGCTTTATCTTGAATGCCACTGCTGGGCTCAGCCAATGGACTCTGACTGGTGCAAAAGGATAGCAATGCAGAACTGGGGTGACCAGGGAAGAAGCTCAACCTCAATGAAACTTCTTACCAAGTTTTCCATAGAAAAACAAAACTGTGAGTTGCCCTAATAAGGTTGGGAAACATTTGCCATATTCTCTGTTGTGTCACTTGGAGACACTTCAGAAGATCAGCACATGAGAAGGCCTGCCAGGGTCATTGCATTAGAGGTGTTTACAGAAGAGAAAAAGCACAAGTAGCTGTTGGCATGAAGATCAAACAACGATAAAAAGTTGCTACACACCCACTAGTTTAGAACACCATCACCTTCTGCTCTTTCCAGGTTGGGACTTGCATAGAGATAGTTGGGTGGAAAACATCTTACCTTCCCCTTTTATAGGGTTCCAGTACTAATGCTAGGTGGGGGATGGGTAGTGGGGAGTTTAGTAACACATGTATCTGTGCAGACTATCCTTATGTTGGAGAATGTTACCCTAAAATGTGTCCCCAGAAGCAAAGGTGGGTCTTGTTCAAAAGACAATGGGAAACCAGGAAGATATGCAGCATTATTATTTATCGGGAGTGTGCCTCTCCCAGCTGCTACAGGAAAAAAAGTGAAAACTCATCCTGGTAGCCGCAAGAATGCTGCATCCCTTGCAATCTATGTTCCAAAGCAGAGCACAATCTTTCAACTCCCTTTCATAAATCCTGTAGATTTCTGTCCAGTTACAAATTTCGCTGTAGCATAACTTGGGCAATTTACCTCCTGAAGAAAAGCCACGCACACCAATCAAAGTGAACAGAAAGTACTTCTGTGTTCTGTATTTGCTATTACAATGTTTGACTTTTGATCCCCTCTATCTGTTGGGGAAGGCAGTGGTGGGCCAGATAAAGGAGAACCACTAGGGACAAGGAGGGGGCAGAAATCTTTAGCCAGGAATGTAGGATTTGATATTCTAGGGAAATATACCTTTTTAAGCAGAGTATGATCAAACTGGCATCCCCATGAGGCATTAAGGAACAGAAAGTGGCAGCTGAGCCAAGGGTCAGAGGCTCTACCCACATGGAGCAAAGCTGTTTTAACTTCCACCACTGTAATATAGCACAGTGTTTCTCAGCCAGGGATAGGTGTATGCTTTGGGGGTACATCAGCATCTTCCAGGGGGTACATGAACACATCTAGCTATTAGCTTGTTGTAAAACTAGGCAACATAAAAAACACAAGTAAAATTGTTACAATCTAAAAGTTCATTCAGAAAATGACTTGCTTCTCCTGCTTCATATGCCTGATGCTGAAATGTAAGTATAATATATCTATTCCATTTCATTTATTTGATCAGATGATAGTCAGCAAATCTTCAGTAGTAGTCTTCTGTGATATTTTTCTATGTTTTTGTACGTAAGTAGCTTTTAAGTGACATGTAACTTGGTGGCATGCAAACAAATCTGACTCTTGAAAAGAGTACAGTCATTTGAAAAGGTTGTTTCAAGACCTCAGATTACCCTAGGACATGGTTTCCCAAACTGGGGGGGTAGGAAGAAATTCCAGGGGGGATGAGGTCCCCCATTATTCCCCTCACCCAAAGAAAGAGCCAACCTTTGCTTCTGGCTCTCAGCCCCTGCCATTTTACATAGGTGACCCAGTGCAGCCACTATAAAAAAAAAAAAAAGGCAGCCAGCAAAGACAAGTGAGTGTGGGTTGGGGGAGGACAATGATGGGATTAGTTGTGGGCCTGGGGGTACCTCGCTCAGGTAACGGGGATGGGGTAAGAGCAGGGGGATGGTGGTGCCTGGTTTTGTGGGAGGGGAGGGGCTTGGGCAGGTGGCTTGCAGGGCTCAGCTAGCCAGCCAGTCTGCAGGATTCACAGGGCTTGGGCAGTTGGCCCCAGCATTGCAGGGCTCAGGCAGCTCAGTCTGACGGCAAGCAGCTGGCCTGCAGCTGGGGCAGACAGCTGGTGCGTGAGCGGGTGGCCAGCCATGGCCCTCAGGCAGTGCAGCTCTCAGGTGGGTGGGGCAGCTAGTGCAGGCAGCTCACCAGCTGGAGCTGCACCAGGCACCGACCCACAAGGGGCCAAGGAAAACTATTTGTGCTTATTTTTAATTTTAAATAACATTTATTGTAAATTATGAATTAATTTTTTTTTTGTTAAACAGGGGGCTAATGATGGTGAAGAAGAGGTGGGGGGCCATGAAAGAGTCTCAAAAATCAAAAGTGGGGGCATGATGCCAAGAAGTTCGGGATCCACTGCCCTCGGACCATGTTTCTCAACCGATGGTACATGTACCCTTAGGGCATGCGAGACAAGTGTGGGGGTACATATTAATCTTTTTTTAAAAGGGATGCTTTATAAAGTTAAGGAACACTGATATAGCACATAATATTTAATAGTGGTGTTCTTCTAAAGCAGTTTCAGACTGACTTAACCCCTAGAAACTCAAATGCAGTCTCTCTGGCTTGGGATTTGACATTCTGGGAAGACAAGATTGCTTCAGAATAATCTTCTCCTGGTTGGAGTCCAGCTGCCCTGACTCTCGCTCCTGTGCTCTAACAATCAGACATGCTGTTCTGCAGGCCCACAGATGGGGCATGGTTGATGTAAAGGGTATGTGGCACTGCGGGTGTGAAACACAGAGTTTGAAGCACCCAGCTGGTTGAGAACTCAATGTAATTTGTCTTCCTAAATTCTGTTACAAAGTGTGGTCTGCAGAACACTAGTGGTCCTGAAGAATCTTGCAGGTGGACTGCAGGCTTGGGACTTGCTCCCCTGGCAGGAGGGTGCCTTCCAATAGGCTCTCCAGTCCTGCAGTGTCTCCTTACGTTATACCTGCACAGCTATGTTTTTATGCTCCTGTAGACTAATATGAATAATTTAGTAGTTAGGGTATTTAAAGATAAGTGAATGCTTTTTGTCATCATGGGTGGTTGGCAGGTGGTCTGTGGAAAAAAGATTGCGTTGAACGAGGTAGGCCTCAGACCAAGAAGTTTGAGAACCAGTGATCCAGATGACCTCAAGAGTAGAGGGCACACAGGTAAACAGGCAGGCTTGTGCAGCAATGCGGCATGGGATACCCATGGCTCAAATGCAGAAGCAAAACAGTTAATCCAAAATACCATTGCATCCACACATCTAATGTTAGGAAGAAAACTTGATTTGGGAATGGTTATTTCACTTCCAAAGCAGATTTAATTGATTTGGCATAGGACACCAGATAAGTAAGAAAAGCTTGTGTAGAGGAAAAACAAGTTCTAAAAAAAAATCCTCTGTAGATGATGCCTTCCATTCATCTCCTCTCACTGCCTACATAAATTTAGTCACTTTATTAAGTGACTGGCTTGGTCTAGATTAGGGAAAATTTAAAAATGTGTTTAAAAATTAGTTAATGGGTTAACATCTCATACAGAAAATGCTGTAAAAGGTTTAACCTTGTTTAGCTAATTGCAGTCAGATTTTACAGGACTATTGAAAAATGGATGCAATCCCTATCTGTAATCATATCTTCATGTCCAGCAACATATGGTTGTATGCATTTCTGAAGCGCAGGAGAAAATGAAAAAGAAACCAACCACAATTTACTCCTCTTGTGCGTATTCTGGATTTTATGACACTTTCGTTTTCTATTAAAAAAATCCACTCAGACTTACGTTGGTATTTTGTTTTATTTCATCGAATTATGTAAGTTACTTACACAAACACTGACACTTCAGTTAAGGTAGACTTCTTGAGTACCACTATTCAAAAGATATTTCCCTGATCCAGGAAAAAACACAAAAACAAAAACACAGATGAAATACAGGTTCTGCACAATTAAATTAGCAGTTTTTCACAGCTAAATAATAATGCACATCCTCCTTTACAACAGAAGGGAACAGATTTTTAGAATGCTACTTCCAAAGCATTCATCATTTTAAAGAAACAACCTAGGAAATGTAATAATACATTTTGGGACAATACTTGTTATAAAATTAAAAGTAAGTTTACGAAAACATCTAAGTGAGAGAGTTTATGTATGATTCATTTTCATTACCAAAGTCATCCCAAGTGAAGAGTACTCGTAAGTAAAAGTTAAAACAAGATGAAATTTCATCAAAGAAGATCATCAACCTCCTTGGACTTTGCTTCATTTGTTTTTCTCAGCAATGCTTGTTTAAGTGCATTGATCTTCTCATCAAGTTCAGCCAATGAATACTTCTGTTTTTAAAAAAATAAATAATTGACACAGGAATTGCTAAATTGTTCAAGCACAACTTCACGTTTTACTACAGGAAAGTCATTCCATACCGAACATCTTAGTCCTAACACAAAAATACATTCAGAAATTTATTTGAAAGCTGCAGAGTTGCTTACAGTGATCTTGCACCTACCTCAATTTAGCAGTGTTAAAAAAAACCTAAATATTTGACTTTTATTTGACAAAGAACGGTTGTTTAGCTTTTATCAACCATTAAACCTAGTTTAGTTTAACTATCCAACTTCTCAAAAAATAGCCACTCACTATCATTTGACAGATTTTTCTACTGCAATATTTTCAAAATTTGGGCATTGAATCAAATGTACGCTCTCCCAGATGAAGAACTGGTATTTGAAGGGAACTCAGTAACCCAACGTATTGCTAACTACAAATATAAAGCAATTACTCTGGCACTTTAACAATATTTGCCAAAAACATATAATTACAGTGAAGTTCCATGTATTTAATAAATTAAGATAAGCAAAAGATAATGACACTTACATGGGGTGGCTGCACTTTCCTCCTTTTGCCAGAAAAATTCTAAAACGAATAAAATTAACCACAGACTTAATATTAAGATGCAGATTATAGTTTTGTGGGGCCATGTGGGTCTCCTCACCCCTTCCACTTGCAGTTCCCCCAGCTTTCTCCAATACCTCACCCAGCACTCCTGGTGGGGATTAAGACACAGGAGCTGCTTCCCAGCAAGAGCAGTCACCATGCTCTGACTCTGCTCCCTAGCAGGAGTGGGCAGAGCACAGCAAGACGTCATGCTTTGGACCCTGCCCCCAAGCAGGAGTGCTTGTTGGGGTGTGGAGACACTCATTTTTCCAGGGCCCCTGGGCACAGATCCTGTGCCTAATCCACCACTGATAATATAGCATTCATGTAGGTTTCCCTAGAGCCTAGAAGCTACAAGCGTTATTATATCACTTATACATAGAGCCCTGTGCAGATACAAATGTCTATTAATGGATGTGGATATCTGCAAATAGAAAGTGGTACCTGCTTAACTACAGGGCTCCACTCCAGGGGACTACAATGGCCAAAGAAGAACATGGTGCTGCTGCTTCCAGGAGCCAGAGCCCTGTGCCAGCAACTTCTTCTGGTCATGCAGCTGTACCACTTTCAGCCCTTCCATGCAGCTGTATCTCCTATCTGGGATCATAAAAGCCTGCTGGGAGGCAGTACAGCCTGGAGGAGCAGCTGACATGGTGCACTGGCTGCTGGAAGCAGAGATACCATGTTCTCCTCCTAGGAATTTGTATCTGTGCAGAGCTCTACTGATATAGGAGAAAGTCTTCCAAACCCTGAAGGGAACATGGACCATTATGCCATAGATACCAAGAAATCCTCTTCAATTAAGTGAATTTTAGGGGTTGGAAAAATCCTAGGCAAAAAAAAAAAAAAATCAATCTGTTCTTCCCAATCACAGACAGAAGCTGTTCAAACTTCTTTATGCTGCACAGCCCATCTACCCCAAGCTTTTCCTAAATGAAGGTTGCCTCCAGTGGCAATAGGGTAATTTTAAATTTGGGCTGAGGCCTTCTCCATACTAGTTCTTCTAATGTCTCCCATTGCTAATATAAATGATGCGAACATTTGGGCAGATACAGTACTAATATACTACTGCTATTTTAGTCATTGACCTATTACTAGGTGTATCACTGCTAGTATAAATTCCATCCAAACATGTGCTGGAACCCAGAGAAGATCACAAAAAACACCCAAGCACATGTAAGTGTGCTGAATAATGGAAATGAGAGACAACTACTTACCACAGATTGAAAATATTCAGGGGAAAGTCCTTCCAACTCAAGAATTTTATCCTCAAGCTTTTTAATTCTCTGATAAATATCTCTAGGAACTGGACCACCTAGATGTAACAGTCCCCATAGGAAGAATCAGGAAACCTTCTGAATAACTAATATCATTATAGGCTTAAACTTCATAATTCACCAGCCAGAAACTGAGATGAAAAAGATGGGTAGGGAAGTAGGGGGAAAGGTAACCAATATGATCTGCTGAGGACCCAAGCCCTACTCAGTTGCCAGAAGAAATGCAGGTGAAATTTCTACTAAGATGCTGTCTCTGGGCCCTGCATAGAAGCTTATTCATCTGCCTCCATTGTGAAGTAAATTTAAAATTCCATCCTCTGTACTTAAGAGGAGGAACATGAGTTGCCACTTTTCTCCTCTGCAGACACAGAATGGGAGTCTCGGCTTCTTTACCCTTCCTCTAGTGTTCTGTTTGGTGCTTCAGGTTTAGGCTCCAGTTTACTGCTTCACAGAGAGGCAGGAACATGAAACAGTTGCTAGCTGGGTTTTGACAGCAGCAGTCACATTAACTAGTGCACTGACTCGAGTTTTCCCCCCTCCAACCATCAGGTGACATTTGAAAGATATCTTGCCACACACCAGGCCAGAAATTTTTTTTTAGTGGAAGTAAGTTCTGCAGAACTAGTGGAGACTAGATAAATTGTGTTTTTGAAACACTGTAGTTTTAACTCCCTTGTAGCCTTGGAGCAATGATTTTGAAAATTGACAACAGTTAAACCTAAGGAAATGTAATTTACTTTTAATGCATGTTGCATCCAGATTTTTCTAAAAAACCAACCAAACAAAATACCATAGAAGGGTTACAGGAGACTTATGGTAGTAACATTTGAAAAGGCAAATCCATTCCGGTTAGTTTTAGCTCGTAGCATGCATTTTTACTCTATTCACCTATCTTCTGTTCCTTCAAATGGCTGCCCATGTGCAAGTAGGCATTAGCAAGCTCTTCATATGCCACCATTCTGCTGATTATGGGGAAACCTATAATCCCATGTGGTAGTGCAACACGCACCATCACCATTTCAAATGAGTCAGTTAACAGCCGTTAGTAGGGAGCAAGTGGTAACTGGTGACCAATGGGTCCAACACTGATATGTAGGACTGTGCTGGAGGAAATTCACTACTGAAAGTGAGACGACAAATGTCGTGGTGCTTGCTTACATGCACTGTGGGGAGGGCAGGACAGAAGAAAAGGGGGAATATTGTGCTGTTTCTTCTGATTTTACCACAGCATCTTGGCCTACAACTCAGCTGTCTCCTCCCCGTACAAAACGGAACTGATCACATAAAAAGCATGCAAGATGAGAAGGCAGCTTCTACATGACAAAGGGCAGGTGGCCTTTGTCAGCTTGAGACTTCCTATGGAGTTGCTGGGAGGGAAGAAAGATGAATTGGAGTCTTTTCCCAGGATGGTTAACTAAGCCAGCAGATGAGCTGACGTGGACAGGAACTGAGTTGAGATTGAGAGCTCTGGCCTCACCTAGCAGTGATTCATGTGCCCTGATCCTAGAAAGAAAATTCTGCCACCTCTTACAGTGATGTGCTGAAAAGCATTCAATCCACAGTCAGACTGAACCTGAAACTTGACAACTATACAATATTAGTGATAATTATAGTATGAATACATTACATAATTAAAAATGTAGTACATACCTGTTTGTAACCGTAAGTGAGCTTCAATGTTTTGCAGTCTTTCCTCTACTGCTTGGTTCCCACAGTCACGAAGGAGGATATTTGCTTTATGAGTGGACCCGTGTGTTCCTTCAGATCTAGTCTGAGGACCATAGGTATTCACAACTCTAGAAACTAAGTTAAGAGGTTACAACATTACTATATATATATTCAAACAGTCAGTCCTTCTCGCATCAAGAATGCTCTTCATTTAAATCATTTTCACTGAATGAAAATATTTTAATCTCAAATAGTAAAACTACCGTACTTTAAAAAAAAACAAACAAAAACACCTTTCACTGTGATAATCAAGCTAATGTCCCACAAACATTTAAGACTAGCGGTTCAATAAAATGTAGTTCTTAAAGTTATTGGTTAGGCAATATATTAGGTATGGATAAAACCTGAGAGTTTTAATTTCTTTTTAAGTAAATGGCAATTTCTCTTCACACTTCCATGTGGCAAACATTCAAGAATGTGCTGAATGAAGTTTTGTCTTTTAGCTTCTAATCTCAATAGCAGCAATAGTTAGATTAGTGGCTGAAAAACAAATAAAACATCCAATCTAACTCAGTGATTGGCCAGATCTAGTGTGGGTGGAGAGAAAAAAAATTAAGAAAAAAAACATGACCTAACATTAGGGGAAGCATTACAACTACGATTATGTTAACATGTAGATCCTACGGGGAGAAATAACCAGAAAAAAAATCAGCAGAAATATTAGCAAGGAAATTATCAATTTTTTTTTATTTGCATTTCCAACTTGTGGGTCAGATTGGCTCCTTCTCTGCTTCTGGATGCTCAGATGTAGACAAAAATGCTTCCCCCCCCAGCCCCTAAACAGGTCAGAATCTCTTGATCCACCTTTGTTGCAAAATCCAGAACAATAGCACAGCATAGTGCAGTAAGTTATGCGTATGTGGCTATAGCTGAACACCATTCAGGAACCCGGATGGTGCAGCGTACTGCTGTAGGATTACTGAGCATTTCATGCCAGAGCATATTAAAAGTGTGTGCCAGTCTGCATTGTCTTTGTTTCTAATTATTTTTAGATGCAAATAAATGTGCTGGTTTTGACCTATCGAGAGGTCCGAGCAGTATGAATCTGGGCAACATCTTCTATAGTATTGTGCAATTTAAGATAAGCTGTAATACATAAAACTAAGAGTCTCAGGTTTGAAAAAAAAGAAAGGACCTTAACTCAGTCTCATTTCTCCCATCTTTCTTCTGGCACGATAAAGCCTGAAATGGTTAAACTTTTCAACCAATAAAGATAATCTATTATTGTAGATTTTTTCTGAAAGGATGATTGAGTGGGTAGCACAGGTAGAATTTCAATGTTCGGGAAGGTTAGAAATAAAACTTTTTTTAAATACCACCATAAAAGTGTGTGTGTTATGTGTGTCTAGACAGCACTCATCAGGCACATTTACGCACACTAAATTTCAGCACTTGGGAGATCTCAGTTCAACTCCCTGCTCTTTCATGCTTCCCATGTGACTTTTGGCAAACCACTTAGCCTCTTTAGCTATGTCTACACAGCACGCGGCTGCCAGCTGGGTCAGACAAATGAGGACACTCGACAATGCAAATGACTTCTCATTTGCAAAGTTGCACACCTCATTTGCATAGTTGCATGAGATCGCTGTCCCAGCACAGGCTTCCGGCATCACATAACAAGCCATGTAGATGGGTTCCGTCAGTAAAAACCCCCTTTGTTGACAGATCCTTGTCCCTGAAAAAAAATGAGAAATAAAGGTCTGTCGACAAGGAGGGTTTTGGTTGACAGAACCCTGTTCACATACATGGCTTGTTTTGTGATGACAGAAGCCTCTGCCAGGACAGTGATCTCATGCGCCTGTGCAAATGAGGCACACAACTATGCAAATGAGTGGCCATTTGTATTGCTGAGTGCCCTCATTTCCATAACCCTGCCACCAGCAGCGTGCCATATAGACATAGCCTTTGTGTATAGACAGTAGTATTTCCCTACCTACTAGAGTTCTGAGAGAATTAATATGTTAAAGATTGTTAAGTGTTCAGATACTGCAGTGATAGGGGGCATATAATTCCCTAAACAGAGAACAAAAGGATTATTTTATGTACCATTTTTTCCTGTTTTTCTCCAGTTTTCCCCACTTTTGAGAGGGCTTTTAGGGGATGGGTGGGTGCATGAGGGGTGGGAGGGAATCTTGCTTCCTGAGTTGCCCCCTCCCATGGATTGCTGCTGTATCCACTCCATTATTAGAGCAGTACTGGGAGGACATGGCAAGGATTTAAGACTTCCCACAACACTGGCCAAGGAGCTGAATGGGGAAATTAACACCTTCCACTCAGGATGGCTGGAGCAATCTTTTTCCTCATCTGGCAATACCCAATCAGCAGCAAGTGAAGGTGCACTGAAAACCTGAGCAATCCCTGTGATAATGAAGAAAATGTAAAACCCTGTAGCATAATAATTCTATAATTATAACTTATGGTGGGATTGCTTTCCATCTCAATACGAGACGTGGATAATTTAAAAAAATCCAATTCCTTAGCTAGATTATTAACACCAATTAAGACTGTTAAATGTAAATAAGTCTTGCATTTTGCACCTATGCCGTTTGGTGTTTTTCAGTTTTGGAGGTTTTTTTTTCCAATTTTTAATCTCATACGAAGAAGACAAGTTTATCTTTTCTTCTGGTAAAACACACCTTTAGATTCTTATGTAGTAGCAGTGTATTGCTGGGTTTGGGATAGAAACTTTGCAGGGGGAAATGATTAAAAATTGTTTAATAGATTTAAAATCAATACATTCCCATGATATTTTATAATAAACAAAATATATACTGTACAAAAATATATAAACCTATAGAAAAATGTAGAAATTTCAGTTAAACATTTGATCTGGCATTGTCCCCACCTGGACAGTATTCATTGTGACTAATACATTTGAAGGAAAAAGAACGATAAATGAATTACTACTTATCCTTTACATGACTACTTACCTTTTACATGACTTTTAAATCCAGGATAAGGTGTGAAAACTGCATCTGTTCTGGCACAACTGTTCTCTAAGAAATTAAAAAAAAAAAAGAGAGAGACCTTAAGTGCAAATCTGTAAATTTAAATTCTTCCACCTACAATGTATGAAGGATCTGGGCACCAGTCATACGAACACTTACATGCAAGTCAGTCCACTGAACTCAACAGGACTATTAACCTGTGAAAAATTATTTACATGTGTAAATAGTTGCAGGATTAGAACCATGCTTTGTTCCAATTTACTTGTGTTCTAACTGCCCTCATTCCTTTGGTCCACATGTTTCTCCATAACTTCCACTTATTGCTTCCTCCTTCTCTTTTAACCCCTACTTAAGATTTGGTCTTTGATCTTTCTGCCAATATCCATTCTTACCTCCTTAAAGCTAGTTTCTTTCATGAATCACTCCTGTTGTAGAGTGGGCTCCTTATCTGTGATCTTCTTCCGCTTTCCATGTCTTATAGCTTGTCGCTATTATTCATTATTAATAGTAGTATTATAGCTTGTAAATCTTAAAGATCCACACCCCAAAACAGAGATCATGTCTTATTCCCTCTCATCATACTCTAGCATTTGCATTTATTCTTTTCCATGTTCTTAGCTACACTAATGTTTTATAATATAATGAGCATAAATAGGGAAATTTTATCATTAGCTCTTCTGTATGTATGGTTACTAATACAACTTAAAGTGGCATTTTATCATCTAGTACCTCTTATGCACAGCCTATTAAACCTTTAATATTTCTGAATTTGTCTAGATTTATAGCATTCTCTGCTCATTCCAACTCTTAAAGTTATAAAAAGAATAATCTTTGAGATTAAAAGTATAACATGCCAACAGTTACTTATGTGCTAATGTGGGTTAACAGATACTGGGAAGATACTAGAGGACATGGGAAAACTGCAGTACTTCATTCCTTATTCATACATAAAACTCTACAAAACACTTCTACAATTGTTTTGTTCTGGATCGAATCACTGAGTGTTAAGTAGGACACATTTTCAAAAAAAAACCAATACCACACCTTGACTTAAGACTCTTTATATTTTCCTTTTAACATAGCCCTCTAGGAATTAGAATAAGTTACAACAAATATATTTTCTTTTAATCAAACTGGGTGGTATACTTCTCTAAGTTTAACTTTTAATATACAATTGATAAGACATTTTTTGCCTGCAATTCTTCTGCACTTATTTAATTTAGGTGTTCATTTTTAAGTCAACAATTACAATAACTTCAAGAAGTAAGTATCTTCACATTAATAAGGGCATCTGATCATAGACTCCACAATTTTTAAAATTTCGTAACAGCTCCTCCTCAATATGGAGTTTATGAAATTTAGAGAGATCAGCACATTAATACTGGGTGAGTAATCTCTGTGTTTTGCCTAGTCAGTAATTTCCACACCACACATACTAATGGCCTTAACTTCATTTTTAAAACAAATGTTTAAATTGCTCGAAAAATTAAACTCTGGTTAGATAATTACCTTGATTACAATCAATAACATTGCAAAATTCCCTGACATTATTTTCATTGATCTCCGCTTGTTTCCTCTCAATGAAGGCTGATATCCGCCTGTCAATCTGCAGGTAATACACAGGGTGACATGTATCTAATTCATTGTTGTAATTCAAAATAAAAAAAAAAAAAAAGCCACTTCTCTAATCTATACAAAATGGTCACTTACTTCTGCTTTTCCAGCTTTTATCTGTACCACCTCTGGGTCAAAATTAATGTGAACCTCTTTCAGATCTCCTGACTCATAACTTGCATATTTTTCTTCTGTCTTTGAGGTACTATCAGATAACTTTGAATTTGTATCCAATTTCTTGCCTTCTGTTTTATCTGCATCTTCAATAGGGACTATATTTTCCTCTTTAATCAATAGTTGGAGTTTTTCTAAAAGAGGCTGAACAAGAAAGGATATTTGGTAGGGTTCAAAATGGCCTTATGCTTCTCATTACAATTTCTAAAATGGGCTGGTTAAAATAACAAGACACACCACACAGTATCAATCTAGTAAGAAACTAAAAACACAAACAGCACATCCAAATTTTATGACCACATTCTGTCATAGGTTTGTTGTGAGAAACTGGAAAAATCCAAAGTGTCTGAGCAAATCTGTCTGTTTGCTCATCTGTTACGCGCCAAATCAGAGTTTCAGCCTTTACCACCAGTGACACTTAATTAACATGTCATTCAGATGCCTACTCAGAACACTGGGCTTAGTATTTTTCCTCCTTAACATGAGAGCCAATGCTCTCACTCTATAAAGCCCTTACTTTATCACTACATCACTAGAGATTCTCCACTTGAAACTGCAGTTGCCCAAAGTGCATGAAACAACACAGAGATGAAATATAAAGGGCGTTATACTGAACAATCAATGGTTTTCTTGGTATTGCTGATTATCTACTTATGTCATGAAATTAAATGAGAGAAAGCACTGGTATCCATAGCAGCAAAATAAATGCTTATCATTCTACTGTATATATTCATGCAAGATATAAAAACAAAAACCTGACACGTAAGTAAGGCACCCATTTCCCCTCCCCATTTAAGTTTCCACTGAATTTTGTATCTTTTCTCCCCAACAAAACTATGAATTAATGATTACTTATAACACGACAATTTCTACCCATCAATTTTCCTGAAAAAGAATGAAGTTAGTATGTGTAAATGGAAAGAGATTTCAATTTAAATTTTTTTATTATGCTTTGTTTATCATATGTGTAAACCATAAATGCCTTTTTATCCCTTAGACTAGCAAGCATTGCCATTACTCTAATTTCACTCCATACCCCTAAATATAATACACTTGGAATCATTCACTGAACAGATACGTTGAAAAACTTAAATGTATTAAAATCATTGCCTTCTTCGGCAAGGGCTCAATTCTGCTCATCTACTGACTGACCAAAACCAAACAAACAAAAAGCACAACAAAATTACAGTGCAGTTGCTATTTCTGATAGGGCCAAAAACTTTCAAATAGTTAACAAATATGTCGTTACTGGCTACTTGGCAAAATGAGACATTAATGTCAAAGAAATTACTTTCTTGTTAAAACCTATGCTGAAAATATGTTTAATTGCAGTAAGACACTCCAGGATGTGTCATGCTGGGATAATGCCACTTCTTGAACCACTGAAAGCACTCCATGAGCCTCAAAACTCACCCAAGGCATAGAATCATTATCATAGCATGACACACACCTGCCGTGTCTTATTGCTTAATTACAACCCACCATAGATGGAAATGTATTGAATTTACAATGCAAGTCTAGAAATCAATGGGGCTGCATTTGTTCAATCTCCTTATCCATAGTGGCCTGGTAGGCTATTCCCATAACTGTTCTAACAGCTCTGGAAGACAACAGGCTTGAGTACCTGTGAAGTGTAGTGGAATCCCAAATGTACAAAGAATTTGCAATTCTTCTCAAGTTAAAATACATAAATACTAAATCAAAACAATTGAAATTATGCAGTTTATATAATCGAGCTACATTTAAATGCTCATCTCTTTGATCAAGTTTAAAGGATCCAATAAAATATTTACCTGTAAATATAAAATATGTTGCTGAAGTGCATTAAAGAGAGATGTAGGCTGGAGTGCCGATGTACTTTGAAGCTTGCTCCAATCGATTACAATTTTCACCACATCATCTCCAAGGTTAAGCTTCAAAAGTGCAAACAAGCATCACAAAAATTACACCATTATTCTGTATCACAGAATGTCACAGAAGTATATGAGATTTCTACAAGAAAACAAAAATTCCTAGCCTGTTGGCTGCATTTTTATGTGAGAGAAGGGTTTAAAAATGTTAGTCTGGCATCGAAACATCAATTGTAATAGTCATTTCCCAAATCAATTACTGTGTATGCTTGCAAGAAGTTTGATTTTTTAAAAATATTTTTTAGTTAACCAATGCCACTTTTATTGGATTAACATAGCCTCTTAACCACTCTCAACTGTTAAGTCTGTCCATCAGCTGTTTCGATAAAACATTTTGTCTCTTCTTAGATTGCTTTTATTTTAGTTGGTTAGATGGTACAGCTAGTGACAAGACCAAACCACTACTACTCTTGTTTCACAGGTATACTACTTTGCAAACAGTGGAACAAATATAGGTAAAACATGTTTAATACACAGTATGTAAAAATAATCTGTGACCTTGGTTCTGAGGTATGCAGAGTGCTTGCGACTCCCACTAGTAGCTGAGGGTGCTAAGCACCCTCTCAGATCAAGTTTTAGTCTAAAAAGAATCTAAATTACATTTATTTTTGGAAGAAGCCTATATGAAGAAACTTTACCAAACTCCAGGTTAAGTAAAATGCAGTCTTTGTGCAGCGGAAGCTTCTCTATCCCATAAAACCTATTTCAAAATCAAAGCTTAACTTTTATGCAACTGAACCATTGCAAATCAAAACTATACTGTATAAACAAATTTCATGAGATTATACTTCTTTGTGAAAACAATTATGTATAATTTAGATATTGAAGTTAGCTTTTAAAAACTGTGCTGCTCATGCAGCCCATTAAACCTCTAATGAATAAGGATGTTTATAAAAATTTATAGTACACTTTTTATGAATAAGTAGTAATGAAATAAATGCATGATCTCATTTCCACCTCTATTTTTGTTTCAATAAAACTTGTTTTCTCCAGGGGCCTGATCCTAACCAATAAGAACATGGCAGCTCTCACTAAACCCAAATAGGTTGTTTTCCAACTGAATGAGGTATTAAGAGACTCTGAAGAGCTCTATACTCAGGCAGAATTCCTGTTTAAATAATCAGGGATTACATGACTTGACCTACAGCCACACTGCCGTGGAAGACTGACCCATTGGGGGTCCATCTTCTGGGGTTTCGTTTTTTGCACGCACAGAACAGTGCTTTCTGGGGTCAAAGTCAACCCCGGAACTCCTAATGAGTGGTGAGAATTAAGGAAGGTTGACAGGCAAAACACTCCTGTCAACCTTCTTCCCTATAGACAGACATTGAAATCGACTGTCAATACGTTGATTTTAGCTATGCAATTGGCATAGCTAAAATTGTGTCTCGGCAGTCAACTTCTATGTCTATTGCAGACACAGCATGTGACACTCAGAATCAGGTCCAGAATTCCTAATTCATTCACATACTTGTGAAACTTGATCAATATGATTCTTGCAAATGGTGCCGTTTTAAACAAGAAAATTAGACTACAGATGGATAAGATGACTGAGGTTGCACGTCAGAAGCAGTATACCTTTAAAATATACCCCACAAAGTAGAGGCCTTCTAATGGCATCAAATGTAGACAAAAAACACAGAATACACGTTTAGTTCTTGAGGATTTCAAAAAAGAACAGACAATGGAAAACTGAAATGAGCAAAAATACGTATAGAGCAAAGCATACACAGTGAGAATCAAATGTGTATAAAGCAAACAGAGTGCAAGCAAAACATTGGGAGGTAAAGAAGTTAATTATTAAACTACTTTACATATTTGCAGTAAAAACAAGAACCACACTAAGTAGTATATTTAAACATAATATGATCCTGAATCCGCATCCCTAAGCAGGAAGCATTCCCATTCCTGTTCTGCTTGAGTAAATGTGCAAGATCAGACTCTCAGCTAATAGGTGGGAAAAGAGGAGGTGTGGGGGGACACTTGCCAATTCATATTCAGGCAGAAAAACTAGTGAAATAATGAACCTGTGTATTTTAGTTCTTATTCATTATCAATATTCTAAAACCTAACAAGCACATCAAATTCAAGCTTTCCATCTTTTGTTTCTGCTGATACAATACATCAAATATTTTTAGATATTGAAACAAGATATTTATTCTTTTTTGTATTTAAGCTGAATATATTGTATTAGGAAAATTCATGTTTTGGCAAGCATCTAATTTTGAATATTTTATTTACCTAAGAAAGTGAAACTTTATCTACATTTTGTTTCATTCACTAGATTATTTATCTGCATCTTTGGTACCAATCAGGCATATATGCATACACAATTTATGTTAAATCTTTCCCTTGAAGTATACTGTACACTTTTTTTTTATATTGTTACATAGTTTCTGTTACCCATGGGAGTACTTATACTATGTATTATAGATTAAAAGGCATATTCTTCAACACTCCCTCATCAACTTTTTTTTTTCAAATAGTCATATGCTTCACTTGATATTTTGGGGCTCCTATTTAGGCAGTTCAAAGTCCAGAAACTCAGAAAAATTTCTGAATGGAAGTAACATAAGAGTTAAAAATGGTAAATGAAAAGGTTTGGGTTTTTTAGTTCATAGTTATCTTTTAGTCACAAACTAAAGAATAAAATCTTTATCTTCATCCAAATGTTCACCATTTGTATGTATTAGTACAATAATAAAATACCGAAGAAGCTAATTAGTCTGTCACAATAATGTTTCCTCTTGCCTTAACAGCACTTGTAAGGACTGTGATAAACAGAAATAAATGTTGTAGTTTCTGCAGTTTACACTATCATTGGCTGATTAGACTATTTTGTAGTAACTTGAAGTCACTCCATCACAAAAGACATCCCTCGCAAATGTTAGACAAGATACCCTGTTCTTGAAGAAAACCACGGTCATTAAATTCTACTAAGTCAGAATGCGAACCTTATTACACATGTGCTACTAGGCCCAGAATTTGAAACGCAGCCCTCTGCGTAGCTAAGCTTCAGGTAAATAGTGAAGTGCTCGATAAGGGACAGAGCTTAACCATTTTTAAAATAACACCTGTGCAAGGATTTAATCTGTTACATAGTGTGTGTCATTTTTAACATCGCATACCTAGTTTACATTAAGTACATATACTGGCTCATGTTTGATATGGGAGATTCACATTCCTTCATGCTGAGAAACACAAAAAGAACTACACTCCTCTAGTGCTACATTACTGCATTTTTGTTTTGTTAGAATACAGATAACACAGCTACCTCTTTGCTATTACACTTCTTTAGAGTAGCATACCTATATAGCAGTGGTCACAAAACATAACTTTTATATTCACCCACTCAGTTGTTGTGGACAGCATTTTCCATAATTCTTCATTCATCACAATACAAAGAAACACCTTTGCATAAGGCTAGCCTGATAGATCTAACACTTAGAACTTAACCTCCACTAACATGGTATATACATTAATCAATTCCCACAGTATTCATTAGAGTGAGAGGCAAATGTTATCAGGAAAAACTGATACACAAAGATTAAGGCCCCTATTTTCAAACCCTTTATTTTGAGTGTCTCCGGCTGTGGCCACACTACCTCTCCCTTTCAGAAGGGGCTTGTAAATTATGGCCGTTCGAAAATGCAAATGAGGTGCTATCATGCATATGCAGTGCTTCATTAGCATAATGGCAGCTGCACGAATTTTGAAGCTGCTAACTTCAAAGTGCTGACCAGAAGTGTAGCTGTGGGCACTTCAAAATAAGTGCCCAGCTTCAAAATTCCCTTACTCCAAATTAGTTTGGGGAGTAAGGGAATTTTGAAGTTGGGCATGTATTTTGAAGTCCTCGCAGCTTGGAAGCGCTGAAAGCAGTCTAGTTAGCAGCTTAGAAATTTAGTGCTGCTCCCATTATGCTAATGGAGTGCTGTAGATGCATAGTAGCACCTCATTTGCATATTCAAATGGCCATAATTTACATGCCCCTTCCAAAAGGGAGGGGTAGTATGGCCACAGCCTACATGTTTGAGTGCTTCCATAGCTTTGGTCTGTTTGGGGTGCACTGTAACTGCAACACCTATTTGTCATGCCTCTCTGTCCATATCTTGTTTTTGCCAATACCAAAAAAGTCAGACAACGTTTAGTGGCTAGACGGACGAATTCTGGTTAATGGAGGAATACTTAGGGATAGCTGAGCTCTACTTTACACACACACCAAAAAAAAAAAAAACAGTCTAAAGCTGAATACATTGCTGCTGTGGGATATAAACAAGTTTCTTTAGGTCATATTTTAAGAAGTGGCTTCAGTTTTTGGGCAGCTTAAGATTAAACTACTGCTCAACAGTACTATGATTTTGTCACACAAAATAGGTTACTGATTGAGTGTTGTCCACAATGTATTATAATGTAAATAGTAAGCTTGAAAATAGTGGTCAACACTTGAAATTAAAACTACTTAGACTTTTGATCTGGATCCAAAACGATCCTGAAAAATCCCAATCCTGTGAGTTCATCATTCCATTAAACTCAATGGAATTTCTCAAGTTTGTGAAGTTAAACCAGGGATAAGAGTTTGGAGCCCAAAATTTAAAGCTGCCTCTAATAGGTAAACAAGAGAGAGAGAGCAATGAACTACTCAGTGATCTGTGGACAACACTCACAATCAGTAACCTGCTTTGTATGATAAGGTCTACACAGTCTGCATAGAGGAAAAAATTCCTTAGTATGTAAATTCACAAATGTAGGCACATATATTGCAGGCAAACGTCACCTTTTTAAAGCCACAGCTAAGAACAACACATTTGCTTGGCTGTTCATATGAAATGAAGCTGCGATGAGAGTCTGCACACCATCACTTAAGCAGCAGCAAGATATTTGATCTCTGGTTATAATAGGTACCAAATGAGCATGAAAACAATTCCACGTGAAAGGAGCTCCCCAACCAAAGGCGCCTCTCCTGGATTGTGAGCCGAAAGTCGATTTCTAACCAAATAAACCCAAACTGGGTTATCCCGCGCCTCTAGACGCACCACCTGCTCCCTATGGTTATTATTTTCCTCCCCTCTCTCTGGACAGCCGCTGGGCCCCCCCGGGCTCTCCCCACTACCATATCCCTAGTTGTAACTCTGCTGCCCCCCCGGCCCCTATCCCCAGGGCTCGGCACCCCCCACAGAGCTGCTCCTGCGGCACCGGCCACCCATCGCTCTGCCCTCACTGACCTGCCCCGCCAGCCTCGGCAGGGAGCGCAGGGCACCGCTCAGCACCTCCCTGGCAGCCGGGGCGGCGAGGGACTCTGGCGTGCGGGCCCCGGGCTGGCGCTGGCTGGGCTCCCCCACGGCGGCCATGACACCCGGCCAGGGCACGGGAACCCTGCCTCCGCCTCCTGCCGCCGTCGCTCTGGGATGACGAGAGGCCGAGCCCCGCTGGCTTCCTCAGTGCGGCGGAGAGCCTGGTCAGTTTCCGCCCACCTTTCTGACTGACGGGCGGATGGCCAATCGTCTGCTCCGCTCTCGGGCCAGGCTGCTGTGATAGGCAGCGGGCTGGGAGCCGTGCTGAAGCTGCCGTCTGCCAATGTCTCCTCCAATGCTTCTGCCTACCCAGGGACCGGAGCTCCGGGGCAGGGTCCAACGCCTGGCAGGAGCAGGTGCGGCTGTGGCACTGCCAGCTAGCGGCCTCAAAACCCCTGGGCAGGCCCCCGAGACGCGTGTCAAGCCGTGAGCTTTCAAGAGCCAGCGCCCAGAGGGGCTGTGCTGCACCTGTTGGAGTGGAGTGGTCCAGGCGGGCTGGCCCCCGGGACCCCTAGAGCTTAGTGCCCCAGTCTCTAGTGTGAGCTAAACGCCAGCGGGCGCTCAGCTGATGCTGTAGGGGAGACTCACCCTTTCTCCATGTAAGTGGTCTAGGTGCCACTTCATGTGCCCGTCAGTCACAGCTAGGGGAGTGGGTTACAGAAGCACAGCAGGGGCACACTTTCAAGCCTCTCTCTGCAGCCAGGGCCCTTAGCAACTTAATTAAGATAAATTTCCAAGGTAATAATTTGCCGGGGGGGAGGGTGAGGGGGGAGAAGAAAACTGCCAACCTATTTTGCAGTTTGGATCAAAATAGACAATGTGGCATTGGGATCTTTTGTATTCCGTGTTTGTGACTGCAGGAGGAGTGAGTGGATTGCCTGTCTGGTTTGACTACAGTTTGTGGTGGTGGGTAGATTCTGCGTTGATTTTTTTCCTTGGAGCAGCTGCTTTGATCTGGTCTGTGCTCGCCACATTTCTTTATTGTAACCTGGGGTCACGCCTTGCTCCCTTTACCTGTTACTTTCACAGCAGTTTCAAAGACCCTTTAGATTGGACTCAATAAATGCATTATTTTGTGTGGATGGCCAGGAGCTGTGACTTGTCTCAGGCTGGTTGCAGAGGTCAGCCTCATGTGCTACTGAGTTCCAGTGGAAATAAACCTGAGCCCGACCATCCTCCCCACAAGCAAGACTCACTTAGCATAGCAGCTTCTTTCTCATTCCCTCAAAGTTTTGTGCACCTTGTCCTGCTCCTCCACAGCCTTTCCTATCTGCATGCACTTTTTCTAAGCTGACCATCTGTCCCATATTTGGGATGCCAAAGAGGCATCCTTGTTTTTTAAAGGGGACTAATTGTCCCATATTTGGGAACCCGCCACCTGCTGACCTTTTGTGCCAGCAGCCACGCAGGTGCAGCTGCTGGCCAGAGAGCAGATAGGTCACTTCCCCAAGCCTCGGGGAAGCAGGGGAGAGTATTCCTGCTGCTTTCCCCGGAGCTCCAGGGGAGGGCTGGCAAATGCTACTTCCCCGGGGCTTGGGGAGCACTGGTGGCTGCTGCTTCCCTGGGGCTCCCAGGGAGGGCCAGCAGCTGTTGCTTTCCCTGGGCTTGGAGAGCACTGGTGGCTGCCATTTTCCCTGGGCTCGGGGGGAGCCGCCAGCTGCTGCCTCCTTCCCAGGTCCCTGGGGCTTGGAGGAACCAGGAGAAGCTGCCCCTCCCCTTTCCCCCTATATCTCCCTGTCCCATATTTGGGACAGGGAAATATAGTTGCCCTAACTTTTTCCCACTCTTTCATTCTGTGGCACTGACAAGTTCAGCCTTCTAATGAAGCAGTTTCAACTACCTATAGAATGTACTGCTGTCGCTATACCGTTGCGCACAAGTTTTATGCGGATACGCCCATGCACTTCATCATAGCATCATCTAACATAGCCAGATATTTTTACTTTATATGATAACAGTAAAATAATGTTCAGAGACCATGGGTGAGAATAGGGATCCCTTTTACTTAGCCCAGATGAAACACAGGTAATAACTAATTCCTATTAGATGAGCTGAATAGAAAAAGCCAGATGTACAGTGAGGGAAAGAGAAGTAACATACAAACAGATTGAATAAAGCCATACTTTGTAAACAATACACTAATTGCACGTGTCAATAGCAGATGCTTGGCTGAGTTTTTTTGGTTATAATTTTCCTGGGGTTTATAGGACAGGAGTAGGTAAGGCAGGAAAGAACTAACTGAAGGGAAGGAGAAGGACATCAAGGCTGCCTCTACAGTGCCCCTCCCTTTCAGAAGGAGCATGTAAATGCAGCGGGTCAAAAAAGGCTAATGAGGCCCTGATATGAATATTCAGTGCTTCATTTGCATAAGGGTGGCCACTGGCTGCATCAAGTGCTGCTTTCAAAATGCAAAACAACCAGGTAGACTGGGTTCCTTTGAAAGGAAGCCCACCTTTCGAAAGCGCCCTTTTTCGGGAAAAAAATTGGGAAGAAGGGTACTTTCGAAAGTGGGGCTTCCTTTCGAAGGAACCCCATCTACGCAGCCGGTTTGCATTTCGAAAGCAGCACTTTCGATGTGGTGAGTGGCTTCCATTATGCAAAAGAGGTGCTGAATATTCATATCAGTGCCTCACTAGAACTTTTAATCTGCTGCATTTACATGCTCCTACAGAAAGGGAAGGGCAGTGTAGGCACAGCCTAGGAGGTAAAGGGAAGAAAGAACGTTGAGAAGAGAAAAGGAAGGATGGAGGGCACGATGAGTGAGTCTGAAATTTGTCCACTGGCTTTCCAAACACCTTTGAGGAGTGGAGGGCACTGTGGGGTTCTCTGCTGGCTCTCTGTTTGTGACCCTGTAAGTCTACCTTCTTTCCTTGTTTTGTCATTTATTGTTCCCCAAAATCACGGGAGCTTTGAGTTTGGTTGCTCTTCCCCTTAGGCTGGGGAGAGACCTTTAGATACAGGTGTGCTTGTGTCCACCTGCTCCCAGAAATCTTCAGGTGCCTTCACTGGCTTCCTCTGGGCTATGTCTATTAGTTTCCTACTTGCCTTTGAAGAGTAGCGTGTGCTCTCTGGGGTTCTCTGCTCAGGTCCCATTTTATATTCCTGATTTTGAACCTGTAACCCTCATGCCTGTCCCTTTTTTCTCTTTAGTTGTCTCCTGAAACTATTTGAGCCTTGGGTTCAGAAGCTCCTCTCCATCAGCCAGGGGAAGGGCCTACAGCTGTGGGTCGGTTTACACTTGCCTACCTTCACAGGATTTTAAGAGGTGCTTTTAGGAGCTTTAGTCCCTGATTCCTGGGTTGGTGGAAAGCTGGAGTTTTTTCTTCTTCTCTGAGCCCACATAGCTGAGGAGAGGGGGAAGTCTAGTTCCCTCAGAAGGGGACCTTCTCTGCATAGAGCTTGGCTCCAGGAAATCACAGAGGAAAGTACTAGCCCCAGGTGGATCCCTCCCTCTTCTTCCCAAAGCTGTGCCAAAGGAAAAACCGTGGAGATTAGGCTCTATGAAATCAAGCCCAAATTGGGATATAGGGGTGACTTACCCTTTGATAAAGCTAAAATGCTTTGCCTTTGCTATGTTTTTGCCTCTGGGTAGCTTACATGTATTTGGTGCCAGCAGGTAAAAAATTGCAGTGTTTTTTCAGCAGTAAAGACAACGCACATTTTTGCTATCTCTAACATGGGGATAATAAGGATTATTGGGAGGCTAATTTAAACACTATCAAACAGATTTGTTCAATTACCTCAAAAGTACTCTAGAAATACAAATAAGTTCTTGTTATTGTGGATGTCGCTAGGGCTTTTCTCACTGTAGTATTTGGACAAGACTTTACACAGTTTTATTCAGTGAAAACATCTTCTAAAAAATATGTTTTGTCCCTATAGCAATCAAGCCAACTACATTGGAAAGACAGAAACTGCCAGTGTTTTCCTAGGAAGATTCCAATTCCCACAGTTTGCAAATTGATCCAAGAAAGAGGTTAATTTACTCAAGCTCATGGGGCAAAAAAATAGCAGTGTAGCTATTCAGAAATGGGCTGGAGCCCAGGTTCTGAGATCCCCCCCTTTGCTGGGTTTCAGAGCCTGGGCTCTAGCCAGAGCAGGAATAGCTAGACATATTTTTAGTCCCACAGCACAAGTCTGAGTTAATTGACCCGACTCTGAGATGCAGCACTAGGATTTTTCTTTGCAGTGTAGACTTACCTTCTGAGTTGCTAGACTTGAGGGCATATGGATTTCTGGTGATAACTCTGGGTCCTGAAAGCCTCCTAATTTAGATGCAAAGAACCATTTCAATGTTAATTATTTTTATTTTGGAAGGACATTTGTTGCTTTTTTTTCCTGCAACCAAGTACTTGGAGAAAAGGGAGAGAACGCTAACAGCAAATAAAAAGTATCGGTTAAGTTTGGAACAAGGTGGCAAAAATTATTTTGCACGCCTGCCCAAAAATACCCGTTCCAGCTCAGCTAGGGGGAATGAATTTCAGGGGCAAGAAATGGCTACTGAGACTTTCATGCCCCTGACTCATGCGTAGGCCCTACCAAGTTCACAGTTATGAAAATGTGTCTTGGATTGTGAAATTTGGTCTTTTGTTAGCTTTTATCCGATGCTATACAGATTTCATGGGGGCAGGCCTGCCGGCAGCAATTCTGGGTCCGGGGTCAGACTAGACAATGCCCGCCCAACAGTGGGGTCTGCCTGACGTTTGGGCTGTGCTGCACCTACACTGCTGCCATATTCCCTCTTACTTTTTTCATCCGTGTGAGCAATATGTTTTGTCCTGAGCACTGAGGCATGTGCAGAGGTGCACCACCAATAGAAAGAGGAAACTTAGTTATATATTCTTAACAAGTTACCAGAGGGTTCATTGCTCCACCCAGGACAAGTTAGGCATTTTAGAATTCACTACTCAAACAATTAAATATAAGTGTAAGAGAAATAAAAATTATGAAATTCATAGACCCAGCAAAACGCTAAAATAGGACACTGAAAAATTAGTACTGCAGAGAATATCTGTGCACAGCGGGAAGTACCAAGTAGCCATAACAATCGTACAATTATGTATTGTGAGTTGAGTGTGACACAGAGACAGAACTGTATGTGTATGCGGGACACAGTCATAGAGACAGGACAGCATGTGTTCTGGCTGCTGAGGAAATTTGAGGTGGGCAAACTGTCTCCTGAAGACACTCGCTGAATGATCTCCTTCTCTGTCCATAAGTGCAGTCTCCTCTCCCCTGCTGCAGAGATGGGGTACGTGGCCAGGGAAGGGGACTGTGTGTGTGTGTGTCCTGTTCATGAGAGTGAGAGACTGAGCTGGCCGCTGGGGAATTCTCAGAAACAGAAAGGCACTCAGTCACCGTTCAGCTCCAACCCAAGTCCTCCTGAGCCATAGCCTCCTGTGTCCCTCTGCCCTGCTCTGTGGAGATGGTGTACGGGGCAGTAGGACACCCTGAAATCAGCTCTAGTAGCCTCTACACCCTCCTCCCAAGAGCACTGAGCTGCAGGAGGATGGAAAAATGCAGTATAGAGAGGTACTCACAACCTCTGCTCCTCAGCTAAGAGGAACGCGAATGCCTCTTATGAAGCAGGGCATTCTGAAATCATCAAGGGCCCTGAGACATTGCCACCTTTACTCTCCCCTTCCCTTGCTCTTTGGCAGGCCTGTATGGGAGAGACCAGTGCTTCTGAGTTTGGGGGCCCTGATGCAAAAGGGAGTGGGGGAGTAAAGATTATTTTAGGGATACATATGCTCTTGGAGCGGGGGCCTGAAACCTCTCCTAGTGGCATACTGCATGCTCTTCTTCCTTTTCCTCTCACTATCGCGGAGCAAGAGGAAAGTACACAGCTTGCCTCACTTACACCTCTCCCTCTCCCCTTACCAGCTAGGAGTGAGAGGAATGCATGACTCATGCAGTAGTACCTGTGTGACATAATAAATAGATGTTGTGATTGGATAAAGATGGGACTTTCTAATTAAAAAAACATCATCCATCAAACTTCAGCATTTTGAATTTCACATGAAAGTGATTAGCTGGCCAGTGCTGAGCATGAGCCAGAAGGGTAATATTTTCTTGTTTGTCTTTGCTACTCAAGATGTGGGCAACACCATTATGCAGTGGCTAAAGTTTCCAACAGCCTTCAAGGGTCGGGTGAGATAGCACTTTATTACATTTGTCAGCTTTAAAGTATGTACAGTATGGATAACTGGAAAATTCCATTTATGAGAGAGGATGCAGTTTATTATTGGCCAGCTGAAGACAGGAGAGGGTATGTCAAACCATTGCCATTATCTAGGAGCACAGGTGTGTCCAGTAAGACCTTAGATTGGAACCACTTTAGTAATTAATAAATGGGTGCCCATCGTTTAATTAGCAACTTTGCTAACTAACGAGCAGAGATGTAAGGTATTTTTTCTGCCCCCAAGCATTTTATTCTTATCTTTGCCACTTGCTTGGGCAGGAGAGTTCTGTATGTAAATGAAGAAGACAAAACAGATCTAAGCACTATAAGGATATTGATAGTGATGCTGCCTGTGGCATTTCATAGTCTTCTACAGTGGCTTGATGTATATAAACATTAGGAGTAATAAGACTTATTCCGTCTGACTGGACAGCCACAGGACAAGAAGAGTAGCTGTCTAACATAAGCTTCCTGGATCTTTGAAAACAGAGTAAAGTCAATTTAAAGTGCTTCTGTCTGTCCTTCCCCTGAAAGTGCTAAACTTTGCTGTTATACGTAGTGTGAACATCTAGCCTCTGCTAATTCTCTTTACAAGCTGAATAACCACTGGGAGTAATGCCACCTTGTTGCTGTATCCAGATGAGAAGCCCAACCAATTGTGGTCCAAAAAATGCAGAATACTGAGTGTTACTGTAGTTAGTTTGCCACAATCTTCTCAGTGGTCTTCACCAGAAAAGGGAGGTAAGAGACAAGTAATTTGTGATGTTGTTACAGTCAAATAATGTTAAATGTTTTTAATTAAAGCCCAAATCATAGTAGTTGTTTGTGTTGTTGGCAGTTTGTTTCCTTCATGGAAGCTCTGAGTATCCTTATAAAAACAAACAAACAGGTAGTCTCCTTCATTTTCATTATCCGTTTTGGGCCTGGACCCATTTTGAAGTTTCATAAGGGATTCTCTCAGTATATTCAGAATCTGAAATTCAAAGAAGAAGGTAGATAATGAATTGTTCTGAATATGAATCAGGACAGTGCAGCCAAGAACAAAAGATTATGGCTACGTCTAGAAGCATCTGTCTAGAGAAGTTACTGTAGGAATAGATGTTCTGACAAAACATCTGTCAACAGATCACTTCTACACATAAAAGCAGATCAATCCTTTGCTCCACTCTGTCGATGGAAAGGCACCCCGGAGCATTTACACTGCTTTTTTGTTGACCGTTTCTGTCAACAAAACACACTTTGTGTGTAGCTGCCCTGCTAGTTTTGTCGACAAAACTTTCTAGTGTAGATGTAGCCATTAAGTATATTTAAAATATAGAAGTGAAATATAAGAATTAATATTGCAACACCAGGATTGTGGGTCATGTTGCAAGTTTGAATGTGGTCTACATTAGTAGCAATAGAACGGTTTTTTTACCATTTAATGACCCATTGAAGTGAGTTGGTGGGATCAGTCCAGTCTGCAAAACCACAGTGTCACAACTAACATCATTGTTGGCAGTCTCGATGGAGAAGGTGAACAGTAAGCTTGAAGATAGTATTTCCAAGTCGGAGTGGAGGCATACTGAGGCTACTGCTTGTCTTGTACCTATTCAAAATTCAGCATACAAATACCTAAATAAAGTTTATGCCTCTTTTTTATATAGAGAATGACACATGGTAACATACACTTATAATTTCACCTTAGTTTTTATTTTTGTTTTAAAGAGTCTGAATAAAATCTTTAATATTAATTATTACCTTTACACAAGTTCTATGCTTAATTACCTCTGCACAATCCCTTTGGAGTCAATGGAATAGTGTGGAGAGCTTAGGGTAGTATTAGACACAAGATACCCAACTGTGACTTCACTGCTGTTAAATTTCTGGATGTCCAGCTGACTATTCGGAGGTTGTCCCTCTTTTAACTTCTCACGTCTAAATGTCGATTTTTCATTTACAGTTCTATTTCTACAGATACAGTATTATCATTATCCATCTAAGTATGAGTTAAAAGATGATAGACCCCTGTATGTCTCAATTACTTATTTATAGAACATGGTCTGTCTAGTTGCAATAAGAGTAATCAAGGGGCCCAAAACTGGTCTGAAACAGGATATATGACTGCCAAAAAGAAAAGACAAAACATTACCTCATTAGCTTATATCAAGTCTTAAAATAAGAATGCTAGAATCTGTAGTCTTCATATTTCCTGCTTGTTAGTATATATTAATTGATTTAAAGCAGTGTTTCTCAACCAGGGTGCATGTACCCTTCGGGATATGCCAAGGTCTTCCAGGGGTACATGAACCCATTTACATATTTGCCTAATTGTAAAACAGGCTGCATATAAACGCTAGTAAAATCAGTACAATCTAAAACATCATTGAGAAAATGACTTATTTCTACTGCTTCATATGCCTTACAACAAAATGTAAGTACAATATTTCTATTCCAATTCATGTTTGATGATAAGATGATAGAAAGTCATCAAGGTTTCAGTAGTAGTCTTCTTGTGATATTTTTGCATGTTTTTGTAAATGTTGTTTTTAAGTGAGATGTAACTTGATACTATGCAAAACAAATCTGATTCCTGAAAAGAGTACAGTAATCTGCAAGTCTGGTTGAATAGCACTTGTTTGAAGACCTCAAATTACCTTAAAACCACGTTTCTCAACCAGTGGTACACGCAACCTTAGGGTTCATGAGATAAATCTGGGGGTACTATAATTTTAAAGGGGGGACTTTATAAAAAAGGTTGTAAAACACTGATATGAACCTGATTTATATAGGATGAATCTCATGCCATTTTATAAGCATTTTGGTGCGAATAAGCAGCTGTCTTCAAAAGTAAAAAAATTAACTCCAGGTTACTTCAGAAGCAAGGCAGATATGGGAAATTCTGAGCAGTCTCATGCTATGCTGAGTTCTCAAAGCAGTCAAAAAAACAAGTTGCTGTATTTTCATTGTTCTGAGCATACTTAACAATTAGATCTTGATACCTGTAGGCTTGAGCTGAATTTGATATATATACAGCACATTAGGTGGAGAACTTTAATAATAGGAAAACATTTAGTATTATATGTTAAAAAATTGTCTGTTATTAAAGGCATTTTTAAAAGCAAACCTGCTTAGCTAACAATAATTTTCAGAAGTGACATTGGTACATTTAATATGTCTGTCTACAAGAAGACAGGACTTCAAGCACGTTCTCACAAAGATCTACACAGAGGGGCTTTTCATGTTTGTTTATTGGAGCAAATTCTGGATCCCAGTGTGGCTACTTTTTGCTGTGCTACCCTTGGATTATGACATAAAGCCAGCATAGTTGGCCATAGGAGGCTCACTGGAATAGGGGAGATTCTGCAATAAACTAGGGAGGATTCTGATGATGATTAAATTTTTTTTTTTTTATTTTTGGTCATTTGTCCTTGCTGCTTCCATAGAGGGTATTGCTGGAAGAAGCTGCATATGCTCCAGCCATTTCCTAGGCCCTGATCCTGCAAACACTTACGCATGTGCTTAATATTAAACACTTGTATAGTCTCATTGAAGTCATCCTTTTTATGTTTCTGGTTCTGCCAAGAGGGCAGGGGACTGGACTCGCTGACCTCTCAAGGTCCCTTCCAGCTCTATGAGATGTATATGTATGATACATTTCTCTCTGGCCTGCGTGAAGTCAATGGGACTGTTTGTGTGGTCAAAGTTAAACATATGCATGTTTACATTTGCAGGATTGGGGATATTTGTTGTGGCATTTAATGTGTTCTAATTATTAAAATGATTCAAATCTGTGTTGTTGAGAAATACACATTTTCTTTTAACGATTTGTGTAAATTAAGGCTACATTAGGAAATTTAAAACAGGTAGAGCTAAATAAACTCTAGAGACTTAATGCATTATTTTAAGCTAAAATGATCACCCTATCTATTAGCCTAATAGATAACATTGACAACCAAACTTTACTTGTTTCTCTGGCTGGCTGGGAATAGATTGTCATATAGGGGAAGTCTATACTAGGGAAATGAGTCAATTTCAGATACACAATTCTAGCTACAGCATTTGCATAGCTAGAATCAACGTTATCAGAATTGACTTACTTCCCTGGTGTACTCCAAGCATCTTTAGTCTCATGTTGATGTCCCTGACTCTACGCAGTAGCGTGGAGTACATGGACTGATGGCCGAGCCCAGAGAGATCAATTTTGCTGTGTCTTTACCAGACGCGCAAAATCCAACTTCGGAAGATTGAATGCAGTGCATTGATCTTCCAGTACGTATAGGCAAGCCAGAACTCATGCTGTTAGCCTGACGTGGGTCTTTTCCTCACATCTTAACAACTTTTAGTGGCTATTTATTGAATAGTACCAAATATATCCTACCTAAAATTTCTGTCCAGTTAGAGGATAAAATTAGAGAACACAAGTGGGTGAAGAAGGCATAGCATTATACATGGAAAAAGCAGCCTGGGATCGGGTCAGGTGATAGCCCTGGGACCTTCACTTGGGCTATCTAAATTTTTGTTCCTGTTGCTGGCTTTGGAGACATGAGAGCTTGTTTGCTCAGTTTGATGTGGTCAAAGTGTTGAAGAAAACTGTTATAATCAAAAGCTTGGAGCTGCTCTGCCACTAGCAAGTTTTACAGCAAGACTAAAGTTATGAATTTAATGAGTATTTTGCTGTATTTTTATTTAACAATTAAAGCTGAAGTTTCCTTTATGCTCTTTCTGGCTTTTATGGCTGCAGCCTAGAAGATGGACATTTTATATTCAGTAAGAGACTGCTCCTTTCCCAGGTATCTCCTGCTTGCTTCCTTTATCTGTGAATAGGAAATGGCTTAAAGGCACCTGTGTTATGAAGGTCCCAGGGGCAGCTGCCTGACTAGTGAATGCCTGATTATGTGTTAACATGCTTTGTCAGATATTGGCAGAATCTGTTCTCTTCTTTTGCCTTTTCAGCAAGGGTGCCATTGACAGACTGGCTACCCATTTATAGAAATGTTGTCCATCAAACTGTGAGGAAGGACAATGGTGTTTTTCTGTGGCCAGTGACTGTGGGAAACTTTTCTTTGGCTATTCAGGCAATTTTTGTAGCTTGCTCTGAAGAGGAGAGACTGATGAGTGCAAAAAGTACAATTAAGCAAAGCCAGACTTCAATTGAAGGCTGTAGTGTAGTCTGCTGCTCTCATTTTTTTTTATTTGGAAAAAAAAATCTATGGGTTTTCACGTTGCTGTGTGGCATTCAGCAGGGGGCTATTACAATCCTAAATTTTTTTTCTAGACCACCTAATTCTAAGTAAAAATTAAATGTAATGAGAGCCACTTGGAGTTCTGAATATTTTAAAGCATAATTCCCACAGAAGGGATTCGACCTAAACTGCAGTGAGCATCAGTTGGCTAATTATAGCTGCATTTTATATTACAGCAGGTGTCAGATGCAGTCATCTCAATAAAGTCCACATAATACTCTGGGAAATAACAAAAGCTTTTCTTTGTATGTGGGTACTAATTTCTTCTAGGTGTCATATGAGCTCTGATACTTCTTATTGGCATTAACAAGAGCACTGTAGCACTCAAAAATGCTTTTTGCTTAGGATGAATTGATACTGTAAAGCACTTACTAGTCAGACTTGGCAGATGTCAGTAGTTAATACTAATGTTGCAGAGGTTGGAATATAATGCAAAGAGTCTTATGTAAATACTTTTAGATGATGGGCTGGTTTTGAGAATGAGTCTGAGCACTGCACCAACTCACTTAATGAAATCTAAATAGACAGCAGGGGGATATCTGCATTTACTTCAGCTCCTGTTCTATGTTAAGGCCTCTACAAGTGAAGGGCAGATGGTAAGGCAGTAAAGTAGGTGAACAAAGATGTTAGATGTGATAAGCACTTGTTAGGTTCACAGTACTTTCCTGAACTTGTGTTACTGGCAAGTTGGACTTACTGAAGTGGTAAGAATGACCAGTTTTGTTTCCGACACATAACATAACAAGTTATGTCCTCCAGAGAGCCTCAGTAGATATGTGTGCTGAGGCCACAGGCCATGGAATACCCGTATTTTCATTGAAGAAGAAAGCACTCAGAACCTAAATAGGATGCTTTTGATAAATCACTTGCATACTAAAAAGGAGGTGGAGATATTCAAATTAGGAGTGCCGAGTACCTCATCATCATGGAATTGCAAGACAATGGACAGGAATAAAAGCAAGCACAACAATGATTGCACAGATGATTTTGCCTTGTAAGTGGCAGAGGGCTTTTCAAAAACCAGCTCAGGTACTAGAAGATGCTGTAAGGCACTGGCGGATGTGATGCTGCCTGCAGTGACTCAGGAGAATGTGTACCAACCTCTTGGCAAACTATTCAGAAGCCGGGCACAAACTCCAAACTGATGACTTCTATACCTACGCCTTGTCTCCACTACATGGTAGATTGATATTACAGTGATCGATCCACTGCCCATTGATTTATCATGTCTATTGTAGGCATAATAAATCAATCTCTGAGCTTGCTCCCGTTGACACCAGTACTCCACCAAGATGTGAAAAGTATCTGGCATTAATGGGAGAACAGCCCTGCCAACCTTACCGTACAAAAAACACCACAGTAAGTATGTCGACTTTGCTACATTATTTCCGTAGCTGAAGTAGATTAACGGTGCAGTCAAAACCTTAGATTGCACGCCCCCCACACACAGTGAGTATACTGTTTGTGATAACTGGTCCCTTACCTGAAGAATCTCAGCAATATTTAGGTACTTTCAGCTCAGTTTACCCTTACATCATTTACCCCAGCTCAGTTGCACCTTACATCTTACATTAAGGATGTATCCAATCCTGTAATAAACAAACTAAAGGTTTATTAAGTAGGAAAAGGTAATGAGAATTATTAACAAGCTTAACACAGGTAAACATATATACGCACAAGTGAGTTACAATCTTAAATTTCAAAAGGTAGTAGAAGCTTCTACTATAAGCAAGCTCTATATGTTCTTTAGTGCTAACCCAGACTAAGGAACTGGGAATCTCTTCCTTAGGCCTAGAAAACCTTTCTCTCTCATAGTCCAAGAACATACATATAACTACTTCCTTTTGTTTGATGATTTTATGTCCCTCCTGCCATGTGCTCTGAGTTGCAAACTCAGCTTATGGAGGGAATCCGCTTGTGTGACTCATCTCCAGGGGGGAAGAACAGAACAGCAAAATCTTGTCCTGTTAACATCCCACAATAGTCACTACTGGGAAGGATGTAACATGTTCCATTGTAGATTGGTGCCTCTTTCCTGTCTGGTGATTTACATGGGCACAGAGACACGGAACACAAGAACTCACATATTACCTAACAATATTAGATACAGATGTTATAAGTGAGATTATTGCATGCAGCAACTCACAAGCATTCGCCTAATGAAAGCATTAGTCTAAACACTGAACATTCCTTGTAATTCTAATTCCTATTTTAACAATAGTATCACATAGGTGAACTGACTGATTTCAGCTATACATTTGTAAGGGTTCTGTTGAGATGCAGCAACTTTGGCATGAGCTGACACCTTGTCTACCCACTGCACATGGGCTCCAGGACAGAACAGCAAATCTCTTTCTGGTTTTGTTGCACCTGATGTGGTGTTGCTGTCCACGCTGGATCTGACAGGACTAGCTCCTCATCATGGCCAATAGCTGGGAGGGGCCTTTCAGAGACCAATGTCAGATGCTAGATTAACCAGGAAGGGAAAATAAAGGGAAGGCAGATGCCAAGCATGTAGAGTCAGAGCTGAGAAACAGTGGGAAGTAATACAAAAGGAAGAGCTCCTGAAACTCCTGTCTCAGGTAACAGCAGCAAGCCAGGTAGCCAGTGAGTTCTAACATAAGCAACTTTTATAGCTCAACAGCATCCCTTACTGAGTTTCTTTTGGCTCTATCATAGAAAGTTCTGGAGAAATTCAGAGCAAAAAGAGACCATGTAATACATTTTTAATATAGAAAGAAAAAGTATGATAAAAACCCAATGAACAGTGAAAGAGAAGGACAAAACAGATGTACAGAAATATCCGGGTGTTTCCTCTTCACTTTCTCTGAGAGAAGAGAATCTGCCCAATGAAACATTATTATTGGCAGACTGCCAATGTTCATAAGGTTCCAAAATATATTTAAAATATAAAGATAAGTAAATAAACATGCATAAATGATCCCCACTTTCCTTCAGTCTAGCAAGATAAAACAAGAGGAAACAGAACGAGAGAGAATAGAAAAGGAAGTCAGAAACAAATTAACAGAAACCGTCAGCTGAACACTCATTGGCTTTCTGCATTATCTGTGGTAGTTTCTCTTAGGAGGAGCTCCCAGATGTGAGATACCTGTAAGAAAAAGGTAAAAGAAAAGTTATGAAAACAAAACTATTTAAATTGAGTTCTTCTGATGTCTACTAATAGCAATATTGATCTGAAACTGGAAAGCACCCAAGTGTTCTGGAATGGATGGGAAATGTTGAAGGCACATGGGGGCAGTGGGACCACAGCAATTGTCTTTGCACTAGTTTGTCTTGTGGTGTGAGACAGTATAGCAGATGTTTATGATTTGAGGACACCACAATGTGTATAATCAGGCACAGAACCAAGGGCAACACTTCGGGAGTGAAGTTAATGGCTGGAGCCTGTTTTATCAAGATACTGGTTGCTCTTCTTCCCCTCACTATCAGGGAGCAAGAGAAAAGTACACAGCTTGTGTCACTTGCTCCTCTGTCCCCTCCCTTCAGCAACCAAGAGTGAAAGGAATGCACACAAGCTGTGTACTTTTCTCTCCTCCCTAATTGGCACCCTTGCATGGAACATTTCAGTTTTGCCTTTGTGTTCCTACTTATATGGGCAAAAACTTGCTAATTCTCCTTTCTCATTGTTTTACTGATGCATGCCAATTAGGAGTATATATAATTTTCTCATGGTCATGTTCAACCTATTTGTACCTAATCTTATGTTCAGTAGTTCACTTGGCCATAGATGTAAGCAAACCTGAGAAATGTAATTTAGATGAAATTACTGTAAGGTGGGTGCACAGCTGATCTGAAAAAAAACCATACTGAAATTGTAGCTATTAGAGGATCATATGGGAGGACATTTCAAGTCGGATCCTCTAGGGTTTTGTTCTGGGTAGAGTTCTATTCAATATTTTAATTAATTAATTAATGTAACGATGGAATGTAGAATACTCTTATAAAATTTGTGGAGGACACCAAGCTAGGAAGGGTCGCAAGCTCTTTGGAGGACAGGATTAGAATTAAAACTTATCTTGATAAAGTAGCAAATTCTTCTGAAACGACTAAGATGAAACTCAGTAAAGACAAATGCAAAGTACTACATATAGGAAAGCAAACTCAGCTGCACTCATACGAAATGGGGAATAACTGGCTAGGCAGTAGTACTGCAGAAAAGGAACCCTGGTTATGATCACGTATTGAATGAGTGATCCAGTGTTATGCAGTTGCAAAAAAGGCATAGATTCTTGGATGTATGAACTGGAATATTATAAATAAGACTCAGAAGGCAATTTTTTCTGCTTTATTCAGCACTAATGAGGACTCAGCTAGATAACTCTGTCAGTTTTGGGCACCTCAGTTTAAGAAAGATGTGAACAAATCAGAGAGTCCAGGAGAGAGCAACAACAATTATGAAAAGTTTAGAAAACCTCACCTATGTGCAAAGGTTTAAAAAATGGCATATTTAGTCTACAGAAGAGAAGGCAGACTGAAGACATGATAAATCTTTGGTTGTTACAAAGAAGACCAATTTAGATACTGGGGAAAACTTTGTAACTCTGAGACTAGTTAAGCAACATAACAGGTTCCGAAAGGAGGTTGTAGAATCCTCACCACTGGTAATTTTTAAGAACAGGTTAGACACATCTGTCAGAGGTGGTCTAGATATACTTAATGATGCCTCAGCATAGGGGGTGACCTGTTATGGTCCCTTCCATCCAGATATTTCTATAATTTCTTTGTCTGCTGCAATGTTGTCAAGTTGGATGAAGTCTGGAAGTGCAGGATGGATTCTCCTTTCCCAATGGAGGAGACAAACATTTTGGTGCCTTAGTTTATGGAGCAATAGAATAATGCAGCATTTTCCAAGGATGAGCAAGTTCTTTAAAACCATCAGAATATTGTAAGTTAAGGGGGGCCACATTTCAACTAGTAAGTTCTTTTGAAATATGTTTTAAAGAATATAGCCAGTGGAAAATCTACACACAAAGCGTTCTTTTGAAATTAAATCAAAAGAATGTGGTACTCCTTTTGAAAACGCTCTTCCACTCCTGTTTCAGGAGGAGCACCTTCTTTCAAAAGAAAATGTGTAGATGGGCCCTTTTTTTCAAAAGAGCAGTCCTCATGGTGCTTGATTTTTTTCAATCCCTGGCCTATTCTTTCTTAAGAGCGGGGACTGTGTGGATGCCCTCTTTTGAAAGAGCAGATCACTCTTTTGATCCACTTTTTTGTGTGTGGATGCACTCTTTCAAAAGAAGTTCTTTCAGAAGAGATCTTCCAGAAGGATTTCTTTCGAAAGACCACTGTAGTGTAGACATGGCTGCTATGTCTACACATCAAAGTTATTTTGGAATAATGGCTGCTGTTCCAAAATAGCCTTGCGAGCATCCACACAGCTAAATCGCTATTTGAAAATAATTTCAAAATAGCGGATGGCTTGTTTTGAATTTGGTGCGCTTCATTCTACGAGACATAGCTCCTATTCCGACACAGATATTTAGCTTATTCAGAAATAACACTGCTGTGTAGACATAGCCACTTGCAACTAGTATTCTATCTTTTATGAGCTTCCAAGGGCTCTAATCTGAAATAGGCTCTATTGTGTTTGGACACCCTATTTCAGAATAAGTATTGCTTATTTTGGGGCTTCCCTGTTGTATGAATGCATTATTTTGGAATAGTTTATTTTGGAATAATAACGCCAGAATAAGCCATTCCAGAATAACTCCGTAGTGTAGACATATTCTTATGAAGTACTGGTCCTTGTGAAAGCACAGAAATTATTTATGCTTTAACTTAAACCCCACTACTTTTCCAGTGTCCAGCCCCCATGAGTCCCTCCATCTTAAGCCCTTTGCTGGATCAGCGCTCCTCAGAATGTTCCACTATCTCTGTGATGAGGTGTTGCATATTTTATAAAATGGAACTCCCTTCCTGTTTTCTTATGCAGTCTCATTCCTTGCAGAAGGTTCCCTGAGGGGAATGTGAGTGCAGTTGGTATCACCCAGTGTTGTTTTAAAGGCAGTTATTGTAAAGGCCAGCTCCCCTGCCAGTGGTTCTTAGAAATTGCTGCTTTAGCAGATCACAACAGGGTTGCTTCTAATTCCTGTGATTTCTCCAGAGGATTCCTGGCCAGGCATCAGTCAGGCAACCTCAGGCAGAAGTAAGTTTTACCAGTATAGTATAGCATGAGGAGTGTTGATGTTTGGAGGAAATGTGTGGTACGGAGTGGAACCTGGAGAGGGAAGGAACCTTGTCTGGTTGGTACAGGGCGCAGTTCACTGAAAGGTGGAATCTTGGAGAACCAGAAGAGACCGTGTCTGAGTAGCTTGAGGAAGTAGGGAGGGGGGAAGTCAGGACTGTGATGGGAGCCTCTCTTTGAGGTGTCCTGTGCTGCTATGGGTGATAGTGCATTGTCTCCCCTGGCTCTTCCCAACTTTACAGGCAAAAATATTTTCATGTCTGTAATGGACATTTCTAACTGAATTGAATGCTGGATGTTAGTGTTTCTCAACCGGGGTATGTGAACCCTGAGTGTGTGCAGAGGTCTTCCACGGGATACTCAACTCAGCTAGATCAGTGTTTCTCAGCTCGGGGGGTTGCACCCCTGAGGGAGGTCATGGGACAGAGTTAGGGGGCATGCAGGCCAGCAGTAGGGGCTGGTAAGCAGGGCATTGCCTGGGGCTCCACTAAGCTAAATTACGTGCTTTAGCCCTGCCATCTGTGACTTGAGCTTCAAGGAAGACTCAGGTGGAAAAAAAGACAGGCTTAAGTGTCACACTGAAGTGCAAATATAATGTTTATATTCCAATCGGTTTATTTCATAATAACATGGGAAAAATGAGGAAGTAAGCAAGTTGTCAGTACTAGCATGCTGCGACACCTTTGTAATTTTGTCTGATTTTGTAAGCAAGTAGTTTTTAAGTGAAGTGAAACTTGGTCTTTAAAAGACAAGTTTGACTCTGAAAAGGACACAGTAGTCTGGAAAGGCTGAGAACTGCTGTTATATGTCTAGAAATAGAATTTCTTTAAGCAGAAATCCTGTGGCCTTCAGAATGGCTGTGGTAGGCTTTGTGTGCATCAAGGAAAAAAAACTGTGGCAGAATGAGGAAGTGAAAGTCACAAGCAGACTGCAGACCCCTGTATTTCAGGTTTACAGCTTAACAACTGCTCTCCCCAAGGGAATTTGGAGGGGAGTTGTTTGTGCACTGAGGAGCATCAAGCTCGCAGAGAATCATGACAGCTATACCCACCAAGATTTACTCTGTAGTAGGTCCTTAGGAAGCTCCACTGCCTCTTCTGCCACTAGGGTTGCCAATTTTGGTAGGACATATTCCTGGAGGTTTCATCACATGATATAATCCTTAACTAAAATGCATCTTGAATTCCTGGGGCTGGGGTCGGCAACATGCGGCTCTTTAAGGAGCTACTTGTGGCTCCAGGGGCTGCTGCCGCTTAAACAAAAATCTAAATTCAGTTGCCCACCGTTGAGCCAAGTGAACTTAATTTTTTTATTTAAGCGGCAGCAGCCGGAGCCACTCAGCAGTCAACTGCTGGTACAAATCATTATGTGCGCGCTCTTCTTAAAATAGGGGTGATAAAAAGCACAGTTTGACGTTGTTTGTTAAGGACTGTCTTGTAGTCACATGCATTGCAGCTCTTGAAGGATTGCTTTTGTAATTGAATTTGAAAGAATGGCTCTTCTTGCTATTTCAGTTGCAGACCCTTGTCCTGGAGTTTCCAGGACAATCCTAGAAGGTTGTCAACCCTATCTGCCTCAAGTGGAGCTGGACCACGGACTGAGAATCCTTTTCTAAATCCTGTACTTTCCGTGTAGGCACCAAAGCCTGTTGTTGCTCCATGCCAAGGATGTTGTCTTAATAGAGGTACAGCAATTGCTTCTTTAGTTTATTTTTTTAAATAAAAATCAGGATTTTCAGATAAGTAAAGGCCATATAATATATATGTCAGTATACATACACATTTTCATTATATTTTATCTCTGTCGTGTAACACCATGTGTTTTCTTAAATCGTGTTATTTTTAAACATACCTCAGAGGAAAATAAAGAATTTGTGTATTAGAAATGCATACAGAAATTTTTCTTGTAGTGCTCATATGAGGGTCAGGAAGTCACCAAAGGCCAGATTACTCTAGGGAGTGAAGGATTGTTAAATTATTATGTTCTTAAAAACCAATTTTCATAATTCCTTGGAGAATGGTTTTATAATAAAGGTAGAGTATATTTTCTGATTTGTGTCATGGTTTTCAAGGTCATTCAGTGGTAGAATACAAGCATTTTTATTTTTCCTACTCAAGCACTGTTCAGGTGCACAAATGCTATAGTTAACGTAGAGAGGCATTTAAAAATCAGAATTCATTGTAAAGAAATTATATCTGCCTACCAAAAACACAATAATATTCATCTACCAAACAGCGTTTAAAACGCACGGGCTTGTTTTTTCTCATTAGTGTATTAATATATGTAACCTACTTTATTAAAAAAAACACCTGTCATGCATATAATAAACTCAGTGCATTCACAAGATTTTCAACACTCCTTGAAAACTAATTTTAAATCCGCACCTATATTTATATAATGCTTGTAGTTGCCAGAAGTCACTGGTGTAGTGTTCTGATCGGTCTCCTGTTCAATCAATGATGATAACTGTTTGGCTGCATGTTTGGCCCCTCTGTGTGTTGTGTTTTCTTGTGCAAGTAGCCAACGTAGCAGACTCCAAGAGAGACCACCAAATCAGATAAGGATTGACGGCGCCCAGCCAGATTTATTGCAAACAAAGCACAGTAATAGCTTCCCTGGCTCAGATGTCTACAAGTAGGCTAAAAATGTGTGCTTGTGACAAGGGACTCACCTCAGTCAGTACCAGGAATGTGATAGCAGCTCCCAAGGGTTCATTTTTATATATAGGTACAAACACGTTGCACAGCACCCCTGATGTTCTGGGTTACCACCCTCTGTTGTTACCTAGTTACCACTAATTGCTTTGTATGCGGGGGTTTGATCACTATTAATCATGCTGTCAGTTTAGACCCTGTCCTGAATTTGTTTGGTATGTTCCTGTTATCTGTGGAGTGTGTATTGGTACCGAGATACTTCTTCACATGGCATTCTGTTACAACCCTTCTGAAATATGTTTACAGCCTGTACTTAGTACCTCTTAGGCATGAATGTTTCTGTAACATCAGTCCTGCTCTGTCCAACTTCTGTGAGCAGGAGCCTGCCTCTTGTTCGCAGCTGCAGTGGGCTTTATGTTAGCAAAGTCCTGACCATTGTTGTCTAGGCCTCACACCCAGTGGCATCACAAGGTACTGTGGGCCCTGGGAAAAAGTAGGTGGGGGCCTGGCTCCGAGCTCTGGAAGGGCGGGGCCAACGGCTGAAGGGGTGGGACCTAGAGCATTCAGTCCTCAGCACTGCCCTCACGGTGGCACTGGGGCCCCCCTCCCTCACAGACCAACAGTGCTGCTGTGGCAATTCAAAGGGGCTTGGAGCTTCAGCCGCTGCTGCTTTGGCAGTGGTGGTGGCTTGAGCTCCAGGCCCAGTGGCAATTCCACCCTTGCGCACACACACAACCCCGGTTGTCAGGCCTGTGATGCATGGGCTTATGTCACACCCTTATTTTACTACAGTGCTTATTCCCTGTCCCCTCCACAGACTGCATCAGTGTTTGCAAGGAGCAAAGTTCCCTGGATCTTCCCCATCCCCTACACCCCTTCAAGGTACAGGGACAGATTGGCCTATCATTTTTCACAGGAGAAGGTAAAGGATCTTGTGACAGAGCGTAAAGGAAAATGCAGTTTGAAAAGGAGGCTAATTAGCCCGACGTGCTACAGCTGAGAGGAATCAGGTGGCCAAGCTGTCACTTCCTGGGAGAAAGGAGGAGCGTTTAGGGACTGCAGGGCGAGGGTTACTAATCCTCCTGGTTTCTCAGGGAGTCCCCTGGACTCAGGCTCTATGTCCCGGAGGCAGCTAAAGCCAGACCTGGGGATTTTAGGCTGCTAGAAGTCTGGCAGTACAGCAGGGATGAGGCAGACTTCCTACCTGCCCTGACTCAGTGCTGCTCCCAGACATGACCGACATGTCCCTGCAGCTCCTGGGGGTGGAGGAATCTCTGTGTGCTTCCCTCACTCTTAGCACCAGCTCCACAGCTCCCATTGGCCAGGAGATGTGACCAATTGGAGCTGCGGCCAATTGGAGCAGCAGGGATGGTACCCATAGGCAGGGGCTGGGCACAGAATCACCTGGTCCTCCTAGGGGCTGTAGGGGTGTGCCATCTGCTCGGAGCAATGCAGGTAACAGTGCAGTGTAGAGCAGTACAGATAGGGAGCCTGCCTTAGCCCCATTGTGCTGCCAACCAGGAGCCACCTGAGGTAAACACAAACCCTGCACCCCAAACTTCTTCCCACACCCATGCTCCTGCTCTGGGCCTGCATCTCAAACTCCCACACCCCAGTCCCCCGCCCTGGTCCTCCTCCTGCATCCTAATTCCCTCCCATTAGCCATACCCTACACTTCTTATTGCATCCCAACCCTCTGCCTCAGCCCAGAGCCCCCTCCTGCATCCAAACTCCCTTCCAACCCCTTGCCCCAGCCTGGTGAACATAATTGAGGGTAGGAGAGAGCAAGCAATGGAGATAGGGGGATGGAGTAAGAGGGGCAGGGGTGGGGGTGGGGGTGGGGGAAAGAGGTTTGGGGTGCAGGGTGTGGCACTTACCTCTATGGTGCAGAGTGCTTTGATCTGTGTGATTATTGCAGTGGTTTATATTCCTTTACAACAAGTTGTTTTTGTAAACAGTGGTCTCCTTCTCAATTATAAGTGTGGATTTGGGGGCAGTTCTTAAACAGTTCCCAGTTATTCACATTTTTCTTCTATCTGATTTAGCTCGTACCCTGTTTTCAACTTTTTGTAAAGCTAGTTCTTTTTTAAAAGTGCCAACTATATATATGTGTGTATATATATATATATATATACACACACACACACACACACACACAAAACCTGGGTTTAGCTTTAGTCTTTTTGCACATAACACCTGTTATCAAATCAGGATCACTCATGTCTAAGGTACCACCAATTTTTAGTTCTGTAATCCTTGTACTGTCAGAACCATACAAACACACACAAGGAATTTTTGTGCTCAAGCACAAACAGGATTTTCAATAAAAAGACCATAGAACCTAGAAACATGAAAAGATTTGGTGATTCTAATATAGAATTTTCTTGTGTCAGATGCAACATGTCTTGAGTTAGAAAGTTGTCTTCTATAATTGTTAGAAATTCTCAGGACATTTTCGTACTGACCGTAGGCCTGCTGATAGGGGAGGGCAAAGGGGGCCACTTGCACAGGAGTCCAATGTTTCAAAGGGGTCCAGAACTTTGGCTGTGGTAGTAGCCTAAGCTCCAGGCCTCTTTGAGATGCTGTGGCTGCGCTGCTCCACCACTGCATGTAGCTGGGGCAGAGGGAGCAGGGAAGAGGTCAGTGATGACATCCAAGCAATGCTAAGGGCTGACAGCCTTAGGCCCTGCCACTTCCACTCATGGCCCAGCCCCTTCCAGGGTACAGAGCTTTGACTTCCTCCCACCGTACCTCAGGGCCTGCGATGGCTGTCAGCCTCACAGTGTATTACCCATACTAGATAATACGGGTTTTTATGTATTTTAACTTGATGCTTCAGGAATGGGTCATGTTCTCTGGTGTGATTTGATGGTCTGTAGCAGAGGTCAGCAACCTTTCTGAGGCAGAGTGATGAAATTTGACCTTTTGACCTCTATGTATAGTCTGAGTGATGATATCTTTAAAGTCATTAATAGTCCTACTTATAATAGCTCCATTAAAAACTACATTAAGATGCAGGCTTTACTGTTCAGGTGCTGGTTGGTAACATTTACTGGTCTTGTGTTAAATCACAGATGGTATGGCTTTGAGCAATCTCCTGGCTGCATGGGGGAGGAGGGGCAGGGCTGAGTTTCCACCTTGTGTGCTGATGAAAATTGGTTCATGTGCCAGTCTTGGCACACTTGCCAGGGGTTGCTGACCTTTGGTCTACAGCCAACCTCAGTTAATACCCCAGTTTGTGTTTTGTCTGTTTGAAAACAGATCCATAATCATTAAGGATAATTTCCTTCTGAGTTATCTGACTCCAAAACAGATATAATTTTTCACAGTGAAACTTTTCTTTCTTAAATATGTTATCATTAGTGGTTTGAACATTTCAGTCATGTAAATCTTCCCACCAGGTTTCAGTAATACTGACTGGGCCAAATTTATACTCACACATGAGCAATTCAAATTTTTCTTGTTTATTACTCAGGCTCCTAGCTTTGGTGTATAGACAATTAACAAATTTCTTCCCTTCACGTCCTTTAGTGTATTTATTTAAATCCCAGCATCTTGACTTTGTGCCAAATGAATGAACAGTTGTTCTCTTTTCATCTTCCCATCCTAAGTTGCATGGTTTAGGTGTCTCAGAAGGGAAAAGAGTTAAACTGTCCTGTAATTGTGAAATTTTTCTCTTGATGAACGTGTTACATTTTTGTTCCTTTTGCCAGACAATGTTTCTTTCATCACCTAGTTCCTTCCGTCCCATATTCATGAGTCTAAGTTGATGAGTCAAGTTAAGCTGACCATCTCTTAGACCAAGCAGTTCCAGCCATCTTTTAAAATCTGATTACATTCTTCCTCACTGAGGGTCTCATCCTGCAAGATGTTGAATACACTTGCCATTATCCAACTACTAAAACATGCCCCTTGGCCCATTGACTGAAACTCGACTACTTGAGCTGAAGGTTACACACGTAGCTTAACTGCTTTGCAGAATAAGAGATTCAACGTCACATGTAACTTCGAAATCCACAGTTCCATATCACTATCACCAGGTAAATGTAGAATTAAAAGATGAAGCCTCTTACTGAGATCTATGCTGCTCTATTCATCTTTGTTGCAGAACAACAAATTATACCTGTTAGGATAACTCTTTTTTTACTCAATTCCACATAATACAGATATATTAATCTTACACTTAAAACTCTGTCTAATACTCTCTGGAAAATATAAGGTAATAGGTCTACTGCATGCATTTGTTTCCCTTGTTCTCTAGCTTTGCAAAGAAATCCAGAAGTCAGTGAAGCATGACCTTTCATTCCTGAGGCTGCATTGGCTGTCCTTCATCAAGCTGTGCTTTTCTAAATGTTCTCCATTTAATCTCCTAAAATGCTTTTTAAGACTTGCCCCCATCCCCTTTAAGGAATCAAAACTAAATGGCCTGTAATTTCCTGAAGTGTTCCGAGATCCTATCTTAAACAATGACATTGTGTTGGCCACTTTCCAGCCATCAGGTCTTTCCTGAATGGTGTGACTTTATAAAATTGTCTGCGGGATCTTCTGTAATGTTGCTGAAGAAAATAGAAAAAGCTTGACTATAGGTGACCAGCCATACCCTATACAGTTCCATTCTTATTATGTCATTGCAATCTTACTATATCATATCATTGTGGCATTGTTAGTGCTCCTTCTACAGTACAGAATCTGTTAGTTATATCTCAGATGAGACATAGTTACTGAGTGAAATGTTATAGTGGAACACTTGAATTTTTTATCTGTCTGCATGTGGATCCTTTATAGTACATGCACTTAAAAATAATTGGGGGTGGCGGGAATAAATTAAGTACTTGATGTTAAGCATGTGTTAACTAAAAGAAAAATCCCTACAGAAAAGATTTTAAAAAGAAAACAGTTTAAAAATAAAAATGATCTACATATCCCATCTTTTGATTATGACATTAGCTTATTAAATGTTTTCTAAACTAAAATGAAAGGCAATGAAAACAGGTAAGTAAGCTATTATGTATACATGAAGCAATATGGCGTGACAAGATGTGCATTTATACATGCCACAAGTGTGTCTTGAAGTGCAAGGCTGGAGGCCAAGGATTAGTTTGCAGGAAAAAAAAAAAAAAAGATTAACCCAACTGTGTCACTCAGTGATGTGAAAAATCCATCCCACCACCAGGAGCCACATAATTAAGCCAACTTAAGTCCCCATGTAGACAGTTAGGTCAACAGAAAAATTCCTTTGTTGACTTTACCTACAATGATGGGACAATCCAGTTACCATAGGTAGTGTCTACACTGAAGTACTGCTGCTTTAGCGTTTCAAATGTAGACATTATACCGACATGAGGGGTTCTCTCATCATCATAGTAATCAGTTCACCAATGGCCTACTACTGTACAATTGAGTGGTGTTTGCTTTTAAAGAATGATTAATTAGTCTTATTATTGTTTGTTTGTTCAGGGGTAGCACCTAGTGAGCCCACTTAGGAAATTTGGCCCCATTGTGTTAGGCCCTGTATAAACAATTCACAGTAAAATGGTGTTGAACCAAGAAAGCTTACAATCTAGCTATGGAAGATAAAAGATGGATTCAACAAACCAATAGGTGAGGTAGCTCAGAGCAATGGTGAGACTATGATGACCAGTATGATGAATAATGGTCACATTTTAGCAACTGCTCAACCACTGTTGAATGGGTTTTATAAATAATCTTTTCAAAACCATTGTTTTTGATGATTTATACAACCTACCTTCAGCATTTCACTTTCTGAAATCTAAAACCTTTTAGCAAAAGTGTTGGGTTTCATTTAATTTGTATGGAATTATATCATGTTTAGACATTTATATTGTACTTTTCATCCTCATAGTGCTTTACAAACATGAATGCTATCGAGGTAGTTAAGGATTTTAATTCCCAGTTACAAACTGGGAAACAGACAGGCTAATCATAAGATTTTCAAATTTCAGTGGTACAATAGGCCCCTAAATTCAGATTGGTTTAGGAACTGAAATGTGAGCTGATTTTTCAGATGTGCTGAGCATATGTAGGTAATCAAAATGGAAGGCTTTGTCTTAAGTGACTAATCTGAAGGTGCAGACAGAAGCTGGTGCAGGAGCTAAAATCAAATCCCACACCTGTGCACATTCCTCAGTCACTTCATTGTACATCTACAGTGGTCTAAATCAAATACAGGATGAACCTCTAATCCAGAACTCTCATTCAGCATACTTCATAATCCAGCACCATTTTACATGAGTGTGGCCGAGTTTCCTGTGGTCCCATACAGTTTGTTTACAGCCACCAGTTCTGGCTGTCCATGATCTGTGTTGTTATTTAGCTGTAATTTACCCCTAAATGTCTTCTAAGAGCCACTTAGCTTTGGAAGGGTTGGTAATGTGCTAGAAAATATTGATCTCCTGTAGTCCGGTAAATTCTCATGTCCGGCATCGGTCAGATCCCAAGAGTGCCCCACGAGAGAGGTTCAACCTGTATTGTTTGAATGCTCCCTTTAAGATTGGTATTACTGAGGTTCATGTGTCAGAGAAACAGATTTGCTGTGAATATAAAGTAAATATAGTGAATAAGATGAAAGCTGACCTTTATAAATCATTTGTGTACATACTACTAACAACAGGTTACAAGCATTAAAGAATTAAGTTTTCATTAGAGGTCAGTAATTTAGACAGCAACAGTGTAATGATTATTAAGGATGTAGTATTTCCGGAGGAAGATTGATATTCTTTCTGTAATTATACGCATATTTAAAGTCACACAGCAAATGTAATGTAAAACTTCAGTCCTTCTTTTTGTCTTCCTTGTAGAATCCCAATAAAAATGAAAAAAGAACACAATTTTGAAAAAAAATAGATATGTTACAACTTTGAATCCAAAAGTCTCCTGAAAGTTCAAACATTTTAGACCAAATTCCATTTGTGAAAGAGGACCGTAACTCCGTAACTGAATTTGGACCCAGTGTTCTGTGTGAGTCAATTGATATTAACATGTATTTGCTCACTGTTGTTTAGTACTGTCAAAGACCTACACCACTATAATCTCAATATTATGAAAATGGTGATAAGGTTGTGTTTCACTAACCCTAATGAGATGACTCATCCTAAACATAAATTATTGAGTCTTTTGTAATGATTACTGAAGCATTATTCATTTTCTTGTTGAGATTTTTATTGTTATCATTGACTCTCTCAGACAGTATTAAGAATATCATGCACAGTGGGAAACTTTTTAGGCACAAAATGAACATGGTCCTCTTCAGGATGTCCAATTAGGAATGCTATTGTATGGAAAGAACCATTTGCTGTGCAATAATTTGATAAAATAACCATTAATTACCTTCACTAATGAGGATTACATTTTCTTTGCTGAAGTTTTGAAATACATGGTAGTACAAAACCATGTTATCTGAAATAGAAGTAAACAGTCATTCTGAACCACATTTTAAAATGAATACTCATTAACCTAAGTGTGAGTAGAATTGGCCCATGGTGGTTTTTTTTTTTAATTAGAAATAGTTTATGTAACTAATAATGAGTATTGTTGTTATAGACTAAGTACATTTGATAGGGAAGTATCATTTCAATCGTTTCCCTCAGGTTGAGTTTAATTGTTAGGTTTTAAAGGTGTTGCAAAGAAAGTAATTGTAATTATGGATCCTTGTGCAGGGAATACTCAGTTAAGTGGGATAGCTGAGTAAAGTTAAGCAAGGATTGCAAGACTGGGCCTTTTGGGGATTTTAGTCTTTAAAAAATAAAGGAAAAAAGACAACTGGACTTAAAAGAACGGATTCTCTGTCACAATCATGTCCCTTTGCTTTGGAGGTGCACAGGAGCTGTAAACTGGCCAGAAATCTCAGGTGAGTACTCCTGATCCGAGCTGAGGAATTCTCATTTGTCACTGAGTTGGCATAGCTACCACAAGGCAATCCCTGCTGTAGGGCATGTGGTAAGAAACGTGTCCACAGTGGGTATGTAAAGTCAGCCAGAACTGTCCAGAGCAAAACTCCAGTAAATATTTTCAAACACACACCCCTTCTACACCTGAAGTTCTTATAGTATGTTGAGGATGTACTGAGAAATGCTCTCTAAGAATTTAAGCACTGGCCACAGTGCAGCTGTGCTCTGTGTCTTTTTATTTGTATTTTTATCTAGCAGACCCTCGCTTAGGGAATCATTACCAGCATAGATCCAGCCAGGGATGTCATTTCAAGAAATTTCAGGGGAGAATGTAGGCCTACTTGTCTCGGCATTTAGAGCATTATATGTGATTGTATTGTATCCTTCAAAGTCAGGTGACATTATGGGGCATATAGACTTATGAAAAGTTGGGAGGGCAATTAAGATTTTTGGGGGGCAACTGATACCTCTTGCCCCATATCAATAAATGTAATGATGATTGAAATAATAGCATCTGATTGCAGTTATTCAGGTCTACATGAAATAAGATGGCTAGCTGTCCACCTTCTGAAAAACGCAACTGCATTTTGAGCTCTTGTGGACATGCTCAATGGTGAGACCAGTGTTCGAGTATGGAGAAGGATCTACCTTCTGCCATATGGAGAGAGCATCTCCAGAATAGATGAGGCACATTGAGTGCAGAGATGCTTGCACTCCTTCTGCTTGTAATGTATCTATTCTGCAATGAACAGAGTATGTGCTCTTTTCTGGAAACTCTATCAAGTCCATAGTTCATTTTTATTCAGCATTTTCACCTCTGGCCTCTAATGCACCGATTAAACCGGGCCCTCAGTATTTTAGATTAGGGGCATGGAAAAATTCTCATATGAAGAAAAATTGAAAAAACTGGGAATTGAGAGAGTAGATGAATAAGAGGGAACATGTGCAAAAATAATGAATGATATGGAAGATTAATGGGGAGCTTCTGTTCTCATCTCATAATACAAGAACGAGGGATATTTAATTATATTGAAAGGCAGTAAATCCAGGACTGATAAAGGGAAATACTTTCACACACTGTGTAATTAGACTGCAGAACTCGTTGTCATCAAATAATGCTGGGGCAAAGAATTTAGCAGGATTTACAGAAGGCTAGGAGGACATTTATATGGATAAAAATATCTAGAGTTTTGTAATCATTCTAAAAGTTTGGGAAGAGATATAGGATCTTGTGCCTCAGAGTTTAGTCTATATCAGTGTTTCCCGAACTGTGTTCTGTGGAACACTGGTATTCCACATGATATGAACAGGTGTTCCGTGAAAACATTTTGATGCTTGTGATATTTTTCCTTCTAAAATATTAAATGTGGAATTATGCACACACCTATCTCTTAATTTACTAATGGAATTTGTTCCATAAAAACTATTTGTACGGTGAAAATTCGTAAATCAAATATGAAGTTCCTATTAATTTCAGTGTAAGAAATTCTCACTGGTTCCTGACTCTCCCAAAAAAAAACACCCAATGTTTTTCCCACTGATGTTACACTACACTCATCCTTTACTATATGAGCACAATTGGTTCCCAACTTTCTGTTCGTAGGCAAAAACTCATAAGAGGGACACTAAATTACCATTAAATACGCGTTAAAGTCTCTGATTGGTTCCTAGTGCTCCTAATTGGGGGAAGGAGTGGCAGCGTGCAGCGCTGCTTTTGAAAAGTAGGTGAACCTTGGGTGGGGAGTGGGTTGGAAAAGGTTAAAAGCTGGGGGCAGTTTGGGGCCATGAGTGGGAGGGAGGGTTAAAACCTGGTGGCGGCTCCGGTGTGGGAGGTGGAGGCTGGTTCCTGGAGCTGCAGCAGCGGTACCTGTGCAGGGTGCAGTGGGCCAGAGGGTTTGGGACTGGGCCTGGGCAGATGTTGGGAGCAGATGGGGCGGAGGGTGCACTGGGAGTTGTGGGTTGGGGGTGTTGGGAGCAGGCCGGCTGGGGCTGCAGGTCTCCCCACCCACAGCCAGGGACCTGCAGCTGGCCCCACTTCAGCCATGGGGCTGTGGGTCTCCCCACACCCTGGCCAGGGACCCCGAGCTGGAGCAGAGCCAGTCACAGGGCTGTGGGTCTCCCCATGCCCGGCCAGGGACCCCACGGCTGGCTCATATAAGCAGGGGAAGTTTACTCTTTTAGTGAACAAATGTTTATGTATGTACGTCCCTCGTTTTAGCAAGTGCTCATAAGTAAAGTACTCATTAAATGAGGGATAAGTGTACTATATCATCAAAAAATAAGAACAGTGCTACATTATTGCTTTTTTATGACATTTATTACCACGAGTCAGTTCTTTGATAGTGGTAGAGCAGGTGGTGTTGACAAGAATTCCATGGGATCATCTGCATCATCATTGGAAATGGCTATGCAGTGACTTCAGCCTCCTTAATTGGGGTTTTATCTTCAGCTTTTGAGGTTGAAGGTTGAGGATCAGTTGATGGTGATGAGGGTTTAGGAGGAGGTGATGCAGTTGAGGTTGGGAAAAATGATAGAATGAACATTTGTACTGCAGCCTTCTTTTTCCTATTGCACAACTCCTGATCTCATCAAACGGCTTCATGAATTTGTCCTTTGTATGCTGAACTCTGTTATAAGTTTGGGTCATTGTCATCAAGAATTTGTATAGTTGTCTCCAATGCACTGAAGAATTTTGAGAGTCTTTTAGTGTCCAGCATTTTTTGTGGTTCATCCAATTCCTCCTCCTTTTCTAATAACCTCTCTGCATCCACCTGAATTTATTCTTCGTTAGTCAATTCTTCAATGTGTGACAATAACAGGTCTTGACTATCATCTGTATCTACCTCATTGAATCCTGCTTGAGTTGCCAGTTGCATGATAGAGTAGGCAGTAGGCATCCTTCAGTCTGCATAGACTATGGATCGCGCCCTTTATAGTTTCAATTGAGGACTTCATTTACAGCGTCTACTGTGACTATGAAGACCCACATGAGAGTGACAGTCCTTGCTGCATCTCTTGCAGATGTGGTGGGTGTCTGGCAAGTCCTTAGTGTGCTTTCTGTGCGCTCGCTTCTCCTCTGCTAGCTGTCTGATCCTCATCTCGCCCTTCTGAAGGCCTTTGTGCAATCCCTGCCTCCATCTGCTGCGGTCATCTGCTAGTTCTTCTCAGTTGTCCAGCTCAATGTCTACCTCTCTGAGGTCTCTCTTGCAGACATCTTTGTAGCGCAACTGGGGGCGTCCGGGAGGTCTTTTGCCAGAGGCTAGCTCACCATACAGGATGTCTTTTGGAATCCTTCCATCATTCATCCTGTGGATGTGGCCAAGCCAGCGGAGCTGACGCTGCCTGAGGAGGGTGTGCATGGGTGGGATTCCAGCTTGCTCGAGGATGGCGGTGTTGGTCACTCTGTCCTTCCATGATATTCCAAGGATGCACCTGAGGCAGCGCAAGTGGAAGATGTTCAGCCTCTTTTCCTGGCGGGCATACAGGGTCCAAGTCTCACTGCCATAAAGGAGGGTGCTGAGGATGCAGGCTCTGTAGACTTGCATTTTGGTGTGAGTGTACAGCTTGTTGTTATTCCACACTCTCTTGCTGAGTCTGGACAGAGTTGTGGCCGCTTTTCCGATCTTCCTATTTAGCTCAGTGTCCAACGACAGGGTGTCAGTGATGGTGGACCCGAGGTAAACAAACTCGTGGACGACCTCTAACATATAGTTGTCAATGCTGATTGATGGGGATTCAGCAACATCCTGACTGAGTACGTTTGTCTTCTTTAGGCTGATGCTAAGCCCAAAGTCCTTGCACACTTTGGAGAACTGATCCAGCAGTTTTTGAAGTTGGTCTTCTGCGTGAGACACTACAGCAGCATCGTCTGCGACCAGCATGTCTCTGATGAGGACTTCCCGCACCTTAGACTTAGTTTCCCATCAGATCTTGTGTGCAGCAAGATGCACCCTGTTGAAGATCCAAAGGCATGCTTCAGGAGTGCGAAGAAGATCCCGAACAACGTCGGAGCAAGCACGCATCCTTGTTTGACACCGCTCCTGATTCTGAAAGCATCCGATAATGCACCGTCATATTGGACGGTTCCTCTCATGTCTTCGTGGAAAGACTGGATCATCTTGAGTAACTGTGGAGGACAGCCTATCTTGTGGAGCAGTTTGAACAGACCATCCCTGCTGACCAAGTCAAAGGCCTTGGTCAGGTCGATGAAGGCTATGTAGAGTGGCTTCCTCTGCTCCCTGCACTTCTCCAACAGCTGCCTTAGAGAGAAGACCATGTCAACGGTAGACCTCTCTGTGCAGAATCCACACTGCGATTCGGGGTACACCCTCTCAGCAATCTTCTGGAGTCTGGCAAGGATGACGCGAGCGAACAGTTTACCAGTGATGCTTAGGAGGGAGATTCCATGGTAGTTGTTGCAGTCGCTCCTGTCTCCTTTGTTCTTATACAACGTTACAATGTTAGCGTCGTGCATATCCTGTGGAACCTCACCCTCTTTCCAGCACAGGCACAGTAGCTCACATAGGGGTTCCAGGAGTGTATCCGCGGCACACTCGATTACCTCTGGTGGTATGCCATCCTGGCCAGGGGCCTTTCCTGCTGCAATGCTGTCGATGGCTCTCTTCAGTTCATCCACAGTCGGTTCCTGATCCAGTTCGTGCATTACTGGTAGGAGCTCGACGGCATCGAGGGCTGCGTCAACCACAACGTTCTCGCGTGAGTACAGCTCAGAGTAGTGCTCAACCCAGCGCTCCATCTCTTTGACCTTGTCAACGATGACTTCACCAGATTTGGATTTCAGAGGTGCCATCTTGTTCTGGGTGGATTGTGATGCACAGATTGTGGTACGTGCACAGTTCAAGGAGACGCTGTCCATTGTCATTCATTTTTCCCACACCGAAGTGTCCTAAGCAGGAAGGCCATGAGGCACAATCAGCTCCAACTCTTGCATTGAAGTCACCCAAGATGTACAGTTGTTCACGAGCAGGTATTTGCGCTACAGCAGCACTACGCACGTCATAGAACTTGTCTTTTACAGGGTTGGAGCATAAGCGCTGATCAGGTGGACGGGACCGGCACAAGTTTGAAGCGTGATCCGAAGAAGTCTTTCTGATCCGCCCATGACTAATTCCACCATTTGTAGAAGGGTGTTTCTGACAGCAAAGCCAACACCATGCTCTCTGGGTTCTTCTTGGGCTTTTCTTTCACTTCACCTACAGAACCACAGAAATCCTGAATGTATTTTGGCAACAGCTTTTTCCAAACACCGTTCAGGATACTTTGAATAATTTTATTCCATGCAGTTGTGATATACCCATCTGAACATTGTAATTCTTCCACAACTGCTTAATTTGTTGGTTTATCTTCTCTGTCTGACATAGATACAAGATACCGCCTCACCAGTTGCAGATGGTAGGCTTTAAATGCAGCAATGACACCTTGATCAATTGGCTGAAGGATGGAAGTGGTATTCGGGGGCAAAAAAAAATCACTCAAATGTTAATCGTCATAGTCTTCTACATTGATAGCGTGACCAGGAGCATTATCAAGGATCAGCAGACATTTATTATCCAGATTATTTTCAGCACAATATTTAGAGATGAATGATGAAATGTAGCTTGTTACATAATCAGCAAAAACCTGCTTTATCACCCATGCCTTTTGATTAGAATGCCAGACCACAGGTAATGATGCCTTATTTAAGCGCCCTCATTATCCTAAGGGTAAACAAGGAGAGACTTCATTTTCATGTCTCCTTCCAAATTTCTATCAAGAAGTAATGTCAGTCTATCTTTTGAGGCCTTGAAACCTGTTGCTTTTTTTTTTATCCCTTGAAATAAAGATTTGAGAAGGCGTTCTTTTCCAGAAAAGCCCCATTTCATCAAAATCAGAGATTTGTTTTGAAGAATATCCACTTTCATCAATTATTCATTGCAATGCGGCTGGGAAAAGGTTTGCTGCCAGAATATCAGCAGATGCTGCTTTGCCTGTAACACGCAGACTATGATAATGTGGACACACTTAAAAGCACTCAAACCAACCCTGACTTGCTTTGAATGTTACTTGGGTGGCCTCAGTTTGTGTCTCTTCCTCTACTTTCTTCTTCAGGTCCTCAAACAAAGACAGGGCTTTCTCCCTTATGATGAGGAAGCTCCAAAGCATGTTGCATTCATAATGGCTGTCGATCCAATGTATTAAGGCTTTCATGTTTATCCATTATTGCATCCCTGGCCTTTGTTATTTGATGCAACTTTTAGCTCCACCAACATACGTTTCTGCCATTTCTTTTATCTTTCCGCACGAAGATCATATGCACTGTCAATGCCTCCAACTCCATTGCCAAAGATATGTCCTTTGATTGCTGGCCCTCTTCAATTCTTTTAATAACTTGAAGTTTGGGACCCACGAATATTGCTTTCCTTGGTTTCTTGGCCGTAGTGGCAGCTCCTGAAGAAAATTTTTTACATCTAGAACCCATGATAATCACAAATAACAAAGATATTTGAAGATTAATATCACTCATAGTCAAGATGACATGAACACAACAAAACACACAGACCAACTGGGAAGGGCTGGGCTGCTGAGACAAATGAGTCAGCTTCACACTGCATACTGCTGTATTCCTCTGCATTCGTTACTTATGAATCAGATGCTCAGGTGAAGGTTGGTTCTTCTTTGTAGCAAAAATATGTTCATAAATTGAAAAATAGGTATAAATTTACATTGTAGCAAAAATTCATAAATTGAAAGTTTGTAAATCGAGGGATAGATGTATGTCAAAAATACTAAGATATTATAATTGTATTGAAATTGTAGGTATAGTAATAGTTATAATGCATTCATAACAGTATAGTAGTTATGTGACTCATGCTGAAACAGAGTCGGTTTGGACAGTTTTGTCTCGAATAGTGTTCAGAGAAATCACGTGATACTGCACATGATATCAGGATCAGCTCTCCATCATCGTTCCTAAATACTAAGCAGATTTGTGATCAAAATATACAAAAGTGCTCTTCCCATTTTAAAAACAACTGTCAAATGTTACTTAATTTTATTTTCTGGTAGTTTTCTGTAAAAACAACAAATTTATAAAAACACAAAATGTTAAAATATGTTTCCATACCTAATTTGTTTTGCATTTCTTTTTCATAAAAATGTTTTTAAGCTTTAAGGGAGGAGATAGCTCTTTTAAGCTTTAAGGAAGGACATTCTTTTTTGAATAATATTGTTTTTTCTATTTTTGTGCAGAAGAATGACACTAACCAGCCTTCTTTTGGCTGTTACATTGCTGGTTTGGGCTTTCAGTTAATTTTTAATTTTTATACTTAATTACAGGATTGCTAACCATCCTCCTATCAGGAGGACATTAGTTGTTCATTCAGATGATTTTCTTTTATTATTTTTTGTTCATTATAAAATATAAGATTTCTAAAAAACCTAACTCTTTTAAATCAGCTTTTGAGCATTACATGTGGCAATTCTTCAGTATGCATGAGGGGATCGGTCATAACTAAAGAAGTTAATGTTGGCTAAGAGCCATGAGGCAAGTGAGCTGCACGCTGCATACGCTTTTAATTTAGATAGGCTTTGCCACTGCATGCAGAATGTTATCGCAGGCCTCTTTGTTGGTGACTAAGTTAAAGCTTTGCAGTGTTTAAAGCTGCCAAATCATTTTGAACAGTACTGTACACACAGTTGAGTGGGAGTGACTCACCTCTGCATATCATTGTACTATTTTGATTTTACAAGTTTGATTGTAGCATCTGGAACATTTATCGTTAGGGTCCAAATTTGATATGAGGTGCCCAAATGGTGTAAAGATCTCCTTGTGGAATCTGCACAGAGGGCTCCTTTGTTTGCTTATAGCTGTGGTAGTTATTCCTACCTCACAACCCATTGGCCAGAGGACTATCATGGGGAAATGGGGCATCCCTGAGCCACAGCAATCCCAAGATGCTGTGAAGTTGTAGCCTTTTGGGGCTGTGAGCAAGCTGGTCAGACAAGGGGCTAGACCAATGGCAGCTGGCTTCACGATCTGGGGATCTAGTAGATAAATTGATTTGAAGGCCACAAAAAAAGCCATTTGTCTCCATATAGGTATTAGACCATCAAAACAAAGCAGCAGAAATATGGCACTTGATCAAGTTGATTTCGCTTGGGTAAGATACATAGATTTTGCTTTTAAGTCTCTTTCTCTCTGTAAGGCTGGTTTTCCAGATGTCATACCCTTTTTTAATTTTTTTTTTCCTGACCCTTTCCCAGTCTTTAAACCTCCCTGTTGAATTATGGACGTCAGAACTGGGCACAGTATTTCAGTAATTGTCTCACTAATGCCACATGTGGAGGTAATGCCACCTCTCTTTCCCTGCTTGTACATCCAACGTGTATTAGCTCTCCTAGCCCCTGGATTGCACTGGAAGCTTACATTCTGTTGGCTATCCATCATAAACTCTAAGTCCTTTAAAGTTACTACCTTCCAGAGTACAGTCTCCAATCTGACAAGTGTGACCTATGTTCTTTGTTTTTAGATGTCTGAGCTTGCATTTGACTGCATTAAAATGTGTTTGTGAGACGATCCTGATTATTCAATATAATCATTTATTATTCTTTCATTATTATGTATTACTCCAACAATCTGGCTAACATTTGCAAACTTTACTGCCGATAATTTTATATTCTAGAGCTCTGATAAAGTTAAAGAAAAGAAATCCTGTGGAAACCCCGTCTCATAGGCAGTGATGCTTCCCTCTATTACAATTACTTTTTGGCATCTGTTAATACAATTAAAATGCGCAATGTTGATTTTGTTTAAATATATATATTGCTAATTTTTAAATCCACATGTTGTGGTACTAAGTTGAGTACCTTATAAAATTCTAAGTATGTTATATCTATACAGTTACTTTTATTTACCAAACTTCTAATATAATCAAAAATGAAATCAGGTTTGCTTGACAATATTTATTTTCCATAAAACCCTGTTAACACTGTAATTCTCTCCAGGCCCTATCAGTCTTTTTATAGTTTTGTTCAGGGTTGATGCCAGGGTATAATTACATGTATCATCTCATTTATCTGTTTAAATATGGAATAAAATTATTTCATTTTCGCAGTTCTCTAGAATTTTCAGACTTTCAGTTGCCATGGTCTAAAAAAACTCATTGGCTAAATTTTTGGAAACTGTTGGATACATGTTACATGGTCCTGTAGATTTTCAAGTTATGTTCCTTGTGTGGTTGCTGCTTATCATCCTCCCTGCTTACAATGAAATAAAAAATATTTAATTTACTACTGAAATTTCTGAATACATCATTTGGCTTCTTTCACAATATGGAACAGAAATCTATTAAACTGTATCATGTAATGCATTTTGTTACAGTGATGGGCACAGTATAAACTAAACTAGAAAACTGCCAGTTGCACAATTCTTACCACAACCTTGAAATAAAGAGTCACCACTTACTCAGTGACTTTTACAAGAGACCTGCAGAAAGCACAAACTGTCTCAAATTGCCCCACAACTCATGTAAAACTTTCTGTCTGTCAGTACTGTGCACTGGCCCAGACTGGAGAAGTGCACTTCACTGAATATACATATGAAAAATACTAAACAACATAAATCCTTCAACTCTAGTTCTAAACGGTATTTGCACTACAATCACATATCTACTGCAACATTTGACATTATTATTGCTTCACAGGTGTGACAATCCTTATTCTTTGCCCTGGTGAGAGAATGATGGTTAACTTGTATTTCTCTTTTAACTGTTTACATTTTTCCTTCAATCATAGTTTGTCTTATCTCTACCTCTGCAGGAGGGCAATCATCAGGGAGATCTGCCGGGAATACATTGAGGCTGATGTATCTAATGGAACCTGCACTTATAGCCAGACCTGTCAATAACCTTAGCACCATTACAGAAGATAGCTTTTTCACAAGATTGGCTTCTTCTTGCTAAGATTATTCACTACCCTATGCGCAAATAAAAGCAGCCATTATTGCCCTTTATTTCCCACCTCTACTTTCCTTACCCTGCTCTTTATTTGCGACGGCAATAAAGAATAGTCTCAATCTAACCATTCTTGGCACTTTTCAAGTTCAAAATGCTTTGCTGTCATTATCTAATTAATCTTCATAACAGCTCTGTGAGGTAAATAAGGAAATAAGTATTGTTCTCGTTTTATAGATGGGGAAAATTGTGGCAATGGTTTTAGTAGCCTGATTTTCAGAGGGGCAGTGTACTCTATGTAGCATTGAAGACAGAGCTACATGTGTAAGTTACTAATCCAAGACCACAGAGGTAATCAGTGTCAGTGCTCAGACTAGGACTTGGGAGTTCCTCATTTCTGGGACCATAGTCAGATCACGTCACCGCAACTTTCTCATTTCACTCTCCCCAACCCCCACATACGTTCCTACAACATTTTGGGTACCAATGCTATTCTGCTTCTAATTCCACACTGGAAACTTTCTAGCTGGAACTTTCATTTAAGGTTTAAGCACCACAGAACAATCAATATTTCTTTTGCTTGAGAAGTCTCATCCCTTCGGGGTTTTAATTGTGTGTAGGGATGTGCCTTGGACCTGTTGAAAGACAGTAAAATTTAATTTAGGCGTCAGTTTTCATATTTAAAAATCTGAAGAAGTGGGTCTTACCCATGAAAGCTCACTACCTAAAAAATACATTTGTTAGTCTTTAAGGTGCAAGAGGACTGCTTCTTTTTTGCAGTGCTCCGGACTAACACAGCTACCCCTGAGACTAGTTTTCGTATAATTTGTTCTTTTGTTCAGAAATGCTTTTGAAATACTGCACATACACTAAGCCATAGACAAAATGCATTTCTCCAAAGCTTCTCTAATTCACAGTGGCTGCTGTTTTACCAGTCCCTATGTCTCCTAATCAGTGGAGTTGTAGACCATGTAGATATTCAGTAAAAGTGCTTAATAAAAATCATTTAATTCTAAATTACAAGAGTGCACTTAACCCTAAATATATTAAAACTGATTGTGTGATGTATTGCAGTGAATAGGTGGAAATTTAAAAATAAAAGCTTCCTTTAGTTACTTCAAAGCACACGGAGCTTATCGCCCTTAGGCATGAACCCAGGTACTAATGTCATGATGTTATACCATGATAAACTAATCCATTTTGGGCTTTTAAGCTATAACTATGAAGTACTTGAATCTGAGCAGTGACAAGATGAAGAACTGAGTTTCCAAAGCGAAGGGCTAGCATTAGACAAGCTTTGCTTTTGCATGGCTGTTGGAGATCCTCTCTTTCTACTGGCATTTTGCTGTCTTTTTTTTTTTTAAATCCATACTTTCGTAGGGGAAGAGGTGTCACTTGGGATGTGGGCTAAGTGATAAAGGTATGCTTTTGACGGTGTCATACATTCTCACTAATACATCAGACATATGACTGTTTGTTTGTTCTTGTAAGACATAATTGGAAAAATTGCATCCAACACTTAAAATTGGAATGTCCTCGTTGAACTGATCCACAAGATTACTACCCTCTCCTCCTTCAAGCCCTCTTTCAGGCCCACTTTTGTCAGGAAGCATATAACAAATTAGCCAGACTAGACTAGGCTTTAACCATATGGGGGGGATGATATTTATTTATGACATATGAAAAGGTGTACTAATGCTAGAATGCAGCTTTTTCATGTGTTTTTCTTTTGATGTTAATTTTGTTGGCAGTGGTGGTGGGTTTTCTTTTTGAGAGTGGGGGTGGCCTAAATGGAAACTTTCTAGGGTCGGGGAGGTCAGTTTTCATCTAATTGTGTGTGTGTTCGTAGTGTGTATTATGGTGGAGGTGGGAGGGGAGGTGGGGATCGTCTTTCACAAATGAAGATAAAAACTTAGACCAAAACTTAAATTTTGGGGTGGAAGATTTTTGTATGAAAACATTTGAGGAAAAATTTACATAGCCAAAGCCCTGACTTTCAGCAGCATTTTGTTTGTTTACAAAACATTTTCCAGACAGTTCTAATTTGTATTTAATTATTTATATATACCTACTGGTCTGTTGCTTTCCCCACATATGGTGTCTGCAAGGTCTTTGCTTATTTGTCTGGACAGAGAGTAGGAAGTAGTGCCCAATCCTGATTAGGCCCTCACTGCTACTGTAATCACAGAATCATGGAAGATTAAGTTGGAAGAACCCTCAGGAGTCATCTAGTCTAACCCCCTGCTCAAGGCAAGACCAACCCCAACTAAATCATTCTAGTCAGGGCTTTGTTAAGCTTCTCCTTAATAACCTCCAAGGATGGAGATTCCATCACCTTCCTAGACACCCTATTCCAGTGCTTCACGCCCCTCTAATGAAGTAGATTTCTTAATATCCAACCTAGACCTCCCACACTGCAGCTTGAGACCATTGCTTCTTTTTTTTTGATGTCATCTACCACCACTGGGAGTAGTCTGGCTCCATCCTCTTCGGAAAACCCCTTCAGGTAGTTAAAGGCTGCTATCAGATCCCGCTTCAGTCTCCTCTTCTGAAGACTAAATAAACCCAGTTCCCTCAGCCTCTCTCCATAAACCATGTGCCTCACCCCTTATTCATTTTTTTTTTGCCATCCATAGGAGTCTCTCCAATTTGTCTGTATCCTTTTAATAGTGCAGGGTGAAAAACTGGATGAAATACTCCAAATATGGACTCTCCAGATTGGGGGGAGGGATAGCTCAGTGATTTGAGCATTGGCCTGATAAACCAAGGGTTGTGAGGAGGCCATTTAGGGGTCTGGGTCAAATAAATTAAAAAAGGCTTTCAGGGATGGTTCTCCATCCTGCCAAGAGAATAGGGGACTGGACTCAGTGACTTCACAAGGTCCCTTCTAGTTCTATGAGACATGTATCTCCATATATTTTACTTTATTTTTATAAATAGAGAGGAATAATCACTTCCCTTGATCCATTTGCAGTGCTCCTACTAATGCAGCCCAATACACTGTTAGCCTTCTTGGCCACAAATGCACACTGTTAACTAATATCATGCTTTTCATCTACTGTAATCTCCAGGTCCTATTCTGCAGCCAGTTGGTATCCACCCTATAGCAGTATATGGAATTCTTCTGTCCCAAGTGCAGAAATCAGCACTTGGCCTTGCTGAACCTCATCAGATTTCTTTTGGCCCAATCTTCCAATTTGTCTAGGTCACCCAGGAGCCTATCTTCCAGTATATCTGCCTCTTCCTCAGCTTAATATCATCGAAACAGAGCAGCAGAAATGTAGCACTTTAAAGACTAACAAAATGATTTATTCATTGATGAGCTTTCGTGGGACAGACCCACTTCTTCAGATCAATGCATTGATCTGAAAAAGTGGATCTGTCCCACGAAAGCTCATCACTGAATAAATCATTTTGTTAGTCTTTAAAGTGCTACATTTCTGCTGCTTTGTTTTGTTGGGGTACAGACTAACACAGCTACCTCTCTCTTAATATCATCTGTGCACTTACTGAGGGTGCAGTTCATCCCATTATCCAGATCACTAATGAAGATGTTGAACAAAGCTGGCTCCAGGACTGACCCCTGGGGCACTCCACTTGATACTGGCTGCCAACTAGACATGGAGCTGTTAATCACTATCTGTTGAGCCTTATGACCCAGCCAGCTTTCTGTACATCTTATGGCCTATTCATCCAATATACACTTCTTTACCTTGCTGGCAAGAATACTGTGGGAGAAAGTATCAGGAGCTTTGCTAAAGTCAAGGTATATCACATCCACCACTTCCACATATGCACAAAATCAGTTGTCACATCATAGAAGGCAATTAGGTTGGTCAGGCATGACTTGCCCTTGCTAAATCCATGTTGACTGTTCCAGATCACCATCCTTCCTCCAGATGTTTCAGAATGGATTCCTTGAAGATCTTCTCCAGGGATTGAGGTGAGGCTGACTGGTCTGCAGTTCCCTAGATCCTCCTCCTTCCCTTTATTTAAAAAAATAGCACTACATTTGCCTTTTTCCAATTGTCCAGGACTCTGCTCCACCACCCGCACTCGCCAAGAGTTTCCAAATATAACAGCCAATATCAGCCATTTTTGGCACCCTCAGATGTAATAGATCCAACCCCATAGATTTGGCATACCCAGCTCTTCCAAATAGTCCTTAACCTATTCCTTCTTTGCTGAGGACTGCTCACCTCCTCATACTGTGCTGCCCAGTGCAGCTGTCTGTGAGTTGACCTTATGTGTGAAAACAAAGGCAAAAAAAAAGGCATTGAATACTTCAGCTTTCTTCACATCATCTGTCACTAGGGCACCTTCCCAATTCAGTAATAATCCCATACCTTCTCTGACCTTCTTTTCATTACTAACATACGTGCAGAAACCATTTTTGTTATCCTCCATTTCCCTTGCTACCTGCAACTCCAACTGTGCTTTGGCCTTCTTGAGCAATGTATTTATATTCCCCCCGCAAATCATCTGTCCAAGTTTCCACTTCTTGTAAGCTCTCTTTTTGTATTTAAGCTCATCAAATATTTCTCTGTTAAGCCAAGCAGGTCTCCTGCCATATCTGCTATTCTGACTTAGGCCTCAGGAAGGCTTCTTTAAAAGACAACCAGCTGTCTTGGTCTCCTTTCCCTGCTCATATTAGCCTCCCAGGAGAGCCTGCCAATCAGTTCCACGAGGGAGTCCAAGTCGGCTTTCTAATACAAATACAAATAATACTTCATATTAATGAAATTGTTTTTATTCACATTCCTTCCTTTTCCAATATACTATACAGATATGTGTCTGAGGTGAACCTGAATTTACAGCTGAATATGTAACAGGGCTTAGATGAATACTGATGGACTAGAGTGTTTTATTCATCTCATTAGGGGAATTTGAAAAATGCCATTTGTATTTTCCCCAAATCCTTTGTGAAAAGTAGGAATTATCTGTGCTGAAAATAGTTTGTATCATTCAGTTTAAATGTTTTTTTTTTTAAGTTCTACATATCCTGGAATTATAAATAATTTATCATTAAACTTTGTTTTTCTCCATTTCTCTTTCCAGAGCAGGCTTTAAATTTTGGGATTGTTTTAAGGGAAAGTGAAAGTCCTAGCCTTTTAGACCCTTTTTTTTCTTGTAGTGGCTTTTGTGATAGTTGGGTGACATGTTGTAAGGCATATATAACAGATGTCAGAGTCTAATTTTGCTTGCTATAAATCAGATTCATGGAAATCCATTGGCCTAAGTAAGTATGTTTCTGTTATACCATGGAAGCAGAGTTCTGCCACTAAGTTGTAATGAAAACTTAATAAATATTGTTAGAAATGGGAATGCAGTAATCACATGATGACCAGAGCTATGGACAGCCCCCATCATGGCCCAAGCCCTGCCACCACTTCAGCCCTTCCCCCAAGCCCTGCCCTTGCTCAGCCCCCCCACCCTGCCTCTTCCTTTCCTGCTCAGTCCCCGTTACACTGCTTCACTCAAGCCTCCTCCACCTAGCCACCTGGGGGACTAGTGGGAGGGTCTGGTAGCAGCAGCCAGGGTGGGACACCCTGCACTCAGTGCAGTGTTGGGAAGAGGAGTGACCCAGCCAGCTGCACTCCCCCTGTCCTGGCTCCCTATCACATCACTCAGGGGAGTGGAGCGGGCTGGGACTGGTTTGCCCTGTTTCCTGCCACCGCAGTGAAGCAAAGCAACCTGTCAGGAAGGTGGTAGAGTAGAGAAGGCTGCTGGGTCACTCTGCTCCCTGTCACGACAGTAAAGTGGAGAGACCCTTCTGGGAGAGGGCAGAGCAGAGAAGGCTGGTGCTGGTTCACTCTGTTTCCCAGAGGTCTTGCTGCTACTGGTGAGTGCAGTGGTAGGCCCAGTCCATGCTGCTGCCATCAGGCGACCCGGTAATACTATGGTCCCTACTGGATCCCATAAAGTGCAGGTAAGGGAGCTACGCCAATCCATTCCATGGGTGGGATGGCTCTGCCAACAATACAGCATTGCAACAGAAGTGTTAAGGATGAAGTTGGAAGGTTCTGAAAAGATTATTTTATGGCTGCAATCCTCCTATTGCAGGAAAGGGTCATAAGTCAACCTGTGACACAGACATCTGATTTGCCTTTCACTTCAGCCTATTTGGGTGCTCCAGCTTCACTGGAGTGGCTGCTATCTTATACTGGAGTAAATGAGAGCAGAATCAGGCTGTATAGCCTTCCAGAGCACTGTGAAGAGAATCCCAATAAAATTTCTAGATCATGAGGCTTTAATGGGACCCTAGGGTGGGGAAGGCTGGTTGGCTCTGCGGAGTGTTAAGAATTCTCAGTCAGGCTACCTGAGGATGCATTTTGATCTCTATTTTACACTCATGTAACATATTTTACTTAGGACAACTACAGCACAACCTGATTAATCATTTAAAAGTTAGGGAACAGCTAGGGAAAACTCTATTACCAAATACAATTATTCTGTAACTACCTTATTTGTTGTAATGTAATTTAACTTCAATGTCATAGTATATCAACATGCATTGAATCAATCACATTTTTCTCGCAATAACAGGGAAAACCTAGTTAACCAAATTTTATTTCATACAGATAACTAGCCTGATTCTCATTTGCAATTTACATCAGTTTTATGCTAGTGTGTAAAATTGGCATAAGCATTTGATTTCTGATTAAAATAAGTGTGTTGTGCTGTAGAACACAAAATTATTTTCACAACAAAGTTTCTGTTATTTGATTGATGGCTTATTTAAGGAAAAGTCCTATTGGAGTATATGTTGGCTTTATGTTAAATGTACCTTTGCAAAATAGCTTGCTAGCTCAAAATGGTTAGCAATAAATGTTCAAATGCGTCTCTTAATATTAAGAGATTAACATGTCTACATTTAATTGGAGAGAGCAGGGTAATAAAGTAAGACAGCATATTGAACATATCCACTGTCAATGTTTATACGAACACTATTAACGTAAAATTTGTGGGCCTGATCGTCTACTGCTTTGCAGCTCATGTAGTTATTTGCATCTAGGAATTTAAATGGCTGCTAAATCAAAATGGCAGTTTTGCACCCCCTTTAGCAATCACTTTGCTCTGGTGATTACACAGTGTAAAACCATGGGAGAAGAAACAATTTCTTTATCTATACTACTAGTATTTATTTTAGATTACTGAAATGAAAGAATTTCAGAAATCTATGGTATTTTTCACTATTTACAATGTTTGTTTACTTTTTACATTCCACTCAGCTTAGTTATTAGAAATGAAAAGCACTTCACTGATTTTTTTTTCTTTTTCTTTTTTTCTTTTATGTATTGTCAGTTTCACCTCCAGGTTCTCAATATTTGCAATATGCTGCAATATTTATACTCCAAGTATTGCAAAAGACTGTTCGATGTCCTACAAATACTTTTATATAGCTAAACATTTCTACTGATATTGTGTTTGAAGAGTATGGTATTTGTCTTTACAAGGTCTGAAGTTGGGGTCAAATTTGAAAAGTACATTCTGCATAGCTAGTAAAAGGCAACTCCATCAAAATCCTTGGTCAGTCAACTCAACCAATCACAAACCTCTTTTGCACCATACATACCCTGAGGCTAGGTCTGCACTACGCCAGAAGAGCAAACAAATCAGGATCAGTCGTTTGGGGTTCAATTTCAGGCATTTAGTATGGACGCACAAAATTGACTTGTCAGGGTTTCTGTCAATCCCTGTACTCCTGGCAAGACTTGACGAGTAAGGGAGGATGATGGAAGAAACTCTATCGACCTTCCCCAATATAGACAGCCAAGTTAGTGGAGCACGCATGTCAATTTTAGCCATGTATAGAATGCTAATTCTATATTACAGAAATGTCCTATTGTACAAGTTTCAAGTTATGAATGCTCACTTTCCAGAAACTTGCTCAAAGGAGAAAAAAGCTAGATCCTCATCTGGAATGTAGATGTGCTGGATTAATTGGCCCAAAACATTTATAGAAAATTTCAAAGAAAAATATCTTTTCTCATAGTTTCTAGTCAACTCCACTGGATCTAGAGGCAACCACTAGAAAATTGCATTAAATTATTCATAGGGAACTTCATATTAAACTAAGAAACAAAAAGCAGTCAAATAGCACTTTAAAGACTAACAAAATAATGTATTAGGTGATGAGCTTTCATGGGACAGACCCACTCCTTCCCACAAAAACTCATCACCTAATAAATTATTTTGTTAGTCTTTAAAGTGCTACTTGACTGCTTTTTTGTTTTGATAGAATACAGACTAACATGGCTATCTCTCTGTCACATATTAAACTAAACAGTGGGTTATGTATTTGGCAGAAAGCACACCAAATATTTGATTGCATTTGGATTCCACTGGACCACAATGCCATATCATGTAAAATTATGATGTGAAATTGATAGCAATTCAATTTAAGTACAAGCTAACATATAGCAAGCCTTTGCCCATGTTGTTGTCATGAGCTGGTCTAGTGCATAAACAGCTTTTTAATATGTTAAAGCAAATTTGAAATTGGATCAGCTCACCATTCAAAATCAAAGGAAACTTAGTTTGCCATCAAATAACATTAACCCATAAATCAAAACAATTATAAATTAGTAATTCCAATCCACTTGCCAGTTGTAACATACAGGCCATGGCTACACTAGTCAAAAACTTCGAAATGGTCATGCAAATGGCCATTTTGAAGTTTACTAACGAGGCGCTGAAATACATATTCAACACCTCATTAGCATGTGAGCAGCCGCGGCACTTCGAAATTGACACGGCTTGCCGCCGCGCGGCTCATCCAGACAGGGGTCCTTTTCAAAAGGACCCCGGCTACTTTGAAGTCCCCTTATTCCTATGAGCAGGTGGGAATAAGGGGATTTCGAAGTAGCTGGGGTCCTTTCGAAAAGGAGCCCTGTCCGGATGAGGCTGAAATATGTATTTCAGCGTTTCATTAGTAAACTTCCAAAGTTTTTGGTTAGTGTAGACGTAGCCACATGTAGACAGTATATTTGGACTCTCTTACTGCAGGACTGAATATGATTCATGATGTAGGAGAACTTTTAATTTATGACCAGGCTGTATGAATTACTGTAGGTAGACATTAAAGTTTGAGATCAAGGAGATATCCACTACAATGGTAGTTTTCTAGAAATCCACTAGGTGGAAGTTATTTTCTTGCAGAACAACTTTGTTCTGCCAAGTGATGCCATTGTCTTGTATTGTAAGAGCTGTAAATAAAGCATTTGTTCTTGTATTGTATATTTTGCAGATTACTGCAAACAGTTATCACAAAAACAGTTTGCAGCACAATTTACAGAAAACGGCACATAGAGCTCAATTCTTCTTTCACTAGACTGGTGTCCATCAGGAGTAATTCTATAAAAAACAATAAGCAGAAGAAAATCAGGCCCATGGTTTGGGCAATATAAAGACAAACATTAAGTCATAATACTGGTAATGGTGAAGAAAGAAAATAAGCACAGACAGGCAAGCAAAGAAATGGTTTAATATTAGATTTGTTGAGAAATGGGAACTGGTTGAAGCAGATAAGGCAGAAACTACAGAAGAAAAAGCTTTTGTACCAATCCTCCTCTGTATCCATCAATAAATGTTTTATTAAAAGTCTGATTTTCACCTTTACTTTTTTCACCTCTCTTCTCTGAACTTGTTTTGTGAGCTCACTAAGGCTTTGTCTACATGTGCCGCTTCTTCTGGAAGCGGCATGGTAATGAGCTATCCAGAAGATGCACTGATGCAAATTTTCTGTGCCTCATTAGTCTATCAGCTCTTCCGGACTCCAAAGTACATATGCAGACGCACGGCCCGTGGGGATCTTCCGGAAGCCCCTTCATTCAGGGGTGGGGGCTAGGAAGAAGGGGCAAAGTGGGAGTTGGATGGGGAAGCCTGGGGTGGATGGTATGTTGTCCAAGCCCTTTCCCTCCCCACAGAACAAGCTTGTTCATAGCATTAAGTAGACCCATTTCTCTTTCTTAAAGCCTGAAACATACTATCCGGGGCATGGAACCCCTGCTCAGAACCCAAGTAAGTGTAGGCCAAGCTCCAAAAGATAAAATAAAAATGACATTACATAGGTGTACCAATTATTTAACTTTATTTACTTCCTTGAAATGCTACATGCAAATCCAAGTGGGCAAAAATTTGGCCCCTATTTTTACATGTTTAACCCAATAACTGGAGAAGTGGGCCTTAAAAAATTCCCAGGTGCCTAAGATAACCAAATAGTTTACAGAGAATAACTTCAGTATTTGAAATATTCAGTGTATTTCCTATACTAATAAGAAATATTATGACAAGTGAAGGAGTCACATATTAACTGACATTTTGTTATGGTCCAGCATTTTTGATGCAATATCTGCATTTCTATTTTTAAAATGAAATTGTTTTTATAAACGCTGCTCCTGAATCATACAGATCTTATTTTATGTCTCTTCCTTTACTGTTCTTTCTTATCCCTCCATTTCTTTGCTTCTACCTCGGTTTCATCTACTTTCTCTTCTCAAAAGGTAGTCAGCCTTAATAAAGTCCAATAATTCACTCCTCAAGTGCACTTTATATACTGTATAGTGGAGAATATATAGTGCTGATTTTTGTGGGAGAAACTCCAGCTAAAACAATTCAGCTGTTTCGTAGAAAGAGGTTAGGGGGGGATTTGTTTTGCTACCAGTGAGCTGAGAGACACACCGTCCAGACCCTGGGCATGATCGGGGAGAGTCTGGATCTGAGGGCCTGGTAGCGGAAGGGCTTCAGGTGAAAGGGGCAGGGCCAGGGCAGCCAGCCTGCGGTTGCCAAGAACATGCCACCCCTCCCTCCCTCCCTGGGCCATCCAGAGTGCGCCACCTAGGGCTCCACAGCATGCTGTGCAGGGCTCCAGCAGTGATTTAAGGGGGCCCCAGGGCTCCGGCTGTTGCTGTAGTAGCACTGGCTGGGAGCCCTGGCCCCTTTGCATTGCCAGGGCTGCAGGGCAATTGCCCCCTTTGCCTCCCCTGTCAGCAGGCCTGTTTTGCCATGTTAAAACTAATTGCTCCATGCCTTGAAAAGAAGTTAAAATTGGCAGGAAGGTGACCCTGGTACCAACACTGTGAAAACAAGTGATAACCCTCTGAAAAAATCTGTTTGCATGTGTTCAGTTGAGGTTTGCTAAGCATTGGCAGATACATTCTGTGAAGATTCTATCTGTACTGAGTATACTGCATGTCCACATTGCTCCTCTATGTGGGGTGGACTCTGCCTGCACCGTCCTCAGAGAGCAACTGAGCACAGAGAGCCATAGGGGATGAGGAGGACGTTCCTGCAATTACACATCCCACATATAGGGCAACCATTGTGGTACCAGGCCCTGGAACTGAGAGTTGGGAGTCTGTCTACTTAGTGTGCTCGTTGCTCCCCCTTCTGGCACCGAGGCACAATGAAAGATGAAGTTCAAGTTACCTGACTCAGATGCAGAGGGCCCAAGGAATGGAGGATAGGGGAACAAACGAAGGTCACTGGGACAGAGAGAGGAGCATGCGGGGAGGTGATAGGAGTTTGGAAGTAGTGTGATTAGGAGCAAGAGACCCCTAAAGTGACCAGAGTAGGGGAAAAGCAGGAAAGGGGGAAGAGATAGGAACAAGAGGGGGTCTAGGATGTAGAGAGATATGTGCAAGAGCTGGGGACAAGGGCAGGAGTAGAAGGAAGGACAGGCTGGGGCTATGGGGGGTTGGGGAGAAAAGATAGAGAATAGCAGAAGGGAAGGGTCCCACTGTGGAACAGGAGCAGAAGAAGAGAGTGAGAGGCAAAGAACAGTGGCAAAAGGGTCTATAACCGTCTCCCATAGAATCTGGTATTGAGTCCATTATGCTCTACTCTCAACATTCACCTGTTGCTAGCAGATAGCTGTGAAACCCAAGGGCAAAATGTGTGTTTCCCTAGCTCTCTTGTAATAGGTCCTCTTAGACACCAGACTTCTACTGCTTCCAGTCACTCCATTAGCTCAGATGGTAAAGGAGTATGCTATGGAGCTAAAGAATCCAGTTCTGCTAATGACTCATGTTTGCATGGGGTCAGTGTAATTTTACATGATGATATTTTTGGTTTTTATATTGTTACTTTTTTTAAAAACCCAGAAAATTATAGTTAAGTTGGAAATGACAGAATTAAGATTTTCTGAGTAAAATTAATTTGTCACCTCTGTGCGGATACATCTTGATGGTCTTTAAATACATAATCACATACTGCTTTTTTCACGTGGCCCCCAGCTTCTTTAGTGCAGAGGGTGGGCCTGCTCTGCCAATGCATCAGGGTACATCAGGGTAGAGTAACTGTTGTCTACAGGTCGCCTGTTGGCTACAGGTCGCCTGACTCTTTTATTGCAGAATCTGGATGGTGTGTAGTGAATGAGACTGAGCACTGGAGTAAGAGGAAAAAAGGAGGTGACATTTCTGGCAGCAGTGGCTTTAATCTTTGCATATCAGTTCCCCATCCATAAACCAGGAATAATAACATCACCTCGCCTCCCAGAGCTGTTCTCAAGATACATTCAATAATGTTTGTAAAGAACTAACATGCCGTGATGATGGCACCATAGAAAAGCCCATGAAGGATTTAACAAGTCTGCATCCAATGCATAGATTGGATTACATACACTCAGGGGTGCTGGAACAATTTGAATAGTGGGAATATGGAGATCTATTAAGGCAAAGTGTAAACCCTGTACATGTGGGAAACCACTTCAAACTAGGGGGTGATGCCACATCCCTCACACCCCTAGTTCCAGCACTTATGCATGCCGTAAACCAAGAGTGGACAATAAGGAGCTCTAGGCCAGACGCAGGTTGACAGGGGCCGTCACATGCTTTATTTACCTGTGTCCATAGTTACGGCCACTTGCTTCTCCCATTGGCCAATCTTTGGGCTACACATGGAATGATAAGGATAAAAAAAGAAAAATATCTACCCATTCCCTAAGCACCACCACTCCCATGCACTAAGTGAGGGAGGAGTTATTGGTGAAAAAACAGTGTGTTCCATGTAGTTAAAGACTGTATCATTATTAATATACATAGGAGGGCTGAATAAAGGTTTCAAAGACAACCTTGATCCTGGCATTTCACAGCTTAGGAATTCTTGACTTTGTATTAGGAACAGTCTGTAAATGGAGTATTTTAAACAAACAGGCAAATATTCCTTAGCACCTTGTGTAAACCCAGTATTCAATCACTGCATAAGTCCAATAAGCTCCAACAAGTTTCTGGTTTTGGAACTTCCCACATTTGACTCTTGCTAGCCCTTCATTTGCATGCATTGCCACCAACTGCACTGCTCCCTCTGGACTCACTCCTGTCGAGCCTCTTCACCAAATAAAAGTGACAGCTTCTGTGGAGGGGAAGTAGTGCAGTGTGCTGCATGGAAGCACTGAGCAAAACAATGCCAGGAGTAAGCAGCTGAACCTTGAAGGGAATCTCCATTGAATTAAAATACAATAGGGGAGGCTAATTCAATTAGCAACTGATGCCTGTTGCTTGAAGGAACCTCCCCGAGTTTTGCAAAGACAGGAAATACAAAGCCCGTGAGCAGGTTGTCAGAAAGAGAGAGGAATGGGATTGTCTCAGGCTTGCTTAGTGGACCTAAAAATCCTTACTTGATTTTCTAGCTTTCTGGCATTATTTTCAGTGTCCCTATAACCATTTTTCCCTTCCCTTTTCCATATTTCCCTTCCGTGGGCAAAAGACCCCAACTATTCCTAGAAGCTTGACCTGCACTTCCAGTTGGCCCTCTATCCTGCTTCCCTAGGAACATCTAATACAAGTGTTTGGCCATTACCCCAGAAATACTAACAGCACCGAGTCACATGCTGTCTTTTATCTGATGTTTCCTCCTTTCCTGCCACTGGTGCACCTGAATAAAAAGAGATGCGCTGGGCCAGTTTTTAGCATATTTGCTTGGTTAGACTAGAGGAAACTGGAACTTAAATGTCACTTAAATGCACCTAGCCCTGCAGCTGTCCTACCACCCAGACAAATATCGTGAAAATGGGCATAGTAGTCCTGGCTTCAAAGAACAATGGATTACAACAGTAAACCCATTTTGTACATTAGAAAATCTGGTCAAAAGGCAATCAAGGGCTAATGCTCCCTCTTCATAGCAATGAGGAAAAAATGAGTCAAACATCAGATCATTAGAGCTGATCATTTCTGTTGTGAGTAAAAAGATCTTGCCCAGGTGAGATGGGGAGCTTTGCAAGGTAATGAATTTTGGGAAAGGTTATCAGGAAAAAAAATTAAGAGCAAAATCCTCCTCCTTGCTGGGCAAGTAGGTGATTTGATCATTTCAAGAATGCCTGCCTCTTTCACATAAACCAGTTTCCTTTGCCACAGCAGTGAAAGCAATTTTACTTATCTCATGTCAAAGTTTATGTTGTGTATTTAAAGGATTTGTTATATTTAACTGCAAAAGTGAAAGCATCATAGGATATAGTTGCAGTCGTCAACTGCTTTTTAAAACATTTAAGCCATTCTTGTCTGTACCCCTTGTCATTAGCCGCTAAATCACTAATTTATTTCTATTAGAATTTATATAGTTTGCAGCAATTAAGAAGAAAAGCATAATTGCTGACAAACCCAGGGCACTGTTTAAATCACTTCCTTGTTGACAACATATTTCTCTCCTTCCTAAAACTGAATGTCACTGAAATCTGATTTGTGCAGAACCCTTGTGGACTCATCATTCGAATGCACTGCACCTGTCACCTGTGTGCTAGCATTCTGCTAAGGATCAATTTACATAACCTCATTTAATGGTTCATAAATCATACCCATTAAGCCCAGCTAACAGGAACCAAGGGTTCTAATTTATGCTGCCTTTCATAGCAGAAAATTGGGAGGCTGGAGCCTGTGGATAAAGAACCCAGGTCTTGCCTTTGATTGTTGATTGTGATGGTAAATGTATGGATGATGAGAACAGATTTTCACTTTATTGATTTCCTGCCAAAGCACAGCATGCTTTATTGTGAAAGGGGGCCTTTTGGCAGCAGTGCTAAAAGTGGCAGTTGTTTAGGAGCCCTTTGCCAAGATGACATCTAAGACAATACAGAGTGGTAAATACTAAAATAATATCAAGCTGAAATGATAATTTTTCCTTAAAAAAAGAGAAATTCCCAAAAGGTTCATAAAATCAGTGATATTTTCTCCCAAAATGCACCTCACTAATTGATATGAAGCCATATAATTACTCGGAGGTATTAATTTTTTTTAAAAAAAAACCCAACAGTTCTTAAATTCTTTATTCTGTTATAAATTATTCATGATAGCTCACTCAAAGTCATGCAGATGTTTGAAACCCACTAGAGAATGATAGTTCAACCAGAGTTGTGTGTTGAGCCTGTCTTGAGCCTTATATTCTGTTTCTTCTTGATTTTTTAAACACCTGGAAACAGCTTTTTTATTTCTGTTAAACTTTCCATCTTTAGGCCATACCTTTAGGTACATAACTCAGCATAGTTCTTAAGATCATAGTTCAGAAGATCACTTTCCAGACAGAAAAACAGTATTGGTGTGCTTCCATGAACCCCTATTATGCCATGGAGAGAATATTGCATTCTGTCATTTCAGTTTGTTCCATAATTTGCTGTAAAATGTGGTGTTTACTTCCAGCATAAGAGTACTGTTTTTATTTACTTTGGATAGCATTATCAGCCTGACAGCAGTTAAGCAGTGGTCCTGCAAACACTGCTGTAAGCGAGTGAGTTTGCAGACTTATGGGCATAGTTAAACCCATAACTATGCTGGTATTAAGTTTATAAAGATGAAAAATATTCTGTGCTCATTTTCCATATACATCTTAGGGTTTGAGATCTTGATCCTGCAAGATTCTTCCCATAATCCAGCACAGCATTTAAGTATACAGACGAACATCAGAATTACAAAGTGAGTGGTCAACCACACACCTAATTTGGAACTGGAAGTACAGAATCAGAAAGCAACAGAGACAAAAATTGCAAACAAACAAAAAATCCTCCACATCCCTGAATACATCATTGTTTTGTGTTGAGTAAACTGCTAAAAAATAAAGGGAAGTTTAAAAAAATTGACAAGGTAAGGAAACTTTCTGTGCTTGTTTTATTTAATTTAAAAGGGTCAGAAACAGCATTTTTCTTCTGTGTATAGTAAAGTTTCAAAGGTGCCTTAAATAAATGTTCAGTTGCAAACTTTTGAAAGAACATCCGTAACGTTTTGTTCCGAGTTACTGCATGCTTGACTTTAAGCATGTGAGTAGTCTCTTTAATGTATAAAGGATTACTCGGAGAAGAAGTCTGGCCCAGTGGTTAGGATGCTAACTCCTAGTGTGGGGGAGTGTAGCCATATTGGTGAGAGGGGTTAGCCACCCCACATGCCTGCCATGCAGACATTCTCAGGGCAGCTCGCCCCTTGCACCTTTACAGTTACTCTCTAGTTTTATCTAATAATAATTTGATCAGGGCCCAAACTGGGAATTACACCTCCAATATGAAGGGTAAATGTACCCTTTGTCTCTGTACTGCCATTCCCCATATGTAAAATGGAGTCAAAAGTGCTTCTTTACTGCACAGCAGGGTTGTGCGGCTAAATACACACATTAAAAGATTATGGGGTGCTCAGATGCAGTGGGGGGCGCACAAGTTTCTTAGGCAAATGTGCTAAGTGTGCTAGAACAATGTGTAGTAGGGGTGTGAAGAGTCTTTGAACCAAACTCTAAACCCAGTGTATGTTGGAAACCACCTCCAGCCATAGTAACAGCCCCAGCATCCCAAGTTCCCTGGGACTGAGTGCTTTGCTACGGTGAGGCCAGAGTGTGGGTTCCTTCATAGGACTGAGCCCTCACTTAGTTTCTTAGCTTCATGAACACCTGTTGTACTGCCTGGGGGTGGGAGAAGGGTGGGGACATTTTTTGTGCAGTTATGCTAATACATCTCAGATCTGCTCTATAACATCCCTGCCAGTCAAGGCAATGTGCCCTGATGTGCAGCTCTGGGAAGAGCCAGGTGGAAGCAGGCGGTGCATGCGATGTGCTCTCCAAACTGAGCTCCACACAGCTCCCAGGGTTCCTGCTCCAGGCTGCTGCTGGCAACCAGGCAGGCAGCTGTGGGAGGCAGGCAGGTCAAAGGGACTGACTGAGATTGCGCCATAGGGGTGTGTGTGCCCAACCAGGTTCCTCGTGCATCCATGCCTGTCCTGCTGCCCTTCTCTCACTGGGCACCAGGCTTTACATGTGCAGTCCCTGGCATGCATTGTTGCCAGCAGCTCCTGGGAAGCAGATGGGGAAGGGAGCAGCAGGCCCCGCGGGTTGTCACACCACCGCCACCCATTTGCCTGCAGCCGTACTCCCCTGTCACAGCTCCCTTGGCAGCAAACAAGGAGCAGTGGGGTGGGGACCCATCTGCCAGCCAGATAAGGTAACCCAGCCCCAGCCCCCCCTTACACCTCGTAAACACTCCCTCCAGCCCTCTGCCCTGAGCCACCACACACATACACAGCCCCCTGCAACTCCTGCAGCCCACCACAACCCAAGGCCCTCTCCTGAGCCTCCACACCCCAAGCCCCTGCCTGACTCCCCACAAACATACCAGCCCTGTCCTGACTCCAGCCCCTCTTCCACACTTCCATGTACCTGAGCCTCCCTACACTCCTGCCTTGAGCCCCCCCACTATCCAGCCTGCACTTAAATTTCTCATAGGTACTGTTGTATTGCCCCACCCCCAAGCTCCTGCCCTGAGCCTCCACCCCAGCACCTGTAATAAGTTTATGAGCCTTCATTCCTGCAGTGCTGTTCAAATCCTGGCTGCTTCTAAGCTGAAACTACCAATATTATTGGAGTGTGTGACCACTTTATAACACAAATTTGCAAGGCGGTGCCTTACGCCTTTTCATTTGTGGCATAAATGGTGTTTCAATTCAAGAGCCCAGTGAAAAGGGTTTTAGGTGGAGGTGTCAATAAGTCTCAAATATTCAGTTCTATCTTCTGTAAAGTTTATTTCAAGTTTCTGTTTAATCAAAGTAGCCCCCAGGTTAAAAAACCTGTTTATTATTATTATTATTATTATTATTATTATTTATTATTTATTTTATTAATTAATAAGTAATAATAATCACTAAATTAGTGTTATGCATTATTTGTGAGCACCCAAATTGTGCTAGGTGCTTCATGGAAGCAAGGAAAGATATTGCTCTCTTTGAGCATATCCATACTTCAAGCTGCCAGTGTAATTTTCCATTCAGACAGAGATACATACAGGAGCTAGTGTGCTAAACAGGGAAGTGCTTCTCCGGATGTAGGCAGCAGGATGCCAGAGTAAGCACTTAGATCCCCTACAGTATCATGCTCACATCAGCTAGCCCTTCCCACAGCTCATGGGGCTGCAGCTACACTTCTATTTTAAATGGGCTGATCTGACCAACGCTCCCTTGTGTGCATCCCCAAAGTGGGATGTTACTCCCCCAGCTCCCATAAAGCCACAGTTTTATTCACACCAATATTACACTAGTGTAGCTATGTCAATTTTAAATAACATTACTCCTGATTTTACTAATGAGTGAATGAATGGGGAATAAGGCTTATGGTGCCTTCTCCAAAGCGTTTACAAGCTAAGACTGATCCTTCAAAGTTTGTGCACATACTTAACTTTACACACTGTGAGTAATCCTATTGATGTCAATGGGACAGATCCTTCGCTGATGTAGATTGGCATGGCATCACTGAAAGCAGTGGAGCTACAGTGACATGGTTTGACCTGATGACGCTAAGTGTGGCTACTCATGAAGTGAAATCTAGGCCCTATTAATGAAAGTTTTATCATTGACTTCAGTAGCACCAGCCTTTCACCTTGCCATAGTTCTGTTTAGCCCCAGGGACTTCAGTGGGGCTACCCACAGTGCTGGAAATTAAGCATTGTGTCTTTGTGGGACTGGTCCTGCAAGCTGATTTGAGCAGGACCCATGTATCCACTCATAGATGCATTAAAGGCAGTGTTAACTCAGATTTGGTTAATATTTAAACAAAACAAAAAACAAATTAAACAGAACCTTCAAGGTGTGTGTATGCCTTTCTGAGCTGTCGGGTATGTATCTTAACACTTCCCACAGCTCACTTGAACTTATGTCCTCGTCTTGCAAGCTATTCCGCCTAGACCCAGGTTAAGAGATGACACGTGTGAAAGTAATAAACAGGCAGGACTTTTGGGAGGGAGAGACAAGACATAGCACAAAGCTTATAATAATGAATTCAGGAGGTAGGTCGTGCTACGTAACTTGATAGTTCTATTACATTAATTAATTTTGTTTCTTGTTAATAGTAACTTGCTTTTGTTCAGTGACATTCCCTCTGAGCTCAGTGGGGTTGTTCACAAAGCTGAGTATGAAAATTTTGTGAGAACTGAGCCTGCAAGCTGCTCCAGCAGGAGCAACCTTGGGCCTCCCAGAAACCTTCTAAAATCAGTGCAGTGATCCTGTGTGATTATTCCTTGTTACACTCCTATGAATTAGTTGATATTATTTCTCCCTTTGAGACTTCTATCAGCACAAATTGGAATTTAGTTTGAGAACTGGAGTTATAAATCTGTAATTACTGGTCCTGTGTTCACTCCACAACTTGCTTTATATTGGTAGTACAGAAGTAATTTAATTACAGGGTAGATAAAAAGTGATGATTTAAAAATATTATTTTTGAGTGAAGTCAGATTTTTTTAAAAACTGGATTTTTTAAAATCATCAATAAATACTAAATTTCTGATTTTAAAATAAAATGTCTCAGAGGAGGTTGTGTTAGGGTCTAGCTGTAAAAACAACTGAGCACATACCAGATAGAGAGAAAGGTTAGATGTTTCACATTTTTATTTTTCATATGTGTTGGGTTAAAGAGATCAGGTGAAAGAACACAACCTTGTCTCACTCCTCGTTTTATCTTCACATATCTAGTGATATGTGGTTTTTAGTAGATATGTGAAGATAAAACGAGGAGTGAGACAAGGTTGTGTTCTTTCACCTGATCTCTTTAACTTGTACAGTGAAAGAATAATGTACAAAATAGAATGTCTGCCAGGCAGGATGCAACATCAACAACCTAAGGTATGCAGATGATAATGTTTTAGTAGCAGAAAGTGAAAAAGATCTTCAGGAACTGGTTAATATTGTCAATAAAGAAAGTGAGCTGAAGGGACTCAAGCTGAACATCTCGAAGATGGAAGTAATGGTTATTGTGAAGACAAAGGTCCTGCCAACATGTGAGATGCTAGCAAATGGAACAGTTCTTCATCAAGTGACTGAATTCAAGTACTTAGGATCCTATATCACATCTGATGGTAGGTGTTTAACCGAAGTGAAATGCAGAATCACTCAAGCGAAAGCAGCATTTGAGAAAATGAGACGCATTCTTGCAAACGGATCTTTATCATTGGAGATTAGGAAAACAGTGCTGCCATGTTATGTAGAACCAGTACTCATGTATGGATACGAATCATGGACTATCAGTAAACAAGTTGAGAAGTACGTCGAAGCCACAGAAATGTGGTTCTTAAGAAGGATGTTGTGCTTCTCGTGGATGACCAAAAGGATGAATGAATCTGTCTTAAATGAAGCCAACAGCAAAAGAACACTGTTAAATAGGATAAAAGCAAGGCAGGCAAAATTTATAGGCCATATAATTAGAAAGTCTGCACTTGAAAATTTAGTGACAACAGGAAAGTATAATGGAAAGCGAGGACGAGGTAGACAACGTGAGAAAATATTGGATAGCACCACTTCATGGATGCTCCAGAATACTCGTTAACAGACGGGGCGGAGGGCCATGATCACCTACGCTAATCAGCATGGCATGATTGAAAGAATGAATGAATGTGTTTAGGTGGGGGAATAGATGGCTTCACAGGACAATAAGCTCTTTCCTATCTGGCAGCCCCAGGACTGGGAGGTTGCCAAATATTCAAATATTCTGGATAATAGAGAGATATACCTAGCAATGCATAATACTAAAGAAAAATAACATCAGATATTAAGAAACAAACAAAAATGCATGCAGAGTACTTTATTTACCAGCAACAATAGCACTGCACACTGTAAACTTACACTGTATTTCCTGTATTTATTTGTATTTACTTTCACTTTATTGTACTTGTGGAAAATGTAACAAAAATTTACTTATGGTTAAAATGCTAGTTATTTGAGAGTTCTGGATGATAGAATGCCAGATACGAAAGAGTTTACTTTAAAAATAAGTCAAGCTTAAATTAAATACTGAAGTCGAGAGCCACATTTACAAAGTGCTTCCAGTGTTTTGTAAACCTAAGTCTGCATTTGCTCATGCAGAGAAGTGGTTAGATGCTCAACTATCCATACAGTCTATTGCACACATACAGAAATGCTGGATTTTGCATAGGCTAAATTGTGGTAGCAAATTAAGTGCCTGTTCCTGAGAAGTGCTGAATATCTTCAACTCCCATTGACTTCCAATATCTCTTAAGAACAGGCCCATCACGAACGGTGCTGACCCAGATAACCCGAATAGAATCCTGCCCTCACAACACATCCTGAAAAGAAAATAAAAAAAGAAATTTAAAGTTAACTTGACTGATTGTAAGCACTGTTAGTGAAGTGCATGTCATACTTTTAGGTCTATACACAACTGTTTTGATCAGATCTGCAATATCCATATTGATAATCGTGCATATTGATAACATTTCTACTTGGTCTTAAAAATTGGCCTCTTAAAACTCTCTCACTGAAGTGTTATTTAACTGAATACGTGATTTGTATTTTTTTCACATTCGAAAATATCTTCATTCAGCTAATTCAGCTGCAGCGAAAGTGCATGAGAAACCAGGCTATCAAGGACCAAATTCATCCCTGATATTACTACTAACCCTAGTCGAACTAGACCAGAAATAAATCTGGTCCAGTGTGGGTCTTCCATTTACATTTAATCAGTCCTTTGTAAATCAGTTTCATTTCACTGGCTTTACATGAAACAGCTGAAATTATATTGATTGCTTTGTAGACCGATCCCAGTCTAATGCTGTGTAGCAGCGGTTCCCAAACTTTCTCCGGTTGTGGGACACTTGGACGTCAGGGCACTTTCCCTGGAACACTTCATCTTTTTTACATCACACGAACTATAGGAACATTACTAGCGGATAATATTTCCTAATATTAATTATAGTTATTGTACGGTAAATGCAACTCAACAAATAATAATGAAACCAGACATTAACAAAACAAATGAAGCAGGAATGATGGATAAAACATAAATAAAATCAACATACTAAATTAATAAATTTAACGTGATGGATGAGTGGGTTAGGGCTGCAGGGGGATGGGGGGTGGAGCTGAGCCAGGGCCGCACGGGACTGGGAGGTTTGAGCTGGGGCTGGGGAGGGTTGAGCCACAGCTGCGTGGGGCCAGGGTTAAACTGGGGATTGGGGGGGAGGGGGTTGAGCCACGGTTTACTGTTGGTCTAAGCCAGCGGTGACCAAAACTGTACAATTGAGCAAATTGCATCCTGGCATTTATTTTTTCCCCTGAGAATAGGGAAGAGACCACAATTAATCAACTTCACTGGCGGAACACTTTGCAATAGCTTACAGAACACCAGTGTTCTGGTGGAACATAATTTGGGAACTGCTGCTGTATAGAATCTCTTCCCCTTTAAAATAACTAAAGTGAACCTAATTTTATTTTGGGTCTTCAACTTTTTAGATTTTAATAATATTTAGTCTAATATTCTAATATTTAGCCTATACATTATAAAGTTAAAAACACATGTGTACTGCATACAGTCATAGATTCCATGGTCAGAAGGCCCCTGGTGATCATCTAGTCTGACCTCCTGTATTGCAAAGGCCATAGAACTTCATCAAAATAATTCCTAGATGATCTCTTGTAGAAAAACAAAGTTTCTTGATTGATAAATTGTTAATGATGGAGAATCCACAACTGTCCTAAATAAATTAGTTCAGTGGCTAATCACGCTCATTGTTAAAAATTTACTCCTTATTTCCAGTCTGAATTTGTCTCGCCTCAGCTTCCAGCCATCGGGTTGTATAATATTTCCTCTGCTGGACTGCAGAGCCTAATATCAAACATTTATTTCCCCTATGGATGCTTATGGACTGCAATAAAGTACTCCCTACGCTTCTCTTTACCACTACCCCAATTTTTGTGTCATTGGCAAATTTTTCAGTGTTTTTTTCATGTTTTTAGTTCCAGATCTTCCATAAAAATATTAAATTGGGTAGCACTAAGAACTAATCCCTGCTGCACCCACTTAATGATTATTCCCTACTTACAGTTACATTTAGTTGGTCAGCTTTAATCCATTTACTGTGCTGTGTAAATTTTTATTGTTCTAGCTTTTAATCAAAATGTCATGAGGTAACAAGTCAAGTTTTGTACAGAAATGTAAGTGTATTCCATCAGCACAATTACCTTTATCAACCAAACTTGTAATCTCACCAAAGAAAGCTATCAGATAAGTCTGATGGCATGTCAAAGTCAGGTGGACAGATCTATAATTAACTGAATCATTTCACCCCTTTAAATCTTGTCACAATGGTAGTTTTATTCTGTCTTCTGGAACTTATCCAGATTCCAAGATTTAGTGAAAATAAACATCAATGGTTCAGTGAATTCCTTAGCCAATTCTTTTAAAACTCTTGAGTGCAAATTATCTGGCTTGCTGTTTTTAAAATGGCTAACTTTAGTAGTCATTTTTAACATCCTCTTGAGATACTAGTGAAATAGAAATGGAATTTATCATGTGTGTACATATACATAAACTTATATTATTACTCCTGATTTACACTGGTATTAGTGAGAGTAGAATCTGTGCCTTCTTCTTTTGCAGACATAAATGGTTGTGCTTGTGAGGTAGAAGGTAGAGGTTCTTCAGGTCACTGAATATGAAATGTTGGCAATTCATTCTGATATATTTGATTATTTATATATGCCATAAAATTTGAAATTTAAAAAGATTTATTTAAAAAACAGTAAGAGCCAATGTAAGATCAAAAATGGCAATTTGTTAAAAATTCTAAAAGTTCATATTAACTTTGGAGCATACTGGAATCTTAGCATTAAAATATAAATCATTATATTATATATATTATATATCTAAATTATATATGTTGTATATATTCTGAAGTTAGCAAGAACTCTTTTTGCTGTTCTGGATTCCAAGATACAGGTTTATTCTGAGAAAATAATTATTTCAGTCTTTTAATCGGAGATGTCAAAGAACTGTGTAAACATTAATGAATGAAATTAACATGAATGTATTTTGCTGTAATTAAATCCACAGTTGTTTCTTTTATCCTTTCTTTTCTTCTAGGGCCAACAAGATACTAGCATTCAAGCCTATGTGCTCCACATCATCCACCTACATCATCATCATTATGTGCCAGGAGGTTCTTATTTCGTCAGGTCAGTAATTAAGAATATTAATCTGTAAAATGGGAATATTGTTTGTTCACCTTCCTTTTCATTCTGAGCTTCCATTTTGCTCTGCCTAATCCCATTCATCTTCTTGTGCCAAAGCATCAGCTGCAGTGGCTGCCTTATATGTTGGAGACGGGCAGATTGGCTCTTTTGTGACTAATTCTGCTGTGGTCTAGACATTAGGCCCTGATCTTGCAAACATGTTTGCATATGTTTAACATTATGCATGTGACTAGTCCCGTGGAACTACTTGAATGCTTAATATTAAGCATGGTGATAGAATCAAGACCTGGGACCCTGAAAGTTTAGGCATGCAACCCCTTCATATCCTAGTAGCTTAAATTGCTGACATTCTCCATTTCAAAAAAGAGCTTCTTGCATTGTAGATGGAGATCAGCAGTTTGTGCTCACTTTATGTTGTTTTGAAATGTAAGTTAAATATTTTGAGGGTATTTGCGTTAGTCGTAAAATACTGACCCAAACTTCTAGGCTGTTTTCTTCTCAGAAAAGCTCGTATCTGCTCATCTGCATACTGTTAGCCTTAATTACTGTTCCTCAGATCATTCATATCTATAGAATAAATATTGAACCAGTTCTTGTGATTGGCTTTAATTTTTTTCCTAATGAGCAACAGTTTACTTTTTATCCACCGCCAAACAGTATGAAAATGGTTTCATTGACTTCCAGAATTTGCCAAATACGGATGATGACTGAAACTGGTAATGACTATTTTCTATTCTCTATCCCCAAGTAATTGACCATTAATTATAATATCAATAGGCTGTGGATAAGTAAAGCAGACACATGTTAGGGGTACATTTCATTTGTAACTGTTTTGTATATATCATAAATCTCTAATATTGGGCTATTGTCACACATGATGAATTATTGTAAGCATGTCAGCACATAGTGGAAGTCAAGTACATTCAAATACTACTCAGTCAGAATTGAATTTGGCATGATAGTCTCATAAAAGGGGACTCAATTGAGAGTTTCCACTTGCCTGCTCTAAACTTGTCACTTGTAGGTGCTAAAGAGCTTGTTGTGTTGGTTTAATTAGTCAACAAATCGGTCCTTACTTGATTGCGTGGTCGTATCACATATGTTAACACTTCAGTGTTTGATGGAGATATTAACAAGTGACAAGAGTCTCTTGGTCTATGGACTTTAAAGAAGAGAAGCTCTTCTATATTATTTCATTTGGCCCTGCCAATATTTATTAGATCATGCAGCCTGTAGGCTGCCAGCAAAAGAAAGACAGCACAAACATTTTTCAGGGTTATGCTCATCTGTATCCCAAAGAAAGGTCACTAAACAATCGATGGTAGAAGAGTATAAGTAAGATAAGTGTTTTCTACCACCGCTTACAAATTCATTATTTGATACAGTTTGCTGCAGACCTCCTTTGAGCTTTTTTCACTTAAAGATAATTTATGACAAGAACAGAGAGGTTCTTGAAAATGCTATAGCAACTGGAGCTGAATGATGCCACTCTGGCACTAGATGCATAGTCACCAGAGGCCAGTAAAAAGGAAGTTTGCATTTGTATGAAGAACTGTATTAGTTAAGCATTCATCTGTGTTGTATAAAATATTCATATTAATTGTCAGTGGAAGATTAAACAAAAAAACTTCAATAATTAAAATGGCTTATTCCCAGGAATGAGGGGGAGGGAAAAAGTCGGTCCTCTGCAAGTTTGCAAAAGGGCTTGTCTATTCACTTTTTGTGTAGCAGCAAACAAAAGAGGAGTGCATACTTTATGGGCTCCACTTGTTTGGTCACCATTCAGTTATAGCTTTTATCTGTGCATTAACAGTGATCAAGCCTTTGAGTTACATGCCATAACCAAGGGAAATATGTTATTGCATGGAGAAAACCTCACTTGTAATTTTTCATATGTCTTTGGCTTGGATGAACCGTATAAAACATTTTAATAGGTTCCATAAATGCTATTAGTCATGAATACAAAATAATGGAGGTGACGGTGTGAGCAGAATCACAATATTTGTTTTTAATCAGAAGGGATCTCTGCTCATTGTTAATAGTTTTCTAGGTAATTTTGCTCCCTTTTGCTAAAGGAGAGGCTATAAGTCTGGAAGAAGATGTAAGCAATTTCCCTGTGATTGACTACTGTTTAATACAATTAAAATCTCATTCTTACCACCTGCATAAAAGCCCAAATTGTGCTACTTCTCTGATTCTGAATTTTCACCCATTTTCTTTTATTACACTGCATAGAACACTCTCCAAAAACAGGAGTTTATTCTCTGATCCTTGCCTTGGATCACAGTCTGAATTTTTGTGACTGATTGTAGAGCGATTATTGCAATGTTCTTGTTACAAGGAAATGCAGGTTACTGTATTACTGTTCAAATGTTTGAAATCTACTCTCTTGACAATAGAGTCAAAAGATTCCCCTAAAATTGCAGGTCCTTTGTGGTGAATATAAGTTTCTCCATACATAACTTTGCACTCACAAGTTTATTTGCACAACATCAGACTTACTTGTGTACAAATTGCATTTTTGTGTGCAGTTAAGTTAGTGATACACATGAATGTACAAGTTTGGGTGTTTTGCTCACAGGAAACTTCGTGGGAAAATGTACCTGGAGGTTTACCAATTGGATTGAGGCCCTGTATTAACAGACATTTCTTATGCACAAACTCTCCCTTTCTCTCTGCCCACACACATATGCATGCATGTACACTTCAGTGAAAGATGCTTACTGTTTACTGATACAAATCCAAATGCAAAGGCATCTCTAAAACAGTTTCCATTTATATGCATTATATTGTTACCAAAGCATTTTATTTATCCATAGTTCTATAGCATAGTCTGTATTTTAAGAACTATGTTAATGATAGTCTGAATCACTGCTCGGTTCATTTGCAAGCACTCACAGATAATGTTGTGGCTTTTATTTGCATTGCAATTATGTCTCGGATCGGGGGCCCACTGTTCTAGAAACTTTGCAGTCACACAAGACAAGGGTTGTCCCTGCCCCAAAGAGCAGTTCATCTTTTTTTTTTTTCAAAACCAGTGTAGTATTTTTGACTGTACGTGCACTGTGTGTGATGTTACCTTATACACACCCATTGCATGGCTGTATTTGAGACCTCAGTTGTAAGCCTTGTTCTAAGGATCAGTGCACAGCTACCCCCATCTCTTAGGAAATCTGCATATGATCCCAATCCTATAAATTACTGGGTACCTCCAAAGAGTTACGGTGTGCCCTTAATACCCGCAGACCTGCATGAGACTTAAAGGCGTTCATGGCTTTCAGGAAGAACTGGGCACCTTACAAGATGGCGGGATCATGATGCTGTATGCACACAACTGACTGTAAATTTGCTATAGCCGGACTGAAGTTCACTAACCTTGACAGTTGTGTCAATGCAGCAAGTCTCCCTTGACTTCTGCTCACATTTTCTCACTTAGCCAATTATCGCAAAATAATTTTAAAACCTTTTTGGTCCAAAGGTGTTCTTTTAGGATGGCCACTGATCAGAATCTTTCCCTTCCTCCCCCACTTCCTTCCCTTTTGGCTTTTATTCAGACCTCCATCATTTTTTGTTTGTTAAAAGATGGTCTTTTTACTTATTTCACAGCTCTGGCCCTCCCCCCACTTAAAGTTGAATGCCTTACCCAGTGTGACAAGCATGAATGAGAACTAGCTGGCTGAGGCTGAATCCGGATGAGATTGAGGTGATGCTGGTAGGCCGGAGGAAACACTCAGAAGAGATGACAGGAACCTTGGTGGAAACTTAAGGTGCTTAGCACCTTGCAGGATCAGGACTTTTATTTAGAAATGTATTAAATGTGGTTTTACATAGCAGTTGACTGAACGTGGGCAATGATTGTTCTGAGACAACTATTTTACTAAACCAGCCCCAAGGCAAGGCAAGGGCTTCAGGGGATCATTAGTGAAACTTGAATACCACCTTAATCCAATAACAGTACAGCTTTGTCTGCTGTCAATACTTTGTGTTTAACAGAAGGATAACAGGTGCATGTACAGGCATCAGCCGCACAGGAAGGAACCACAGACTAAAAACTTTTGAAGGATCTGAACTTTTCAAAAAACAAGTTATATTAGAAATTCAAGCACTAGCCAAAAGGAGGGCAGTTGAATGGTTGTTTCTTTCCCCAGCCAGTTAATCAGCTTTTAAAAGACTGACCAAAAGGAGAAAGAGGCAGAAGGAAGTAGCAGGTGAGCCATGGTTGCATAGCAGGAGTTCATTTGTTCAGCAGTTGTGGTGTAGGAAGTTTAGTTAAGTAGTGTAGCTGAGTAGTTTGAGTGGTCATCATAGCACTAGTCTGCAAGCAGCACAGATAAGTGTACAGTGCTTGAGGCAACCTGTCAAGTGAATAGCAACTGTCTTTCTAGTCAATAGATCTGGTTCTTCTGTCATATCTGCTCACTGGGGTGTGTCTACACTAGGTGTGATTGCAGCACATGTAGGCACACCTGAGCAAGAGTTGATTGAGCCTACTCACTAAAAATTGCAGTATAGCTGTAGGAGCCCAGGGGACAATGGTGGTGACCCCTGGGTCTTAAGTGGTTTGATTCTTGCGTGGCTAGCCCATGATGTCCCATGTGCTCCTGTGTTATCCCTGTGGAACCAATATAGCTGTGTGAGTGTTAGCTGGATCTGTTTCCAGCTCTTGCATTATCAATGTAATTATGTTTCAGCTGTAGGGCTCTTGAGACAGATTCTTTCTTGTGCTGTGAGGTTAGGCCATAGAGATATTCCACAGCACAGCAGACACTCGTATACGTATGGACGTTACCAGCCACAATCACATCTTAGTAAAAGGTGTATTACTTAGATCCAAAACATAGACTGATTCTCAGTACAAAATCAACATCATACACCTTTTGTAATAGGCAGGAAACAAATAACTCCAGTTTCCATCCATGTGTACTTGGGGTGTTCTGCACTGGTAAAGCAGGAGTTAGTGAAATGGGACTTAGCTGGTGCTACAGGGGTTCCTCGGTATACATTGCTCTGATGTATGTTGTTGTGCACTTACAGCATTGAAACTTTGAGGAACATGACATAAAAATTCCTTGCAGTTGCATTGTTTAAAAAAAGGAAAATTCATATACAGTGCCTGTGCCACGATCTCAGCATACCCTCCCAGCATCTTCTGCAACTCTCCTCTGTCTCATTTGTTGATCTGGCATTGTGTGTGGCTGGTGCTTAATGCATAAGTCGACGACTTTATCATTTTATATCAGATTATATCCTTTGCATTATTTCTTATAAGGAAAATTACTCATTATATGTCATTTCACTTTACATCGCAGCTTTCTAGTCCCTATCACTGATGTATATCGAGGACTCCCTTTACTAAATTCTGTGTGTATATGTGCATACATCAGAGTCAGGCAGTTTCCAAATGACAGCTATTTAACTATTGTCTAAGAATAGTGCAGATGGTGTGTTAGTCCTCAGCTAACATTAGACACACTAATCAAATATAGGGTTTGAAGTGGGGAAAAAGAGATTGAGGTGCAACACTCTTTACTGGACACAAACACATAACATACTCAAACAACACCAACTCCATAGTGCCCATAAGAGTGTGTAGATCTTGATGTGCAGATAACCATGTGATACCTTACCAAATGTTTACATCCTGCTAGATATTCACCTTCCATGCTTCAAATGTTAAATGGGCTTTGTACCACTCTGCCTTTACATGTATTATGTACTGAGACAGCAACATATCATCTACTGGGCAGTTTGAATCATATATATAGTAAACGCTTTCATATCCGGCAGTCCCAGGACCAGGAGGTTGCTGGATATTCAAATATTCTCAATAATAGAGAGGTATACCTAGCAATGCATAACACTAAAGAAAAACAAAATTAGATATTAAGAAACAAACAAAAAATGTATGCAGAGTACTTTATTTACGAACAACTGTAGTACTGTACACTGTAAACTTATACTGTATAAAATGCCAGTTACTTGAGAGTTCCAGATGATAGAATGCCACATATGAAAGAGTTTACTGTATGAGTGTTTCTCTGAGTCACAGTTGGTTCTCTGAGGCCATGTCTACACTAGCGGGAAAACAAATCGATTTAAGATACTCAACACCAGCTACGACAATTACACAGCTGAAGTCGATGTATTTTAAATTGATTTTTTGGTGCTGTCCCCACAGCGGGAGGGCAATGGGAAGAACACTCATGATGACTTCCCTTACATCTCGCAACTGCTTGGAGTGCCGGGGTCGACAGCAGCTTCCTGATGGTTTGATTAGACATACTAAATCTAACCCCAGAAGATCGACCCCCAGCATATCAATCTTCCAGTAAGTCTAGACAAGCTCTTAGAGTTTGCTGTTAGATGGGCCATAGCACCTTTACCAATGTGACCCAGCTCCAGGTGTACAAAAACAAATTCATCTTCCCCATTCCATAATGCCTCAAGTGCTAAAAATGTAGCAATTGTCTTCATCTTGAAATGACTTTTAATACATGCCAAATTTCATGACAAAGAAATACTTGCCTGTCCTGGCTGTGAAGAAAAAAGAAAACAACTGAGTTGCTCAGAACTGCCTTTAGTTACAACCTAGATCAGCCTTACAAACAGGCCAGAATATGTACTTTAATGATACATGTCTAGCACTGCAAGAGGGGGAACCCTCAAAATGAAACTTATTTATATGTTTAATTGTCTAACTGATTTAATGATATTTTCCAGAAGCCAAATAATAAGTTGTATTATGGAGTAAAGAGTAGGCTTCATTGTAACCAAAAGACACTTTAATGTATGTACCTAGTGACCCAAACTCTTTCAATTAGGACTCAGAATAGATGTGGCCATTAGCTAGAATATGGTCACAGGGGCTGCAATGCAACTGAGAGCAGGGCCTCTGGCTGGGAGCCTGGATGCAGGCCCATCGGATGAAGTTGTTCCTCAGCATTTGTGCAAGAGGTGTGGGGAGATGACTTTCATCTCAAGTGAAGAACAGTTTTTTGTGTTGCATATGGAACGAATAAGCACATGGTAAAATGCAGAGCTATGTGAGTGTATTACGCACCTATGAATGTCTCGCCTTATTCTCTCCTGGACAGCCTCATACTGCCCATTCCCCCAGCCCATCCCGCCCCCACAAACAAACCAACAACTCAGACTGCCAGAAAAATGTTGCCTCGGTCTTCTTTCTTGTTCTACCTCAGGCTGAGGTGGAAAATATTACCAGTGCAGAATTTCTACCCATGAAAGGCCCTAACAAATGCATTGCCGTGAAAAATACCTCATGGACTGTTAAATTTGGTCTCCCCCTGTGAAATCTGGCAATTTGGGGATTGTGGGGGTGTCACTGTATTGCTGCTTTTCTTTGCTGCCTTCAGAGCAGTGGCTGCTGGCTAGGCATCCAACTCTGAAGGCAGCGCTGCCACCAGTAGCATCTCAGAAGTGGGGGTGACCTGGTATGGAGGGGGTGAAACCTTTTGGGAGTAGACAGGGATAGAATTCTGGGGGGTCACCACAGTCAGAGGGGGTGCTATGGTCACCACATCCCCTTCTCTCACAGGCAGCCACAGGCCCCTTTTCAACCAAAATGCCTGGGAGAAGGAGAAACTGGGTTGGGAGTACACTGGCCAGGGAATCCTACCATGCCCTGGGTTACAGCTGCTAGCCCTGCCTGGGCTGCAGAAGGATGAGACATCCTCCTTCCCTGAATGAGCCACTCAGAACTACACTGAGTGGCAATGTTCCCTCTAAACGTGTCCATCCATGTGCAGAATAAATTTTCTTATGTGCACTAAGACATAGCTGATGTGCAGCACCAGTAGAAACACATTTTACTGGCTGTGGGAGCACTCTGCTAAAGAGCAGGGTGGCATTTGACTCTCTGTTGGGTGGCCACCCAGGCACTAATCTTACAGAGAACCTCCTCCATGGCAGCACAGAAGTGGGGGTGGCAATACCACGCCAAGCCACCCTCACCGCCGGTGGTGCTGCCTTTAGAACTGGGCTTCCACCAGCAGTCAACATACTCCAGCTGCCAATTTCTGAAGGCAGTGCCACTGCCACCAGCAGCACAGAAGTAAGAGTTGCAATACCACTACCCGCCTACGATAGCCTGCCCCCCCATTCCTTTTTTTGTGCTGTATCACTGCCATTACAACACCATGAAAGCTCTGATTTACATATCGGAAACAGTGAAATTTAAGATTTAAAAATCATGCAACTGTGAAATTTACCAAAATGGACAATGAATTCAGCAGGACTCTACTTTTGATTTATTGTCTCACTGCCCTTCACAGCTAGAAATAGGAGCTTCAGACCATTGGAAAAGAGAAAGATTCTGCTTCCGAATAGGACCCAGGGCTAAGTTCTGTATGGTCCTGAAAGACTGGACATTAAAGCTGTGATTTTCTTAGATAAACTATTGTCGGTCACCTTTAGAAGTTATGATTCCCTATAAACACGGCTCAACTCAGAGTATCTAAATCAATTGAATGCTAAAGAAAGGCCCAATTAGTTTTAAATAATTTCTAATTTATTTCTGATGGTGTTTTTGAAGCATCCAGCACTAGAAATTTCCCTGTTGAATAAAAAAGTAAATTCGTGTCAGATCCTCTAGTTAAATACATACTCATGAAATTATACAGGCCTTTTGCAGAAGGGACTCACCTATTTAAAATCTAACATTACAAACTCTTCAGGAATTTCAAATACTAGTCATTAAAAAAAATCAACCTGCTAGAGAAAGGTTTCCTTATTTGCCACATATTTAGAGTTTTCCCACCAAAATTACAGTGATCTGAAGTGCAAGATAGGCAGTGTTCAGCATTCATTCCTGTGCTGGTGACAGGTTGATGGCTCAATATCCTGACCCTGCCGAGATTTAAATCAAAGCTTTGTGACACTGGAAAGAGATTTCCAGCTTCTTGGGAGGAAATATGGCATTTTCCTCTAGTCCTGGGAGGGCCCAAGATACCAGATATTGAAGGTGCAACACTCCTATATGTTATTTTAACTGGCAGACCACATTAATATGCTTTTTATTCATTGAAAGAGCTGGAAATAGCTTGTGTTAAAGGAACAACACAACCAGCTAGCCCACTCCCACTGGAGTGGCTTCCTGCCAATTGAGCTCATTCCAGCCACATCCTTTGCATTGTAATGCTGTGACACAACACAGTATAGGAAGCAAAAGTGCACTCAGGAATATGAGCGAATTACACAATAAAATTGAATATTTATTAATAACTTGTCAGGTATAATGATACTGGCCTGCTCTGCAACAGGCTTTGCGATCTAATGATGAAAGTGCTATATAGGAACCAAGTATTATTATTATTCTAAAAAAGGAAAATCTCATCAGACATGTGTGCTTATGTAAATCAGATTACTACTTAATAAAGCAGGAAACAAATGATAGCAATGTTACCTCAAAATGATAGCTAGAGTATTAAGAGCCTGCTCCAGTGCCAGCTAAAGGCAGTGGATAGGGTTTGGATCAAAATCTAAATGCCCTCTGTGTCCATCAAAGTGATTACAGACCATTTCTCAAATTTGTGTCTTCGTGTGCTGGGCCATGCTAATCTTCCTGTATCATTCCAACAGTAGTAAAAGTACTGCTGCTACAAGCACATACTCTCAGAGCATGTCTTGGTAGTACTGCTTATCCAAATGTTTTACAGAAATCCTGGATTTCTTCACACAACAACTTATGTCTAGTCTCTTCTTTGATTTAAGCCCCACCCACCCATCATCACCACCCAAAAAAAAGAAAAAACCTCCAAAAACAAATGGATGACTAGATGCATTCCTTGCAGAAAATATTGTACCATTCATTAAAAGTTGTCTTATATAAAGGAATTCAATTTTTTGATTGGTGCTAGACTCACAGACAGACAGAAATAAGCTGCCATTCTTCCATTTGATAGCCAGACGCTGCCAGTTGTTGCTAGGGCAGTCATGCTGTTAAATTAGGTCTAATGAACGAGTAATTGCTTTAGGTATAGTGAACCATTTCAAAGAAAACAAGGATTCTAATTGATTTGCAATTTGTTTGGCACGTTGCATTGTCTGGGGCTATTGATTAGTCTTCTGGATTTCACACTGCATGTGTTTCCCTTTATTAAGGGAATAACAGGTTACTGATTACTTTCCTTCTGGGTTTAATGTAGCGGTTAATGTCTACTTTGTTCTTGTGTCATGTCACAGGCAAGGAAGAAATAATATGCAAGTGGGTGGCCCTTTGCTAAGAAACTCCCCTGCTGCTTTGAGCTGTGTACTCTAAGACATGCTGAAAAGCAGATCAAGAGAAAGGGTTAGAATAGCAGGACTCACAAGTTATGGCCTGAGTCAGGCTCGACCCAGGCTCGAAACTTGGCTTTCCTTCACAGTCAAAGCACAACATGGGTATGAAGCAGTTGGTGGTAGATTTGTTCTTGTGTTATTTGATTATGTATTATGTGTATATGTAAGGAAATATGCTATAGTTTTGCTTTTAACATATGTAAAAGAAATAGAAATGGAAGAAAAAGGGATTTAACATCACATAGTCTTCAATGGAAACTTATAAAATGGCATTTTTGCTTGCAACCCACCCAAGATAATGTCACTAGGACAGCCAAATAATTTCTTATGTTTAAAATGAATGAAGGGAAACTTTCTCAACTTTCTTGCCATTACTCAGTGTTTTAAGTGAGCAGAAACGTTTTAAATAGAGATCTTTATTGTGTATTTTAGGTTTATTTTTGCAGATTTGTCCCCCCAGTACATGTTCATTTAAGAGGATGCCATTCTACATACTAAATACATTTTAGTTTGGTAAAGAAGAAGGCTACCTCTATACTACAGAGATCTTTTAAACAAATCTCTTCTGGAAGATCTCTTCCGAAAGAACTTCTTTCAAAAGAATGTACCCACACACAAAAAAACAGATTGAAAGAGTGATCTGCTCTTTTGAAAGAATGGGCCAGGGACTGAATATGAAGACTGTTCTTTTGAAAGAAGGACTCTGCAGAGCATCTACACACATTTTCTTTCAAATGGGGGCGCTCCTCCTGAAAGGGGAAAGGAAGAGCGATTTCAATTTATTTTTGAAAGAACGCTTTTTGTGTGTAGACACTCCATGGGCTCATTTGAAAGAGCCCCCTTCTTTTGAAAAATCTTTTGAAAGAACTTACTAGTGTAGCTGCAGCCAAAACGTCTTCAATTAACAACTCTACTCCTTTAACAGGTGAACTTTGCACAGAGCATTTAAGACTTCTTAGAAATATATGAGCACATTTATTCAATTAACATGTGTGCTGGTCAAGTGAAGTGGACATCCTTGTTTTTAAATTGTGGTTTTGTAGCTCATCTGACTTCAGGTTCTGCCTTCCCACATTTGGCCCCACAGAGGGGGTCCCTGCTTGTTATACAATTTGTTAAAACAAAGGAATCACATTTTTCTGCCTTTTTCTTTTATTCCTCTCTCTATTAGAACAGCTGCCATAGTTTTCCCCAACTTATCTGAATACCTCTGTATGGGCCTGAAATTAGCTTTCACTGATTTCAGTGGCCTCTGATTCAGTCCTATGTCAGTGGGATAGGCAGAGGCTTCTGTAAATTGTCCACCAGATGGCATCAGCAAAGAGCATGCCCATCATTCTTGTTATCTCTTGAAGAAAAGCTTATAATTTCTACAACTGGCCTAAGCTTCATTGGTCACAGGAATTGACTCAAAATACTGCTTTAGCTTTAAACCACCTGACACCCTTAAAGCCAACGGACATTGACCCTCAAACATGAGGTGCCACTTTGAAAATGACAAGATGAGAATTTTCAGATTTCCAGACAGAAGCGCTACCCACCTCACTGGGCAGCCTCATGAATCTAGTTTTTGTCCCACTTGTTGGGATTTCCAATTTTCTTATTTGTAAATGAATTTTTGCTTGGCTTTATTAGGGGCTTTATCAATAAATTATATCTGAATGTCATGAAATCTGTCGAAAATGGTTATGTAAAGGAGCTTAATTTCAGTTAAGAAAATATGGAAATTACTCCTCTGTGAAGTAAGAAATGTTTTTAAGTGAAAGGCTTTCCCTTCTTTCCTTTTGAGCTGTAATAGTGTAAGTACTTCTAAATTGCTCCATTTTGATGCTATCTGAGGTCCTTAGTAAGTGTCCTGAATTGCACATTGTACCTGTTTCTCTTCACTATCAAACTTATTAGTTAGTCACTGTATCTGTATTTTCTTAGCAGTTTGTAAATTCAGAGTATGGTACTCAGTACAATATGTTGGTACAGCAGTAAAAACCTGCTAGTATATTGATTTTAAAGCATAAATGGTAAAGTCTGCATTACTATATATACAAAAAATTGTATTTAAAAGTTTAAAATTCCCTAGTTGCATAATTAATCTGTTCTGCTAGATCGAGTGGTACAGATAGATTTTTGCATACATTTACATATAAAATCTTACTCCCTAGAAATTTAAAAAAAGACACAAAAATGACAGCTCACACAGGCTCAAGACAACTCACAATGAATGACTCCAGTGCTGCTACGGACTCTGTGCAGGCACATTTTTGCACTTGTACAGGATCCCATTACCTTCATTTGTAATCTGCAAAGGTTCAGCGTATGCCCAAGCAGTCAATTGAAGTATTGAGTTTATTGAGTTATCTTGTCCTTCCCACTGTCAATATAGAATTGTTCCAGGTAGTATATTTCCTAGTGCTTTGACAACTTTGCTTGAAGATCTATTTGTGGACAGAATTTGAAGATAATTAAATGGAATACTGAAGGATTTCACTTACTATGAAGAGATAATGAGTAAGCCTTAAAGAAAACAACTTAACTCTCAGATCCCACACTGAATTTGCAAGGCTGGGAGTTTAAACACCATCATTTTACATATAAACTAAGCAAACTTGATGTGGAAATTATTGAGAGACAATAAATACAGAACACCACAATTCCATGTTTTAAAAACTGCTTTTCTGAGTAGAACCACATTTTTATATATTCAGTGCAAATAAATCAGCCAAGTCATTTTGTGTATTAATAGATTAAGTAATATAAACAGTAAAACATTGCATATAAAAGGCTACTACAAAAATACCACTGAGGCTGAATCAGCTTAGATAGCTCAGAATTTGTAATGGTCCAGAATCTGAGCTTTTCCATTATTCAGATTGACTCAGAGTTAGAGTTTCAGATCATCCAAAGTCATGTTTTACAGGATTGGCCATTTATACTTTGAACGAGAGATTGTTCCAGGAAGCAAAATTCCAATCTGTGTCCTGGTCTAGCTTTTGAAGTACTCAGAAAGCAATATTTGGAAGTGTTTGGCTTTGGTTTTAGTTTGGCCTCTTATAAAAGTGGGCTTGTATGACAATTTTCAGATATAGTTTTGGGTCTGGACTTCAGAAACCACCCTCTATTGACTGACTTTTGGGTTTGGGTTCCATCTCACATCTCTGCCTCTTTCTGACATCCCAAATGCAACTGTCAAAGAGCTGATACCAAAAAAGAAACAGAGAAACTCCCATAAAAATAATTATTTTCTCCAAAAGTACAGTTGGATGCCTTTAGAAAGTTTCAGGTATTTTGAAATGGCTCTGTAATAGGTTCATTTCTTAATCCTGTCTACAGTGATTGCCATCAGGCAAAGACTGAATAACATGCTAATATGTTACAAATAATAGACCCACTTGAATGAAACCTAGCATCGCATTCTGTATCATAGAGATCAAACTGCGAGTGAGAAGGGATGGTCTGGGTGGCCATGTGTTGTGATTATTGTGAACATGGAAAATCTTAGTGATTTTTTTTTAAATTTATAGAGGGAAGTTGAGACAATTCTTTCATCCCCTAAATTATTTATTTCTAGGGTATAAAGAGTAAGGTCCTTGTCCTCAACTGGTGCAGTGCATATGTGTATGATTCCACTAAAGTCAATGGAACTATACCCATTTACACTAACTAAGGATGTGGCCCTAAATAGTTAAACACTTTCCCAGCCAGGGACTATACTTTTCCATGCTCCATTGTGACTTCATTTATTCATATCATAATAGTGACCAGAAGCCTGTTGTGCTAGCAGTTGTACAAACATTCCTGCAGTCCTTATTCATGCAAGATGTCCTCTGGAAGGTGCGCATTGAGTGAAGGTTGTATAGTTGCACCTAATGTTAATAAAGACTGTTTGCAGACCACAGTTTGGAATCTGTGTGTGTCTTTTCTTTCCCAGCTGCTCTAGGAATTTCATATTGAAGTCACAAATAACAAGCAGTCCTGTAGCACCTTAAAGACTAACACATTTATTAGGTCGTGAGCTTTCATGCGTAAGACTCACTTCTTCAGATAATTGGAGCAGACAATTAGAATCCAGGGTTTATGCACTGGGGGGAGGGATAAAAAAAGGTTACCTGTCACTAGTAGGACCATAGATGAAGCAAATTAAGTTCACTTAGATGTGTGCTGTTCCTGCAAATATCAAATGTGGGGGCAATGTCCTTGTAATGCATAATAAGATAGATGAGATCTCTGTTAAGGCCTAATTTAAAATGTATCATATTTGCAAATGAATTCCAATTCAGATGTCTCCCTCTGTAATCTTGTGGTAAAATTCTGTTGTAGAAGAATGGCTACTTTTAAATTCATTATTGGAAGTCTAGGGAAGTTAAAGTGTTGCCCTATAGGTTTATGTGTATTCCAGTTCCTGATGTCGGATGTATGTCCATTCATCTTTTGGTGCAGACTGTCTGGTTTGTTCAGTGTAAGTGATAGAGAAGCATTGCTGGCACACAATGGCATATATCACATTAGTAGATGTGCAGATGCATGAGACCCTGATGAGCTCCGAGTCAGAGGTCTGAAGTCGGAAGATCTTGGCATTGTTTCTTTCTGGGCCCATCCTTGATAATAATGGAGCTATTCCAAAAGAATGTTAGAATGTGATGCTCACAGAGCCTGCTAACCTGTTTTATAACATGGTTTTGCTGAATAATGTATGCAGGATTAAGCTATTTTAAAACAGATTTTAAAGATATGGGAAATGTTTTTTAAACTATTCTGACACGGTTTGGTGTCCTCTACATAGACCATCCTGACTTCAGGAGGATGTAAGCTGTCTGAGCCTTATCACCCTCTCACACACACCTGTGTACAGCAGGAGGCATTTTCCCAAGATCAGAGGAGTTACACTGAGTGGGGCACAGGAGAATCTGACCCAAAGACTGACAAGGTGTTGGTGCTTCCAGGACTGCCAAGTAATACAAAAAGTAAAACAAAGACATTAGGGCCTCGTCCGCAGCATGTGTTAATCAATGAACCTTCATTGAGTTCAAATGAGTTGTACTGATTTACGCTTGCTGAAGATCTGACCGGCAACACAGAGACAAGAAAAAAGTCTTGGCAAGTTTTACTGTAGTATGTCATTTCCAAACTTTCACAATGTGGATTATACCTTAACAGAAGTCTCCCCTGGATCACCTACTCTTCTATTTGTGATTATGGACCACGTCACAGTTGTTTACCTTTTCCCAAGGCAACTACAGTACTTACATTACAATAGTAATAATAGGAAAGTAGTGTATTTGGGCTTCTTTTCAAGTTACATAGCTGCCAGAAGCAAGGCAGAGACTTAGAACCATTTGACCAGCTGGGATTCCATGGATTATTGGCACGGACTCTACAGATCACCAGTGGTCCTGGACCACTATTTGAGAATCTGAAACCACCACTATAGATAACATGAAAACAGTTCATTATAACTATTCTCATAATCTTGGAATGACTATCTACTACCATTGTGAAAAATGACCAAAAGCCTCTGACAACAGTCCCCCAGCATGCAAAAGAGATGAAGATTTCTTAGTCTATAAAAAAAACCACCATGTATTTCTCGAACAATACAAAGTTGAGAATAAAAACAAATGTGTTCCTTAGAAATTGCCTAGTGAAGCATTTGTTTCATACTGCCTGTTGAACATTTGGGTAGACTGATTCAAATGTTAAAGCTGTGTTCAAACCAGAAAAAATAAAAATAATAAGCTGTCAGAATAATTACTAAGAACATACAAGGATTATACAAAGTAAACTGCAGCCTGCAAAAAGAGAATTGCATGTTAGCTAATTGTTAATTTTAGCAATTGCAATGGCTAATTACTGTGGCACACATTGACTATTAGCATGATGCCCCAGCACCTGCTTTCTCCAATGAACAGATTTCTTCATTGCTCGTGTAGAAGCAAAATGTGTAATTATTGGCCATCATTGGGGCGATTTTTCAGTGATTCTTTTGTGTGATGTGAATAAAGCATAATGACATATTTTATTAGAGGGCAAATAGCTGTTTGTTAATGGAAATGATTTGAAATCCAAGAAACTAGGAGCTAGGAGCATGTTTTCAGTATCAGCATGAATTCAAATGTATTTTCTTTTAACTCTTTATAAAAGAAGCATAGAAGTCAAATCTAAACTTAGTATAATATATTTAATGATATGTGCAAACACAGCATTGATTAATTGCCTCATATCTTTTTCAGTGCAATACCATTTCATTTGTTGCAGCAGTAGCCTAAATTTTCTGCATTTCTTATTTAAACTCTTTTTTTTTCTGGGCAGCAAGATTGTGTCTTGTTTCTCACTTACTGAAAAATTCATTTTTGGAACTTAAGCAACAATTATGAGCATTATAAGGCGTGTCCTCACTGAATGCATTATAGAACAGTGTGCTAGTGTTATTATCCCTGAAAGTACATGCTTGAATATATCCATCAAGACCCAAATGTCAGCTATTGAATAGATTATGCATAGTTATCCAGAACAGTTCACAGAGTAAACAATAACATCTTGTAATATCAGCAATAGCATCTTCCACTTCTGATTAAACAAGGTTTTATTACATAATCTACAAGCTATCCCTGAGCTGCCAAAAAAAAACCCAATCAAAATTAACATGTGGACCTGAACTCTACTTGTAAATTTTAAAGGACAGGTCACAGACAGTATATTTGATTTGGACGTTGTTTTCAACTTTTTATTACAAATAGTTTTCCAAGTTGAAGAAAGGGAAAACTGTGGAGCAAATTTTTCATTGTTACACTGTGTAAATCTAAAACAAGTCAATGGAAATCAACAATACAGTTACTCTGGATTTACACTGATGTAAATGTGAGTAGAATTGGGGTCTGCAACTTCTGCTGTAGTCATATCTGATAACCTAAAAATCAGCTTGGTGAAATATACTTTCTTAATAAATCTACAGGACAGATTTTGCATAGATGCCATTCTACAGGCTTCAGTGAAGTCAGTTCTCACTTACACCAGCCTCAGCACAATGAAAATCAAACCTAGTTAATATATGTTAAATAAGAAGAGTGAAAGATGATGGTTCAGAAAAGTAAGTGCAGACTGATAAATAAATTAAAAGCACATGCAATAGGAGTTATAGGATGATATTCTTGTAAAGGATGATATATTTGAAATATATGTTTAGCAAAGTTGCATTTGCTATATGTAGCAAGGTGGTTGCAAGGATCAATGCAAGAAAAAATATTCCAGTTTTATACATATTTAAAACTTGATGCTTATCCCATGTACCATGTTTTAGTTATTTACAAACACAAGGAAGAAACAATTAATAGACCTATAGCTTCTGCACTGTTGCAAGATGTGGATAAGTTCAGTATTCAGGTTCACTGTTTGACCCATTAAACTGGTATTGAGGTATAATTTGTGTGTTTTCCCAGTACGGTTGCACATAGAATGGGGTTCATTTCCACAAGTTTGAATAAATTTATCCAGTTCAGTGAACCTGTTGTTAAGCTTAGCAAAACTCAGTAGGTGGCTTTAAAGTCCTGTAATTAGCCCATTACATAAAATCTGTACTTCAGATTTTTGCACATTGGTTAATAAGTGTAACATACTTCATATATATAAATGACATTACATTAAATGATGCACGATAAAGGAATTAAAGGCCAAAGTAGCTTAATAAAATACTTGAAAGAGACCTCAGATTAGCATGTTTAATTCCAATTCATTGAGCAGGAAAAGGCTGCTATCCTTACTGTACCACATTCTTACTACTACATAAAAATCACATTTATAGAGAAGCAGATATTTAGTCTCCTCATTTAATATACAGTAGTTGTCATCTGTGATCCATATGTAACTTTGGATGGAGTTTACAATTAACTTGTTTCTTTTAATAATTACAACAGCTAAATATAGTTATGAATAACCAAGAAAACACTTGCCTAACTATTTTTCATAATTTGTACAGAGCTAATTAATGTTTGACGGTCTTTAAGTTTTGCTTTCCACACTGATATCTGTTAGCAAAATAAAATTTATGGCTATTAGCCCATGCAGTGCTTATTAATTTACATGAAAAATTGCTTATCTGAAAGTTCAAGCCTTGGTTTTCAATAGCTTTGCAAGTGTAATAAAGCTTTGTACCCTGCTTTAGTAGGCCAAAATTTCATCTTAATCTGGGTGATAATAATATTTGCTGTTTTTCCAAATGTGTGGGGGGAAATTACATCTTTAAGACTAAAGCCCAAGCTATCACTTTGTCTTTTGAACCTATTGACAAATTTCATAACTCCACTGATTTAATATATGTTAAAAAGACAAGATTATATGTACATCTATATTAGAAAATTGATTCCTTTCCTTTTAATATTACATAGAATCCCTTTCACTGATTCAGGATTATCAATGGGATATATTAATTTATAGGTTAAATGTCTTCATATTAGAGCTATGTGAAATGTTCACAGTGATCCCTGAAACCATATAAAAATTCATAACTCTTTGGAAAGCCTACTAAGACTTGAGACCCTGAGGCTATACATTTGAGCAACCTGCCCTGTTTTGATTTGTAGTTTTGAATTGAAATCCATATCACTTAACGATTTTGAGTTTTGATGTAAAAGCAGGCAGCACTCAAAACTTTTTTTAATTTGTAATAGTAGAGTTCATTGAATCTAAAATACAAATGGAAGCTCTGGATAAATGCCTTCATGGATCACAACCAAGAAAAAAATTCTTGAACCTCTAAAACTGGCAGGTTCCATCTGGCTCTACGTAACATAATGTGACAAATAAAAGCAGTATTTTGCATTGTAGAGACTGTTTTTCTATTGTTGCATTTTTTGTTGTTGCATTTACATTATTCCTTTTATTTGCCTTTGACTTTTTCCCTCTTTGGGTTTATCTTACATTACTCCTGTTTGTTGATTTGTTTATTTTGTTTGATATCATTTGACTTTACTTTTTCTTTTAACATCTGAGCAACAACTTATTTGCACTTCATATCCCTGTTCTCCGCCCTTTTTCTCAGACCTGATGAAGAGGTTCCCTTTATATTATCATACTTCCATGGAAAAATCCATATTTGAAACTAAGTTGTATTTGGCTGTAGAGATGATCTCTCATTTGCTTCAGAAAGAGATGCAACTGTGTAACTGGAGCAAAATCTGCTCCCATTTGTAGCTGGTGCAATTCTTATGCAATTGTCTAAACCTGGCTGTTGTAGTGACAGAAACAATGGTGGAAATTCCATAAATGGTGGTAATTGGTAAGAAAAGAGGATTAAGAGACAAAGTAACTTGCATTGATCTAGCACTCCATGACTGTGCAATATTTGTGTAATTTACATGCTGAAACCAAAGATGGGAAGAAAGTGTAGCAGGAAAAGATAAAAGATAGAACCAGGGATCTTCCTTATCGTGCACAGTCCTGGTACAATCTCCATCTTCTGCTCTAACATGTCATGTAAGATGCATTTATCTGATTCTTTGCTGTATTATCTGAGCTCTTTCCAGAAGTGCATTATGCAACTTGACTATATATCCTTCATGAGTTCGTTCTCTAATTCTCTTTGTAGAGTGAGAAGCATATGCTGTGGAATGTCTTGTTTTAGTAGCATATCTTTTAATAAATATAGCTAGTGCTATGTGTTCATATTAGAGAAGGGAATCAAAGAAATACATCTTATACCTGGAGCAGAAAGCGATGAGGTTCACGATGCTCCTTCGTTCCTGCGGGATTTCATTCTCAGACCACCCCTGAAGGAGATTCCATGTCTCATTCAGAGGAGCTTTACTTTTGTTGTTCAAAGTGCCATTGTAGCAATGGAACGTAGTTGTCAACCAATCTGTGTCACAGCTTTTAGATACTTGGGGTTGAGACCATGGAGTGTTTCAAAGAGAAGATCTGAGACATGGAATTTTATTCAAATTTTTAAAGGAAATCAGTGTAGAGAGCAGAGGTAGGTTGTTAGCCTGTGCTGCTAAGGAGATGTGCTGTAGCAATCTTACTAGCTGGCCTTTCCTAAGTGCTGAAGGCTACATGCCCAGGTGTACTGCATTGCTGTAATCCACTCAAGAAGTTACAAAGGTATGAAAATCTTCATGCAACGGAATTTCCTAACCAAGCTTAGACCGTAGAAAGTTATTTTCAGATGCTGCTGTGTAAAAGATCAATGTCAGCAAGGAATCCAAGTGTACTCAGATTATGAACTGAATTGGCAATTGTGGCTATATATCATCAGAAACAGCGCTATACTTTCCTCTGCCCATCAGCATCAGCTCTTTCTTACTTGAGTTCAACTTCAACCAGATGTTCTTGATCCAAGAGTTGATTTCATTCACGCACAGGGCCACATTGGTGCTAGTGGCTTCATGAGATGGAAGATTGATAGAGTTGTGTATCATAAGCACTGAATATTTGAGTGCCCATCATCTCCTGAGTTCACCCAGTGGTTTCATGTAGATATTAAGAAGGACTGGACAGAGTTTTGACCCTAGGGAACCCCATAGGTAATGGGTCTAGTGGTGGAAGTGCAGTGTCCCATCAATACTCATTGGGTGTGTCCCTCCAGGAAGGATTTAAGCCATGTTAGCACACAGAGCCCACCCAGGGAAGCCCAGACAGTGGATGGGGCCCAAGGCATCATACTGACAGTGGGGCCTGGCTTGGCCAGTACGCAGTGGATGCTGAAATCAATTGGAACAGAGAACCCTGAAGGAATAGAGCCTAAGGCAACCACTTTGCTCACCGTGCACTAAAGCCAGGCTTGTTAGCATGTTATCTTGGACCCCGCCACATCTCTCATTCATCCTTCTTGAGCTTTAAAGAGCTGAAAAAGGATCAATGCTTGTCTTCTATCCATCAACAACAGGAAAATATGTCTCAGTACCACCAAGGCAATTTCAGTTCCAACTCCTGGCCTGAATCCAGGCTGACCCTGATCTAGAAAGTTAGTATCAGTGAGGTGAGCTTGTAGTTGGCCTTTCTGCTAGCTTCTTTATGAGCTTGCTCAGGAATGGGAGGATTAATACAGCCCTAACTCCGTCAAGAAATGGTTGGCCAAATTTATGTGGGAACTCACTGACGTTAATGAACTTGCAATTTAGTTATACTAGGAGTGGGTCTGGCTCGTTATGTCTGCAGAGGAGGTATTTCCAGCAATTACACTCATCTCAGCAAGGGACTTTTTGGACATCTTTAGAAAATGGAGGGTAAATATACAAGTAGACAATTTTTAAACTATAATTGCTGAAATTTAGGCACCTAAATCCATATTTAGGGGGTTAAGTTAAAATGCTGCACTTTTCAGAAGGTATGGTAATTGTAGTCTCTTTGATTTAAAAGCCTAAATATGAGCTTCCTTTTTTATCATGTCTTTTAAAATGTAGTAAAAATATGATGACATGAAACACTGTCACTTGGAACTAACAAAAATAATTACAGAAAATATCATTGAATCCTTTTTTATTTTGCATTTTTATAGTCTGGAGTTGCCCGTCGTGACTGTGTAGATAAAGTTGATTTGCCCTATAATGAGCTCTTAAGCACTTCACCTGCCCTGAGCTGGCACTTAAATATAACATTTGGTGTATATAATGCAATGGAATGATATCAGAATGCTATCCACATTATTCAACAATGGGTGAAGCCATGAGTGAATTATATAAGTTATCCTGAATGAGTTTACATGGTGGAGTAGTACAGATTTATTACTTATTTTGTGCCATGTATTTTACAGAAAAAAAAGTTGAAAAAGGTACTCAAGAGCTTCTCGTAATGTATTGAGATTTCTTTTGTATCCCTTCTTCTGTTAGTACTTGTTCTCTTAAATTATGTCTACACTACAGGGTTATTCTGGAATAGATTATTCCAGAGTTATTATTCCAAAATAAATTATTCCAGAGTAACATGTACACAGTACAGGGATGCCCCAAAATAAGCAAAGCTTATTCCAATATAGTGTGTCCACACACAATAGATCCTATTTCAGACTAGAGTACCTTGGAAGCACTGCTTCCGGGGGCTCTAATCCAAAATACTATGTCTATACAGCACCATTATTTGAAATGAACTATTCCAGGATAGCTTATTTCAAAATAGCCCCTATTCCCTGTCTACACAGCCCCTATTCTGAAATAGGTATTATTCCTTGTAAAACACTGCAATTTTCAGAAGGGTAGTAATTGTGGTCTCTTTGATTTAAAAGCCTAATTATGAGCATCCTTTTTTCCCATGTCTTTTTAAAATGTAGTACAAATATAATGCTATGAAACACTGTCACTTGGAACTAACAAAAATAATTACAGAAAATATTGCTGAATCCTTTTTTATTTTGTATTTTTATAGTCTGGAGTTGCCAGTCATGACTGCATAGATAAAGTTGATTTGCCTTATAATGAGGTTTACCAAATTCAAAATAAGCCATCCACTATTTCAAAATTATTTTGAAATAGTAGTTGCATTGTGTAGATGCTTCCAAAATTATTTCAAAATAGCAGCCATTATTCCGAAATAACTTTGCTACGTAGAAATACACCTACTGGCATGAATCCAACTGTGTAGACTTATGAAGAAAATGCAGATTGTCACTAATATGGTTTAAAAGCATGGAAATTCATCTTTCTTGGGACTTCTACGGGCTAGAAGCAAGTCAATGTGTTACACTGAAAAGCTTATACTCTTCCCTTTCCAATGCTATAAAGCGCCTAAACCAAATTCTCTGCTGATACAAACTCACTGGACAATCTGGCCCTAGCTATCTCTAGACCTTCACCATCAGGGATGTGGACTCATCACTTGTAAAGGACTGACTGTGCTCCGGCTGAACCTCCAAGTAGGTGGGGGATGAGAAGAAAATGTGTGGGGCTGATTGATCTCTTTTAAAAATGGATAAGGATTGTGTGAAGTTTCAGAGAAAATGGATTAGTGAGCAGTGTGCAAGTGAAGATGTTACATGTCAATGGTCAATGAAACTTATCAATGGACTCTGCAGTATATGCCATGGATATTACCACAACTTAGGGGAGGAGCAAGAGAAAGTGCATAGGTACCTACACAAGAGTCCAGTCTCCCTGGGCGTGATTCTGATCACACACTCAAAATCAGCAGAAACTCAATTTCCATCTATAGCGATTTCTTTTTGTTTACTAGGACACCCATAGTGTAAGACCCCTAATCATGTAAAACTACAGTTCTCCATTAATAAATTACACCTTTCTATGCTCACTCACAGTTGCCAATGTCTGTTCATTTTGGGGACTATTGTGAAGCTTGCTTTATTTTCTGCCAGCGGCCCCCCCTGGAAAATAGGGATTATACCATAAACGTGAACAAATTATACAAAAGCACAAAATAAGCTTTGTTTATAATATATTTTGGTGCACTCTGATCAGCAATGTCTTCTGGGGTGGTGGTGACCCTCTCTTTTGAGAAACCCTGATTGCATGGTTTTAACTATGGAGCTCAAGCTCCCTGCGTCTCGTACTGTGAAATTGATGGAGGTTTGGGATATGCAGGGTCAGATCCCTGAAGGGTGCAAGTGTTTTGTTATTCATTATCCTTGGTTATCATATGTAAACAAATTAAGAAAGGAAACTATTTACAGAGACACCTCCCTTCTTGGAGCATAAAAGATATAGGAAATGGTTGTCATAATTTAAATTATACAAACATGAGGAGTTAGAGTGAAGGGATTCTCTTAATTTCTGAAGATATGTGGGTCTTCAAGTAAGTAGGTGCCTCTCTTCATAATATCAGAGGCAGTTTTTTCAGGAGCCCAACAGTTGTCTGTAGAGAAGAGGTGGGAGGAGTTAGGGGCCAAGGTTGAGGTAGATAACAGCTGCAAGCAAGTTTCTAGTTATACAGCTTAAATATACATTTTTGCAAGACTAAAGCTTAGAGAGCAGTGCAGGAAGAGCAACTGTTCAGAGTAAAAATATTCCATCTAGTTAGATAGAACTCTGTACTGCTTTGTGCCTCAGCTATTCTCAATCAAATGCCTGCAATTTCACTAAAATAAAAGGACTCCTTCATATGACATCAGATGCAAGAATTTACCAAACTTCCACTGCAAAATTCTTACTTTCAGCTTCACAAAACTTTGTCCTCTTTATAATGATAACGTTAAGTGCAGCACTTTTAGTCTACTTCAGATTAATTCCATGAATCCCACAGGCCTGGTGGAGTTTATTTCTGCCAGAATAAACCATTTTAAATGTGTATCTAAACCCCCCCCCCCCATTAAGCTACCAGATGTAGAAAATAAAGATAACTGATGAATTATTTAAGTATATTGATTGGGGGGTTAGGGGCTAAATTCAAAACACCCTGTTGTAACTTCTAAAGTAAAACTTGATTGCACCTCCATGTCACATTCGTTAGGTTTTTTTTTTTGTTTAGGTAATTTTTTTTTTTTTGCAAACCTCTAATTGGAAAGCTCCCATCATCTGCACACTTGCTTCCAGGCATATGTGAAATGATCAATGGGGAACGCGGGGTCAACCGAGACAGACTGTGAGTGAAATTAAAATTATAAAATGTCCAAACATTTAACTGCAAATAGGAAATCTTTATACCCACCCACACCCTATTCTGTAGAATAAAGCTAAGGCAACAATTATTCATATACCTCCAAGTAATTTGCAGGCTCCATACAAAAATCTCATTTAAAATAATAAATTGCTATTTCTGCACATTTATTCTCCCCAAATGCTGGCTAATTGCTGCAATGGCCATTATAAAGAATAATTTTCGCTTAGTGGGGGAAAAAAAAGGAATGACGAGAACATTTTCTGGTTTTGTTCCTCTGCGAAGGCTCTATTCAGTGCATCTTGAATGCACAGCGTTTCACTGCTACATTTATTATGCTGAGAGGTCAAGTATTACACAGCATCTTGTATTACGCTTTGCATGCTAAGTATTTCACTTCACAAATTGACCCTTCGATGTACTTACTACATAATGCTTTAAAAATCCAGCTAAAACGCAGGACAATTAGCCATACTTTGGCTCCCGGTTAACAATGAGGACACCAATGTAGGTGATTGCATTTACAGTGTTGCTTTCTTCGGAAAACATTTTTGACACATTAAGGTACTTGGGAATTGTGCAGTACCAGTCCTCTGCTTCCTGAATGGCTTTTCCAGCGTGTGCAGAGGGAAACAGTTACTGTAGTTTAGGCTTAATTGAAAAGAATTCAGACACGGCCCTATGAAGCACCAATTAGGGGGATATTATATCATAAAAAGCAGTAATATCCATGTGCAGGCTTGTGCATCGGCAAGCCGAAAGAAGAGCACGAGCAAACAAGGAGGGAGTTTAAACCCCTGAAATTGCTACCTTGAATGAAGCCGTCGGGATGGGGCGGGGGGAGAGGGAGTTCTCCGCGGAGCGGAGATCACATCAGCTGGTCCAGGCCCCTGGGAGCGGATGTCACTTAGGAAGGGGGCTGTTTGCTTTGTCCGGAGGCACAAGGCCCTAGGGCTGGATGGCTCTGCAGCGTGCACTGAGCCGTGGTTGCTTAGGGGAGCGCAGACCCCCACTAAAAAGCAGTCCCCGCGGGCGCGGGCGGCTGCTTTGTACTTACATCATTGACCTGCCGTTTGGAGTTATTGTATCAAGGGAATAATCACCGCCAACATTGCAGACGGGTAACGTGCTCGTCTGGCTTTCAGGGCTCCTAATTACAAAGCTCGTTAATATCCATTTCAGGCTCCCTCAATCTGCTCACCGGATCGGCTGCTTTCACGCTCCGCTAGGGGCCAGAGGAGAGCGCCCTCGCGGTTGTGATTTGCGGCAGTGTACTGTACACGTTGCCCTGGCATGGGCGGGCCTGACGGTGGTTCAAAGGAAAACAACCGTAAACCTCTCCGGGGAAACGAAACCCACAGGAGAAGGAGGACGCCAGAAATGGTTGTGCGGTATTACTGCTATCTGTGATCGTGGAACCAAACAGACCCCTCCGTTAGCCTCACTTGCCCACCTCGACCCATGACAATTCACAATCACCATTCGCTGGCTGGGGGGAGGAAAGAAAAGCACCTCGCTGGCCTGGGCATTTTAGATTTTTAATTTCCGGTAGATGCTAAACGTGTGGGAAGGGGTCGGCCCTTTGAAAGTATCTTTTAAAAAGTTTTCCGGTGCCCCGAAGAGTGAACTTCTCCCACTGCAATTGTCTCACCAGGACAGTCCCAGGAGGTGTCTTAGTCCCAGGATGTTGAGGGGTGGGGGGATGGGTAATACTGTTTATTGGAGCAACTTCCGTTGCTGGAAGAGACGCTGCTTTACAGCTCCTAAACTTCTCTCGCTCTCTCACCCGCACACGTTGGGCCAGTGAAAGACATTCCCTCGCCCACTTGCTATTTCCGTGTAAGGTAAAACGCTGTCCTGTTGTATTCGTGCACTATCAAAACACTGCTCCCTTTGGCCCGGCCATTACAACTAGTCACCTCCATTCTCACCCCATTGCACCTGACCAGCTCGTCTCTACCTCGCACGTGACAGGGAGGTAGGGAAGAAATGAAGCTCGACCCAAGAGGACTGAAGCGTGAAACCCCTGAGCGCCATATTGTTCTAGCAGCCAAGTTTCTTACAGGAGAAGGAGTGTACAGGCAACGAAGCAAGGCTGAATTCAAAGGCTGATTGCCCTGTCCCCAGAGGGTTTGTAGCGTGTGTCGCCTGTTGAATGGCAGAAAGTGAGCGGGCAGGAGATCAGGAGAAGTCGGGGGCTGGGCAGGTCACCAGAGGATGGAGACTGAGAATAACAAATTGGGTAGTGTTTTCCCTTTAAATATGCAGACGTTCCCAAACAGTCGCCTGCCTCCGCCCCCTTTGTTGGAAGGACCCAGTTGCTCCAAGTCCGCGGCCCAAACGTTAATGCTTCCGAGAGGCGCAAATGGGCGCCTTGGCTTTCCCTGACGTGTGCACGCAGCTGCTGCGGGAGAAGGCGGGTCCCCCTCTTCTCTTCTGAGCACTTTTTTTTTCGGCGGGGGGTGGTGTTAGGGAGGTGCCGGGAACGTGTGAAAACTCCCCAGAAATGCAGCCTTTCTACAGGGCGGGGAAGGTGCCCAGCTGGCCGGGTCACTGCGTTCCAAGTTCCAAAGTGGAAAGTTCTGAAATAATAATGGGGTTCATTAAATCCACCTTAATTACTCAATCCTTTACAGTGCTACTTTAACGCAGTCGCCGCATTTTATCCCCACTAATTCCTGAGGATTTCTAACTCACTCTCAAAGCTCTTGATGGGTCCTGGAAAGCTGGCTGCGTTTCAAGACAGCCTTGTTCTTAAGACGTTGGTATTAAATATTTTATATAGAACCATGAAGGGATCATTTTATCTGCTAAAACTTTTTAGGGAGTGTCAGGAAAGGCTGTGGTTCCATATTGGTAAGAGACAAAATATTCAGGACAAGAAACTAGCCCAGCCGCATATAATTTTCAAAAATTGATTAAAAAATCCATCCTTGGAATCAAGGTAATGCGATAAAATGCTTAGAAAGAGTTTCTATCAAAAGTAAATGGCAGAAAAATATAGCCTCATTAAAAGAGTTAAAATAACTTTTACTAATAATATTTTAAAATAGCAATAATAATCATGTTTGATTAAATTCACTTTTGCAATTGTGATGGCTAATACATTTATTTTAAATGTTTTATCTATTTAAATGTTCACAGTTACATAAAATTATGCATTTAAACACTTTTTCCCTTTATTTAAATGTTTGCAGTTGTGCAAAATTATGGGTGGTCATGCAATAAATACTTCATGATGATAGTTGTTGAGATTCAAACCATTAAAGCTTTATAACCACTAAATGACATGTTGTCAACAACCATTTTAAGATACACAAACTAAATATCCATACATCAAACTGTAAAAATTTCTAAAGCAGCATTTTTCTTAAGTTGCCTGTGAGTAAATGTCAGTTGTTATGTATGGAAATATTTTTTCACTGATTCGTGTGTTTATGGTAAAATGGATGTTTACTGAGATTTACCAATAAAAATCTAATCCTTCCAATCCCAACAGTAATGGTTTCTTGGATTAGCTATGCATCTTGAGCATAACAAATGTATTGATTTTGAAGGGTTAAGTAGTATTTAATTGCTAGTCTGGGCTCCTGCCTAGCTAGTTCAAATAAAGGTGCAAATATACAGGTTACATCAGTGATGTGGATTTCAGCTTTGGTCTGAATAGCGATCACAACACTAACTCCACAGTCTGTGTGTCAGGGGCCGCGTAGGCTAGGCAGACAGTATTTTCCCCATCTAGCTAATGATTCAGATCTTTGACAGAAGGCAAGGTGGTTCACAGCTCAGAAGGCTTTGCAACAAGCTTTGCAATCCCTCAGTCCTGGGCCAACTGTGAGCTGGGTCATGCCTGTGTAGATTAGAGCATCCTAAAGGCTGCTTTAATTTGCTGTTAATTGCCCCTAAGGGGATGAAAGCCCTGGTCACATTTTTTCCCCAGCCTGGTACCCTCCATTAGCAATTGGGCTGATGCTGTTATATGAAGTATTATGCTGGTAAATCCCCCTGCCTAGAGTGTGGTATTATCCTGTTCAGCTATGCCCTTTTTAGGATTGTTTTGTGCCAGCAATGCAAAGGACTTCCCTGCTGCAATCAATAGTATTTAGTTGATTTGCTTTATAGTATTCCACATGCATAGCGCCTTGGAATCGAAATCTTCAAAAGAATTATAAGGAGAATGACTCCAATAAGTCAAACAGAAGGAGTGTTGGCTCTCTTTCTGTGACTTTGTCTTTGCACACAGTCTCTATTGCCTCCATTCTTGTCTTATTGTCTCCACCCTGGGGTGACAATGGCCTGGCCTTAGTCCCTTTAAAGGCAGTGGAAGCTTTGGCACTAATTTCAGTGGTGAAACAATTACATTCAATAACAGCACAGCTTGCAGAGGCCAGGCCTCCACAAGGTTAAAAGTTTTAGATATGCAAATCCAACTGAATTGCATAGCTGGAGTCGTAGTAGTAGGCATCCTTCAGTCTGCATAGACTATGGATCGCGCCCTTTAAAGTTTCAATTGAGGACTTCATTTACAGCGTCTATTGTGACTATAAAGACCCACACGAGAGTGACAGTCCTTGCTGCATCTCTTGCAGATGTGGTGGGTGTCTGGCAAGTCCTTATTGTGCTTTGTGTGCGCTCGCTTCTCCTCTGCTAGCTGTCTGATCTTCAACTCGCCCTTCTGAAGGCCCTTGTGTAACCCCTGCCTTCATCTGCTGCGGTCGTCTGCTAGTTCTTCCCAGTTCTCCAGCTCGATGTCTACCTCTCTGAGGTCTCTCTTGCAGACATCTTTGTAATGCAACTGGGGGCGTCCGGGAGGTCTTTTGCCAGAGGCTAGCTCACCATACAGGATGTCTTTTGGAATCCTTCCATCATTCATCCTGTGGACGTGGCCAGGCCAGCGGAGCCGATGCTGCCTGAGGAGGGTGTGCGTGGTTGGGATTCCAGCTTGCTCGAGGACAGCGGTGTTGGTCACTCTGTCCTTCCATGATATTCCAAGGATGCACCTGAGGCAGCGCAAGTGGAAGATGTTCAGCCTCTTTTCCTGGCGGGCATACAGGGTCCAAGTCTCGCTGCCATAAAGGATGGTGCTGAGGATGCAGGCTCTGTAGACTTGCATTTTGGTGTGAGTGTACAGCTTGTTGTTATTCCACACTCTCTTGCTGAATCTGGACAGAGTTGTGGCTGCTTTTCCAATCCTCCTATTTAGCTCCGTGTCCAACGACAGGGTGTCAGTGATGGTGGACCCGAGGTAAACGAACTCGTGGACAACCTCTAACGTATAGTTGTCAATGCTGATTGATGGGGATTCAGCAGCATCCTGACAGAGTACGTTCGTCTTCTTTAGGCTGATGGTAAGCCCAAAGTCCTTGCACGCTTTGGAGAACCGATCCAGCAGTTTTTGAAGCTGGTCTTCTGTGTGAGACACTACAGCAGCATCGTCTGCAAACAGCATGTCTCTGATGAGGACTTCTCTGAAATCTGAAATCAGTTTTTGCTGCCATCCTCACAGTAGGAGATCAGCGGGAGAAACTCTCCCATCAACGTCCCTTATTCCTTGTGACTGCTAGGAGTACCAAGGTCAATGGCAGTATCACAATCATTCAGTTTAGCATGTCCCCACAAGATGCACTAAATCAACCCCATCTGATCAACCACAAATGGGTCGATCTTCCCCTGAGTGTAGACATAACCAGAGTAAGGAATAAATAAAGACCACAAGGTTTAGCCCAAGGAAAATATGTAACATCAAAAAGATATTTTAGCCATTTGTACCATGATGTAATCAGGTGAAGAAAAATACTGTGAAACACTTAACTACTTCTACATTGTGCTGAGACCACGCATCTGTTAAGGCAAAATGTTAATGTAATATTATTTAAGTTGTATTTCTAAATTTATTCTTTTTATTTGGTTTTATTTATAAAATCAAAAACTGCAGGTGCTCCCCAAATCCATACACTGCTCTTTTTAGTGAAAATGGGTTGTTTATGCTACAAAATCCAGTTCCAAAAATACAAGGCCGCTGATTTTTAAGCAGAGCTCCCTCCTAACCCCTTTGGCACGTAAGGAGACTCAAGGGAGAGCTATACCATATAAGTTAGGTAATAACTTATTTTCCTAAAAAAGCACAGGTTGCGGATGGTATATTAAAATGTTCTATGGTGTCTCACCTTTTGGGGGCTCAGCTTGAGAAACACAGGCAATCTGAAGAACTGATGAAGCAGGTCTTTGCCCACAAAAGCTTGTGCTCCAAAATATCTGTTAGTCTATAAGGTGCTACAGGCCTTCTTGTTGTTTTTGAAGATACAGGCTAACTTGGCTACCTCTCTAATACCTTCAGGGGCACACCTTCCCTAGAGCATTAAGGGTAGTCAGTGGTTTGCAGATGTAGACCTAAGTCTGTTGGGGCGTGGGTGTGATAGATTACAGCAGATCAACAGAATATACATGTATCCCAGAAAAAGATCTGGCTTGCATCCCCTTTCAAATGTATGGCTGTAGATGCAGGGATTGAATCTGAACTTCTCAGTGCTGGTATACTGTACTAACAACTTTGGATAGGAAGAAACGCTGTGAAATTTACAGCTCAAAAGTACTAGAAATCATCCAACTCCCATGTCTGAATTTCTTTCACATAGTGTGCTGCTCAAACTTTTATTTTTGTATTTGTTGGAAATTTCCTTGAACGTAGGCACACAGGAGAAAACTGAAGACAATTCTGAGGAAGGATGTAGAGTTTTGCACTGGATTGGTCTTTCGATGGAAGTCCCATAATATGCCTTTTCTTAGTGAGTCCTGTGAATTTAGCCTGAAAAAACTTCTAAACATGGTTCTGCTAGATTTTGCCTAAAGTGGCTTAATAACTTTTGCACTCTTATAATTTCTCAGTTAGCAGGCCCTATGATATTGGTTGGTTATTTTTCCCCTCATGTGTCTTCTTTTAATTTTATATGGGAAATCAGAGGCCTGCCATCTTTTAGTATATGCTAGCAAAGAGAAACAACAGACTGATCCCATGAGAGAAAATCTTTCTTTAAAGTCCTGGTTGCCCTTGCAGTATAAATGAAGCAACTGTGTAGTTTTGGAATGGACAGCAGTGAGCATTAAGGTGGTTGATGATTCGAGGAATTTTCTTGCTTCCCCTCCTGGCTCATGGGGTGTGCAGGTATGCATCTATTGTGTTCCCTTTTTGATATGTGAAAATGGAGGGTCCTGGAGTGGAAATGACAGTTGTACCTCTGTACTGGCAGATAAAAAGTCATGTTTTTCCCTGCTAAGGCTCGACCAGGGATTTTCAGAGCAGTACACATAGCACTGAAGGGAACTTTGGCCACATGAGAAGATAAGGCTACTCACTTCATCACAATGATCAGGCCGCTGCATATATATATGGGTGGCAAGTGCATCGACTTTGGCAGTACAGGCTGAACCTCTCTTATCCGAACTCTCTCATCCTATAACATCCATAGTCCAGCATTACTTTAGTTAGCTGGGCAATCACTTATCATGAGTGTGGCCAAGTTTCCCAGGCCCCCATAAAATTTGTTTACAGCCACCAGTCCTGGCTGTCAGTGTTTTGTGCTGTGGTTTAGATGTAATTTACCCCAAATGTCTTCTAAGAGCCCAGTAAGCAGTGGAAGGTTGGTGATGTGCTAGACAGTATTGACCTCCTGTCATCCAGCAAATTCTGTCATTTGGCACTGGTCAGGTCCCGAAAGTGCCAGACTAGAGGAGTTCAACCTGAAATACTTGGCTGCATGCTATGCTTTGCATGCGTAGCTTCATACTGCTATTACACCGTCTGTACAAGCTGAAGGCCGACAGAAAAAAAGCAGGTATAGCAGATTTGTTGCCACATGATTTCAGATGATGGTGCCTGTGGGCCATGTTTGGTGATGGATTTCTTTGTGTACCAAGTGTTTTGCAGCACTTTAGTTGTAGAGTTTCCTGGGGGAGAGAGCTGGGGGCAGGAACTGAGGCTGATCGCTGTGGCTGTAAGCTCTGCAGCCAGTTCCACTCAGCATAGTATTTGCACATATTGTTCCAGGGGTGCAGTGAATTCCATCCCACATCCCTCCCCACCAGCTGAGGCAAACAGTGGTGAGATAGTGGGATTCCATTCTGCTGCACTTCCTGGACTGGCCAAATAAGCAGCTTGTGGCAATTCAGAATCTCCACATCTGATCCAGTGTAGATGTGCAGCATGCAGCATGGCTTCTCCTGAGGAATCTGTGTCCATTTTATGGATGATGCGCCAAGGTAATGGACTGAGATGCTGATGGTCAGAGCCGGATTAAGGAAGGGGCTTTAGAGGTCACAGCCCTGGGCTAACTGGGACCCTGGGGTACAGCCACTAAAACCCATCTGTGCTGTTTTCCAGGCAGGCTGTTCCTGGCTCATGGGGACAGGGAGCAGGTCCACATGCTACCATCCCTCCTCTCCCTGTGCCCACCCCTCAAGCTGTGTCGCTACAACTAGCACCACACTGGGAAGGAAGCTCTGTTCCTGCCTGCAGGTTTCATCCCACCCCACCCCTCCCATTGATCACAATTCCCAGCCAATAGGAGCTGTGAGGGGTGGTGCCTGCAGGCACATGCAGGCCACTCAGAGCCACCTGTCCCTCTGCCCCCACATGGGAGCTGCCCCAGATAAGCGTCTGCACCAAGGGTCCCTGGAAGCCACCCACAGTTGGCAGTATCCATTTCTATTGGTGGTGCACACACAGACCTGCCTTGGTGCATGTAACAAAATTTATTCTACCCAGGAACGGAAAAAATTAGAGGGAATACTGGTCCACATCCCCTACCCAAACCCCATCCCTCCCAGACCCCTCATCCCACACCCCTCTGCCCCCTCCCACACACAAACTCCTGCCCCAACCTTGTAACCCCACCTAGTCTCCTGCTCTGAGCCTCTGGCACTACATATGCCTCATTCCCTGCCACACCCCAGAGCCTGTACCCCCAGTCAGAGCCCTCACCCCCTCCCACATTGCACTCATCCTAACTGCTCAACCCACAGCCCCTGCCAGCACACTGATCCTTTAATTTTTGGCCTTACTCCGAAGCCTTCCCCCACAAAATATAATAGTTCTGGGCCCCCAGAAGAGTTAATCTGGTCTTGCTAACAGCAGCCAAATCATACTCCTTATATGTGTGCTGGAGAAAAACCTTCTCAAAGGTTAATAAGATCAGGCAGCTGTTGATCCATTGGCATATACTATGCAGTGGATGCTATAGAGTCATACACATGTCACTGAATAGTAACAGAGAGAAAGCCATGCTAGTCTATATACTGTCAAAACAAAAAAGCAGTCCAGTAGCACTTTAAAGACTAACAAAATAATTTATTAGGTGATGAGCTTTCGCTGATCTGAAGAAGTGGGTCTGTCCCACGAAAGCTCATCACTTAATAGATTATTTTGTTAGTCTTTAAAGTGCTACTGGACTGATTTTTGTTTTGACACGTCACCAAAGTATGACATACATCTCATGACATTTTGTTTACATTCTTTGATCCATGTTTTAAAAACACCATGACTACTTGCTTTCCTGGAACTGAGGACTTCGTTAATGATGGAAGTTGATTGACCCAGCACCTTGATCCTCCAGTTGGTAACAGCAGCAACAGCATGTGGAGTGGAGGGATGTCATTAAAATGTCCATCAGAAACAGCTTGGATGGCTTCAAATACATGTGTAAACTCTAGAGAGATTGAGGAATCTACCTGGAATCTTACTGTCAAGCCATCTCTGTTATGTCTGCCATATTACAATAACCATTTTTAATGACAATTGATGTTATAGACTACCACAAGTAGCCATGAATCATCTGAACAGCTTGTCTTCAATTGTCTATTATATGAATCTTCCAAGAAACTTAACATGCTATTAGTGATAGAAAATATTTTTAAAACAGATAAAAAAGCAATAGTAAGAAGACAAAAAACACCTGAAAAGGAAATCATGACAGAAAGAGTAAAAATCAAGGGAAAAGAGAATGGGAAAAAGTATCAGCAATTAAAAATCATTATACTGTCAGCTGAACTTGATCATGTCTATGTTGTGGATCACAGTACTTAGGTGAGGCTTTCATTGATAAAGTATTTCAATTAACTATAAAGACTTACACAGCTAATCAGTTATAACTTATGTGCATTTTGACTAAATACCTATAATTATAGTTGTTTCGCACCTGAGTCCCTCTTATTGATGTTGTGTAACAAGGAGTCCTGATTGCTGACATCAGCCCCACTTAATGTGCTTGCATTTATGTGATAATCAGATAAACTCAAATAAAGACTTACCGGTAACTTCATAAAATCCAGTTAATGTATTGATTCAGATGTGTGTGGTCCCAGAGTATGTCTCTATTTGTAGTGTCATGTTTTTCTTTTTAACTGTTGAGCACAGCATGAAAATACTGCAGAAGCTCGGTCTTGAACTGTTACATTAAAAATCACCATCACCAACAGTAGCAATGTGCTATCTGTATAGACGGTCTTAGAATTAGCAAGTGACCAAAGAAAGGGTTGCTGATAAGTATGGAAGTGACTGTCTAAATATAACACCTCAAAGATATTCTAGATCAGAGCTTCATAATCAAATGTTTCTAACATGTCAAAAATCAGAGTTAGAAAACGTGTGTGAGATAAATAAAGTAACTTGGCAGTGAGATCAACAAGGTTGGGATGCAACTGATGATTTTCCTAATTAACTAAAGAGGGTAAAATTATCCATTGTCCTATACATGTTGTAATGAAAATTTCCAGATGGTGTGAAAATATGTGGGGGAGGAGGAGAACTGGGACAAACACACCGATATGCTCTAGGAGTGGCATTCGCTGCACAGCGCCACGTTCTGCATCACTTGAACCTCACAGCACAGATGTATGGTGAGTGTGGGCAGTGGGCACAACAAGGAGTCTGTCAGCTGTGGTTTGGCTGGTCCAGAATAGTTGGTAAAGCCTATCAGCCGCTATTTAATTCCATAGGCTTATGTAGTATTTACAGGAGAGCAGTACTGCAACCACCTGGCCTGTCTGCACGTTGTCAGTTACGTTACATCCCTTCAAACTCATGCTGTCCCTTGCACAAATCCCACTAACTTCAGATGTGTGCAGGGGGCCTGGATTTTCTCGTATTACCAGCTCTTGTGATTTTTGTCATGAGTTTCACAATGTTTTAAAATAAAACAGCTCTTGGGATCACAAGGGATTAGGTGAGACTAACATCTTACTTTTCTAGCAAACCATTGTAATTACAGAGAAAAGTTTGCAAATGTGAGCCCTAGAGATGCAACGCAAGTAGACTCAGAAGAAGAACGCTACATTTGTTGTTTCTAAAATATTCATGATGTTAAATCTAATCTTGTGAAGGGGGAGGGGTGACCCGTGATTTTTGAATGCTTGGGATTGGCAATACTGCTAGCCGTGCTTATTGGCTAATAATGTGGGGACAATATGGTGTGTATGTAGCTGCTAGCTTGAAGATAGGTATTATTGAGTCTGGCAGGGAAACGGGAGAAAATGTCTCATTTGAAGCTGATGCCAGTGGCCCACATGCTGTATTTATTCCAAGCACACAGTACTTCCTTTGAAATCAGGAGGGATATACATGTATTTAATAACAAAACAAAATGAAAAAAAAAAAGAATTTGACTTGTTATTCAGTGCATGGTTATCAAACTTATGCTTCCATACAGTGAAGTTCACCCCTGTGCATAGAGCCAACACAAGACCTCTGCATTACCTTAATTACACTTACACCTTATTTTGAAGTCTTCACTGGGATTTAAGTGGTATATAGGTCTTGCACTGTCCCTGTACACGGTTGTGAATGTCACCTCCTCTAAGATGAGGCCACCTTCCCAGTGGAAGAAAGGGGTAAAGAGCGTATGATTTAAGGGACTAATCAGCCAAGTACATAAATACTTAGAGAAAAACTGCAAGGATTATTTATAAATATAAAGGTCTTAATTGTAGCATTTAAGCTGCAGTCCTTGAGAAGGAATTGGGCAGTTACACCATGTTAGAGGGAGCTCCTGAGACACTGAGCCTCCAGGAGCCCCAAGGAAACACAACAACCCATGCAGGGCATAGTTCTTGTGATCCGAGGGAGAGTACAGCTACATTCCCTTCCTAGACTTCTACCTCTTCCCTTCTCTGGGGAGTGTAGCAGTGGTGGCCTCACTAGATCCCAGTCATCCTAGTGCTCAGGGGAGCAGTGTGGATTGAGATTATTTTTGGTCTTCAGATAGGGCCACGAGTGGGAGATTTCTTGTAGCTGATCTCTTACTCCTGTTGGGGACAAAGTCAAGTTTCAAATATACAATCACAGATCTTAACATTGTAAGCAGAAGGTCAGCTGCAGGCTAGGTAATCCAACATGTAGTTGTTAAAAGCAGTCTTGGTATCCCAGAACGTAAGCAATGTATGGTTTCCTTCTTTGTGCATATGTCCTCTCTTCTATGGGCTATGGGTGAACCCCTGAGTGCGGAAGCAGCCTTCTGCCTGAAGCCTCACTCCTTCTGTGACCACCAGCCCCAACCTCTCCAATGTAGTCACTGGCCCCTGCTTCCTATCCCTGGCGTCCAGGGTTGCTTGGCAGTGGGACCCCAGTCTCTCTGGCCCTGGAGCATAGGGAAGCAGGGCAATGCAGGCCCAGACCCCTGGCCCCAGAGTGCCGGAGAGTCAGGTGGTTGGGTAGCGATGCCCCCAGAGGACCAAATAACCGGGCGGGTGTACCTGGAGCAGCAGGCTGACAGTGCAGTCCTGGTCGTCTCCCCAGGTCATTCTGCCTGGCTGGCCCTCCTGCCCATGACCGCAACCAGCCCCAGCACTGGGCAGTTGGGGCAGCCCCAGGGGCACTCTGCCTGTCCGCCCCCGCCTCCAGGAGCAACTAGGAGGGGGCCTAGAGGTAGCACATGAGCAAGGCCTCCTGAGGCAGTTTGTGAAGGCCACACTCTACTTCGCCTCTGAGATCCAGTGCCCAAGTTCTTTTCTATTGTTTTTTTCCATCATATTTTTGAAATACAAGTATCAATACACCACTGTAGCTAGCTACTCTAATAGAGAAATATACTTGACTCCCTACAGTCATTACAATTGGAGAGGAATCTGATTAGGATGCTTTACTTAATTAAGTGATACCTAAAGAGAGTTCTACCCACCATTTCCTGTTTAACTATGCTATAAAAATAACAACAGATGAGAATCATTTTATTTTCTGATTTCAGTGACCTTCCTCATTCATATTTGATGGAATAGAATTCCCACTGAATGAAAGAACTATGGTTAGTTTCCTTATGTAACTAATCAGACATTATCATATATCAGATATATTTAGAGCCTGATTCTACTCCCCTTAAAATCAAAGGCAGCACGATTGGGCCCTAAGAGTATGACTAAGGCACAGATTGTGCCTTCCTCCAACCCACATTGACACAGAGAATGGATTCTTTAAGCACCAAGATTGGCAGTCTTCCATCTCTATAGTCCACCCATTATGGAACCCTACAGAGGGTCCCCCATAAGGTTGTGGATCCACACATAGTGCAGGGAAGATGATAGTGGAACATCATCCCCCCAACCAGTCAAACACAGTGCAAAAGCACACCTTTGCAGCTAACTCTGGTTGTCCAGCAGACTCCCTGGGATCCATGGGTGCAAGGGACTGAACCCCTTTTACATTCTGAGTATGTGGAGGAGGGGGTGGGGGTGATCCTATTATTCCCCAGACCAATCTGCTGAAAATGCCACAAGATTCTCCCCTTGGCACCGTTCCACAAGTTTTTCGATGGCGAGGCCTGGCCTTGCATTTGGTCAAAATTCTTACATTCAGGACACAAGGGCTATGTTTACATGGCAGGCACTATTTTGGTGTATGACGGTATCCTGAAAGAGATGCCCTTGCCTAAGAAACGTGCCTGTTGTCTTGAAACGGTTTTTGAGATAACAGGAATGCTATTCAGGCATCCCTAGTGTACTCCTCCATGTTTAGACAGCACACGTTCCAAAATAGCCTATTTCAAAATCACCACAAAATAACCTACACAATTTGCATAGCGCAAATTGCGAAACTTATTTTGAGGTAGGCTGTCATGTAGCCACAGCCAAGCAGTCCCATTGAAACCAGTTGGTCAAACAACAAGGATTGACTGCTAGTTCCATAGACTTTTGACTAAAAAAGGCAAATTTATGAGCCCTCCAATTTTAGGTCCCCATTGTGTTCACACACACACGTGCACACGCACACACACATTGAGTTGCATAATAAATCACCTTTGTTTGTTTAGATTGTAATTGTTGTCCATCAGGGGCCTTAAAGAGATGCCTCTTCCCACAAAGGAAATAATTTTTATGGCTAAACTGCAGTTGGACTTTAAAAAAATATCCAGGTGACGTATTGCAGCTTGGCCTGAAGGAAGGACTTTTTAGCTGTGAATTTTAGAAACAAATGTTGGATTTAATTGTGTGGCCTTTACTTTGGCAAAGTTCCCATTTACATTTATGGAAATTTTGCCTAGTGAATACTGCTGAATCAGGCCCATGATTACATATGTTTTCTAAATATAACGATATTATGTCACAATTAAACTCATTCATTTATTGTTTGTTTATGTAGTGTTCAAAGCCATGTTTTATTCATAGATGCTCAGGCGGAGATTTTTCTCTTCATAATCACATGCAGCATATTTAACAAAAACAATTCTCTCTGTACTTCAGCTTTCCCATTAATATAATGATTTCATATTTCTCATTTATTTCATTCTGACTTGTATGATTTTGTGTGCTCTGTTCCTCCCACTATGCTGCCTTTTGTGTTTTAATGCCGGCCCACTTAGCCAATAATGGAAAAATAAACTTTCCTGTACTTAAGCTTTTGTTTCTTGTACTTCATCTCCTGTTTTGTGGCTTCTGTTGTTTTTACTCATTCTAATAAATTAAATAACACACACGGGAAGAAAATAGAAGCATAAGGGAAAGAAATTTCACCAACGCATTGACAAATATCAATAAGCTTTATTAGTATTAATATTTACTATGACTTTTAAGATATGGAAATAAAATGCAAAACACAAAGGATCTGATTCTTGACTCATTGTACCCAGGACAACTCATCTGAAGTCAGTGGTGTGATACTGACATAAAACACTTGTAAGCAAGAGAAAAATCAGGTTCAATATAATTGCCAATTCCTCTAGACCCGTGGTTCTCAAACATGGGTAGGTGTAGCACGTGGGGTGTGCAAAGATCTTCCGGGGGTTCCATCAGCTCATCTAGATATGTGTCTAGTTTTACAACAGGCCATATAAAAAGCACTAGCAAAGTCTATACAAACTAAAATTTCATACAGACAATGCGTTGTTTATACTTCTCCACGTACTAAACAGTGAATGTCAGTACAATGTTTATATTCCAATTTGTTGACAATAATATAGTAAAAATGAGAAAGCAAGCAATTTGCCAGTAATAGTGTGCTGTGGCATTTTTGTATTTTTATTTCTGATTGTATAAGCAAGTCGTTTTTAAGTGAGGTGAAATTTGGAGTATGCAAGACAAATTAGGGTCTTGAAAGGGATAGAGTAGTCTGGAAAGGCTGAGAGCTGTTGCACTAATGCTTACTTAAACAAAACACTGGGGAGAGTCCACAGTGAGATTTTCCCCTTTGTACACATTACATTATTTGGCCAAATAGCATTAGCAAAAGATGAAATTAAAGAGCAATACTTTCTATCTACAAATGTATGCTCAAATGTATATTGTCAGTTGGGTGGGGGGGTGTTATATATTTTGCATAACACTTTTCATTTGAAATAATATATTTTGACCAAATTCTGTGGTCAGGTCTATTGATATGGCTGAGAACAAAACTGGCCCTATTGAAAATAACACACTCCTGCTTAGAAACTGACCATACAGAGGTTTTTTTAACTTATTTTAAGAAATTTAATTTATACCTCCGTAACTTGAATTCGGCCCTATGAAGATCAAAAATATTTTTACCCAAAACAAGTTTCTTTCCTCTGTAGAGCTCTAAAGCAATGACTATAAAGGCAGTGTTTGTGATTATTTTAATATTCTAGTTGGCATTACAGCATTGAAATTTATTTACTAAGAATAGTATTAACAATATAATTTGTATTTAAGCAGTATTGACAAAAGTACACTTTGTATTTTCAATATTTGCATCTTTAAAGGCATCCAGCATCACTTCATAATTAATTAATCAATCACATTGATTAATATGTCCATGAAGGTCACAATTGTATAACAGTCTGTTTTTGCTGTCTCCTTTAATGGGAACATTCAATAATTTTCATCAAGGAATATGCTCAGTGTTACCAGAACAAGATATTAAAGCACAACAGTGTTTCTACCTAGTAACGGTCATAATGATTTGTTTGCTTAAATGCAAACTGAAGCATTAGGTGGGCTAAAGAGCAACCATTCAAAAATGTACTTTATTCAACTTTTGATTTTATTGTGTTTTCCCCCCAAACAAGCAGACTAATGAAACAAAGTACTGTGCTTCTTAAAGCAGAAGCCCTTACACTCTCTCCCCCTAATTAATCCCATCCCCAAATTCCATTCACTTTTTGCAATAAAGGTGGCTCCAGTCATAATGGTTAGGTACATTTACAACTGAAGGGCAGAAATTTTCTTAACATTATTTATTTTATTGTTCCAGAAATGAAGAGCATTAAATAGAAATCACTTAGCTTAACCTGAAGAAAACACCATATCAGATTTTTTTAAAGCTCAAGAAAAAAATACATACATTTAAGAATGTTTAAGCCCAAGATTTTTATCTGATACATCTGACACATCAAACTTCCAGTTTAAAAAAAGTCTGAAACTGGAAATCTGTTCTCAACGTTTCACAAATCAACAAATACATACTAATTATATTTCCACAATGAATAATAAAGGGATAGTCCACAGTTTGAAAATTAATACATTTTAAAACTAAACATTATCTGTCCAAAAAGATCTTTATTAGTAAACTGTTGGGAAGCTTTATGTTTCAGCCACAAAATTTAATTTTATATCAACTCTTTTTCAAAGCTTTGTGACAGTTCAGTGCCCCAGTGAACTACAACATGAAAACATTTGCTGTATCAATTTTAATTAAAAAGCCTGTACAAAGTAATAAATGTTTCATACCTGTTTGAAGTATATGAGACAAAGAGCATAAATAATGAAATGAACACTTTGTAAACTACAGACTAATGAAAAACTTCATTGAAATAAAAATTGTTTGTGAAATGTGATGGTTCCCACTGAAAAGTAGCTGCCTTTGCCTAAACCTGTAACAAGTAAACTCCACAATCTGCCCTGGACAGGAGGACATTGGTTGCATAGCTGAAATAGGAGGAGGGAATCAGATGCTATTGAAAGGCATTAAGCAAAGTGTTAACTTAGCTCAGAATTCAGTTAATATGAAAATAATTATTATAATGTTGCACTTCATTATTTGTAATGCATTAACTGGTGCATTTTACAGATGACTTCACAGAACAGGAACAGTTATCTCTCACATAGTACCTATCAAAAATACATTAAAATTACAATAAATGAAATAAAGAGTACAAATCTTTATTCAAAGCAATAAATACGATTTGACGATTAAGACTAGATGTTACACACAAAAGAGGAACACAAAATACAATAGTTAGTGGTTTTAATAGTGATGGTTTCAAATCTCTTTTAACTAGTCAATAGACAGATGAAGCTAAAAGACCTCCCTATTTTGAATGACTGAACTGTGTATTTTATACTTAATTTTTTCATCAAGAGTGTGGGAAATGTTTATTCTAAAGCTCGGATGAAGCACTGTTGTGAGAAATGTTGCAAAGCATCCAGCACTGACTGGAGCTAATTAACTTCAGTGCTCCAGTGTTGTTCTCATTTTTAAGCAGGAGAACACTACACAATACCTTTTATTTTGCCTTTCAATAGATTTTGCTTAAAAACAGATGAATTCAATATCTCAATGTTTTCTGGACTTTTTTTTAATCTTTTTTTTTCTTTAAAATTTTCTGGAAAATGTATTGTGATATTTTTATAAAACATATTACAATTTATGTTGAACAGTGTTAAGTCAGTTAAATTAACTATACTATTGTGTTATTTCAAAGGTATATTTCATGTTCTATATTTTATGATTGCATTTCCAAACTGCAACTAAATTTCTCTTTTGAAGTTGTGCATCAGAGATAATGGGTGTTCTTGCAATTACATCCCCCGCCCCCGATAGAGTCTGTGGTGTTCAATTTCTTTCTTCTCCCATTTCAAGGTAATCTTGAGTCAGAAATATATACATATCTCGTAGAACACTTGATTCTGTATGTAAGTAGACATAAATAAACTCCAAATGTTGGAAGCTGGAATATTGTAGTGGGGTTTCAGCACTTTAGAAAAAGGTGGTTTTTCACTTTTAAATTAATTATGTTTAAAGTTTGACCTGTGAAATGCATAAAGGTTCACAATTTATTTTTCCAGTGTTGCTGAAATTTAAGTCACCAGGGAAAGGTGAGTGAGATTACTTTTTAAAATATTTTTAATTCTAAAACAATTGTACTGTTCAATTGGAGTCTGATGTCTTGAGATATTTGTATATCAAGTTTAGCTTCTTAAATGACCAAGGTAAGAAGTTAATCATAGAGGCTGAACTTTTTATAGTTTGTACTGTTTTTTTTCAATCATATTTATTGCTTTTTTCCCCCCGTAGGAACACTCATACATAGAGCAAAAGATAGATATGTTTTTATATTATTAAGGAGAAAACAGCATTAAATCACATGAATAAAAAGCAGCACATTTTTAAAAACACATGCACAGAGAAAGGCGCTTTTATATGTATATGCCTATTGACAGCCTGCAGATTTAAGCATCAGTTTCCAAGATTTTTATCTGTCAGACCTGCAACTTAATTTTTTCTACACTGCTCCTACGTTGCTATACATACAAACTGTAAGAAGCAGAAATGGGGCAAGACATTTTAAACCAGAAACTATAACAATGACACTGTTAAAACCTTTTAAAATATAGTAATAGTGCAGCTTCTGTGGTATCAGGGGATGACATAGGAGTCTTTCCATTAACTTCAATGAGAGTTTCTTCGCACCTGAAATCTGTAGTTCTTGAGGGTTTATACTGTTATTAATCTGACACAGAACACTGTCATTTCCAATAAGTTCTGTACATTGATGGTTATGTCTGTTCCGCTGGCTTGCTCCCAAAAAAAATATGGCTACTAAAACCTGTCTCCAAATTCCACACCTAAGAAAAAACTGCCTCTATGGTGTACTGTCATTCCAATGTGCAACACAAAAATAGTCTTCACCAAGAAGTCACAAAAAGCTGCAAAGGGAGACTGTGAACTGGTGTGGGAGGAGACAGAACATTCTATTTTCAATTAGGATCAGTGAGTCAGTTTAGGGATATGTATACCTCTCAGTCTTTAGCACAATGCTTGCTGAACTCAATAGGTGGTTCACATGGAGATCAGGGTGGAATTAAGCCTTAGGTAGAGTAACTAAACTCTTAGCTCATCACTGGGGAAGAAAATGGTCTTGCCTTTAGAAACACCTTTATTTCTGCCCTTTCATTCCTCTTCCTTCCCTGTGCTCCTTTCTTTTTTTCTCTCCTTCTTTCCTATCTCTGTTTCCCCAGTTTTCCCCTTATTTCCTTTTCTGTAGTAACTCCCTGCTCCCCTTACCACTCTCCAGCTCATTTCCTTCCCACTTCCTTTCTTACTCTGCTGAAATTATCAGCAACAAAGTATAATGTTGACATAGGGGTGCCATCAAATTTTAGCACTAATACTGCAGTGAATTTCACATTTACAGAAGTCATTGATTCAGCCTCTCCATGTACGTTTATGCTCATTACACTTTTAGAAAGTTTGCTACATCTGTGAGAGCTAGAAACTGCCTAATTTTGTAAGATAGAAACATAAGATTTTGTATGGTGTGTATATGGCTTGTGGCTCACATAAATTCATCAAGTTATCCAGATGTGGTTCACACACCACTTATTTGATATCCCTATATTCTCCAAACTAATCAAAATCACTCCAAACTAACATGAGTCTAGAACTGCTCTGTCTTGAAGTACTTCAGAGCAGAACATACCTTTTCCATTTGAAGTACCCAATAGAAAGCTCATTAACCTGAAGTACTATTACTTTATAAGGAGAAACAAATCCCATTTCCTGTCCCTACTTCTAAAATTATATCCAGCACCCTTTATTCCAGAACAAGGTCTGTCAATAAGGAGGGGTAATTTGATTCTCGGAATCACCTCATAGCTAATCAAAAGCTATGTGACCTTCTAATCATTTGGGGTTCTGCTTTTCCAGCTTATTGCACCTAATTTTAAGAATTTCTGTTTACCAGCCATGTAAAATATGAACTGATCCTCTTCTCCAGCCCAATCTCTTTGCACGACTGCCACCACATATGTGGCACGTCAAGTCAGCACAGCTGGTTCCCTCTCTGCAAGCCCATGAAAAAGGTTAGCTTGGAAGCATCAAGAAGCTTGTTTGGGATGGCAAGAAGTGGGTGGGGCAAAGGCATGAAAGTCTTGCACTTCAGGTATCTCCAGTTGGTCTATAATTTCTGTGGCGGGGAATCTCCCCAACTGGTGCAGGTTAGTGCAGCTTCTAAGTTAGCTTGTACAGGAGATGGAGCAGAGAATTGGACCATGTTTTTTCTATGATATATCTACAACCTGCAGCAGAGCTAGTGTGACAGTTCATAGGATGAGAGAGGTATTTTTAATCTAACTCTGAGACAGCATGTTATAATTAAACAATATTGTGGATATTGTTGCATGGACATTTTGTGACTGTTGATGGCATTTTAATATCATCATGTATCAGTGTAATGTCAGTCGCTGATACAGTAGAACCTCAGAGTTATGAACACCAGAGTTACAAACTGACCAGTAAACCCCATGCCTCATTTGGGATCAAAGGTAGGCAATTGGGTGGCACCAGAGACCAAAAAAAGAAAAAAGAAAATACAATACAGGTCCATCTTAATCATAAACTGCTAAAAAAGAGGAAGTTTAAAATGTATTTGACAAGGTAAGAAACAATATCTGAGCTTGTTTCATGTAAATTCAGATGACTAAAAGCAGCATTTTTAATTCTGCATATGAAAGATATCAAAGCTGTATTACATTAGTATTCAGTTTTGAAAGAACAACTGTGATGTTTTGTTCAGAGCTATGAACAGCCTCCATTCCTGAGGTGCATGAAACTCTGAGATTCTACTGTAGAGCTGTCTAGTCATAGTCATTGTGTAGATTCCAGGACTGGAATGGCTGTTGGATGCTTCCTGAGTAGGTTAGTGATGGTGAGATACTGATGGATGGTAGTGATGGGCTCTTCCTGACGATGCTGTAGGGTCTTGCACTTGGACAGAAGCCAGACTCGTAGGCAAGTGGTACTGGCTTGTTGATCTTTTACAGGAAATAATGATGTATATTTATGACATTGATGGCCCTGTGTTTATTGAGCTTGGATACTGGCTTCTTTGGGGAGGAGGCTGTTGTTGTTGTTGTTTTCCTGTCAATGCAGGCTTTGCAGACTCTTATCTTAGGAGATTTATTTGTGGATGTGTGCTAGGATATAACCTCTAGTTTTGTGTTTTAGTTCTGTAATTGTTAAAATAGAATTCTATCCTAAATTTGTCTTGTTACCAAGTAAATCTTTTTTCTTAAATCAGAAGGGATTGGATGGCAGAGGCAGAAGGCCAGGCTGAAGGGATCATTTTATATGTTTACTCTGAACCCCATTATTCACAGGCCTTAGGATTTCAACCAGTCGTTTCTTCCTCAAGCACTTTACTTCAGTTTGCACTGTAAGCATATGTAGAAAGACAACCAACCTTCAGATCAATATTTTAAGTAGTTGATAATCCAGCACAGTCTCAGGTAAATTACTCCAGCGATTAACTATCCTCCTGGATAAAAATTTGCACTTTCTTTCCAGTCTAAATTTGTCTAGCTTCATCTTTTAACTACTTTTAACTACTAGATATTATTATGCGCTTTCTCTTCTTAATTAAATAGTTATTTACTATCAAAAACATCATCCTTGAGTAGCTATATATATAGTCTGTGATCAAATCTCCTTTTATCCTTCTCTTGAAAAACTAAATTAATTGACCTTCATAGATCTTACACTATAAGACCTGTTTTCCATATCTTATATCATTCTTGTAGCTCTTTTCTGAGCTTCTCCCATCTCTTCAGCCTCCTTTATGAAGCCTGGGCACCTGAACTGAACACAATATTCCAGCAATGAGATCACTCAAGCTATAGACAGAGATAATACAATTCACTACTCCTGTTTATACACATTCATCCTCTTAGCTACAGCATTGCATTGGGAAATCATATTGGTTATCTACCACGACCCCTAATCCTTTTCAGTGTCACTGAATTTCAGGATTAGATGTGACTATTGCCCTTCAGTCTAAACAACCTAGACATTTTTCTCTATTGAAAACAGAAAAGCCTTGGGAACCCAAAAATATCAAAATATTCACTCATTGTCTTTGTCAATAGGTCCTGAAAGTGCTACCCCCATATGATTTGCTATGCACATTGATTTCAACTGTGCTGTAAAAACACATCTAAGTGGCAATATATATTCTGAAAACCATTCTTATTCCTTTAGTAAATTGAATATGTTCTGCTGCTTGACTGGGACAGAGGTGGATTGTACAGGAGACAACAAAAGAGTGCACTACAATAGCTGTGCTGCTAGTTGTACTTTCGGTGAATAGAGTAAAATACATTGTGTTTTAAAGCTAGGATGAAGCAAAAAGAGTTTTGATTGTGGAAAACATAAGGTGGTTTTGTTCCCAGGTAGCAGGTGAAGTCCACAGGAAGATATTTCTCATACTGTGGGAAGACTCCTTGGAACTCGGGGACATCCTTTGCATTTTTATATTCCTCCCAGGTAGCCATCCACTATCTAGAATAGTTGCATTGAAAATGCTGATGAAAATGTGAATGTTTGAAAATGCATGCTGTAAGTTTAGAAGGAGATACTGGTTACAGCTGGGCAGGGATTGGACATGGACTGCTGGATCCTCAGGTACACCACAGTACACTGCTCATTCTACTGGAGTGGATGGACAAAGGTGGCTTTGTCCAGAAGCTTTTGTCGCATAATCTTTGGGACTGCTAGGATCAGTTCAGACCTGGACCAATTTAGAGCACTCCCAGGGCACCTATAAATTGCACTTGGTTGTAACAGTCAGCCACGTAGCCCCATTACCACAAGGAAGACTGCTAGAATGGAGCATGCTCTGACCATGCCAGCTTTATACCAGTGAGGATTTTCCTGTTCTGTAACATCTTTAAGTCCCTTCTGTGCCACAGGAACATCACAAAGGGCTGATAGCGCAGTCAGGATTTTATCACAGAAGCAGAGGGTCTGATAGCCACTGTGGGCCAGGGAAAGGTGGGAGAGGGGCCTGGCTCCCCATTCCTGGAAGGAGCAGGGCCAAGGGCAGAAGGGGCAGGGCTTAGGGCTCGCAGCCCTGAGTCCCTCTACGCTCCCTTAGAAAGGGCAGGAGCTCCAGCCTGCAGTGCTGCAACTTCAGCAGTGGCAGTGGCTGGAGCGCCACACCCCTTTGAAATGCCAGGTCTGGGGACCCATTTCCCACCCCCCCCACACACACTTCTCCTGCCATCAGTGAGGTCTGCATGGAAGATTCTCCAAGCAGAGTGGACTCCACTCTGCACTTTTCATAATTTCCAAGAACACTTATAGTTTGAAGAACAAATTCTACCTGATTTGCAGTCAAGTCCAGGGGATTGTCAGGATCCTTGAGTGTATGAATAATTTATTGTAATCCCAAGAAGCTACCTCACATTCTCCATAACACTGAAAATGAGGCTCAGAGCAAAGACTTTTCATTTAAGATTCTCACATACAAGCTTACATTTGTATAATTGCAGGGAGGGAGGAAAGATCCCTGTGCCTGGGCTCCAGTCCGAGCCCAGATGTGTAAATTGTATCTAAACAGCCCTGTATCTGGAGTCCTGTAAGTCCAAGTCAGCTAACACAGACCAGCTGCAGATGTTTAATTGCAGAGTAGATATACCCATACTGCTTGCTGCCAATTACCCAAAGTGGGTTGAGAGCTGATGTGCACAATGAAGCTGAAGAACTGACTGCCACAAGATAACATTGAGGACGTGAACTCAATGGATTCAAAAAAGTATTGCACGTATCTATGGATAAAGATTTCCCCTCTTGGCAGATTATTCCCTAATTATTAACTGGGGGAGGGGGTTGCACCTTCCCTTGAAACAGCAGGTACTAACCATTGTCTCAGGGAAGGATACTGGACTATAAGAACACACTGGTCTGATCTGACCTCACATTTGCTGTGTGATCTATTCATTAAGACTGGAGATAAATATTTTAGTTTCTGTAAACTTGCTGCAATACTTATCTGCACATTTTCATATTCCATGCTTCTTCTGAAGCACACTATAGTGCCTGCATGTTTGTCTCAGAAAGCTTTATTTTAATATCTTGCCGTTCCCATCTGATTTGTCAGCTGCTCTACAGGTTTTGAAGCTGATGTTTTTTCTATGGCCCATCTTTTGGAGCAAGAGCTACCACAGTTTATTATTATTATTATTATTATTATTATTTATGTTGTGTTTTAACAACTGGCCAGTCTGCACATAAGAATGGCCATTACTGGGTCAGACCAAAGGTCCATCTAGCCCAGCATCCTGGCTGCCGACAGTGGTGAGTGCCAGCTGCCCCAGAGAGGGTGGACCGAAGACAATGATCAAGCGACTTGCATCCTGCTGTCCATCTCCAGCCTCTGACAGACATAGGCCAGGGTCTCCATTCCTACGCCCCGGCTAATAGCCTTTTACGGATCTAATCGCCATGAATTTATCTACCTCTTCTTTGAACTCTCTTATAGTCCTGGCCTTCACAGCCTCCTCTGGCAAGGAGTTCCACAGGTTGACTGTGTGCTGTGTGAAAAAGAGCTTTCTTTTATTAGTTTTAAACCCACGAATTTCAGTTGGTGTCCTATGGGGAAAGAGTGTTCTGAATACCCTGTTACCATCCTTTTATTCCTCCATCCCTGGGTCTAGTGTGATTTCTACCAAAAGTTCTTGTCTACTGGCACATTAATTAATCCACCTGGGACTTATCTTCTCGAATGATCTGCAGTGGGTAGAGCTTTCCTCTCTGAAGCAAGAGCAGCCAAATTGAAACAAGCTACAGAGGCAATTCAGAGTCTTCAGCGCTACTCCAGTGTGTCAGAAGGTGCTTGTCCTTCTGCTATCCCTTCTGCACCCAGTGTATGTTCCGGATAAAATAGAGCCCACTGGGCCCTGTTCTTGTTATGGTGGGTGCATATGTAAACTGAGTAAATGGAGTTTCTCTGTCTAGTTTCCGATGGGTGATGTTGACCACAGATACAGATCTCTCTGCTTGTGGCATTTGTGCAGCGTGCCATGTGATTTAGGAGAAATAATCCTAGCCAGAGTCACTGCTCCACACTATCCCTCTAAAACTAAAAGCCATATGAAGAGCCATGCCCCCCACACCTAATCCCACACCCACTCCTGAGTTCTCTTTAGCCAGTCCTAGTCCAACCAGACAACCCAGCACGTGTAACCTACCTGACCTAAGAAGGGAAAACAATAGGCCCTTGCCACCTGTTTGAATCCAGTCTTCTGCACGCCTGCCAGCATTCTGCAGTAAAAAAAGATGAATTGTAACTGCATATATGTTCATAAATCCAGGCGAAACCTATCAGAAGACTGCACCTTCGCACTTCTAAAATTTTATGGTAACAAAACACAGATATGGCGAGAAATCTACATGCATTTCCATGACAACTTTCTAGTATTCGTCCTCATGTCTTTTTCATACTGGCATGTCCTAAAGAGTGCATGTTAGCATTACTCCTAACTTAGTGTTCACTTAAACTAGATTAACATCAAAAGTAAAGGTAGAAATATAAAATCTTTTCTGAAGTTCTCTATCGGTGGTCTTAGAACTCATAATAACATCTTAAAGCAAAAAGTTAAAACACGAATTTCTGTAGTTTGTATAGCAACAGAATGTGATGCCTCTGAGATGTGTGTCTTAAGAGGAATGTTTGGGGATGTGGAGTAAGATCAAGTAAATTATTACTGAAATCAGAGAAGAAGAAGAAAACTTGGAAACAATTTAGTTCCAGGGTTGTTGCTTAATACAGACAGATCATTCTGTCATATGAAATGTCCTGCACTGAGTCTATACACACAGCACTAGTAAAAGCAATAGATCGATAACATTTCACATTAGTCAAAAAAAGCAGTAATCTGCTGGGGAAAACAGTAGACTTGGCTATCTTATAAAATGAGGGCCTGCTACCTCAATGGAAAGGTAAATCATATGAGGCCACATGAAGTGTTGTCTAGACTACAGAGTGGGGTAGAACTTCTCTGAGTGACACAGCTGTGTCTTTGAGGAAAAGAGCTGTTCATATCCCTGACTGCTACTGAAATTCTACATTTGGTACTCAAGACTTTCAGGGTGTGATTTTCAAATACACTTGAGGTGGCCTAACACAGCTCCTTTTGGATCTAAGGTGACTTTTATCATTGACTCCAGTGCAAACAGAATTAAGCCAACATGGAGCATTTTTGAAAATCCAATTCTCAGCCTTCTTCAATGGACATGTTTAAATCACATTGTTTTGCTGGTTTTGTACCATAGTACCTCCCTCACTGTTCCAAAGGTAGCAAAAAACATTCTGGTCAGAAAGGACAAGCCATGCCTTGTGCACAAAGTGCTGGTGTGCAGATTGTGCTTGACAGTCCACAGAGAAAAATGTCCGCCTTCTTCTCACTAGTTACCAAATTAACTTGACTTATTATTCTCCTTACCCAACCATAAAGTAATCCACACCTTTCAGAAGATAACTGTTGTTCAGACTTCTGTGTTTGAAAAAATAATCTCTCTAAGGATGAGGCACTGTCATAAAGATCACAGAAAACTGTGGCCCACGGTTGCTCACAAGACCCTGACCCATTGCCCTTTAACTCTGAGACTACATCTACATGAGATGGTTTTTCAGCCTTTTGTCAGAAAACCCCACAGAACATCTACACGCAAAGGCTACGTCTACACTAGACTTTTGTAGACAAAACTTGAGAAGTGTCTGCGCACAAAATGTGTTTTGTTGACAGAAACTGTAAACAAAAAAGCTGTGTAGAAGCTTCGGGAGGCCCTTTTGTCTATAGACCAGATCAAAAGATCAGTCCACTTTTGTGTGTAAACACGATCTGTCGCCAGAAGTTTTGTCAGAACCTCTCTTTCAACAGTAACTTCTGTAGTTAGTAACAGAGAGAAAGCCGTGCTAGTCTATATACTATCAAAACAAAAAAGCAGTCAAGTAGCACTTTAAAGACTAACAAAATAATTTATTAGGTGAGCTTTCGTGAGACAGACCCACTTCTTCAGACCATAGCCATACATGTCTGTTCTGTTCTGAGTCTGTTCTGGTATGGCTATAGTCTGAAGAAGTGGGTCTGTCCCACAAAAGCTCACCTAATAAATTATTTTGTTAGTCCTTAAAGTGCTGCTTGACTGCTTTTTTGTTCTGTAGTTAGATACTTCTAGTGTAGACATAGCCAAAATGTGCTTTGTCGACAGACTGTTGATAAAACCTGGCACATCTGCCGGCAGCATTGTTCCTCTCTGTTTTCAGGTATAATGCCTTTGTCAACAGTTTTATGTCAACAGAAAAAAAACCATGTAGATACTTCAGGGGCCCTTTTGTCACAGACAGGACTTCCGCTTCCCCAGGCAGCCCAGTTTGCTGAGCTTCAGGTTGGACCGTGTATCGAGAGAGCGGCCAAACAGTCTGGCTGTTGCCTGTCGACAGAGTGGATTGCACTTTCAGTCCACTTTTGTGTGTGGACATGATCTGTCAACAGAGGTTTTGCCGGAAGAACTCTTCCAACAGTAACTTCTGTTGATAGATATCTGTAGTGTAGCCTAATAGAAGTTCTACAGGGTTCCTGGAGAGCAGATTATTTTTCATACCCACAGTGCTATTTCTCTTATGGGGCAAGCTTTGTCTACTTCAACTCCTCCATTCACCCTACTATGCTATTGATTTGTGTTTCATACTGTTCTTGTTGCAACTGTCTTAACTATGCAAATTCTCCTTCTTTCCATCGTCTCTTGTAAAGGGAGGCCAACAATAGGGGGGAATCTAATATTTATTTTAAAAAGTAATCCTTCAAAAATATCATTATTAACATTATCCAGCTAGGCATAGTCTTTTATTTCAAGTGGATTTTACACAGGAAAGCGCCTGACCTAATAAATTTGTTAGCATCTAAGGTGTTACAAGACTGCTTGTTATTAAGGATTAACTTGCAGTGCCATAAGTTTCAACTTCCCTTTCTCACTGTGGAGCTTTGGCTTTGCTATGGTATCTTCTTCCTTCTTGTCAGCTGTCCTTTTATTTTACAGCCTGGGAATATTCCATCTAATGCAGTGGTTCCCAACCTGGGGTCCACAGACCTCCGGGGTGGGGGGGGGAGAGTCCACAAGAGTATTGCAGGGGTCCATAAAAAAACAATAAATAAAACTGACTGTAAAGTTACAATTAATTTTTATTTTTAAATTAAATATCTTCCAGTAATATGATTAATTGCTGTCACAAAATCTACGTGTAGTGGCTAGAATTGGCTTTGATGGGTGTCAGTGAAGGGTTTGGGAGTATGTGAGTGGGGTTTGCACTAGTGCAAAGGTTTAGCAGTAGTGAAAAGGTTGGGAACCACTGACGAGATACTATGGCAGCTGGTGGTGGGGCTGGGAAGGGAAGGGGGCTTAGAGGGTTGAAGATGCTTGAATTCCCCCACACCCCACCTACAGATTCCCTCTATTCCATTGCTTACTCCTGCCTGCTGGAACTTGGCGTGACACCCATTCAGCTGTGGACCAACCTGCTTTCAGCTGAGAAATATCACTTACAGGCAAGCAAATTGTTCTGTTGAGAATGCAGAAGAGAAGACATTTGCCTGTGATCCACTATCTTAATAAGAACTGTTTTCAGGCCATCAAAGTGAGTAGATGTGGGGTGCCCCATTTTCAGCTGGGACTATGCTGTGGTCACACGGTTTTATTTCTCTGCCTGATAGACTTTGTCAGGGAAATGAACTTCACACACTCATTATTATTTGAAGGCTTGAAGAGGAAGTTTTGCTGCAGAAATGTCAGGGTGAGGCAGGGTGAGGCTCCCTCATTAAAGGGAAAATTACATCCATGTTTATGAAGTAAAGAGTTAAAGTACAAACTGGGAGCCATTGCAAGGGCAGGAAGGAAAGGCAAGACTCAATCTATGGAAAATAACCAGGCAAGCTGGGCTCCTGGCTGGCTTTGCTGGGAAGAATGAACAGTCACTAAGAGAGTTTTGCCCTCAGAGGCTAGGGTTGCACTACAGTGACCTGTCTACAGAAGCTACTGTGGGAAGGGAGGTTCTAACAAAACTTCTGGTGACAGATCAGGTCTGCGCATATAAGCAGATGGAGCTTTTGATCGGCTCTGTCGACAAAAGGGCCCCCAGAGCATCCAGAGAGTTTTTTGCCAACAGTTTCTGTTGACAAAATGCATTTTGTGTGTAGATGCTCCCCGAGTTTTGTCGACAAACCCCAGTTTTGTTGACAAAGCTGGTTAGTGTAACTGTAGCCAGAGGCTCCAAAGTGGTCCAGCAGGAGTTGGTGGCTCACTCTCCCCCAGGACTTTATCTGCCCACAGGGGGAGCCCCAGCACAAGGTGTGGGTTCTTTTGATTTCCCACTGGAGGGTTTAGTCAGCCACTCCTAGCTCAGGAGAGTGTTACGGTTACCATATTTGACCTTTCAGAACAGAGGACACCCCTGAGGCTGTGTCAGTATCCACCAACTCTCCTGGTATGACTGTGTTATAGGACAGTATGTACAGTGCATTAATACAAGGGGAGTTGGTAGATACTGGTGCAGATACACTTCCTCTCAGGGGTATCCCCTTCTTTATGTGGTAACCCTAGAGGGCTTGCTCAGCAAATCGAGAGTCCCCTCAGCTTCTCCCCCGCCCTGGCCGAAATCCGCCTCCCCACCGTACAGAGTAGGGGGTCTCCATACTGGGCACCTGCTTTGTCCGGGACACTCCTGGGAGCTGAAGCCGGGCTGGGCAGGCCTGGAGGCGGGAAATAGCTGCCTGCCACTTCCCCGGGGAAGCCCGAGGGGGCGCCCGCTTCCTGCCGCCCCTTGGCGAGAGAGTGAGGGAAGTTCATCAAAGCAGGGAAGGGGGCTGGGCCGAAAGAGGGCGTTAGGCCGCCCGGGAGGCGGGAAACTCGCCCTGCGGCCAGAGGACGCGTTGGCGGCCGCTTGAAACCAATGGGAGTTGTTAGCGCAGACGTCAGTGGGAGCAGGATCGGGCCCGGTGCTGCTTTGCTGCAGGGGACATGACGGCAAATGGCACCAAAGGCGAACAATGGATGGGCCAAGGCACTGGCGGCTGAGTTTCAGGGGAGTAACACGTCCTTCCGGGGCCCCTTCTGTATTCAATGGCAAAGGGTTTCCGGACTGATCTCAGCGCGACAGAGAGCCTAGGGAACGCTACGGGCTATGGGGCTGTATGAGCAGAGGCTGTTCCGGGGCTGTAATTCCCGGGCTCGCGGTGCAAAGAGGGACACAAAGAAATGGTCGCCAAGAAACTCACCCGGGTCATTTTTCATCTACTCGCTTCCGAGCCAGAAATAAAGAACTGCACAGTCACAAACCAGCGCTGCCGCTTGTGGGGTTGGAGTGGGGGCGTTTAGCAATCGGTGACAAGAACCGTGCCATTTAAACTAACCTCTAACTTTACCCAGGTCACCTGCCCCATCAGTTCCCAGGCAAGAGCAGTTCCCCGCCAGGGAAACACGCGTGCTGTCTCCATAGCTGTATCCGCATGGCTCTGCCCAGCAGAGCAGTAACTTGAGCAACTAAAATCATTTTAACAAACAGGAATGGTGGGCCCCATCCTGTAATCCCGATGCTGGTTTGTGTCCCCGAGGACAGGCGGAACGGACAAATACCGGTAGCAGCAGTAAAATAATGGGCAGAAGGAGTGGACTGGCTTGGTTTAGCAATGGGAACGGGCAAGGTACCATTTCCCCAAGGGTACATTTTCGGAATGTTGCTTCGCCTTGGGTCGTTCCCCACCCCCGTCCCCCGCGTTTTCCGATTAAATTCTGCACACACACGTCCCGAGTGGCTCGCGGTGCAAAAAGACGAATAAAGGGGCAATGTTTATCACATTCAAGCTTGTAAAAACCCCTCCGTAGCGCCTTCGGGATATCACTTTTGAAATACCCCGCAATATTCTGTAGCTTTTTAATTGAAGTAAACAAAGTGCAACAAATCCTAACTCAAATATGATTGCATTGAGATTAGGCTCTAATTGCTTAAGGTTCAGGTGGACTCGGCAGGCTAAAGCCTATAGGGCCAATCTGAATTTCACAATCATTCTGTCAAAAGCAGAGAGATGAGAGCCCACACGCTTCCTAACAAGTCATTTTTAACAGTTACAAGCTTCTTACAAAGACCACACAGGGAGCCTAAGAGATGCAAATCTAATCCTTGGTCATTCTACAGGCCTTCAACAAAGATGTGCTAAAGCCCTAATAGAAAAGAAATCAGTTCTCTGTCACCAGCTCCTGGTAAAATCTATTAGAGAAAGTACAGATCTTGTATTTACAGCAGTTGCTTTTAAAGGTTAAGGACAAGTCCATATAAAAGGTATAAAAATTTTCGTGTGAAATACTTAACAGAATCTTTCCATATATCTACTCATTTTATTCCGCCACATGCTTTGATGTTTTAATTTGTATTAATCGGACAAAGGAATTATACTTTTCGTCGCTCCTACATACATTCATTCCAAGAGTAGAACAATGTTCCATATGATAGAGAAATACAGAAGGGGTGTAAAAGGACAATTTATTTTAAGAAGGGCTTCCGGAGTTCATAGGCGTTACCCCGGCAATAGGAATTCAATGCAGTCAAAATACCTGAAGAAAGTCGTGGCTAAACTGGTATTTTGATTAATACTGAGAATAGTATCTAAAAAGCATCAGAGGAATGGTTTTTTAAAAAGTCCCCGTTCGAGCTGAAGGAGGCGGCTCGGCTGTGGATGACTGAAAGACAGATACCTACAGGAACAAAATCTTGAAAAGTTTTATTTTTAATTAAATAGATTCTTCAGGCGCTTGCTTTAGTTCTTTATAGAATTACTTACTGTCGCCTGACAAATTTGAAATTGATTGTACGTGAATCACTATGGCATGCTTATACCATGCAAACAAGCTCCCAAAAATATTACCTCTCTCCCTCTCTCTCTCTCTCTCTGTGTGTGTGTGTGTGTGTGTGTGTGTGTGTGTGTGTCCAGAAAATCTACATTGTCTTGGGGGGAGTGGGCTAAATTTGGTTTTATTTTACATTTTCAGCTTTCTAGCCATTTTAAAAGTTCACTGCTTTTCTTTGGTAAGATATTCGTGTATTCCTTTGGCTAACAGCGAGTCTCGATGAACCAGGATAAAGCTAATATGTAAATAAATGAGCTGCCCTGTCCTGAAGTGCACAGGTAACAATCCCCTTGGGTTAACTGGAATTTTTGCCTGTGCGAGGACTGAAGTTTCAGGTCTTATTTTCCTTCTTGAAAAAAAAAATCCCCGGGGTTTTTATAATTGACTCAGTAATATTCAGTTGTTGGTGAATGGCACGTGTGTATCTAACACAACGTACAGTATTCATAAGGAGCGGTGATGTGTTAGGTGTGTTTAAGTAAGTGAGGCATAGTGCATGTTACACACAATAGCTGTTGGCACTGAAAGCTAAGTCGGGCCGTGTCGATCAGAGCCCACTTCTCAGTGCACAGTTTAAAAACTGGCTTTGAACAATCCTCAGATAATCTGTCTCCATAATCCTCAATAATCAATGAGCAACAGTCTAGGAATTGTTACGTGACCGCAGCTCGGGTCAGTGACAGCTTCCTTTTACCCACTATTCGATCTGGGAGCTGATATATTTTCAGTGCCATTAAAAAACGCACCATAATCCCCAAAGGCGAGGCAACCACACAGAAAAAGTATCGTCTACAAGAACCCTGCTCCCTTTACTCACTGGAGTAACCCTTTGCCTTTCCCTGGGGCAGCCCCCGAGAACACAAAAGGACCTGGGTGTGGCCCCTAAGCTGACTTTTCCAGAGCAGAGGGATGGCTTTTCTCCTTTCTCCCCTCCTCTAGTGCAGGGGAGGGCGAACACAGGAGGCGCCAGCCAGTATTTTGGGCTGTACAAATTGCTCTGACTAATCTAGATTTTGTAACCTTCATCTGGCTCCTGACGCGGGGGAAAGCGGTAACTAAAACCTACTGCCCAAATGAGAGAGGGGCTCCTGATCTGTGCGCGCAGTGCTGGTAGCTGGCGCCTGTCTTGCCCGGGCAACTGTTCTATTTGCGCACTCACCTGCAGCGCAGCCCGCTACTTGGTGATCAAGCGCCAGGCGCTGCTGTGCTGTGCAAGGCTTTTAGCGTTATCCCTCCCTCCCTGCCTTCCAGCCGCTGCAAGGAAGCCCTCGACCCCTTGTCCTTCCCCTTTGGGTATGGAGATCCTGGAAATGGCCTCATCTGTGACTTCGGGCAGTTCTGCCGGATTAATGATGGCTGTGATCTATGGGAATAGCAACAGAGAGGGAGCCCTGAGCGTCTGTACCCTAACCAAACAACCCAGCAGTAAGGTAGAGCTTTAAAGGCTAACAAGATGAGTTATTAAGTGATGGGCTCCCGTGGGACAGCCCCCCTTCCTCAGCTCTGGAGAGTTATAACATTTCCAGTACGGCACCGGGGGTGAGTTAGGACTAGCTGATTTAAATGCACTGGGAAGGCAATTTGGCCCTTGGTTTCCTGCATCGATAGTAGCCAAGCGAGTGGGCTTATTCACACAGGGGAAAGCTGACCCTTCATGGGAGGTTCGTCTGAATGGTAGGTATCTTTGTGACTCAACGCCTACAGGTCTAGACGCCTGATATTCGCTAGCTGCTTGTCTCGCTGCGACTTCGGACAAGGCGTTTCTGTCCAAATGAGTCCTGGCCCCCGGGGTGGCAAAACCGACAAATTCAGCCTTACCCCGCGCCCCCCCCCCCCATTCACTTCAGCGGCCCGAGTGACAGCTGCAGGCGCTGGTCCTGGTCTGGAAGCTCATTCCGCGGATCTTGCTAACGGGAGGGCAGCTGCTCGCCTTCACCGCATCAGCGGCAGGAGACCTGCAAGACTGGACTGTGGTGGGGCTAGTCTCGGTTAAAAGAGAGGAGCCCTGTTCCTGAAGCTAAGGCGGCAGCTTGAGGTGTGTGGTCTGAGGCCGTGAAGGGGCAGCCACGTTCTCTCTACCAGCCGTGTGTGAAGCTGTCTCCTTTCCCTACCCGTTCTGTGCCGCTGGGTTAGCTTTAGGAGCAGCGGGAAACGCGAAAGCATCTGAACCCAGCGCTCTTGATTTCACCGCCTGGGTCCATATACTTTGCTCGGCTCTGGCTTTGCTCAGAAAACAGCGGTGAGGGCAAAGGAGAAACCCGATCCTCGCTGGAGGGGACCGCGTTCTGGGCTGCGCCCCAGGGGGCCCCACGTGAGATCTGGGTGTAAGGCGGTGAACATAGGTGCGGACGAGCAAGAAGTCCTGGGGCACCTTAGAGACTAACAGATATTTTGGAGCATAAGCTTATGCTCCAAAATATCTGTTAGTCTCTAAGGTGCCCCAGGACTTCTCGTTGTTCTCCAAGCTACAGACTAACCCGGCTACCTCTCTGATAGGCAGGGACTGTTTACTTTTCCCACCAGCTTGTTAGAAGGTTACTTTTTCACGGCTGTTTTGCTCTTTCCCTTCGGAGTGGTGGACGGTAGCAGAGTGGATGTCGAAGAGGGTGCTGTCCAAGCGATAGGGGCAGTTCGCAAGCGGCTACCACCTAACTAATCGCAGGAATAAGGGCGGGCTGTGGTCGATCACTGCAGAGCCAAGAAAACTGACTATCCTGGACATCAGCCGGTGCCCCCCGCCATAAAAAGGAAAACCAAAAAAGCCAGAACAAATGAAGGTGTGGGGCATCTGCTCAGTTAGGAAAGCTTTGAATTATCTGTTGGTTCTATGGAGAAAATAAAAATCCTCAACTGCCATCACCACTCCCGTCATAAATTATAATGATCATTGAGTTCCTGTAGGCCTCTTATCTCCTGGCACTTGAATGGAAAGACAAAATCTGTACAGCATGCCGAACTGAAAGTATCACCGGGCTTGTCAGCTGACTGGCGAAGTGAGGGGTGTTAAATCTGGAGGGGCTCTGGGTTCTCATAGCTACAGAGTCCGTGGTGCCTAGGGGCTTGTGCCTGCTTGATTTTTTTTTTCTTTTAACCTCCGGGTCGAAAAAGTTCCCTGTTTGTTTTGTGAAGAAGCAAAGCGAGCTGCTTTGCATAGCGTTTGCACCGCGCGGCAAACACTGGGAGGTGCGCGCGTTTGTTTTCAGAGCTTCGGTATGAACAATAATACTAATAGAAAAATGACTTCTCCCTGGCAGCTGCACCGCAGCTACTTCCAGCGCCTGGACCTTGAGATTCCCTGCGAGAACACTTAGCTACTGGCGCTGAGTGTTTCAGACGATTTTGGGTTTGAAGAGAACTTCCTGTCTGTCTCAAGCCTGGTTTCAGCACTCTGTGTCCTTTATACTTTTACATGTGTGTATAGCGGTTTCTATTTATAGCCCCGCGCCAATGTTCTTCCTCCAGGCCTTACTTTAAAAACAAGTTAGCATTTTCCACAAAATCATTTACCCAGTGTACTCTTGATTAAATGACTGTTAACCCTAAGGGACTAGTAGAACAATCAACATGCTTTTTCAATCACCATTCTTTCTTGTTTCTTTCTTGCTCTCTGCACCAGGGAGTCTCTCGGTGGGTCAAATCTTTGCTTTCTAAAGCAATTAAGTCATATTTTCAAAGGGAATATTAGATTAAAATGCGTCATGATTAAAGTAGACTGTACAAGGGCTGAAACGGGAGGGAAATATTTAGTGCTTGTCTGGAGATTCTATCACCTACCATCTACTCGGAATGCATTCTGTATCTTTCAGCGTGTCCGGCTCTCATGATTGCAAATAGGCCTGTTTTCAAATGGAAATAGGACTTCCAAACTGATTATGTGTATTGAATCGGAATCACTCACTAGATCCTCTTGTTTAAAATGTATTGAAGAAAGGATGATGGCTGCAGACCTCTGGAACCAGCCCCTTCTCATCTCAGGGAGGTCGATCTATTTTGCAACTTTTTGCCATTTGAGAATGTTTCAGCTGGATAATGGTGTGATTATGGTACAAGGGCGGTACGCTAACACACACATACCCCCAGCCCTCCTCCCCGCTGCTAACTCACGCACCCCTTCAACTGCCCGCCTCTCCCTAACCCCCCCAACACCCAGCACCATCCTGCTTCCCCCCATATACCCTCAGCACCCCCCCTTCAGCTACCACCCCATCGGCGGCACCAGGCCACTACCACCGCGAGCACAAACACGCAGGCGGCACCTCGACAGCACAACGGCCACACAATTGCAGACATCACCACGGCATCTGTAGCGCCCCCGTCACACCCCCTCCCCCCCAAAAAAGGACTCCAAAGCACACTGTGTCTGTCCGCACCTCTTCTAAACGCCCAGCACACAGGCGGAACGCGGTGTCCAGCTTTTCAGAGTCGGGGGCGGGGTGTGAGAGAGAGAGAGAGGGAGAGGGAGAGACCTTTGCTCACATACAATCCTGACGCCGGTTTCAACGCCGGCTCCTTCCAGGGATACTCGGTGGGAGCTTTCGAACAAGTTATATTTTCCGAAGAATAACCAATTAACATGCAGAACCTTTCAAAGAGTGAAGGTGTCTGGAACTGCCAGAAGCCGTTCAGTTTCCCCTCATGTCCATGCTTTGTGCGTGTGCCAGACATTTTAACCCCTTACACACGCACGCACGCACGCACACATTCAGAGACGAGGTGCTCTGTATCACACCCAGAAGTAACTACACGAGCAATGTAAAATATTCTTGTTATGCGGCGAGAGAGGCCGAGCTCTGCCGAGGTCCTAATTACAAAAAAATCTTGAGCACGTTCCTTTGAAAGTGCGGCTCTTTAAGGGCCAGAAACGCAGCGCAGGACGTAAATAAAAAGTTAGGAGAGACGGAGCCGGTTGCAAAATGCTGGTCGCACCTTTGCGTCTGGTTAGAATTTAAATTGCTAGAACCGGGCCAGGTAGTGCTGGTTTTACTCACACACCTGATCCCACTGGAGCCAAACCCCGCGGGAGCGCAGCAGAACTGTGTCGGTGTCACTACACATTTTAATTCCTGATAAAGTGTTACAATCGGACCCTATGTCAGCGTTAGCGTCTGAGAGATGCCAGTGCTGGGGTGGTTGTAACCTGCCCACCTTGCTTCACCGGAGCAATCACACCCTTTTTGTTCGGAAGCACAACTGGTGTGTTTATCCGGGAGCGCCACTGCCTTCTCTCTTAGCACACTCCCTGGGAAAGGGAAAGTCTGTCCGGTGCGTGAGCCGCGTTCTCCATAAACCCTTCTGCTGCCTGTAACTTCAGTACTAAACAAAGGCTGGGTTTGTTGGTGCAGACATCTTTTGCTTACATTAACCATAAACGTAGTTAAATAGGACCCCGTGTTATTAACCATAAATAATAGAAAGCACCACAGTCAGAAGAAACTATTAATTGAGCTTGCCGTTTGCATTAACAATATTAGCATTGGAGTAAAACAAATTAATTGCTTGGTGTTTTTAATTCGGGGTGTGTGTGTGTGTGTGTGTGTGTGTGTGTGTGTGTGTGTGTGTGTGTGTGTGTGTGTCTTTCTCACACACATACAGGCACACATTACCTTATAGCTATATATAACAAGGAGTAAAGGAAGCTCTCAATCTATGCTTCTGGGTTTTCCACTGTGTTTACAACAGCCCAGTCTAGAATGACTGGTCTTCTCCCTACTCCAGTTACGTTGATGAAGTAATTGAATAATTGCAATTAATATGTACCGTACCTTACACACCTCCTTTATGAGCTGAGGCTGCCTATAGATCACAATGCATTGAACTTCATTGTCCGCCCCCCCGGGGGCCACCGCACACGCGCTACTCCTGAAATCTGCCTGAACGCTCCATTGAGCGAGCAAAGACTCTGTCAGAAGAATTATTTCTTACTTTAGTGAAATTAGAACTCATGTTATTTTTAAAACGGCTCCAACTTTGGGGAAGTCAGTGACTCAACTCCTATGGGCTTAAATGGGAGCCAAGTTAAGAGTGGTATCTTTTTTAAAAAAAACTTTCCACCTGTATTTTAGCTGATCCTGAAGGCCTTCCATTTTTGCTCCGTTTGGTTTTTATTTGGGAGATAGCTGTCAGAAGAAATGAAGTCATTTTTTCCCGAGCCTACACTCAGCGCCCAGATGTTTTATGGACAACCCTTTTAAAACTCAAATGTATTCTTACGAGCTAGAAATACAGAAGTATTTTAACAATTAACCCAAAATGAATAATTTGCAATAGATGTTGGAAGGAAAAGGAAAAAAAAGGGAACTGGGGCGGGGAGAACATAGTCACATAACGATTTGCTTTTGTTGCAAAGTAACATTTATTCAGCTGGGTTCTACATGGTCCTCAGATAAACCAGCCTGTCAGAGCTGCATGCCTGCAGCTCTGTGTCTGCTGTTTATATTTTGGAAAATTCCCGTGCTAATTACTCTTTTCCTTTATTTCAATAAGATGAAACGGGTTCAGAAAGAAGAGGGAACTAAGGTGGCTCGATTTATGAGTGATTGTAATCGTCCGGTTTAATGACATTACTACCTAGCTTAAGAAATCGGCTTGTTGGGAGTGAATGACTAAAGCAAAACCGGACGCGAAAATATGGTATTTATGAGGACTTCTGCGGGGGGGCGGGGGCTTTGCCAAACAAAGCACCGAGACAAACTCCAAAAGAGCGGTGTCCTGGAGTTACATTATTAGGTCACTAACAAACTGAAATGAACTCAACCACTTCAGATGCACCTTTAATATGACACAGAAAAGTTTGTTCCTTCAGAGTTCTCAGGTGGGCGCCTGTTTGGATGGTTTTAGCACAGCATTATTCGGGAAAATTCACTTTTTCAATTAAAAAAGACCCCCAGTAAAAGTCACCAGAGCAGGGAGAGGCGCAGATCTTCCTCTTTGTTAAAGTTGTTGCATTGAAACTATGGTGGCTTAATCTCTTACATACACGTTTTTTGAATATCTCATCGATTAAGTGCTTCCCTGAGTCAAATTTCGAAGAACCATTCCAATGATAAAGCAATGTATGGGAAAATATTAGCAGTTCCGATTACTATAACACAAGAAAACTTTTAAGAGTAGCAAAAACATTAGGTAAACTAGTTCAATAGGGAGATGCAACCCACACATTGTTTAAAAAACACACGAATAGCCTCTCCGTCTGTTTGTAAAATGGAAATACATTTAAGAAAAGTATATTAGTCAATTTCACATCTTGTTGTGAATGTGAGATTTGGAACTAAACATTAAAAACTATTTAAATAGTGGCAACTACATTATAAATATTTTTTTTAAATTAAACCCCCTACTTTAGAGAAGTTTATATGTGGCAGCTGAGGTCAATGAAGTCACAATTTCTCTACTCAATTTTCCAACCGTCCACTCCTAGAACTGCTGGTTTCCATACTTTTGCAGTGGGTATAACAACGATCGAGTTGATTTTTTCCCTGAACCGAAGCTTTAAATCCAAGCTTGAATCTCACCACTAACTTTTTTCCATTTGAGGCTTTCGAAGCAGAAAAGAATTTTTAAAAAGTAGTTTAATTTCAGTTCACGACAACACATCTTACCCATTTTCTTTATTTACCCGAACTTAACCAGGGAGCCTCAGAGAAAAAAAAAAAAAGACATAATATAGAAAGCTTTGACCTTACCTGATCCCTAACGTGCTTGCGGGCAGACAACCAGATCTCATTTCGTGTCAATCACCAATTTGCCACAGAAGATAATATTTCTATCTTGGCACCCATTTGATACATATATACAACATTCATGTACGGGCTGGGGGAGGGGGAGGTTTCGATGGGAATCATAAGAGGAACAGCTGGTCAGAGAGAAAGCTCATGTTAACTTTGCGCCAACCATTGCCGTGAAAGGCTGGAAATTCTTCAGTGTTTACCTCCAGGTTCCCTTTGTACAAGCAGTCGCCAGGAGTCGTTAGGATAGAGCACGCTCCCCCGCGAGGCCCTGGTACCTGCAGTCTGCAATAAAAGGCCCCTGGCACTTTTTGTGGGGCAACTTCTCTGGGTGTCATGTTAGACCCGCCTCAGGTTACACCGTTTGGGAGCTGCGCTTTCAGCAGCTAACTGCAGGAGGACCTGCGACTGCCTCCTGAACTCAAAGGCAGGCAAGAGACGGCTAGCTCAGCATCCCGGCTGCTTCTTTCGCGTGTGTAACAAGAATTCCTGCACTGCTCGGGGAATAGAGCCGTAAGCCTGGCTCACACCCCAAGCCTGGAGATCCTTCTCACCGGGTTTCTTTCCGAGACTCCTCAGCTACCGTGGTAAAAGGCTGTTGGTTTGAAATAAAAATGCGTTGATACCTAAGAGCAACCATGGCGAAACTCTGATTTTTTTCCCCCAGCCTGCTGTGCCACTACATCCACACTTCATGGCACTCAAGCATGAACTCCTATTTACAGCAGAGGAAAAATGCCCTCAGCAAATCTCCTACATCTATAGGCAGTGCCAGGGCGGGGAAGCAGGAGGAGGCAATAGCCGTTCTTTATTCCTGCTCTTGAATGACAAAATACATATATGGCGCCCGTGGTCTGATTTCTGTATGTGATCGGAGAAGTTCGGAAATGTGGTTTCAAGATTTTCATCATTGCTTTAGCTTTCCCCCACCCGCCTTGGTAACTCCCCATTCCTCGAGTTCGGCCCTGATTAACAAGCGACTGAAAAGCAGCGCCTGGGAAGGTGCAGGGGTTTTCACAGTAGCCTATATTTTAATTTAGGAAAGCTATAGGGTGGCAAATCCCATGAGTCGGCGCAAGGGAAATTTCCGATGTAAATGTTTTTAAAAGTCATTGGAATATCTTGATCTTAATGAAGACTTAACTGGCTGTGCAAAGCTATGGTAAAGGGCAATAATACGGTGTCATTAAAAAAAACCCTCTATAAATTTGTTAAAGAGGCAGTTTGTTTGCATTTCTCCTGATTGATATGTAAATACAGTTGGAATTGTGTTTGCCTGGTCTCTAGTGCTTTATAAAGAGATGAATTCACCTTTCTGTGGCGCAAGTAAACAGACTTTAAACTAAGCCGACATCAGACAAAGTGGAAACGAGTTTATTTAATCGAAACTAAATTTAGTTTAAGAAAGATAAGCCAGTGTACATAATAATCCATTACAGTAATTACACCCACCACCAAATATGTGCTTATGAGGTTGTCTGGATACAGCAACATTCATTTATTGCCCAAAGTCTATTACGTTAAGTCTCTAGCTGGTTCCACACTAAACCTGCCCGTTGTGTTTCTTCCTAGCATGAAAATAGTTCAGAATTTGCAGTTAAGCTCAACTCTCCTCGCGTTTGAAAATTACCTGTTTGGGGAAGGACTCTGCACTAAAGCCCCGGGGAGAGGAAATGTCACGCTCAGCAGCACAGTTCACCCCTTCAGCGGGTGTTTCAAAAGTGGGAGCGAGGGAAGAGACCTATTCACACATGGGCTGCTGCCCAGACCTCGCACCGATTCCCCTGGGACAAGAACCTACGAGCCGAAGTGTAACCCTCAAAAGAAATTCCAACCGAGCGCTCCGCGTGTCTGTTCCGCGCCAGCACCGAGCGCTCCGCGTGGGGCCTCTGACTGCCGCCAGCTGGGACGCGGAGCTGAAATGAATAGTCTCACTCAAGGGGGGGGGGGGGATGAAATGTGTCCTAGCCCATTCCTTAACCTGGCTCTCTCACCCGAGGGAATGCTACACAGACGGAGGGGCTGGAAATCCCGCTGGCGCACGTGATGGTTTCCAGTTTAAAAGAAGGATCCGATCCTCTTTTCCCTGCGCCTCCTTTTCCTTCCCCGCGCTCTTGGACTACCACCCGGCGCTGGTCCCTAAGCCGCAGAGCTGTTTGTTTCCACTCCCGGCTAGGTCCCTCCTCGGCCCGGCTCGGCAGCGGGACCTTTGCTCAGGCTCTTCCGGCCGCGGCTCAGTTACCAGAGTTGTTTCCGCCTTTGGATTTGGAAACCGTGCGGGGGGGGGGTGGGGGGGGGAGACCAGGCGAAGGGCGCGCTGGAGAATGTGAGCCCGGAGCTCGTAGGCGGCCGCCAGAGGGTACCTTTGGCTGGGCAGGGATGCTCGCGGCAGGGCTAATGCACTGGCCCCGACGCTTGTGAATTAAACGTCTTGCTGGCTCGTCCGTGGAAAGCAACCGCGCAGCGTTTACTTGGTCTGTTGACGCCGAAGCCAACGCTGCCTCCCTCGCCAGTCCCCGAGCGTCTCCATCGCTCGCAAACGCGCGCGTATTTCTCAGCCACGCGCGCAGCCCCCGTCTCTTCCCAGCCTCGACCAGCGGCCCCCCCCCCCCCCCCCAAGCCTAAGGCCACCTGCCTTCGACCCCAAAGGCGCCCGCAGCAAAGGAGCCGGCCGGTCGGTAAGGCTGAAAGCTGCCGGACAGACGGCCCGGAGGCCCGCGCGCCTGGCGGGGGGGGCAAGTACATTGGCGAAAGAAAGTTCGTTCAAACCACACGCCGTGCGCAATAGAGTGTGGTTTTATTTGGCTTATAAATAAGGTGACTGGGCTCCCCTTAAAACACAGGTACCCAGGAAAGCCCGGGAGGAGTGAACGGGGTACAAGTTATTACCCCGGGCTGGCCGCGAAACGGCTGCGTTTCCTGCCTTGCCAGTGGGTCCCTGGCTAGTTCGTGTCCAAGAACCACAAGCATTTACCTTCGCTTAAAACCCTTCGGAGAACCCAGGGGCTGCTTCTGGGCTACCGGCCTTTCTCTATGAACAGCCCTCTGCTGTGGGCCCTACCCTGACGTCCGGCTAAGCCATTCCGACTGGCCTCTTGCATTAGACAAAGCGGGAGTCTAGCGATCGGGTAACGCTTCAAAGCATGGGCCTGATCCTGCTTCCCAGTGAAACCAGTGGGCCCGATCCCCATTGACTTCCATGGGGGCAAGAGCGAGGTCTTTTTGCTGCCAGGCTTTCTGAGAAGCCCCCTTTGTTTTCTGGGGCTGGGGTGGAGGGGGAGAGATGCGAGAGGGGGGCAAAGAAAAATAATAAGGAAGAATATTTGTAATGTGTTTATAATTTATTAGAAGCTTCTTAGGAACTATATTTAAGCCAAATATCTACATAAGTTTACAACAGAAATAGGAGACGTGCGGAAAGAACAAACTGCCAGAGGGTTTACGCGGCTCGTTCAATGTCCATTAAAAAAAGGTCGGGTGTGTTTTGGTTCGATTTGGTTGATTGAATTTTTTTTCTTTACAACAAAATATGCAGGTGCCTAAAAACTATGGGTTTAGTCCAACTTTTGACAGCATTATACAGCTACAAGTTCACATCAAAAGTAAAGGGCGGCGGGGAGGAGGCCAAGCTGTGACGAATCAAATCTCCATCCGCGGGCCTTGGTGGCTGGGGGAGAAAAAAAAGGGGGGGTGTTTCCTTTTGTCTGGGCGACGCTAGTGGTTTTTGGGGGGACGCCCAGCTCCCCGCTTCAGAAATCTCTATATTTACATGCAAGTCCTATTCGCTGGCAAAGGGTACACTGGAAATCCAAGCCTCCGGAGCAGGGCCCTTGGCGGTCTCCATTCTGCAACCGCTCCGTGATTTTATTGTCAATTACCCATTTCACCGCCTGAAAGTCTCTCTCTCTCCCTCTCTCTCTCTCTCTCTCTCTCTCTCTGCTAGGGGTTCCTCAAAGAACCGCTGGTTTGAAAAATAAAACTAAAATAAAATAATAACCCCCCCCACCCCATGGTTTGCACAGGACAGATTGATTGGTGGGACTGGGGACATCTGAGCTTTTCCAGGGGAAAAAAAAAACATCCTTTCACCAGGTCCTACCGTAGAGCAAGGTAGAGCAGGACATGGCGGTGCCATAGTCAGAACTGGAAGAGTTTAAGTGAGCCAAGCTGGAGACCTGGCTCTGGAGCGAGGCCGGGCTGGCCGAGTGCTGTCCCATGTCCGGAGACTGCCCCGCACTGTTTGTCTGGTGGTTCTGATGCTGGCCCAGGTTGCTGCCGTTGGCCGCCCCCGTGATGGCGGTGGGCGCCTGCTGCGGGTGGCTCTGCAGGGCTGCGGTGGGGGTGTTGGAGCCCGCCTGGCACGGCTTGCCATCCTTCACCAGCACGGGCACGGCCACGCGCCGGGGCGACTGCTGCTGCTGGCAGGAGCCGCTGTCCTGCTGCAGCTGCTGCTGGGCGGCTTTGTCCTTGGCCTGGCGCTTCATCTTGTAGCGGTGGTTCTGGAACCAGATCTTGACCTGGGTCGGCGTCAGATGGATCATGCTGGCCAGGTGCTCTCGCTCCGGCGCCGAGAGGTATTTCTGCTGCTTGAAGCGTCTCTCCAGTTCGTACACCTGCGCCTGGGAGAAGAGGACCCTGCGCTTCCGCCGCGGCGTGCTCTGGAGTGGGGCCATGCTCTTGCTCACGTCCCCCAGCGAGCTCAGGCTGCCCATGCCGCCCATGTTCATCCCCGACGACGGCCCCATGAAGCGGGATACTGAAACCGAGAAGAGCGCACGTTTTAACGCCCCGGGTTCGAGACCCGGCGCTGGCGGGGCGTTCGTTCACAGCGCCGAGAGCCTCGCCCGGATCAAGCCCCTTCCCCATTCAAATCCACCTGGCGCCTGCCTCCGCCGGGGACACTTGGACTGGCCCAGCCCCGAGCCCGGAGAACTGTGCGCGCCTGGCCCGGGACAAGTGCGACAGAGATTTGGGCTCCTTCCTCTGGCCGCTTCGCCGCAGGTTCATGGCGCCCACGGGGCAAGCCCCTGGAGTCCCCTCTTTCGGGCTGGCAGAGCTGGGACGGCCCCGGGCCCGCAGCCCCGGGCTAGTCGAGTTCCCACCCGCGGGCGCGGCTCGCCTCCCTTTCCAGCCGCGAGGAAAGCAGCGCGCAGCCCCGTGCTCCCGAGAGCCTGGATCCCCCCTGCCGCCACCGGGCAGGCGGCTCCCCGAGCTGGGCTGAGGCTGTGGGGGGCCGCAAGTAGCCCGATGTGTCGATTCAGTTGCGGGCTGGGAGGGAGCCTGGATCTATTTCACCGCGTCTCTAGCCCCCGTGGGCACGGTTCCCTTCTCCGCCGCCCTTGGGTGCGCGGTTGATCGCAGCGGTCTGGGGCAGGGACCCCCCACAAGACACAGCCCCCCCCCGAAGCTCGCCTCCCCTCCAGCAAAATCGCCCCGATCGAGGGTCCTTCCCCCCCGGGGGGTCCCCTTGCGGCAAGGCGAGAGCCCCCCGCCAGCCTGGGGAGGGGGGTCCGGAGAACGAGGGACGGGGGACGCAGGAAGGGGTTAAACCGGACAGGATCCCGGGAAACCAAAAAACCCCTCTCGCGCCCGGCCGTGCCGCCGTCCAGCCCTTCAAGCCCCTTTCCCCCCCTGTCCTCCCGCACCGCAGCCGAGCCGCTCCCTCCCGGGGGCCGGATCCCCCTGGCTGGGGCCAGCAACTTCCCTGGGGCCGACTTACTGGTCGAGAAGCGCGGATCCGGGTTGGCCCCGTACCACCCCGGGGCCGAAGCGCTGTTCCGCATGGTCTCCTGGTACGGGGGCAGCTCCCCCATGTTGCCTAGGTTGCCGTTGCAGTATCCCCCCATCGTGGGATGGGAGAGCTGGGGGACGGCCGCCGCGGTCATATGGTAGGCGGCAGTCACGGTCCCGTTGTGGCCCATGGGGTGCTGCTGCATGGCTGGCTGGCCGCCCTGCGTCTGCCTGTAGGCTGCCAAAGGAGCCCCCAGGCTGCTCGCCTCCATGCCCACTTTCTTGTAGCTTTCCTCCAGGGGACTCAAGATGTCAGACACTGAGAAGGGAGTCGTATGCTTGGGGCTCATCGACATGATTCGGCGGCTGGAAGGAAGGAAAAAAAAAAAGGGGGGAAGGGGAGGCAAAGCTTTTTTTTTTTTTTTTTTTGCCAAATATTCTGGTGGTGCCGGAGCGCCGAGCTTGTTGGCTGTACACGTAACCGAGTGGACGAAGTCCGCCTTAATTGGATTGAGTGGAGGCTCAGGGCTGCCTTCCGTTTGTTTTAGCCAGACGCCAGGTTTTAGGCTGCCACCAGAGGCGGGGCGTAGGCGCTAAAGCAACAAGACAATAGAAGCCTACATCTTGCCCGAGATAATTAGCTGACATGCTGTTGACAAGGTAAACACCTTGGAGCTGGGCTCGCCGGGGCGCGAGGGGCTTGTTTGAAGCCCCCGGGAGCGCGAGGTGTTTTATTTTACTCCCCCGGGGGGCGGCAGCGCTCCGGGCGGGGGCAGGCCGGGGGAGTTTAAAAGACCGAGGGGCTGAGTTGCGGAGAACTGAGCTCCACTTGCACCCCGGCCCCAGCCCCGGGGAGCCCAGGCTCTGGAGAGCAGAGCGCCCCGAAACAAAGACCCCCCCCCCGCTAAAGGCAGGGACGCAGCTCTCCTGCGACAGACCGAGGCTCCAGCGTTCCTCTGCGGCCACCCTTTGCCCCAGGGGCATTGCCCAGTGCCAGCGGCCCCCGAGAGTGGATCCGAGGGATGGCCCGATTAGCCGGTAGCTTGCAAAGTAACAAGAAGTCCTGAGGCACCTTAGAGACTAACAAACACTTTGGCGCCCAAGCTTGTGCTCCCAAAGCCTGGCCGGCCGGCTAGGCAACAGCTCCTGCGCTGCAGCAACCTTGCAAGGGAGGTTTCCCGAGCCTCGCGCGGCCCTAATAAGACGGCTTGAAATGCAGCCCCACAAGCAGCGCCTCCTTCCTCAACGGGAAAGCCTAAGCTCGTCCGGCCTAGCTTAGACTTTGCAAAGGCGCGCGCGGAAGGGATCGCACAGGGGGCCAGAGCCACACAGCCGGGCGAAAAATGCCTTAAACCAAAGGTCGGGGGTCAGTTTCTAACAGGAGCTGGGTCGCAGCACCTCTGATGGTTTCTAAGGTTATTTAGGAATGAGAGAAGCTAGGGCTGGAAAAGCCCTACCAGGTGACCTGGGCCATCTTCCCGCCAATGGCGGTTTGGTGCCTTGATTTTCTTCCAAATATTTTGCCCAGGCTAGTTTGAAAGAAACGTTAGAATTGATTAATATTAGCGCACATTTATGTCTCCACTTGCTAAGGTGACTCCGGTTATTGCTGAGACGTTAAAGGGCTCTTCCAAGTTTTTACAGTAACTCCAACCCCCACTTTTCAGTGTCTCACCGGATCTCCAGGAAATACCTCCCAGGAGTGTTAGCACACCGGCCCAAAGGACTGGCAGCTAATTTAGGAAAAGGATGGTCTGAATATTCAGACCATGGCAGCAACGGTGCTGTTAAGCGAGTGACTTGATCTGAAGCACCCACTAACTATTTTCTCATTGCTCTTGTGAGGATGTTTGTGCTCGGCGTGTTCCTGCTCCAAAAAGGCCAAAGTGCCCTTGCTACCCGGGAATAACTAAATATCTTTGTCTAAAGTGGCAGCATAAATGGCCAGTCGCTTTGTGACTGCGCCTGATATTAGCGCACAAGGATCATTTTCCTTCAATTGGGAGACTCTCATTCAATAGGCGAGGAGAACCCGCTTAGGAGAAAGTAGGTTCCCGTATGAGAATGAGCATCCTTCAAGGCTAAGCCGGAGCTTTGATCAGCCTGCAGAGCCCTGCAAGAGGTGAGCTTTTCTACACCAGGGAGCTTCTCTCCAGCCAGGTCCTCAGTTCCTCTGGATCACGACTGCTTCCTTGTGTCGCCCCTAGCAACTGTGGGTAGGAACGCGTCTGCTATGGGGGCGTCCCGTTTTCTGTCCCACGTCCCTGGCGCTTCTCGGAGCGTTTCCTTCCGGGCTTTGCCCGGGGATAATTGCATTGCTTGGTCATTTTTGCAAGTTTCTTTCAACGCTGACGTTCATGAGCACAGTCAGTTACAAATTCCCAAGTTGTCTTGCCGGATTGCCCACTTATATTTCGCGCGAGTTTTCCCACGCGAGAAAAAGACCAGGACACACAAGCATATGGACAAATGCTAATCCTGCCACATAAGCAGGGAAACCCTAAGATATTTCACAAGGAGCTAAGACAGAGCCTTGCAAACAACTAAATCATTACCGGCGCCGTGATGGCAAAACGTTATGGCGGGGGATAGGGGCAAGGGTTCTGTTCCAGTTCAGGATATTACCTGTGAGTCTGACACGCCTAAAATCCTCCTGATTTTGCCTTTCCTAGGAGATTGCGGTGGAACCTGTATCTTTCCGCGGAACGGCCCCTTCCCTAGAGGTGCTCGTTCTGCCCATGGACGAGAGACGCCGGACTTGGCGCCTGTGTGCTTTTTGAATGCATTACCCTGATTTCCTTGGCAAAACTTTTGTGGTTAACCATTCGCTTTTGTCTCCCGTTCGGCTGACGGCCTCCGAGTGTTCCTCAGGGAGATTAACCCGATCACCGCGGGGCCGGCTTTGGGCTGGCTCCGGGGAGGGAAAATTGGTGTGATGGTTTCCGGCGTCCTGCGTCTCCGATCGCACCAAAGGGATTGTCACTTAGTTGACCTCCCCCCACCAGACCCCGCCATGGATGCCTGGCACATACTTTTCAGCGCAAAGAGTGACCCTGGTGCGATGCTACCCCGGGCGCCGCTTCCCCCACGTGCATTGCCCCGGGGGGCGGTCAGTCTCCGGTGCCACTCGGAAGAAAGTTGGGGGACTTGGCTGGCTGCTTTTTAAACCTCCTTTCTCACCGGCAGAGCAGAGCAGAGCCGAGCCCAGCCTGTCTACCCGCCCGTTCTATGACTCGGGGCTCTGCCGGCTAACGCGCTCCGGCGAACGGGAAACTGCTCAGGAGGAGGAGGAGGAGGAGGAAATGTATTTCGCCTGCTGGAAGCATATTCAGGAGATCCCCAGCGTCTGCGCCCCGCGTTTGCTGAGCGCTCGCTTCCCTGCGGCTCCGCCGACGGCTCTGCAACTGCTTCTGAGCCCGCACAATCCGCTTGGTGACACTCGAGAGGAGGGGGAAGGGGAGACTTCGCCAGCCGCACGGTGCCCAGCCCCGGGCAAAGGGTGCCACCCAACCCGCGGCGCCTTGTCGCGGCAGCTGGAGCGCGGCGGCTGGGAACTCCAGGAGCAGCTTTCCCAAGCGCGCCCCGGGCGCTCCACTTTTCCCCAGGGCTTTCTTAAAACGCGCCCCGCACCTCACATGGGAGTCAGACCAGCTGGTACGGGGAGAGTCAACCAAGAAGCTGGGGAGGGGGGAAGCAGGATTCCCCCACATTTCTCTGCACGGGGTCTGCGCTTCTCGGGGTCCGGTTTGGCCGCTGCGGCCTCGTTTGGACGCAGACACAGAGGCGGGGGTGTCTCACTTTTAACAAGGAATATGAAAGCGCGTCACCGCTTTGCAGGGTTTTTTTTTTGGCACTCGAGTTTCAATGGGACTCCTCGCGTGCTGACCCGTAAGCACGTGCGCAAATGCTGGGGGGGGGGGCGGGGGGGGCATCAGACGAGTCCCAGGCTTGCAGCCAAAGGGAGGGGACCGGCTTCCAGACGGGGGGCGGCTTTCTCCGCCCGGGGGCTTGAAGTCACAACGCGAAAAATAAGTCAAAGGCGCCTGCCTAAGTCCCAGCTGTAATTGCCAAGGCGGGCGCTGTCTGTGTGAGCGCAAGACAGTTGCCTGCCCTTCGGGCTGCAAAGCCACCGGCACACCTCATCCGATCTCTCCACCTGCTCCTGAATGACGGGCGGCACCGCCCTGCGGGCACGTCTGCCGTGAAATCAACCAGAATCCTGTGGCACCTGATAGACTAACAGATTTTGGAGCATAGGATCCATGAGGCCATGCACCTGAGGAAGCGGCTCTTTGCCCGGGAAAGCTGATGCTGCAAAAACCTGCTAGTCTATCAGGTGCCACAGGACTCCTTCTTTTTGCGGATAAAGCCTAACAGGGCTATCCCTGACATTTATCTTCTATTAAACGTCCTTTGCCTGTGGCAGGCGCTTTAAGTTAGCGCTAGATTCATGGCTTAGGGGTGGTCGGCTGGTCCGAGTCAACCCATGAGCAAGTAGAAGGGCGGTAGCTTGTTTGCCCCCCCAACCCCAGGTAACATTCTCCGAAGATGAATAAAAATAATTACTCTTCCAGCATACCCAGTGGCAGGACATAGGCAACCACTGCCAACATATAGCCCGGTGCGGTGTACTGGAGTGGGAGGTTAGCGCCGAAAGGGTCCGTCGACGCAGGGTTCCCTTTCCGCTGGGAGTTTGGTGCCGTTCAGGTAACCTGGCTGAGGTGAAGAGTTCAGAAGACAGGTACCAGGGAGACCCACGCTGTAGCGGGATCGGAGGGGTAGCGTGTTAATCTGTATCCGCAAAAGCACCCAGAAGTCCTGAGGCACTTTAGAGGCCAACATCATTTGGAGCACAAAGTTTCGTGCGCCAAGAGCCGCCGGGTCAGACGCCCGCTTTTGACATGTATCTGACGCAGCGGGTCTTGGCCCCCGAAAGTTTATGCTCCAAAATCTGCTAGCCCCTAAGGTGCCCCAGGACTTCTCCTTGTTTATGGCTTAGAAGCAACTTCCTGTTAATATATTGCCTACTGGTTAGATTGTCCTCCCGCAGCCCAGATGGCTGAGCAAATTTAACAGGTACAGCAGGGAAGAAACACAGCGGTGCGAGCAGGAGAGCTGCTCTGGAGAGGTGACGTGAGGGGAAGGGATGGGATGTCCGCACAAGTCCAGGTTATTTCCCAGGCCCAGGCCTTGCAAATCCCCTGGGGAAACGGGACTGCCCTGATGGGAGGGGAGATTCCCACTGCACTGGCTAGTGCAGCGGGAGGGGAGAAGGTCCGGGGGGTGGAAGAGGACGAGCCGAGCCCCCGGGGGTTGAAAACGCGTCCACCTCCCAGGGTTAGAGGCTGCTTGCGGAAAGGATCTTCCACGAGCCTGGGCCCTGGGGGCCTCTCGGGGGCAGGCTCCGCAGAGAACCCGGGGCCTTCTAGCTGCTCTGGCCGAGTGGAGGGGCCCTTGGCCCGGTCCTTCAGGCGCCGGGCTGGTTACAGGCTCTCCGCCTGGCCCACTCTCTGCCCCGGCCATGCCCAGAGACCGCAGCCGGGACACGGCTGCTGGTGCCGCGTGGGCGGTGAAGGGCCAGCGGACACCCCTTTCTCTGCACGGCGCTGCGCCGAGGGGAGGGAGCCCCCGGCCAGGCCGGCTCTCTGCGCCCGGAGAGAGGGCGAGTGGAGGGGCTGCGGGTGGCAGTGGCGGGGGATTTGGATGCAAACTGCATTTCTGGCTCCCCTCCGGCCCCTGCCATTGCCGAGCCCTTTCCGCGCCCGCCCTCCCCAGTGCCACGCTGGGGGCGGGGGCACCCTGCAGCCCGGCTCCGGGAGGCGCGGGGCTGGAGCGGACAGCCAGGGACCCCCCAGCGGGACCGGAACGCCGAGGAGATCTGCTGGGCCACCCCCCACGGCCGAACCTCCGAGGCTCAGACTCGGGCTGCGGCCGGGAACAGCTCCCCGGGAGTGCTGCCTGCAGGGCGGGGCGGGGGAGCGCGGCCAGGGGGCGCCCTTCGCTGGGAGCGTTGGGCGGACGCACCGCGGGAGGCGCCGCTTGACTCGCCCGCTCGCGGCGGCAGGGCTGCTCCGGGGCAGCGGGGGCGCTTGGCCTCGGGGCTGCTCCGTCCAAGGCTCGGGGGCGGAAGGGATCCGCCCGCCTCAGGCCATGAGCCGCATGGGGAGTAGCGGGAGCAGGTTCCGTCTATCCGCCTCCTCCCGCTGGGCGCCCGGCCGCGCCCGCCGGTGGGATGAGACCGGCGCCAGCCACTGCGGGGTCGCGCCTCGCCCGGGCGCGGCTGGTTCAGCTGCCCAGTTAGCATCCGGCAGGCCAAGGACCCGCCCCTGCCTGCCCGCGCAGCCCCGAGGCCGCCTCCCGCCCCGGGGCGCTGCGGTTTCCCTCCCCCCGGCCAGTCCGCCGTCACTTGCTTCCCCGCCCTGCTGCGGGGGCTGGGCCCGGCAGCCGCAGAGCCCCGGAGGGTTTGATCCTCCCCTGGGCATGTTGTACTCTCCCCTGGGGACGCTGGCCCCGGCCTGGAGCAGCGTGGAGTTGGGGGGAGGGCAGCTCGGTGGCTGGAGCATTGGCCGGCTCAAGCCAGGCCTGGCAGCTCGATCCTTGAGGGGGCCATTCAGGGATCTGGGGGGAAGTAGATATATTAACGCAGGGGAGATCCGCATCTCCGAGAGCTGGAAGGGGCCTCAGCAGCTCGTCAAGTTCAGTCTCTTGCCCTCTGGGCAGGACCAGGCACCTTCCTTGGATTTTCCCCCCTCCTTGTCCCAGATCCCCCTCAAGGACTGAGCTCCCAAGCCTGGGCGTAGCAGGCCAATGCTCAGACCACCGGCGCTGGCGCCCGCCCGAAGGGCAGCGCGCTGGCCTCCCTGACCTCCCGAGCTCCCTTCCAGCTCTCCGAGATACGCGCGCGCGTGTGTGTGTCTCCGCACACAACCTAAACCCGCGGCACTGCCGCTCGCGGGGCTTGACTGCTGTTGTCACAGAAGCTAAACTGAAGTCCCAGTCGGACCCGGCAACGCTCCTCCTCCGGATCGCGCAGCCCTGGCTCAGGACACTCAGCTCCCGGCCCAGCATCAAAGAGCGCTGGCTGCCCGCTGGAGCGCCTCGGAGCCTCCCCAGCAACGCTCCAGGGACCCCTGCGAACTCCCCCGCGGGGCCGTGTAGTCAGGTCCTTCTGCACCAGCCTCGAGCACTGGCTCCGCCCTGGACTCCTCCCGGCCAACCCGCCAGACAGGGGTCCCGTGCGCCCCGGGGGCTGCCGGGAGCTTTGCGCTGAGGTTTCGCTGCGGGGCAGGACGGCGGCTGCGCTTGCGCTCAGGCGCGCTGAATGGGACCTGGGCTTTTGCGACCCGCTCAGAGGACGGTGGCGAAGAATTGTCTGTTTCTCTCGGGCGCTTGGGAGGCCTGCGAGCTGCAACAGCCGCTGCTGGCCGCCGGGAGCACCGCAGCCGCCGGAGGGGGGCAGGCAGAGCCCTCCCTTGACCCTCCCTCAAATACATTTCGCTGAACAGGTGCTTTGCATTGTACACAGGGGTCACAATTTGGTTCCCTGTGTCTCAGCCCCCGGTTTTCCCTTTAAACCCTCCAGACACAAATTACAGCAGGCCGCCCTGTGGCACCTTACAGCCTAACCCATTGATTAGGTCATGAGCTTTCCCGACTTGCAGCCCCAAAAGCTCATGGCCTTATCAAGGGCTTGGGCTCCAAGGTGCCACAGGGCTGCGAGCTGTTCTTCAACTTACAGACTAACAAGGCTCCTCCTCAGAAGCAAACTGTGACTCAACGTGAAAGTCAGGAAACAATTTTGATCAGTTCTTAGGTCTAATTACCCTAATGCCGACACTTTGCCTTGCTCCAGGCTGGGTATTTCTCCTGCTGTCTAGGGAAGGGCTAACTCCTTTTAATTTAGATGCTTTCAACGCTCTTGCATATAAATAGCTCAGCTGCCAAAACAGTTGCCTTTTCCAAAAAGTGTCTGGTCCCGGCCAGCCCAAGGAGCTGAAAGAGGAGGGGGCTGTTAATCTCTGAGTAACTAAGGTTTGTTCCCAATGTTCATGTTTGCAAGCCAGTAAAATAGTCTCAAAATGCCCTCCTGGTAAATTCAGGCTGCGGAAATATAGCTTAAAACCCGTCCTGCCTAGGAGTGGATTTCCTTGCATCCCCCTTTGTGGCTGTACATGTGAAGCCATGCACCTGCTTTGCTGTTCCTGCCACATGACATGAGGGAATGCACCTCCCCACTCCCTAGGTGGCCAGCGTTTTAGCATTTCCTGTTGCAGTCAGAGAGGGACTAACAGGAGGGAGTTTTGAGAGAGGAGTTTAGAGGGGGAGCTTAGAGGGAGCTAGTTACTACTTCAGGTGTAAGAGGCAGCATCATCCCCAACTGCTCGCTGGAGCTGAGGGGCCTGCTGCAGCATGAGGAGAAGGCGGGGTGAGATCGAGGGATGTCAGTGGTGGGCAAGTGGTTTGGGGGCGTTTGGTACGGCTGTGAGGATGGCAGCACCCACGGAGGCTGCTTGCGGCGTGCTGGCCCAGATTGCACGGCTTCCAGGCCCAGTCCTGCTCTCCCTGCATGCACGCGCCGCACCACATCTGTGGGCCTCCAGGGACAGCCGTAGCCAGACGAAGAGTTGGTAGCTTTGGCTGCGACCCAGGGTGCGGCTGGGCTGCGAGATTGGCGCCTTCCTGGAGGACGTGGGGCCGCAGCAGCATGTGGCCAAGTGCGGAGAGGCCAGGGGAAGGGGGACCTGGGGGCAACGAGAATTGATAGGGGGCAGTGTGGTGCAGTTGGGAGACATGAGAGTGGATGAGGGGAAAAGGGGACAGGGAGGGAGGATCTGGGGGGGTGATGGTAGCCGATGAGAGGCAGAGGGGTGGGGAGGAGGGTCCTGGGGAGGCGAGGTGGTCGTCACGGGGACCTTGGGGACATGTGGCGCCAGGGAGGTGCAAGAGGTAGTGGGACCATACCCATGTTCTCCATGCCCCACTGCCTTGTGGGTTGTCCTGGAAAGGAGCAAGGCTAAGGGAGTAAACCCTGACAGAAAATCCAGAGGGGAGTCCTAAGGCGGTTCTGTGCCAGCTTCTGGCATTGACCCAGAAACTTCTGCAGCTGAGCTGGTACCAGACGTAGAGGTTATCCTCTCCTTTGGACTATATCAGTAAAGCCGAGAGGGGAACACTGGTGTCTGGGCAGCCCAGGGTCCCAATAATTACCCAAGCTCATGCCTGGAGAGGTACTCCAGCATCGCTAACAGCGTTGAACCAACATGGGAGGTAACAGATGCCGGTTATAAGCTCTTGCTCGATTGGCATAGAGAATGAGCGCCAGGGGTTGCCTCCAACAGGGGGAGAGATCGTCACATCTCACTGGACAGTCACCGCCAGCCTCAAGCTGGGCAGTCCCCAGCCAATAGGGTACTGTCCTGCCACAGTTCACCTGCCTCACAGGGTGCGTAAGGCTAAAGGTTCCCAAACCTGACAAGTGACCTGAAAGCTGAGCACCAGGCAAACCAATAAGAAAATCAAAAAGAAAAGGAAACCATCACAGTTTTAAGCTTGCTTGCTGGAATGTGCGGACCATGCTGACAGGTCTGACTGAAGATCTTCAGGACATCAGCGACACCTGAAAGACCGCTGTCATCAATAAGGAACTGAAGAGGCTCCAAGTTGATATTGCTGCTCTGCAAGAGACACGTCTTGCAGATTCAGCACCTCTAAAGGAAAAGGACTACACCTTTTTCTGGCAGGGTAAAGCCCAAGAAGAACCCAAGGAGCAGGGTGTTGGCTTCGCCATCAGAAACACCCTTCTACAAATGGTGGAATTAGTCATGGGTGGATCAGAAAGACTCCTTCAGGTCATACTTCAAACTTGCGCCAGTCCTGTCCACCTGATCAGCGCTTACGCTCCAACCCTGTATGCTGCACCGGAAGTAAAAGACAAGTTTTATGACATGCTTAGTGCTGCCATAGCGCAAATACCTGCTCGCGAACAACTGTACATTCTGGGTGACTTCAATGCGAGAGTTGGAGCCGATCGTGACTCGTGGCCTTCCTGCTTAGGCCACTTTGGTGTGGGAAAAATGAATGAAAATGGTCAGCGTCTTCTTGAACTTTGCACGTATCACAATCTGTGCATCACAAACACATTTTTCCAAACCAGCCCACAGCACAGAGTGTCATGGAGACACCCACGCTCAAAACACTGGCATCAACTAGACGTGGTCATAGCTAGACATGATAACCTCAGAAACGTCCTTCTGACACGCAGCTGTCATAGTGCTGACTGCGATACAGATCACTTGCTAGTTTGCTCCAAACTCAAGGTGATTCCCAAGAAGCTGTACCGCTCTAAACCAACTGGAAGGCCCCGCATCGATGCCAGAAAGACGGCTAACTTGGAGAGAGCTGAAAAGTTCAGCGCGACCCTCGAGGAGAATCTGCTCAGCAACCCTGGGGGTGCCAATGTGACAGCCAGATGGCAGCATCTGAGGGATACAATGTACGACACGGCCTTGTCAGTGTTTGGAAGAAGAGCTAGAAACACAAATGACTGGTTCGAAGCTAACTCCGATGAGATGATTCCAGCCATCGAAAAAAAGTGCGCTGCGCTCCTGGGGTACAAACGTTCACTGAGCCAGAATACCCTGCAAGTGCTCAGAGCAGCCAGAAAAACAGTACAGCAGACGGCCAGGCGCTGTGCCAACAACTACTGGCTCGAGCTATGCAGCAGCATCCAGACCAGTGCTGACTTTGGTAACCTCAGGGGAATGTACGAGAGCATCAAGAAGGCATTAGGACCCACCCAGAACAAGATGGCACCTCTGAAATCCAAATCTGGTGAAGTCATCACTGACAAAGCCAAACAGATGGAGCGCTGGGTCGAGCACTACTCCGAGCTGTAGTCACGCAAGAACATTGTGGTCGAGACAGCCCTTGATGCTGTCAAACTCCTACCAGTAATGGACGAACTGGACCAGGAACCAACTGTGGATGAACTGAAGAGAGCCATCGACAACATTGCAGTAGGAAAGGCCGCTGGCCAGGATGGTATACCACCAGAGGTAATCAAGTGTGCCACAGACACTCTCCTGGAACCCCTACATGAGCTACTGTGCCTGTGCTGGAGAGAGGGAGAGGTTCCACAGGACATGCGCGACGCTAATATCATAGCCTTGTATAAGAACAAAGAAGACAGAAGCAACTGCAACAGTTACCATGGAATCTCCCTCCTAAGCATCACTGGTAAACTGTTCCCTTGCGTCATCCTCGGCAGACTCCAGAAGATTGCTGAGAGGGTGTATCCTGAATCACAGTGTGGATTCCGCGCAGAGAGATCTACTGTCGACATGGTCTTCTCTCTGAGACAGCTGCAGGAGAAATGCAGGGAGCAGAGGAAGCCACTCTATATTGCTGTAGCCAACCAGGCTCGGGTTCCCCAGAAATGAGGCTGCACCCAGAAGGCAAGTGCTATATTTGGTTTATTGAAAGCGCGTGACACCCGCGACAGGAGCCCCAGAGACGACGCAGTCACCAGTGGGGGAAAACCTGACGCATCGGAGCTTCGCTCAGGGAGAGGCTCTGTAACAGGCCTCCTAACACTAGCTGATAAAGCTGAACTCATTAACATAAGATTGCCTAAAATTGCCTATGCATTCCTTGTCACTATCTCTTGTGGCCTACTGCCAGCGTAGCTTTGAAGTCTTGGCAAGCAAGCCTTGTATGCAGTTGTTGCCATGGCAGGGTCAGTTGTTTTGCAGCTTTTCACCTTGCACAGACTGGTCTGTTTGGAATTCTCCTAAGGATTCACGGAGGGGTCAGACTGCACTCTCGACCACTACAATGTCTTCTCGCACCCTACAATTGCCTCCATCAACCTAACCAAGGCCTTCGACTTGGTCAGCAGGGATGGACTGCTCAAACTGCTCCACAAGATAGGATGTCCGCCACGGTTACTCAAGATGATCCAGTCTTTCCACGAAGACATGAAAGGAACCGTCCAATACGATGGCACATTATCAGATGCTTTCAGCATCAGGAGCGGCATCAAACAAGGATACGTCCTTGCTCCGACACTGTTCGGGATCTTCTTCGCACTCCTCCTTAAACACGCCTTTGGATCTTCAACAGAGGGCATCTTTTTGCACACAAGATCTGACGGGAAACTGTTTAATCTTGCAAGGCTGAAAGCTAAATCTAAGGTGCGGGAAGTCCTCATCAGAGATATGCTGTTCGCAGATGACGCTGCTGTCGTGTCACACACAGAAGACCAGCTTCAGAAGCTGCTGGATCGGTTCTCCAAAGCATGCAAAGACTTTGGGCTCTCCATCAGCTTAAAGAAGACAAATGTACTTGCTCAGGACGTTGCTGTTTCTCCATCAATCAGCATTGACAACTATACATTAGAGGTTGTCCATGAGTTCATTTACATTGGGTCCACCATCACTGACACCCTGTCCTTGGAGACTGAGCTAAATAGGAGGATCGGTAAAGCAGCCACAACTCTGTCCAGACTCAGCGAGAGAGTGTGGAATAACAACAAGCTGTACACTCACACCAAAATGCAAGTCTACAGAGCCTGCATCCTCAGCACCCTCCTTTATGGCAGCGAGACTTGGACCCTGTACACCCGCCAGGAAAAGAGGCTGAATGTCTTCCACTTGCGCTGCCTCAGGCGCATCCTTTGAATATCATGGAAGGACAGAGTGTCCAACACTACCGTCCTTGAGCAAGCTGGAACCCCAACTATGCACACCCTCCTCAGGCAGCGTCAGCTCCGCAGGCTTGGCCACGTCCACAGGATGAATGATGGAAGGATCCCAAAAGACATCCTGTATGGCGAGCTAGCCTCTGGCAAAAGACCTCCCGGACACCCCCAGCTGTGCTATAAAGATGTTAGCAAGAGAGACTTCAGGGAAGTAGACATCAAGCCAGACAGCTGGGAGGAGCTGGCAGACGATCGCAGCAGATGGAGGCAGGAACTATACAAGGGCCTTCAGAAGGGTGAGTTGAGGATCACACAGCTAGCAAAGGCGAAGCGAGTCCACAGAAAGCCCAGCAAGGACCTGCCAGACACCCATTACATATGCGACAGACGCAGCAAGGACTGTCACTCTCACATGGGTCTTCACAGTCACAGCCGACGCTGCAAATGAGGATGCCAAACGGAACTATGAAGGGCGCGATCCACAGTCTACGTAGACTGAAGGATGCTACTACTACTACAGAGAGGGAGCCGTGCTAGTCTATGTACTATCAAAACTAAAAAACAGTGAAGTAGCACTTTAAAGACTCACAAAATAATTTATTAGGTGATGAGCTTTCCTGGGGCAGACCCACTTCTTCAGACCATAGCCAGACCAGAACAGACTCAATATTTAAGGCACAGAGAACCAAAAATAGTGATCAAGGTTGACAAATCAGAAAAAATTCTCAAGGTGAGCAAATCAGAGAGTAGAGGGGCAGAAGTGTAGGGGGGGAAGTCCAGAATTAGATTTAGCCAAGTATGCAAAAGAGCCCCTATATTGACCCAGAAAATGCACATCCCGGTTTAAACCATGTGTTTATGTGTAATGGGCAGACCTAGGGCCAGAGCCCTGCGTGGTATGCGAGCGGAGCCACTCCCTCTCCAGCCCTCGCCGCCTCCTAGGGCCAGGGCTGGAGCCTTGTACTGTGTGGGGCCGAGGCCCCGCGTCCCGGACGTCCCGTAGGGTTGGAGCTCCCCCGCGCTGGAGCCTTGTACGGCATGGGGCTGGGGGTAAGGCCAGGGCCCCTCTGGAGTCCGCAGCAGCGAGCCCAGAAGAGCCTGCTGCAGGCTTATTTCTCTCCCCAGCCCCACAGGGCCGGGAGTGTGGGCTCTGGCTGGGAGGGAGGGCTCAGGAGAGGGCTGGGGCTGGGGTATGGGTGGGAAGTAAAGTGCAGCTGTGCGTGGGGGCTTCAGGAGTGGGCTGGAGGGGAGAGGACTGGGTGGAAAAAGAGTGTGAGGTGACCATCTGTCCCGTTTTAACTGGGACAGTCTCTGCCCCCAGGGTGTCCCATATTTACCCTGGGGAAATATGGTCACTCTACTATTAGCTGGCCCATAACCAATGCTAGATAATCTTGAGAGCCCTTTTCTGCCCTGGCACATTTTTCTGTCAGGAGACTTGTTATAGAGAGACAAAGAACACTGGTAACAAATACTTTCCTCTTGCCACTTGTTCAACTGCTGGTTTATGCAAAAGGCCATGGTTTTAAGTCCCAGTGTTCCAAAGGGTTTACACCATGCAATGTATTTTCAACGTTATTCTTCTATTGATGTAACAAGATCACACGGTTAAGTGAAAAAATACTGAAGAATGCTTATGCCCTAAGAAAATTGCTAGTTTTTAAGGTGCCTCAGCAGTCCTTGTTGTTTTCTCTAAAACAGAGTAAGAAAGTGAAGTATCAGAGGGGTAACTGTGTTAGTCTGGACCTGTAACAGCAATGAAGGGTCCTGTGGCACCTGATAGACTAACAGAAAAGTTTTGAGCATGAGCTTTTGTGAGCAAAGACTCACTTCATCAGATGCTGGAAAGTGACTAACTCTGAAACCTGACATAATACTCATGGTACCTACATGGAGTTGAGCTGGTATGAGAGCAGGCCTTCCTTATTCTATACTACATAGAGAGGTGGGGGAATTGTAAAACTGTAAAACCCTGATTTCTCTCATGGGTACAGAGTAATAGGAACCTACTTTATGAATAACATGGCAGCCATGTTTCTTTGTTACTCTTCATATTCTCCAACATCCTAGCACAAGCATTGACATTTTCCAGCTGGCTGATATTCAGCTAATCAGAGCAAATTTTTGAAGTGGTTGCATGACCCAAAAATACTGGAACTACCAGATTGTTGTTTCTGTCAGCTTGGGAGAAGAATATGGCTCACTGAACTGAAATTTCTCCTTTTCTCTCACTCCCCTCCCCAAGGAAAATACTCTGGCAGGGGATGGTCCTGGAGAAGAACAGACTTCTTCAACCACTATTTTACTCTAGCCTGCTCTCAAAGAAGGGATATCGGCACTGGTTTGCCTTATCACCTGTTAATGTCCCTTCTCAGCAGTAACCTCTAAACATTTCATAATCTTGGGTTGGGCTCATTTATGTGAGTTCTTGTACCTGTGGACAACACACCAGTTTAGAGGCATTTTATTACTAATTTTGGATACTCCGTTGAAGACTGTCCTGAAACTTGATTTTCCGCTAAACCACTATGAATACATATCTGCAGCTGGTATGTGTCAGAAGCTTATGAGTACATTGAGATGTTATAGGTTATATTCTATGTTGCAATTTTTTTTTAGAAATGTCTCACCTCTGTTTCTAAGCACCAACCATGTTTTGTTTTCTCTTTTTTAAAACAGGAAATTCATTACAAAAGCAACATTAGCATGACTCATGCTGAATACAAATACATGTTAAATACTGAGTAAAAAATAAAGGTGAATACTGACTTAAGGATGAAATGGGATTGAGTGTTTAAGGTCAGTGTGATAAGGATGAAGTCATGTATTCCAGAATTCTGACGTTTATATAAAATATCTGTGACTTTTGACATTTTTATCATTTCATTGTGCTGGTGACTCAGGGAACAGGTGGTGTAAAGGAATGGATGTGAGTCTAATGCACTCTGATTAGAAATCCTGGGTAGAGTTTAAAAGTGCAGAGGAGACACTGACTACAAAGAAAATACCTCCTTCTGTGGGCTTTTAGTCAAGTAAAGAATTACAGCTAAATTTACAGATACAATTTAGTTACTTTTCGCCTATCCAAAGACAAAAAACAGTCATAAATATGACTTAATGGGCAGATGAACCTGGGTTTACAGCTGCTTTGCACTGAGTAGTGCAAAGTAATCAGTGTTTTGGTGAATTTGCAACTTCATGTCTTATCTCCTGTTGTCTTTTCTGTCTCATACCGCAGCAACATTGCTTGTCCCAGATGGAGAATCTGGAGAGGAAGGAATGGGAGATGTGGTCAACCTCAAATATTTGGTGGTGGAGTCAGACTGGGTCCCTACACAATAGACCTCCAAGTTAGTACTTGGCAACTAGCTGAAAAAACAGAAGAGATAGCAATGAATGTTCATAGTTTTTGCTGCACTTTCAATAACTTGGGACCCATTACCCTGATTCCTCTACATTTTTCATCATTTACCATGAAAATAGGGAGACAAGAGATAAAAGACAATATCGGAGAAAGCAAAAACAGAAAATCTAGGTAGTAGGGGCACAAAAACAGAATGAAAAAGAAAATTTATTCTACGAAACACAATACCCCACTTAATGGCCTCTGACAAGAAACGCTACTAGTGGCTACATCTACACTTATGGTAGAAGATCGACCGCTCCAGGTTGAACTTCCAGGATGCCATTTCGCACATGAGTAAAATGGCATGTTCCAGGGTCAATGTCAACCCTGGAACTCCTCATGAGCCATGAGAATTAAGGAAAGTCAGCGGGAGGAGCGCCCCCGTTGACCTTCTGTCATGAAGACAGCCACAGCAGTCTACTACAGCAAAGCTGATTTTTGGCATACAATTGGTGTAACAAAAATTGCACAGCAGCCGTTGACCTTCCAGGTATAGTAGGCATCCTTCGATCCCGGGGGATCATGGGTTTGCGCCCCAGTTGGACTGATTCGAGCGGCGTCTTCTGTGGCTGTGCAATCCAATCTGGGAGTGGCAGTCCTTTCCGCACTGTGAGCAGCAGTAGGCAGATGTCGCTCTGGTATCACGGGCACTGATCTTCCTAAGGGCTCTCCTGTCTTCCGCTTCCTTCACCAAGGTAGTTTCATACGTAACAAGAGCTTCCTTCACTCCCTGTTTCCAGGCAAGCCTGTCTGAGGCGAGTGAATGCCAGGTGTTCACACTGATAGAGAGAGCGCTGAGGTCACGCTTGCACATGTCTTTGTAGTGCAATTTAGGTCACCCTTTCAGCCTATTTCCAGACGCCAGTTCGCCAAAGAGGAGGTCCTTTGGTATTTGGCCATCTGTCATGCGTGAGACATGGCCCAGCCAGCGCATACGCCTCTGTTTGAGAAGGGTGAACATGGAGGCGGTGCCTGTCCTCTCAAGCACTGCGCTATTGGGGACCTTGTCCCACCATGAGATACCGAGTGTGCGCCTAAGGCAGCGCATGTGGAATGCGTTGAGCCGCTGCTCTTGTTTTGAGTGCAAAGTCCATGTTTCACTGCCGTACAGCAGTGTGCGCAAAACACAGGCTGTGTAGACCTGCACTTGGTGTGTACAGTGAGCTTATTGTTAGCCCATACTCTCTTCGTCAGCCTGGAGAACGTTGTGGCGGCTTTTCCAATGCGCTTGTTGATCTCACTATCAAGTGACAAGTTGTCCAACATCGTCGAGCCTAGTTACACGAACTCATGGACAACTTCCAGTTCATAGTCTAGCACGTTGATAGATGGCTCATTACCCATGTTTTGGCCCATCACCTGGGTCTTCTTTAAGCTGATTGTGAGGCCAAATTCCATACATGCATCCGCAAAGTGAGTTAAGAGTGACTGCAGTTCCTGCTGAGTGTGAGCAGCAATAGCTGCATCGTAAGCAAAAAGGAACTCCCTTAGACGCTTCATAAGCACCCTGGTCTTCGCTCTAAGCCTCAACAGTTTGAAGAGGTTGCCGTCTGTTCTCATGCGGAGAGAGATGCCCTCTGTAGCAGTTCCGAAGGCATATTTGAGCAAAACTGCAAAGAAGATGCCAAACAGTGTTGGAGCCAGCACACACCCCTGCTTCACTCCACTGAGAATTTCAAAGGGTACGGATGTAGTTACAGAGAGAGCCCTGAATGCCATCGAGCCTCTGCCCACCATGACTGAACTCGATGCTGAGCCCACCTTGGAGGAACTCAGCAATGTGCTAAAAGCACTCTCTTCTGGAACACCCCAGGGAAAGACGGTATTCCCTCAGAAATCCTCAAATGCGCCAATGGTACCCTAGTTTCAGAGCAGCATGGAATACTTTGCCAATGCTAGAGAGAAGGCAGCGTACCTCAAGATATGAGGGATGCTAACATCATTACTGTCTACAAGCACAAGGGTGACAAAAGCGATTGTAACCACTATCGCGGCATCTCCCTTCTCAGTACCGTGGGGAAGCTATTTGCATGTGTTGTTCTGAAGAGGCTCGATATTCTTGCAGAGAGAGTCTACCCTGAGTCTCAGTGTGGGTTCAGAGCTGAACAGTCCACCATAGACGTGGTTTTCTCTGTTAGGCAACTACAAGAAAAGTGTAGGGAGCAGAGCAAACCTCTGTATATTGCCTTCATTGACCTGACCAAGGCATTTGACCTCATCAGCAGAAAAGGTCTGTTCGTGATTCTGGCTAAGATCGGCTGTCCCCCAACTCTGCTCAGCATTATTAGGGCTTTCCATGAAGGCATGAAGGGGACCATCATATACGACAGATCCACCTTCCAGGTAAGCATAGACATAGCCACTGTCTCCAGGAATGAAGGCATTGGAGAACGTGGTGTGAAGAAAATATTTGATTTGACCTACAGAACAAAAATAGGATGCTGTCCTACATCAGTATATCTCTGAAATGATCCCTTTTCTCTTTTCCCCATTTCTATACATAGTCTGATGTAGCATCTCCTCTCTTTGGTCTTTGTTGTTACACTAGCATTCACTCCTGTTCCTCCCTTTATTCCCTTGTCTCCGCCCACTTTGTTCTCCCCATTTTCCAACCCTTTGCATTTCTATGTTGTTTTTCTTTCATTTCTATTGTCTTCTCACCTCTTTCCCTTCCTCTTTGTCCCTCTCCATGGTTTGTATTTTTAGTCCCATTTGCTCCATTTGCTGTTGTTGTTTTCTTTTCCACTGCTTTTCTGCCCCTTCGTGGTTAGTATTGCCTCCCCCATGATCCTGCTGCATCTTCTTCCTTTTGCTCTTCCAGATCACTCTCTCAGTTAGCTGGTTACAGACCAACAGTGTGAGAATCCAGCACATGCAGCATTATGAAATTGGCAGTTATTACATTACAATGTTGATGTGATACTGCACTTGGAGCCTTTAGATTTGAATGAATCAGAAGGTCAGGAATTATGAATCCAGTGAACTGAATCAGCTCCTTCTGATTTCCTGAAACTCTGCTGGTGGATCTAGCTACATTCCACTTATATAGGTCAATACGGACTAGTCATAAGCAAATATACACATACCATGTAACTAGCTGTTTCCTTCAGAGGTTTTTTAGTAGGATTTTTGTAATATTGTTATAAATATTAACATCCTACAAGTGCACATAATCTATAATTCATGAGCCAGTTGTGGTTATGTTGCTTTTCATACCAGCTTTTAGCTGCGTCTACACGTGCACGCTACTTCGAAGTAGCGGCACCAACTTCGAAATAGCGCCCATCGCGTCTACACGCGTCGGGCGCTATTTCGAAGTTAACTTCGACGTTAGGCGGCGAGACGTCGAAGTCGCTAACCTCATGAGGAGATAGGAATAGCGCCCTACTTCGACGTTCAACGTCGAAGTAGGGACTGTGTAGACGATCCGTGTCCCACAACATCGAAATTGCTGGGTCCTCCATGGCGGCCATCAGCTGGGGGGTTGAGAGATGCTCTCTCTCCAGCCCCTGCGGGGCTCTATGGCCACCGTGGGCAGCAGCCCTTAGCCCAGGGCTTCTGGCTGCTTCTGCGGCAGCTGGGGATCTATGCTGCAGGCACAGGGTCTGCAACTCGTTGTCGGCTCTGTGTATCTTGTGCTGTTTAGTGCAACTGTGTCTGGGAGGGGCCCTTTAAGGGAGCGGCTTGCTGTTGAGTCCGCCCTGTGACCCTGTCTGCAGCTGTGCCTGGCATCCCTATTTCGATGTGTGCTACTTTGACGTGTAGACGTTCCCTCGCTGCGCCTATTTCGATGTTGGGCTGAGCAACGTCGAAGTTGAACATCGACGTTGCTGGCCCTGGAGGACGTGTAGACGTTATTCATCGAAATAGACTATTTCGATGTTGGCTGCACGTGTAGACGTAGCCTTTCATACCTAGGAATTACAGGCTTTCTGTTAGTTAAAGTTTAGTTAAAAACTAAAGGCCTGTATTTTCAAATATGGATGCCTAATGGTAGACATCTGCACCTCTCTTTCAGCACCTGAATAAATGTTGCTTGAGTTTTAGAGGCATGAGCACCAGCTTTGCTGAAAAGAGAGAGAATACTGAAGGGAAAAAAGAGACACTGAAGCAGAAAAGTGGGATAAAGAGAAAGGAAGGATGTCTGTTGTCCATCTATTCCTGTAGGCATTTATGCCATGCTCATCGTTAGAATGGCTGAGCATGTTGTTTGAGGTATAAGAAAAGTGGAAAATGAAATGAGCATTTTAAAACCTCTTCAACTAAAAAAACAAACCAAAGGAAATCAGACACAGAGAAGATGAAGACAGTATAGAGTACAAAATAAGTGAAATTCCAGGTATGAATCGCATATCAATGGAAGTCGGAGCAAATGTTCAGACAAATCCCCAGGAAGACGAATCACCTAATATAGTAGAACTATGTTGTAAACCCCATTTCCTTCTAGGGTCCCAAGAGAAGGAGTCAGTTTATTTTTCTTGGGCAAAGTGCAATTCTACTCTGAAAAAAATGATCTTGTAAGCTAGCATCAACATCTTACCCCATAAGTCTGCTCCCCAATCTGTTTATTATATTAACAAAAATGTGTTTTCGCCATTGCTAGCAGCACAGAACACTGATAGTATGTGAGATGAATGAGCTGGATTCTTTTCCAGCTTGTGCATCACAACAAGTTTGTTCAGACCCTCTCAGAGAATGACAAAGACCCAGGCCACATTGAATTTAGATGCCCTGACCCCCCAACATATCTAATTACGCATTTTCATGCTAAAACCAAAGAGTATATGAAAATGAGCACTTGAAACATTTATTTATTAACAATCAAGTTATTATACAAATAGTACTTATACTAAAAATACAACTTTGATTGTGAGTTTACACTACAAGCAAAACTCTTCATTTTAGGAATGCTTTTCTGGTGTGCAAACTTGTTTATAGTTGAACTAAAATCTAATCTATGTCCAAAGCCAGCCGTGTCTACACTTGCCCCTCGAAATGGCCATTTGCATTTCGAAGTTTGCTAATGAAGCACTGAAATGCATATTCAGCGCCTCATTAGCATGCAGGCGGCCACAGCACTTCGAAATTGACGCAGCTCACCGCAGCGTGGCTCATCCAGACGGGGCTCCTTTTTGAAAGGACCCCGCCTACTTCAAAGTCCCCTTATTCCTATGAGCAGATGGGAATAAGGGGACTTCGAAGTAGGCAGGGTCTTTTCGAAAACAAACCCCGTCTGGACGAGCCGTGCGGCTGCGAGCCGCATCCATTTCGAAGTGCCGCGGCCACCCACATGCTAATGAAGAACTGAATATGTATTTCAGCACTTCATTAGTAAACTTCGAAATGGCCATTTGCATGGCCATTTCGAAGTTTTTGGCTAGTGTAGACATACGTTTAAGCATTGCGAGCCCATTCAAACACTCTTTACCTATTACAGTAAATCCTCAAAATCCGCGATTTCAAGTTGTGCTTAACTCGCATTAACACAAGAGCTACTCAAAATCTGGCTCCCCCACCAGCCCTGGCTCAAACCCCCTAGCCCTGCAAGGCCCCAGTTCAACCACCTCTGGTCCTGGTTCAACCTCCCCCATGGCCCAGCTCACCACCCCGCACGTGACTCTGGCTCAACCCACCCCGCACCCTGCTTCAACCACCCACACATGGCTCTGTCTCTTCACATTGGTGCAAGGCTCCAGTTCACCACCCCCGCCCCAGTTCAATCTCCCTGGCCCCAGTTCAAACCCCGCCTGTGCACGGCTCTGGCTCAACTCCACCCCCTATCCTCCTGCAGCCCTAATGCACCCCAGGCTTAACCCCCTTGGCCCCCTCCCATGGCCCCAACCCACCACCAGGTTTAACCCTCCCCAACTGCCCCCTGCAGGACTTACCTTCCCTTCCCCTCCTGCTGCTTTCCCCAGCTGCAGAACATGCATTTCATTGGGGAAAAAATCCACCCCCATCCAACTTATGCAAAATTCAAATTATGAGAGGTTGTGTGGGAACACAACCCCCGTATTACTCAAGGGACTACTGTGTAGAGCAATAATAGTCCTTCACTTGTTTTAACATGTTGAGTGTGCACTCACCTGAAGCCACTGATGCAAGGAGATGGACAAAAATACATAACGCAAGTATGATATTAGGAAGTATAGTGCCAAAGCCAAGATCAAATGTTTCTTGAAACAGTTAGTTTGGCTTGCACTCTAATTTAAAGTTGGTGGAATGTATATGTTTCAGGAATGTGATCACGTCACAGAGATCCCTTGAAATGTCATTGTTGAACCTTGGTTGAAACTGTTCAGCTGCTGCATATTGATCTTCATCACTTAGGATTCGAAAAGGGTACAAATTTGTTGCAGTGACTCACATCAATGTGTAAGACCAGATTTGATGGAATCAATAATAACAAAAAAAAATTTGACCTTTCTGCATCAGATTGAGGTGATAGGCTTCAATTGATGGAAAACTTAGATGAAATGTCAATACCTGGGGCTACTGATTTGGACTCAGAAAGGATTGCATCCCATTAATCATGAAACTTTTGCATATCTTTAAGAAGTCATCAGTGTTATCCCTCTCCATATCTAATGTGTGCTTAATTACAAGATTAGTTTTGTGGATCATTGTGAGCAGCTTCTTCCACATGGATGACATTAAAATGCTTTCAAATTTATATAGATACTTCTGAATTGACTTAGGCTCAGTATGAGCCTGTGTTGTGAGAGTAAGAGATTCAAGCTCACTTGAAGCTTTCTGACAGAGTCCAAATGCCATGCAACTGGTTTAATGCCATCAATTTATGCTGGTCTTCTGGTTGTCGACGTGTCATGGAGGGAAACAGGCATAGGCTGCTTCAGAATTTCCCACTTTTGAGGACTGCTACTGAATAGGTTGTACAATTGCTGGATTGTTCCAAAGTATGTAATTGTTTCCTTCCACAATTCAGCGTAATCAACGCCAACAAGATTTAGTGTGTGGTTGCCACAAATGTAGAAAATACAGTTTGGATTTTGCTCAAGAAGGACTGCTTATACTCTGTTGTACTTCCCAGCCATATTGGATCCATTGTTATAGGCTTAGCCAGTGCAGACTTGAAAATTTCATTTCAAGCCTTCCAGAATTTCTAATACACGAGCAGTGATTTCTTTTCCAGGTTTTTTTCCGTTAAATTATCAAAGAAAATGAATAGTTCTTCAGTTGAAGCCTTTGAACTTCTTGCAATTTTAACATATTGAACAACCAAGGTCATCTGTTCTTTTTGAGAATGGTCTGGAGTTGCATCAATAATAATTGAGAAGAACTTTGCATGTTGTATCTCTTCAAGAATTGATGTTGAACTAATGTTCCACACAGCTCAATAAACTTGTTTTGTATTCTGGTAAAAGGATAATGGATTTGCATGCATTTTCAGCTCTCTTGTGATTCATGAACATGCTTAACATGGCCCGATAAAAGCGGGTCAGAATTCTAAGAAGCTCAGGTTTACTAAGAAAGGTTCCATTTGTTGTGTCACTGATATGTTGATGGGAACCAAGACAAGCCAATTCCCATTCAGAAAGAAAAAGGACATTCAATATATGCCTTGTGGAGTTTTTTCCAGTTACCCATTCCTGTGTTCATTTCACTCAGGAGTAAGTTTTCAATTGATTAACTCTGAGAAATGACTGCATTTTTGAGAAACGTTGTTCTTATCAAGAAGTCCAGTATCAGGTTCTGATGCTATAGTTGTTACGTTGTATACTGTGTTAGTCATAAGTTCTTGTTCTTGCTGAGCAGCATCTCTGAGGTCTTCATTTTCTGCCTGCACAGTCTCTAAATCAAGCATAGATTCTGAATCTATCACTACTGTTGGCATTTCTGAATCTTGATTAATGACCTCCTCATTTTGTGGGTACAGAGTGTTCATCATCAGACCTGGTAGTGTCACTGTCGGTATGGTCATGGTCTAATGATTGATGGGTCTTTCCTACAAGAAATGATGTTATTGGCTTTAAACTCTTAACTGTTGCTTCTCTGTTACTTTTGCACTTTCGAATCTTCCCTTCATTTTTATAAAGAGGTTCTTTTAAAACACAGTGGGTGAGTCTACACTAGGAACTAACTTTGAAGTTAACCTCAAAGTTAGGCACTACATCGAAGTAGGCAGCAGAGAATCTACACACCTTTTCCCTTACTTTGAAGGAGGTAGCCCAAATTCAAAGTCCTTACTTCATTCCCGGGAATGGAGTAGGGCCCTACATCTAAGTTTCACTTCAAAGTAGGGTGTGTGTAGACGCTCTCCTTCAATGTCGCTTACTTCAAAGTTGTACTTAGAAGTAAGCAACTTTGACGTTATTTTTGTAGTGTAGACACAGCCAGTAACACACAATAAATTAATTCTCTAAAGCCTATTCATTATACAAATTTAAATTGTGTATACTTCAGAATGAATATTATATAATAACAGTTTGGTGGTGGTATTTACTACATTTCTTGTAGCCTTATTTCAAAGTCTTGAAATTTTGCCTGCTAAAAATGTTCTCATTATTAACTGGTGTGTTATTATGAATATGGGCATATTACCAGATTAGATATAAGGCTTATTATGCAACTAGAATTAAAAGTTTATTATCACAAAAAAACATTAAAAGTAAATCTAAAACTGGATGAAGAGGTAGTTTAAAGTTGAGCCTGATATGATTATTATATGCAAAGATACATAAGGAAAAAAAAAGAAGATCTCCTATGCAGAGATAAATATCTATTTTAAAGGTTAAAGTTGCCCTCAGACCAAGCAAAATCACTTTACAGTAACAGAATTAATTACCACTTTTGAAACCTCTAAACTATGCAAAGACTACAAACAGTGTTTCATAATGTGCAATCACTAATCCAGAAGCTACTCCACCCTCCAGTCATGCAGAAGAAATCTCAAATATGACAGAAAAAATAGGGTGAAGGCCTGAGATCCTACAATGATTTAAATCAATTTATTGTAGGTATATATTGTTTCTTTTGTTCTCTCTGTTGTAACTGCAAGATGTATAATAATTGGAGAACTATTGATAGAAAAAGTCAAAAATTGAGGCTCCTTCGTTTCCCGAGGCCCTGATCAAATGGCCCTCCTGGATCCACCTCTGATAGGGCCTGGATTTGTTAACAGAGTTCTAACTGTCATGTCAATCCATTCCAACTGAATGTTGACAAAGGTGTTTCATAGACATAGTGGAAGACAGATTATGGCTTGTAGAATCTTTAATGCTGGTGTTGATGAGCAGGAAAGAAAGAATGCAGCTTGGCTTTCTGGATCGGTAGTTAGAAAAAAAACATATTTTTATTGAAAACTGATCAAATACAAACTAGAAGTCATTGAGGGGAAATAAATATTACTCATCCAAGTTGAATAGCACTTTAGAACTGAGGGGAACATCCTACAATTCAGCATGCCTTCATTGACTGGAATATTTTTTGTACTCCCATATGGTAGTCATCATTAGCATTCCAATCCAAAAAGGTTCTGTGTTGCAGGGCTTCCATTTTAATTGCTTTGGATGTTGGACATAATGCAATGAAAAATTTCACTCAGCTATGCCCTGTAATAAATGGAAGCACGTTATACGTATTAAAAAATCTAATTGTATAGTTGAGTTCATTCAGGTTACAAGTTCAGTGTAGAAATTGTTATCCTGAAAGGTTAGCTATCTTTATGGAACTTGTTTACCTATTGATGTATTTTTGACTATTGTATAATTTCTAAGAAATTTTTATATACTGTAATTACTTGCTTCACCACTATTGTGTGCTTGACTTGTTTCAGATTCCAGGAAAAGAATTCCGCTGAGCTAACACAATGAAAACATGTCCTGCATTGGAGCATGGAAGGACAAGATGACTACCTCAGCCATCAGGAATTATGTATGCATTAGTTTCTACAACCAGGTCCAGAGTAAATCATGTACAACGTTACCTTGGAGAAATGCTGTCTTCAGAAGCAAGCAAGTAACTTAGGTGAGCTTGTCTACCTATTATCACTGGCTGAATAGATTGGCTCTTGCTTGTGTCTGTCGAACTGGACTTGACCACTATACAAGATAGCTGTGTCAAACCAAGCTACACTGGGCCAAGGGCCCAGGCCCTGAGGTGAAAGAAAGAAATATCGATCTATTGATCTATCTTACTTCGCCCTCACACATCACATTCCATTTAAGAACCTGAAAGCGCTTTACAAGTATTTAGGTTCATAACTCCCCTTTGAAGTAGGGAATGATTGCTATCTCCATATCAATGTTTAGGAAGCAGTCACAGAATGGTGTAAGTGACTTGTCCAAGGTTACATGTCAAATATATGGGAGAGAAATAAAGTAATTCTTGGGCTCCCAAACATTAGTCCTGTCTCTTAACTATGAGATCTCCCCTCCCCCAGAGCTCAGTTTGGAGGGCCCTCTTTAAATGTTTGTATTAAGACCTATGTGGGTCAGGTCTCAGTTTCCTAGGGCTACCATATGAAGAAAAGATATTTTGTTGAAAGAATGAGTAAACTTACGCTCTTTCAAGGCAAGCCTTTCCCTTGCCTATTTGGTTGCATGCATTCCCTTGGCAGCCGAACCAGTAGAGCTTTGCTACTGAAGGGGGGAAGCTGGATTTGACAGGGTGTGATGTGAATAGGGAGCACAGGGCTTTATACAGATTAAATCTCTGAGGGCCGCCTTCCTGCAGCACATAGTGGGGAGATGGAAAAGGGACATAGATGGGAAGGGGTAGAGTGACTCAAAGGATTCACATCAGCAGGAGTCTTCACATCCATTTCTCTAAGAAGGCTGTTTAGAGCTCTGTGGAACCTAGTCCAATATTAGCATAAATGTCACTGAGTGACTATGGAGCCATGCCTTCACTCACAAGGAAGATTTGCCTTCCCCTGCCATCTATACAGGGCCCAGTTAGAACAGACAGTGGCCAAAGCACATGCTTTCAAAGAAAACAGTATTTGGCACTCAGCCTCTGATGCTTGCCCTGAAAAAAAAATCCAACATATTAAAATGGTTTTTAAATAATGACTTTTGGTTCTGTTATAATAAAATGTTTGTATTTGAGAAATATGAATGTGTGACACACAGAAACATCAGGTTGAGAAGGATGATGGATGTTACGTACACTACCCCCAACCCCACTCCAGAAAACCCATGCCAGAGACAACCAAGAATTAGAATAACCAGCTGTTTTAGGCGCATGCAGTCCAGGCAAGACAAACTGGGAAAGAAAGAAGATATGAAAAGCTTCAGAGGATTGGCAGTTAGAAAAAAAAACATATTTCTATTGAAAACTGAACAAACTCAAACTAGAAGTCACTGAGGGGAGGTTGGTGGCTTGAGAACTCTGACTTCTGGAGGCACTGCTTAATGAACTTTGGATGCAAGGCTTTTTGTGATTGGTTCCTTACAAAAAGACTGCACCTTGCTGACTATGCAGTCCTTTGAGTGGATTTCTCTTAATTTTTCATTGTCTGAATTATTCACAGACAATTCCATATTTATTGCAAATGTCCATGAACATAGGACTTTCCCTTTGTCTCTCTTTACTCATAAGTTCTTTATGCATGTTGCAAATATTTCCTGACATGTTTGTCTATTATGCTTTATTTTGTATTCAATTAGACTGTTTCATGATGGCACGGAGATGAAAATGGTTGTGTCTGTCTTGCATACAGCTCTGTTTCTGTTCCGTTTCATTTCTCTAGGGTCACTGGTGGGTTATGATATGTAGTCATGTCTCCGATGAGTTGTTGTTTCCATTAGCTTTCCCCTTCAGAGGTGGCCAGAGGTCTGAATTCTTATATATGATGTATTCTTGGCTACATAGGAAATAATGTTCAGTTTTAAGCCCCTTTCTGCATAGATGGTGACCTCACTATTTGCAAGAATTGCTTCTTTCCCTTTCACAGAGGCTACTGTTATTATGGGTTGTTTTTGTTTTTGTTTTTTAAAAAAGCACTGTGTTTTGGTGGATGATTTTTCAAATTAGCAGTCCAGGCTATTGATCCTCCAGCACATAAGGCATTTGCATACATTTATACAACATATTAAGAAAATAAAAATAAATAGGAATGGTTATACTGATTCAGACCAATAGCTCATCTAGCTCTGTGTTCTTGAACCAGACGTTTCAGAGGCCATGCCCAGAACAGGAAAATGTATTGAGGGACCCATCCCCTGTTGTCCAGCTCCGGCTTCTGTCAGTCAGAGGTTATGGGGATACCTAGAGCATGGGTAGCATCCCTGGCCATCTCAGCTAACAGTCAGTGATGGACCCCCTCCTTCATTAATTTACCTACTTCTGGTTCTTGTGTTATGTGAAGCAATAAATAGCACTTCATTATTCACTTCCCCCCACCATTCATGAATTTATATATCTTGCTTAGTCATCTTTTCACTAAGCTGAACAGTCCTGCTCTTTTTAATTTCTCCTCACAAGGAAGCTGTTTCATAAGATTAATCATTTTTGTTTCCCTTCTCTGCATTTTTTCTCAGTTCTAAGATAAATTTTTGAGCCAGGGGGTGACCAGAACTGCACCCTGTAGCCCAGGTATGGGTGTATCATTGATGTGTATAGTGGTATTATGATATTTTCTGTCTTATTATCTATCCCTTTCCCAATGGTTTCTAACATGCTGGTAGTTTTTTGTTTTGTTTTGTTTTTGCTGTCATTTTAGATTGACAAGATGTTTTCTGAGCACTAACCTCAGTGACTCCAAGATCTCTTTCTTGAGTTCGATTAACTAATTGAGGCTCCAATGATGTGGTTTCCAACGTGCATTGCTTTACATTTGTCATATTGACGTTCATCCGCCGTTTTGTTGCCCACTCACTCAGTCTTGTGAGATGTCTTTGTAACTCTTCAAGGTCAACTTTGGACATAAATTACTCAAGATAATTTTAACAGCTGCAGTCTTTGTCACCTCACCATTTATCCGTAATTGCAGACCATTCGTGAATATATTGAATAGCACTGGTCTCAGCACAGATCCTTGGAGGACCCTCTGTTTAAATTTCTCCAGTGTGAAAACTAGCAATTTATTTCTAATTTTTTGCAGGCTGCGTCTATGCTACAGAACTCTTTCAAAAGATGATCTTCCAGAAGATTTTTTGAAAGAGCATGTCCACACACAAGAAAGCAGATCAAAAGATTGAGTTGCTCTTTTGACAGAGAGCATCCGCACGGCCCTTGCTCTTTCGAAAGAACGGGCCAGGGATCGAAAAAGCTGGTACCATGAGGACTGCTCTTTTGAAAAAAGGGCCCACAGAGCATCTACATGTGCTTTTTTCAAAAGAAGCTTTTGAAAGGAGGCACTCTTCCTGATCCAGGAGCAGAAGAGGCCTTCTGGAAGAAGAGCCACATTCTTTCGATTTCAGATCTAAACAGTGCATTTCATGTGTGGATGCGCCATGTGTTCTTTCAAAAAAGGGCCTGATTTTTCTGAAAGAACTTGCTAGCGTAGACACAGCCCCACTGTCTTTGTAACCTCTTTACTGAGTCATAAGAGGATCTTCTCTTTAATCCCGTGACTCATAGGTGCCAATTTCTCCTCTAGCTGGGGAGTGCGGGACCCTCCTCAACCTTCACTTTGCCTCCATTCCTATCCTTTTCCAAGAACACCCCCTGCCCTGCCTCTTCCTAACCCTGCCTGGCCTCCTCCTCTGCGTATGCTCCATACCTGCTCCTATCCCACCCTCCTGGAGGTTCCTTAATGCTTCAAATCAGATCTTCATTCTGGAAGCATTGGGGGAATGGGGAGGGAATGGGGCCACAAGTAGACAAGAGGCATGTGGGGAAGGGAAGCAGAGGGGGAGTTTGGCTTCCAGTGGGGGCTCAGCAGTATACAGTAATTTTTCCCCATAAGTGCTCCAGCCTTGAAGCACCAATGGAGTCTGTTCCAGTGGCACAACTGCCTATTTTGCTTAAGAGCATTCGGTAAGTGACCATTTCAAAGACATGCTGAACACCCAAGTACACTGTATCTGCTGGCTCACTGTGGTCCATGTGCTTGTCGATCCTTTTAAAGAATTCTAATAGATTAGTGAGGCATAATTTCTCTTGATGAAAGCTGTGTTGACTCTTCCCCAACATACCATGTTCATCTACATGTCTGAAAACTTCTGTTCTTTGACATAGTTTCAACCAATTTGCCTAGCTCTGAAGGTCATCTTATCAGCCTGTAACTGCCAGGATTGCCATTGGAACCTTTTAAAAATCATTGTTGCATTAGCTGCTCACCAGTCATGAGGTACAGAGGCTGGTTTAAGTTGTAGGTTACATACCACGGATATTCCTTCTGCAATTTCATATTTGAGTTCCTTTAGAACTCTCAGGTGACTAGCATTTGGTTCTGGTAAATTATTACTATTTAATTTATCAGTTTGTACTAAAACTCCTCAACTGATACTTCACGATGGGACACTTGCTCAGATTTGTCTCCTAAAAAGAATGGCTCCCTTACATACTTTGCAGTGAAAAACCAATACAAACTTATTTTTTTTGGCCAGCCTAAAAGTTGCCAGAGTTTATACTTGGTCCTAGATCCCTCACTGGGATTTGGCTCCCAATTTTTAAAAAATATAGTTTTGTCTCTACCCACCTTTTTTACTCTATTGTTCAGCAATGGAGGCATTCTGGTCCTTTTATCGGTGGTGGGGAGTGGGGGAGGGACATACAGTTTGAGCTTCTAATATGGTGTTCTAAAATATTTCCATGCAGCTTGCAGACATTTCACTCTTGTGAGTTTTCCTTTTAATTTCTGTTTACCTATTTTCTTCATTTTTGTGTAATTCACCTTTTTGAAATTAAATGCTGCTGTGGTGGATTTCTTTGGTATTTTCCTCCCTACCAGGAAGTTATATTGTCATTATTATATGGTCACTATTACAGAGTGGTTCAGCTCTGTTCACCACTTAGACAGGGTCATGTACACCACTAAGCACTAAATCAAGAATTACTCACTGTGATTTCCAGGACTAGCTCCTCCAAGAAGCAATAATTAACGGCATCTAGAAATTTTATCTCTGCATGGTGTTCTGAGGTGACATACAACCCAACAATATAAAGATAATTGAACCGCCCCATTATTTATTGGGTTTTCTGTTTTTATTGCCTCTCTAGTCCTCTTGATCAGGGGATGTACTTTTCATACATACAGTTTAATAATACACTCAGAAAAATAATTAGCATTTTTCATCCATACAGCTCAAAGCACTTTCTAAAGCTGGGTAAATATTATTAGCTCTACTTAAGTAGGCTCACCAGGCCCAGAATAGATTAGTTTTGCTGAATTAAACATATCTTAAAAAGAAGAATGGTTTTAATTATATTCTTCGGGTGCCATTTCAGTTTCAGCAGTGGTTGACCAGGACAGATAACCAGGTGCTGCAGGTCATCTAGTCAATTTTAATCCTCTGGAGAAATGGCATGTAAATGTTTTGCTTGGACTGCTCTTTTCCTGGTTAGGGAGCTATTTATTTTAAATTATCGCTTTGGCTCATTCAACAAGTAAATGTTCCCTTATTTCAGGAATTGTGTGAAGTGAAGTTGCTGCCTTTCTCAGAAGGTCACTAAGTGTGTATTTGTGCTTCTAACACTTCAGGCTAATGCACTTTTCCTTTTGTAGATTTTTCATATTGGACTAAACACTGGTGGTGTAAAACATTTCAAAATGAATACGAACACTGACAACAATGTTTTCTTAGGTTCACTCAGATGATTGCATTGTGCTCTAGTTCCATTTGCGAGATACTTTGCAGTCTGACATGCAGTGCACTTCATTGTCTCATTACACCTTAATTTACAAAAGTTGTGAGAGGTTAGAGTTACTGCACCTCTGACTCTTTGTGTTGGCTCTTCACACCACTTGAATCCCATGCTGGGTCAGTGCAGTGAAAACTACAGACAAATGCTCTGCACCCTGCAGCTATGGATCCTGAACAAGCTACTATGTAAGTGGGCTGGAAACAACCCAGTGGTAGTGTGCCAGGAGCCAGGATCTTTAGGATCCAGTGGCTCAGAAGCTCTATGGAAGGAATGGGGAGAGGCCAGGTCTGATACTGCAGTCTGTAGAAAAGCGTCTAGAGAAGACCCAATATTCATGCCCTCCAACCTGTGAATGGGTCACCAGGCTAAAGGAAACTTTATTCTGAGCATATTTCTTTCATTCCCTTTATTCTGCTGCAGTGAGTTGGTCAGCTTTCTGTAGTTTCACTTCAGGAAAATGGATCCTGGGCCTTCTACCTAAAGAATTTGATTAGCTGTTAGAGCTGGGTGGGAATTTTCCATAAACCATTTTGACAGAAAAAAAAAGTTATTTTGCTGATTTTTTTCTATTTTCTGTCAGGAAAACCAAAACTAAGTATTTTGTTTTGAGTTGGGTTGATGTCACTCAAAACATTTTGGCTTGTCGAACTGAATTGGAATGTTTTGACTCATGTCAATTTGACATTAATCTCTGTCTTCAAATACTCAATTTGGGAACATAAAACATTGTTTTGAAATGCAATAGATCAAACTAAATGTTTCAAATGGAAATTATTCTGAACTTTGCATTCCACGAAAAAACAAAAAACGAAAAAAAAACCCCACCCTTCAATTTTTGTCCTGATGTGAGACTTAAACAAATTTCAAAAGTTGAAATTTTCTGTAGGATAGAAATTTCAATTTTCAGCCATCTCTAATTATAATTAGTTTAAATTATATAATTGTTTAAAGTATTTGGTATAGCTGGGTGCCTGTTGCCACACATTGCACAATAGTTAGATATTACATCATCTCACGTCAGGTTCGGGCTGGAAGATTATCATGGCTTGGAGTGTTGCACATAAGGCATGGAACTTGTTTTCTTTTCATGTATGCTGCTTTATTCCAGCTTAAATACAATCACATCCATCAAACTTGTTTTTCCTTCAAACCACTGTGAGCTCCATATTAATATTGTTCTCTCCCATCTTTCTTTTTACTGTCCCCGCATGTTTTATTTCATTACATTTTAAAATATGCTGTTCAGCACCCTTAGCCCTTTAGTAAGGAAATTGGATGCTTTAATTATTATGCATTCTCACAGAAAATCAACACCCTGCATATCCATGTGAGACATTTATTCACAATCTTTTTATTTTACAAACTGTGGCCCGTATTGTACCAATACTTTTCAAGCAGAATTCTCCATTGGAACGTGTCATGATATAGTTCTATATACTCAGAATTTATTGCCATAAATTTACAGTGACATTATAAAGCCCCTTTGCTTCTTGTTTTTAGGTCACAAGGTCCAGTGGTTCATAGGTGAGGGGTTTTTTAGCCTTGTGTTCTAACACAGCAAATATTTTTCACCAAGTTTCACAATAGCTATTATTCTTTCGGTATACTACTAAAGTCTTTCTTCTTAGTTCATCAACACTGCTTTAAATATCTCTGGATTAATCTTCCAAAAGAATAGAAGGTAAATCTCTTCACTTGCACATTCTACTCACTTTAGCTGCGTCTACACGTGCACGCTACTTCGAAGTAGCGGCACCAACTTCGACGTTAGGCGGCGAGACGTCGAAGTCGCTAACCTCATGAGGAGATAGGAATAGCGCCCTACTTCGACGTTCAACGTCGAAGTAGGGACCGTGTAGACGATCCGCGTCCCGCAACGTCGAAATTGCTGGGTCCTCCATGGCGGCCATCAGCTGGGGGGTTGAGAGATGCTCTCTCTCCAGCCCCTGCGGGGCTCTATGGTCACCGTGGGCAGCAGCCCTTAGCCCAGGGCTTCTGGCTGCTTCTGCGGCAGCTGGGGATCTATGCTGCAGGCACAGGGTCTGCAACCAGTTGTCAGCTCTGTGTATCTTGTGTTGTTTAGTGCAACTGTGTCTGGGAGGGGCCCTTTAAGGGAGCAGCTGGCTGTTGAGTCCGCCCTGTGACCCTGTCTGCAGCTGTGCCTGGCATCCCTATTTCGATGTGTGCTACTTTGACGTGTAGACGTTCCCTCGCTGTGCCTATTTCGATGTTGGGCTGAGCAACGTCGAAGTTGAACATCGACGTTGCTGGCCCTGGAGGACGTGTAGACGTTATTCATCGAAATAGACTATTTCGATGTCGCAACATCGAAATAAGCTATTTCGATGTTGGCTGCACGTGTAGACGTAGCCTTTATGTGCATGCCTAACTTCCACTGATATCCCAGAGAGTTACATACACATGAGGAGTAGAGACAACAGCCCCAGAGACTGTCACCATAGCAATTGGCAATGCACAAAAACATCTTGTTTCTTAATTTAAATTTGAATGTGACTCATAGATGTTAAGATTTTTATATGCACAGTTGCCTCCTTTAGTTGTATTCATTATTTTATGCAACTATTTAATTATCAGCTGAGCCTACAGGCCCCTTAATTTACGCTCTAGTGGGGACCACAGTCCAGGAAAGGTGGTAGAACGTTTCTGAGGATGCTCTATCTGGCACATTCCCTGACCTGCCACCTATCTGCCACTCCTCATTCTCCGTAACTGAGGACCCATATAGAAGAGAGTCAGGGAGCAGGGGATAATGGTAAGGAACAGACTTTTCTGTGGCCCCATATCTCCACTCCACTTGAGCTCCAGTAGGACAGAATGGAGAATTGAGCCCTAAATGTGATGTCCTCCATCCTGTACAAGTTAAAGTTGTTTGTTAGTGCAGATTCTAGCAACATTAACAACTTTCTGTGCTGTGCTATTCCCATGAATGGAGTGCAGCCTGTAGCCTGGTAGACATGTCTACAAATAAGCTATGCATAGGCATGGAAGAGGCCTAGAAGACTCGTAGAAGGAAAATGAGTCTGCATAGGAAGCCAGGGATCTGGGAGTTTGGTGTCAGAGGGTTTTGTAATAGAACCTTGGCGTACTGGACCAATGGGAGGTTTGCCATCTACTTCAGTGGAGCCAGGATTTCTCCTCATGTCTCCAGTGCTTTCCCCAACCCTACTTTCTGATCTGCCTGGAGCCCAAGAAACAAGAACGAAAATGTTCCCCAACAGCAGTCCCACACATTGTGTGTGAATGAATTTGTTTCTGTCCACTTATTTTCATGTGAGAGGGACACTTAGAGGCTTTATACAATTCACATTTGGAGGTTCTTCAGCTATATTTACAATTCACGTTTGATGCCTACCTGTTCCTCTAGTTATAACAGATTGCTCTCTTTTATTTTTACAATCACACTCTTCACATTTTTCATCAGTAAGTTGCATATTTTCCATATAATTTCATCCAAGCATAGAGTTGGAGGGTTTGATTCTGAGCTCCCACAAGTATTTCATCCACTGGCTTCAATAGTTATTCTTGATTTTCACTAGTGTGCCTCAGAGCAGGATGAGGCCCAGTAATTTCTAATTACTGTACAGTTTCATTTTGCTGTTGCTTAAAAGCTTATTGGCACAGTTTGGAAAATGTGTAAAAAACTAGTAATTTTAACTAGATTCTTTCCTTTCCATTGCAGTCTACTACAATTTGGTGTTCTACTGAGTGTTCAGATTTCTGCTATTCCGTTGACCATCTGGTCCTTGTCATTTGTGTCTCCATTATTACTCGCTGAGAAGCTCCTCTGTGTTTCCATTGCATTTGGCATGGTCCTAGTCTTTCAGTGACCTAGATTGGTAACTGCTGGTTCCTGTGGTCCTGCCTAATCTGTTTATATGTTTATAGCTCAGGCACTGATTTATTTTTCCCAAATGGGTGCTCCATTCCTGCTTCACCTGGTGGCCGTGCTCCCACTTTTTCTCTTCCCTCAAGGCCTTGCCCTCATTCTGTCTCATTGTGTCCCACTCCTTCAAGGCCTCACACCCACTTCCCATCTTCTTGACCCCAGTGCTCCCTCATGTACATATCACTTGCTCCTCTCCATCTCCCTTGAGCATAGCCTGCCAAACACCTGCTGCTTTGCTGGCCAATCCTGGGCCTGCCAGAAAGCTGCTTGGTGGCCAGCTTGGGCCCCTGGAAACACTCTGGCTGGTGAGTGCTGACCACCTAGCCTCCAAGCTCCCTCAGGGTCAGCACCTGTGGTTTATAGATCAACGCATGGATCTGCCCATGACCAAGAGAAAACAAATTTAAACTCTGTTATTTCCAATTAGTCAAGATATTGGTGTGAGCTAGGGATTCTGAATGGAACATGGGAAAAGCAAGAAGACAGATTCAAAGCTGGAACAGCTACATGTGCCTTGGATGTCAAAGAAATGTAATAAACATCTACAGATACTGAAGGGTTTAAATATAGGTACAAAGAAAGCAGCTATAATTAAAAGTAACAGGATGACAAAACATCTGATTAAGAATAGCAAAATGAAATTACAAAAAAAGAAAGCAATCTTAATGTTTGGAAATACTGTGGAATGATCTCTCAAGGGAAGAGATGAAAGCCCTATCAAAATTAGACAAGGCATCAGAAAATACATCAAAGGCAATAATCCTAAAGTGGCAGGACAATTAAACAGATGACAAAACTGGTCTTTTTCAATTCAAAATCCTTTGAAAAATATTTTTCTGGCCCACCTCATTCCATTGTAGCACTGTGACACGACATCAGAGTTTACCCTGATCTTCAGCTATGGCAAGATTTTTGCTTAACCAGGATCTACACTTTTCTTTGTGTTAATCTTTCAGCACGAATCAATCCCTACAGCTTCCTGGTCAATTGTGTTTCTCCATGTAATCTGTCTACTTCCTTCAGTCATTCAGGTACCTGGGGTAAATACTCTTTTCTAGATCTGAGCTCGCTAAGTTTAGAAAGACCTGAATCCTGCTCCAATTGACATGATTAGCAAACTGTCACTGACACGAATAGCTGCAGGGTTGGGCCTCTAGAAGGGATATGTCACTTTCCTGCCCTGTGATATGACAGCAGTTTATGGTTAGTCCAAAATCAGATAGGCCTTACTTGCTGAAGCGGCATATTGAAGGCGTATCTCTATTCTGCTGTTCACGGTTTCCCTAAGTCTCTTTTAGCGTTACTGCTTTATGGGTTTTACCTTCCCATTGTGTATTTCTGTGTTGAATTCCCCCACCTCATCCCCACCTGAAATTTCCCAGTTGAATCACATGTTGTTATTTTCTACCAATAGTTTCAGACTCCCTAGTTCCCTTAATATTACAACTGTGCTCTCACTGAGGTCTGTGAGATCTCCCAGTTTGGTAACTTTTACACATTTCAGTAATGTCAAGCCTACTTTTCCTGAAAGATATTAAATATAACCAGAGCCAACACTGATCCACTAGACAACTTCCCCTATTTATTATGACTAATTATTATTACCCTTTGCAGTCCATTAGCCAATTTACAATCTATATTATAATACTCATATCCAAACCAATTTGAATTAGTATTGCAAGTAAGCCTCATGTAATACCGTATCTAATGTTTCAGGGTTTGTCTACACTGGAAAGTTAATTTGGATTAATGGAAGGTGTGAATTTAAAGTGCAATGACTATTTCTGAATAAAACCACTTATTTTTCTGCAATAAGAATGTGTTATTAAATTGCTTAACCTAAACAGCATTAAGGTCTTTTTATTCCAGCATAAGAATGTTCACACATGGAGTTATTCAGTAACAGCTCCATGTGTAGGGAAAGCTCTAAGTAGAATCCCTTTGTATTACATCTGTCATAGTCCTTTCAGACATTCATTTATTCTAGCACAATTCAGCTTTATACGTACATGCTTTTTTTTTCACTCAGGTTCTCTTACTCTCCATGAACCAAATCCAAGTCTTTTTAAATAGATGCAATTCTGTTAAGTCTGTATGAGGGCTACACACTGACACTAGTGAAGAATTCGGCCCTCTTCAACGGCAAATGATTTCTGTCTATATTTGATGCTGTTAGGTGTTTAGCTTATCAAACAGTCTGTTTTCCTGTTTGGAAGAGTGGTTCCACAGTGGTTTTTTTTCCACCCCCACTGGCCATCTAATTCTCACCAGTTCCTTTTGACTGTTCAATCAGCCCAGGGCTAGATTGGGGTCAGTAACCTTGCCAAAATTTGACCTGTTGACCCCTATGTACAGTCCTAGTACCGGTGGTACTTTTTAAAATCACTTGTAGTCCTATTTACAACAGCAGCATTAATGAATAAATGAAGATGCAGAGCTTTACCATTTAGGTGGTGGTTGGTGGCATTAGCTGGCTTTGTTTAATCCACAGGTGGCCTGGCTTTGAGCAAGCTCCTCGGTACCTGGGCTGGGGGGGCAGTGCTCAGCTCCCGCTTTGCGTCCTGGTGAAAATTAGCTCGTGCCACTCTTGGTACCTGTGTTGGGGGTTGCTGACCCCCTGGGCTAGATCGTACCCTCCTCATCTACCCACACATAGAGAAGGGACTGAAAACTTCTCACTGAGATTTTGTGGGATGGTGCAGAACAGACACCAGGTGAAGCTTCCTAATCATGTGGCTCCTGGAGTTCACAGGGACAGGGACAGGAACAGGACTGTCAACCCTTCAAGATTGTCCTGGAGTCCCTACAAATTAGTCTTTTGTTAAAGGTCATGTCACACGATGAAGCTGCCAGGAACACATCCTGCCAAAACTGGCAACCCTAAGGAACACGGAGGTTCAGGAATGCTGGAGCCATGAGGCAGAATAGGTAGCCATCTATGTAGCTGCACTAGCCCTTCTCTGAAGCTAAAACCATGTTGCCACTGCCTGAGACCTTCTCACCATGACTGGAATTAATGCCTGTTCCAGGAACTTTCCTTGGCACATAGGTATGACCACAATTGTTGCCTTACCCTAGACATGTCTCTCTCAATCTCTCTCTCTCTCTCTCTCTGATATATAAATAGAGAGAGAGAGAGAGAGTATGTGCAGGTTGCACCTCCCAAAACTGTTCCTGGACCAGAGAGACTAGTGGCAGGAGGGCCAGCAGCTGGGAGACTTGCTGGGCCAAGATCCTGGTGGCAGAGGGTCTGGCAGTCTGCAGCTGGGGCCAGAGCAGGAGACAGAGTCTGTGGGGCCAGAGCTGGCATTCTGCAGCCCAGCTGGAGCTGAAGCCAGTGTCCATGGGGCCAGGGCTGACACCCAGCAGCCTGGCTGGGGTTAGCAGTTCAGCCAGGCTGGTGCTAGCAGGAAAGGCCAGCTGTGGCTGGAGGCAGGGGGGCCAAAGGCAGAGGAGCCAGCCAGGGTGGAAGTGAAGCAGGCCGCAGGGAGGGGAGGATGGCTGGAGACTTCCCCTGGCCTGGCAAATTCCCTTGTTCAGAACTGGTCAAGTTCTGAGGGTGCCAAACAAGGAAGGTCCATCCTGTACATATAACCTTTAGGTGAGATATTCAAAGCTGCCTAGAAAATTTAAACAACCAATTTCCATTCATTTTAATGAGCTCATGCGCAGATTTCATTTTGTTTATTATCTGTTCCATTTCACAAGCGTTCAGACAGGGTTAAATAAGAATTAATTCCCTCAGGCAGCTTTGAAAATCTAAGCCCTAATCACCAGCCACCTCAGACTCTTTGTTCAGTCATTTCTCTGTGGCATGAGAAAAGCCAGACCCCGGAGCAGGACCGGACCATAAAAAGTTCCACGTCTCATCCATTGTAAAAATCCCCATCTGTGGAGTCAGTTACAAATGTGTAGTCATTTGTAAGCATTTAAGCCCTGATATCTCATTTTTGCAACAATGACCTCAATAGCGCTGAATAAGCCCGTTCTTGGAAGTTTTTGTTTGTTAGCCATGGTACCTAGCACTAGTGGTGCTAGTAATGAGCATGATAGGTATTTATTCTATTTCAAGGTCAAGATTTCCTGAGCGAACAGAAAGGCACAAATAACCTCCATTTGATATGGTTAGGTATTCAAGCAGCAATGCTATTATAAATGATCTCAAAAGGCAACTTAAGGCTGATGCTTAAGGCCAGAGCAATTTGTTTCTGAGTCCCTTGGTGAGAACATAAATAAATATAAATTTTAGCTCCTTTAGTGGGAAGAATTTTTTTCTTCCTGTTTTACTGGCATTTCACCATCGTGTCAGCAGCCCTGAAAACCAAAATATATGGCCAGAGGGCTGCAGGTTTCATAGCTTCTGTCAGCCAAACTTGTCCCACACAGCCCTCCACTTCCCCCTACAAAGTTTCTGAGTGCCCACTCCCTGTATTTCAGGGCCTTCCTGCACTGCCTCCCTTTGTTTGGAAAAGAAATCAGTCAGGCAGTCAACATATTATATTATATTATACATATGGCTGGAAGGACAGACAGAGCAGGGTAGCAGGTGTAACTATACAGGAATGGCTGCTATCAAGCAGGTCTTTGATCTATCACCTTGAATAAAGCTGAAGGATCTGCTACCCAAGGAAGTCTTAATATGTGCCCCTCATTTGCCCTTTAAATCATGCTGATTTCTCCCCTCAATCAATCATGTTGAGAGCTCCCAAGTTCTTTATATTTTCATTCATTAACATTATTTTATTTTGTTTCATTTTAATTTTCTCCTTGGTCTTTCGATCATCTTATCCTAGCCCAGGGTCATTAGACCATCAGGAAACAGGGGTGTGTTGCAATTTCTGCTGGCATGATGATAACACAGACTTGGGAAAGCTGGAAGCTTTGGCAGAACATGTGACCTCCTGTCCCCATTTGTTAATTCTGTTTTAGCCTATGGGTGAAGACTTTGTTCTTTCCACAAGGATCAGCAAAGTGAACCTCACAGTGCATTACTGCATTCTTCCTTGGCAGTCCATGCTGCAAGGGATGCCCCAAGCAATCAGTACATTACCTCTGCCTCACCAGACGGGCCTGCACAGGATGTGGCACTCATTGTGAGCACAGGAGAGAGGATATGTGCAGAGGGCACAGGAGGGAAAATTTGGAGGACAGACAGGGATACTTAACCACATAGAGAAAAAATGAACCAAGAAAGGCAAAAGGAAAAGAGACATTTGGTCTGAAGCCCCACACCCTAATACAAAATGCCTCCAGCTGTCTGCTTGGCAACACAGATTACTACAATCTAGCAGGTCACAACTGTGCTCTCTGCACCTGCTCCCCACTTAAGACAAGGACCAGTTCGAGGTGCAAATCCTCAAATTCTTCTGTTGAGGTTTGGCCCCAGCCAGCTGAGCAATCAATCCTTCCTCCATGATTCTTGTGATGGGGTCAGTCACAGGGCCCCTTTAGACAGTCACATGACATGCTGAAATACCAATGAGCCCACATACTAGCCCCTAAGGCATCCCATCACTCTGTCCCGCTGGGCCTGAACCACTGGTTTTCCTCAGCCACAGCACAAAGTAGGGGGTCACAGCCCACAGCAGAGCAACACGAGCACTGAGAACAGCTCAACTCCGGGAAGTCTCTGTCACAGTGCCTTGACACAGCAGCCATATCCTTTCCTTTTTCAAATATTTAGAATAAATTTCTAATGATTGCGGTTGTGAAAGAGAACTTGGAAATGTGAAGACCTTCAAGCTCGAAGTCTAGATGTCAAATAAAGAATCCCAAACATATTATTATTTAAAATCTCAGTACTTTTAAACCAATCTCATAATTTTGAAGGGCCTGACACATGATATTTAACCATGTGAGATTGGCAACAGTATACAGGATAACCCCAGTTATCCAACCTAACAGGGACCACAGGTTTTTCGGATATGGTGATTCTCAGTTAATATGGAGTACTAATGAAAGAACAGACAGATATACTGTATCTGTAAACTGAATGTACTGTATTACTAGTTGCAATGAAAACACAACATGGCTATCAAATAGAAAAGACCATCACAAACAAACTTTGCAAACAAACTTAGAGTTTATAGTTGTAGCACCTGATATTTAACATTACTAAAGAGTTCGTTGTGTAAATCATGAATGTCAGAAATGAAGTGAGAATGTTGCATACAAGCCAGCAAAAACCAACACAGAGTGCACATTACCTGAGAAAAAGTTATGTCCTTTCCCTGTCATTCTGTGACTAAAACAGTTTATTATTTAAAATTGTGAGTGATTGGGATTTGGTTTGAGCTTCCCTTCCTTTCTTTGCAGCAAGGTCATGCCAGTCTCTGAAGAGCACTATGTCTATAGGGGTCACTTCCCTTTATTTTTCAACATAAGCAAGTGCAGCCTCCAGAGCCTTCAGTCCCTCATGATGATTCATTCCATCCTCTTTCTCTAGTCCAGTGTTGTCTTCCATATCATCATCATCACCATGATTCACAAGTGCTATTTTATCATTATCGGTCAGTTCTAGTTGTTCGTGTTTACCCATCTGTTCCTGTATGTCACCATTACTCACATTTTCACAGCCCTATGTCATTTTCAATAAAGGCAAACGATTTTCATAATTTTCTTGTACTGTTTCTTTAGTACGTTGATCTTCATTTATTCTGTTTTCATTTTCTGGACGTAGCTTTCTCCATGATTTTACCAGTAGTTTGTTTGGGGTTCTTTTTGGGTTTTTTTTTCAGTTTCTTCCCAAGATCATGCAGTCCAATAGACAATATCTTTTAGGTTTATTTTCTTCAATTTCTCTACTATGCTATCTCCATCATCAATAACTTCCATATGTGATTTAAGAAGCCCACACCAATATCTTTTCTTTAATGCTTCAGTGGCATTCTGGTCCTTTGGTTGACACATTGAGATGGCACTTGGTGGTAGAAAAATCACCTTTATTTCTCCAATCTTCAGTTCATCTTCATTAGGATGCGATGATGCATTATCAATAAGAAAGAATTGATTTCCTTTGCATTTTTTTTTTATTTTGAAAAGCTGTCTACTGAAGGAACAAATCTAGTAAAAACCCAACTTCTGAAAATTTCAGAGCTCACACAGGAATTTTTAGGTTGTTATACCAAACTGGCAGTGCTGTATGAGCTATATTTTAGAAGGCCTGTGGGCTTTTGGATTTTCCAATTAAAACAAGTTTGAGTTTATGGTTATCTGAAGTATTCCTGCAGACAAGAGCTGTCATACTTTCTTTGCTTATTTTAAAGCGAGGAGTTGAAGCTTCTGCATGGGAAGCCAGAATTTTTGATGGAAGCATTTTAAAATTTAGGCCAGTTTTGTCACAATTATATATCTGTTCATCTGAGACCCCCCCCCCGCTTCATTTTTTATGAGTCTCTGAATTTTATAAATTATTCTGAGTCTTCCGATAACTTTTCTCCACAGACATAGAGCTGCCTACCTCCGTAACGTCTGTTCTAGCAATCCAGCCAGCCTGACCTAGCAGTAAAACCAGATTCTCCTTCATTAAATTGGTCATGAAAAACCAGGGCTTTTTGGTGTAGAAGAGGCCCAGTTATTGGCGTGCCTTTCTCTCTTTGTTGTATAAACCACAAAAATAAAACTTTGCTCACCTATTCATACTCACATTTTTTGTTGTCTCTCTTTTTTTTTGTGACCCTTATTTGCAGTCCTGACTAAGCACCACTTTTCAATTTCACTTCTACTCCTCTTCCGGTCACCTACAGTAATGCGCCTCACGCCTTGTTTTGCCACCACTTTTTGCAGTTTCACCTTTATCTAGCCCTTTTAAGGCTTCAAGTTTTTGTTCCATGTAAACAACTTTCTTTCTCTTTTCATGGGATATGCTGATAAAATGTACAGTGCTCTTTATGAAGATACAGGACACCTGCTGCCACACTAACATGTAAACACGCCATGCCTCCAATTCCACAAGTGCGCCTGCACAAATATTTGCACACATTACATCACTTATGACTCTTACATCAGATAATATGAAGGGTTGGTTGAGTGAAAGTTGGATAACCAAGGTTCTCCTGTACTTGCTCTTTGTTCAGGGCAAATGTTCCACTATATAATGAGCAAGTTAGGAGTTGTTTTGATGAGGTCTAACAGGAATTTCAATCCAGCTTTCCTTGCTCAAGGAAGTTCTTCACAACATGAGGCCTTAAAAAAGTGGAATGATGAGTCAAGCCCAGGAGGAACATCCTGCTTATAGTACAGGCTCCACCTCCCAAAACCAGGATTCTCTGGTCAGGCAACATCCATGGTCCAGAGATGGACCACGGATGTTACTGGACCAGAGAGTCTTAGTCCAAGAGGATGTTAGGAGGTGAGCTTGGTGGGGCTTGTTTACTAGGACCAGTGTCCACAGGGCTGTGGCTGTAGCCAGCTGCCCACTCAGGACTTATGCCAGTGCCCACAGGACTGTGGCTAGGGCTGCGTCCATCAGCTTGTGGCCATGGCCAGCAAGCCAGCACTCCTGGAGCTGGGGCCACTTTCACATCCGGCAGCCTGTGGTCAGCAGGTGCTGAGCTAGAGGTAAGGGCCTGCAGGGGCGCAAAGTGTGAGGCAGGGCAGAGGAAGGGAGGCCACTGAGTTGCAAAGCCAGCAGCCAGGGGAGGGGGCAGAAGATGGAGGTGGGGAACATAGGCAGGGGATCTTCCTTTGTCTGACAAATTCCCTCATTTGGAATTGGTTGGGTCCCAAGGGTGCTAAATGAGAGAGTTGCAACTTGTACAAAAATTTGTTATAGGAGAGGAGAAAATTCCATGGCAATGAATCTGATGAACTTGTAACCGTATTCCGCTCTTGTGACGTAGTCCCCAAAACTCCAAGGAATTCCAGTTCAGTCTTCTGAGCACTAAAACTCATAACCGTATGAAAAAATTGGTTCCAATAGCATATTTGCGGAGATGCATCAATGGTGAGAACCTCACTTTCTGAATTTTTTTTAGATATTTAAGTGAATTTCATTCTAAAAACATGTTTCCAAATTCACAAGTTAATTTTGCAAACTTCTGCTGTCAATTTTTATTCTTAGTGACCACCTCTGAGAGACAATATACATATGTTTCTAATGCCCCTGGAGACATCTCCTTGAAGAAAAGACTGGAGACCCTATTCCACAAAAACAAGGTCTACATATTCCAGGAAAGAAAAACATGACAGCTGGCTGGCTATGCCGGGAAGAGTTAAATATAGATCCAATGGAAAAGGGTCTTCACCTTGAAGTGTTCCAATTTTTAGTGAGGTCCTAGTAAAAGATCACACCAGAAATGAAAGTTACTTCCCTCTTTCTCATGAAGATGAATCCAAGAGTGTTGGCCGCAGATGATCTCCTGCAGCCCATAACCATCCAGAAGATTAGTAGAAAGAAACCTTTGGTGATATCAGTGTATCTGTTTAGGCCAAGAAGGTACTTGTTTTCTAGCTTCCCCAACATGGCTCATTTGACTGCATTTCAGACTGGATCTTCCCCTCTCAGGGACCAATTTGTAACCCAGAGTCAGAGAATCTAAGGTGAATTGCCTGGTCTTTGAACAATCTCACAAGAAAAAGGAAAATGCCCAGAAGGCATACTCTCTGCTGTTGGCATCTAGATAAGCTTCTAAAAATGCTTCCTATTCTAGAACATGGCGGAAGTTCAGAGAATGGTGCAAGGCAAGTACCTTCTCTCACTATATTGCAGATCTTGGAATTCTCACAGGACGGTCTGATCAAGGGCTTCACAAGTTAAAATCTTAAGTGGCTGCACTACCCACGTACTTTCCTCCCCAGGCAGGCAATGGATCTCTTTTTACTGGAATATTGAACATTTCCTCAGAGCCACATATTTACTTCACCTTCCTAAGCATAACCAACTGGGTCTTCTATGTGGATGTTAATGCCCCTGATTTGACCTCTCTTTGTACCCCTCCGAAAGGTATTCATTTATTTCCTCTCTATCAAGGTGGCTTCCTGGGAGCCATTACTTCTGTCCAACACTTGCTTGTATTTAAGTAAAGCCATTGACTGGAGAATTGGTCACCTCTTGGGCCCACTGCTTATCTCTCTGCAGCATGATTATGTTGAGCCTTGATATTTTTGTCAATTCACATCATACCTAACTTTGTCCATCCCTGCTCCTCAGCCTGGCCTAACAATTTCTATCTTTTCAGTGTTATTAATAAAAATGACAGTGCAAGAAATAACATTTATTCCAAATGAAAAATAAAAGTTAAAAAGCATCACAGCTGTCGCTGAGGATTCACCAAAAGCCGTATCAGCAGTTTCTGTTTTAAAAACATTTTTGTTCCCTTCCCTTGCACTGACGCAGCTGCAGCTTTCGACAGTGCTTCATCTATGGCTGATCTGCTTATTAGCATTGACTTTTCATTTAAAAAAAAAAGAGAAAGGGATTTTAACACCTCAGGATTTATGTATTTTAAACACTGAAAGTGAAGGTTAAATGTAGCACTGCCTCTGATGAAGCTGTGTTAAAACCAAGGTCAAGTATTTTTCATTTTACATGTGGGAAGATCTGTTTGTTCTTCTATTGAATTCTGAATGTCAGCTTAAAGTATCAAAAGTCACTCCAAAAACTTGATGTAGTAATAAAATACTGTGGTTATACGAATACTAATAGAATCTAATTTAATTATTAACTAATAGAATCTAATTTAATTATTTCTGGAAGAATTCCTAGCCAAACATTGTTATTTGGGTGAGCAGGACCACCAATGGATTCCATGAAACTCTGCGACAACATACTATTTTGACAGCTGGAAGGCAGATGCCCTCAACAGATGTTGTGATCATAGCTTTTTTCCATTTCGTCAAAGTGCTTTCTTCTTCCTAACAAGTTTACCTCCACCTGTACTTGGTGTATGTTGAACCAGCTGCCTATCAGTAGCTCCAGGTCCAATTTCATCCAGATCCCAGTTTTCTTCAAAAGCGGAGGTGGTTGGGCAATAGCATAGTCTCCATGAGGTCTGAAAAAAAGATGTAGAGTTGGATGTCATCAGCATATTGTTGACACACAGCCTCCCCTAAGAGTCTTACTCTCCTGCAGAAAGGGATGTTTGGATCCTCTTGGACCTCACAGGAGAGTACCTATAGCAATATACCTATTGTCACACTCAGAAGAATGAACCTAATATTGTCATATTCCACCATAATGGCATGCCTACTCAATTGATGTAAAACCAGTGTAAGAGTGAAGAGCTCCTTAGAATCTCTAATAATAAGGTCTTGGTCTTATGCTTCTTAGTCTTTTTCTTTTCTTCTTTTCTTTCATCCTTTCCTGAGTTTTTTTTTTTTTGGGGGGGGGGGGGGGGGCTGGTCATTTTGTCAGAAGTATAATTAAGTCTCTGAACAAAATATGTAAACGAAATGGCTATTCCTTCCAGCATCTGTTATAATATTAGTATATAAACATAGAAGTAGTACATCACTGACACAAAATGTATGGACTATGGATTGATCATTTAATACTTCTGTCTCTGTATGCAACAATACTGTCTGCTTGTGAGATCCAAGCTGGTTCAGCCCTGTCATCACCTCCTTTCATGCGGCTTCGAGAGAGGAAGGCTGGTAGGGCTGTCGTGAGTCAAACATGCTCAGTAATGCTCCCTCAGTGAAGCCAAAAGGTAATTCAGTGTCTCTTTCATTTTTTATTCACCCTTTAGAACATTAGATTTTCCTACTGCAAGTGCTTGGCTCTTGTGGAAGTTCTAGAGAACCTCTGGAATGTTGGCATTCCACCTGGCACCTTTTAGCATACATATGTGCCGCACAGGGCATATGTTGTTTCAATAACATAACTTCATCTTTTTAAATATGGAAATTAAGGCATAATAAGGTGCTCTAAATTACTTGGTCTAATTTGCATATTTAATGTCAGGAGTCAAATATAAATGTTTGATGCCTATAGCTCCCAAGATGTCTGCATTAAAATTAAGCTGCTCTCATTTGCTATAGGTAGCTGCTGTGGCAGCAAACATCTATGACTCTGGTTGGACAGTATAGATGTATGAGTCTACAATGCCCCAGTGAACACAGCTGTCCTCTGAGGCCCTACAGAATCTAACAGACCAACTCTCAGAAGAGGGAGAAAAACAGCAAAGGAAGCTCAGTTTTCATTTTTTAAAAATAGCTTCCTTGTCTTTTTCTTGCAAAGATAACTATCAATAAATACATAACTGAGGCAAACCCATTATTAGGGCTGAAAACTTGTCACTAACTTAAAGGTCACAGGTTATTCAGTCCTTTCACATACCGGTGGGGCTGAGATCTGGAGCCCAGAAAAAAACAGCAGAATAGGACTCTTGGTTGTTTTGGATGAAAAGCAAGCTCCTGGCTGTGGAGATCAGTGCTGAGGTTAATGGAGGGTGGTATGAGGGCAAGCTCCCTACCAGTCAGCTATCAGAAGTGGAGGCAGGTCCTTCGCTGAGCTGTGAGCAGGACTTTAATACAGCCTTGAAGAGGAGCAGCTCTACAGGTGAGAAACAGCATGATCTAGCTGACTCCACAAAGAATGGAGAACAGCTCTGAGTGACTCTTCCTCTCTCTCCAACCCCAGGGGCTTTTGCAAATCAGTTTTCCTTCTCTGCTAGGTATGTAAGCCCAGATTCTGAATTCAAAGGTGGGAGCAGAAATATCAAAGAGTGTGTGATGAAAACATTTCCAAAGGGGCTTTTCACAGGCTTTGCGCTACGGCGGGAGGGAGGGTCATGCAGGGGAGGAGCAGAATTCAGCAGGTAGTCCTTCTGCTGAACACTGAAATTCAAAGTCTGTCCGGTGTCCACCAGAAAAGGCGGGTCAGGCCTACTCAATAGAATGCATTGCAGAACAAGTTAGGGAAGGTAAACAAATTAAAACAGCTCATAAATGATGAGCTGTGAACCTAGGTTCTTTTCAGAGAAAAACATGAACTTTCACATCAGTCTTCACTGGATAATTTTAACTGCAAGGCTGCAAAGAAAACAGAAGCTAATTATAAAAGGAACATTGTCTTAATATCTTAATGAAGCGGTTTTGCTAACAGTGAGAGACCTGAATTTTAATGCCTTTTAAGAGCTTCTTGATTACATGTTTGTTAGCTGATATGATCATTTTAAATGATCTGTATGTGGCTTTACTTCAGGTTAAAAACTGCATTAAGCACTGTACTCTAAACAGGCATTAATGAAGCAGGTGAGTAACACAAACGTTCACTTAAATTCACTTAAAAAGAAATCTGAACTTCTTAAAGGAAAACATGTCATCAGACCTGATAGTTACACGGAGCAATGTTGTGTGTACACTTGTCAGATAATTCTTCAACCTTTTTTTCCGAAAACGGTATTCCATAAAATTGACAGCTACTGTATCTTGACCACTAATTCCTGTTTAATTTTGAGGTACATTGCACGCACAGATTTTCTGAAAGACACAGAAAACTTGCATTAAATCATGGTCTGCTGAAGAAGTTGAAATTAGGGATGGGCATACTAGTTTGGAAATATCCCTCATCATTAGAACCATCCCCTCTTTTTAATTTTTCGGAAATATGTGGCTGACTGTTTTTTGATGTTCTGATTCTGCTCTGGATAGGTCAAAGAACCTGCAAAATGACTTATTACTGCATCCTGTGGGAGAGTCCTGTATATTCTTTCCACAGATGATAGTGTTGAAATTTGGAGATTTATCAGTGATTCTGTGATTACTTATAATCATTAATATTGGTTAAGAAGCTTGCTCATAAGTTCTTACATATAATAAATTTGACTGTGTTAGTTAGAGAATATAGTAAACTCTTTCATATCTGACACTCTCAAGTAACTGACATTTTAACCATAAGTGAATTTTAATTGCATATTCCACAAGTACAGTATAGTGAAAGTAAATACAAATGAATACAGCAAATACAGTATAAATTTACAGTATACAATACTGCTGCTGTTGGTACGTAAAGTATTCTGCATACATTTTTGTTTGTTTCTTAATATCTAATCTTGTTTTTCTTAATTGTTATGCATTGCTAGGTTACCTCTCTATTATTCAGAATATCTGAATATGTGGCAATCTCTCAGTTCCGGTGCTGCCAGATATGAAAGAGTTTACTGCAATAGGACGTACCTTTTATATTGCTTAAGTAAGTTGTATATAGATTAATACTGCTTATTTTACTACAAATGAAACTACAATTGTATTGCAATCACTGGAGACTAAAATTATCCCAAAAATATATGCATCTGCTTGCGAATTTGTAAGGGCAAGTAAGGAACAGAATCTTATTAACAACAACAATTATTGAAAAAAATGCTAATTGCATGGCTCAGTTTAATTTATTTTTAGGTCACACTGCCCTCTAGGGGATTAAGCATATAACTAAGGTTTGATTTTTTTGCATATGCAGCTTTCCTAATTCACACTTTTGTAATTCAAGAAAAAAAAGGGTATGCCCTTTTTATTGCAACAGAAATTTGAATCAAGTCTTATTTTAATGACATTTCACAACTGATCATTTAGAATATTGCCTACTTTATTTTACTAGAAACACTCTTTTTTTAATTAGCATGTAGCCACAACTGCACCTATACAGACTTCAAAAGTGTAGGACTTCTATGGTCCCACCTCTTCTGTGGGGTCCTTTCCTATGCCTTCTGATAGAAATGGGAATTTTTCCATTGACTTGAATGAGTGTTGGATTAGGCCCTTAAAATCATTTACATGTAAATGTTTGAGGATCAAAATGTGGAATTTAGATAGTCAAATTTTTAAAAAGTGGATCTTCTGGCTGTCATAAATACTATGTATGCATTCAGACACAAATGCAAATCACCTTTAGTAATGCATTTATCTCATTTTATTAAACCATGGTAGAATAGATTTAATGCATATTGTATTGCTTTTTCACATTTACAGAGAATTCCAATCTACACTATAGATATTTTTATCAATGCCAAAATGTTTAAAATAGAATCAAAAGCAGATTATTCAAAGTATCAACAAGTGTGAGTACCTTTAAAGTTGGAATAAAAATATGTAATAAGAAAAGGAAGAAGAAACTGAAAAGAGGGGGAAGAAGGAAAGGGGAAGATTCATAACCACTGAATGGCTAGTAAATGCAAAAGATTTTTCTTTAGAGATAACTTCTGTTGAGGAGTTAGGGTAACATTTCTGAAAGCGCCTAAGTGGCTTTGGAGCCCAAGTCTAATTTCCAAAGGTGATTTAGGACCAGATTTTCAATAGGAATCAATTAAAGTTAGGCTTGACTATACTTTTGATGATCCTATTAGACACTTGCTTATACCTTTGTCCACTTAAATAGCTCTTAAAAATCTGTCCCTTAAATATCTCGTCCCTCTCTTCAAAAAAATTCACCCTCTGCCCCCAAATCATTTCTTGCGTCCCAAATAAAAATAAATCAGCTAAATAATGAGGGCCAGGCGCTTTGGTGTTTAAGTATCGTGGAAAACCAACAGGCATTGGGCTTCTCAGGGACTGTCTACCTTGCCCAGCAGTTTTGATTACAGGCGTGTGAATAGTAACACACACCAAAGTGCTGCACTGGAACTCCTTCATGTGGACACCGTCAGCACAGACCCAAGGAGGAACCTTTTGGTTTGTGCACACAGTATCCACAAGGTGGGGTTACAATGCTGCTAGTCAGTCAAACCCCCATAACCTGAACTATGGGGCAGTGGAGACATAGCCTCAGTCTCCCTGACGGTCTTGACTCTTTACCTGGATTTCCTTTTCTCTGTTTCTGACTTGCACATAGAGCATTAGCACCGCCCACCTCATGCAAATGACATAAAGGGCTGAATTGGCTACAGTTTTATGTTGAGCCTCTCACTCCTTTTGGAAAGTATTTCCCTGGGGAAAAGTAGCTTCAGTGCAGAGGACGTGTGTAAGGCATATCACATTAGGAACGCCTTGGGCATCTCCTGGGGTTTGGCATGAGGAATTATGGCATGCCCCAGGCAGGGCTGCTGGAGTGGCCTCCACATCCACTAGGAGGCTTTCACAGCAGCTCCAAATAAATTGGAGCAGAGAGTGCCACTGGGGAGTAACTGCTAGATCAAACACATTAGTGCCTCTGAGGGGTCCCCATCTCACATGATGAGATAGATCTAGGCCTGTCTACCTATGAATTCTAAAATACATTAGTTACTGGATTTTTGCTAACACATTTCAGAAACACACCTTTTGTCTTATTCTAAGTAATTCCAGTTAGGAGAAGGAGGGGCTACCAGAATCTGTCACCTCGTATGTCAGCACCATATAGCACAGTCAGCAGAGAGAAGTAAGCAGAGCAAGCAAAAGTCTAGCCCCAGGTGTGTCAACACAGCCCTCAGCCATGAGCTTCCAAGTCTGGGTCAAAAGATTTGCCACACTAAAAATAACAGTGTGGTTGCAGCTTGAGCTGGAGCTTGGGCCCTGGAACCCACTCATCTCCCACAGGCTGTGTAGCTATGAAAAGGTCCCTCTCTCAGAAGTCTTCAAAGAGTAGATTCCAAAGAGGAAACTACAGAACTTGAAAAACCAAAAAAGGAAACCAACCCTCTGGTTCAGGTGATGACAATTAATATGCACTGGTCTGCACGGCTTTGGACTGTTATTCAGCAGAAACCATCCTCAGCATGGATGCAGGTCCTCTGGAATGGTGGCTGAAGCATGAAGGGACATATGAGTCTTTTAGTCCCTCTGGCATGTGAATGTCTTCAATGCCAGCTCCGGTAGCACCCGGTAAATGCCAGTTCTCACTTTCAGGTGATGCTGGAAGCAAGAAACAGACAGCATTATCTCCTGCAAATGTAAACAAACTTGTTTGTCTGAGCAATTGGCTGAAGAAGAAGTAGGGCTAAGTGGACTGGTGATGTGTAAAGTGTTAATTTTTTTTATTTTTAAACACAGTTTTTTTATACATCATTCTACATGTGTAAATTCAACTTTTGTGTTAGAGATTACGCTATAATACTTGTGCTGGGTGAACTGAAAAATATCTTATTTTTAGAGTGCACATATTTATAATAAAATAAATAGAAAAAGAGCAGCATACACTTTGTATTCTGTGTTTTAACTGAAATCAATACAGTAGTCCTTCGAGTTATGAGGGCTGCATTCCCACGCATCCTTGCATAACTCAAATTTTGTGTAACTTAAAGGGGCTGTTTTGCCTGGCAGAATGCACATTCTGCAGCCGGGGAAGCAGCAAGAGCACCTGGAGCTTCCTTTGCAGGTAATTTTTGGGGGTAGGGGGCCGCAGTTGGGGAGGTTAAGCCTGGTGGTGTCCTGGGACTGTGGGAGGTGGGCGGGGGGGTTAAACCTGGGGTGCTGAGGGCTGTAGGGGAGAGCGGGGCAGGGGTGGAGTTGAGCTGGAGCCAGGGCATGGTGGCAGGTGAGCTAGAGCTTGGCTGCAGGGGGTGGGGTGAGCTGGACACAAGCGCAGTGGGTTAAGCCAGAGCCACGCAGGAGGGGTGAGCTGGAGCTGGGCTTTGGAGGGGGTTGAGCTGGAGCTGCGCAGGAGGGGTAAGCTGGAGCCAGAGCCACGCTCAGGGATTAAGGTGGAGCCACGTGGAGGGGTTGAGCGGGGGCCGGGCAGCCGGATTTTGAGTTACACTGAACTCGCGTTAATGCAAGTTATGCACAGCTCGAAGTTGTTCATTTCAGAGGTTTACTGTACTGAAAATATAATGTGAGCACTGGACGCTTTGCAGTCTGCATTGTAACTGACATCGCTATATTTAAAAACACAGAAAACCATCCAAAGTGTCTAATAAATCTCAATTGCTATACTATTGCTAAACAGTGTGATTAAAACTGATGAATCGCAATTTATCATATATTAGTTGTGATTCATTTTTGGGTAATCGCATGAGTTGACCGCAATTAATTGACAGCCCTAAATAAGAATAAAAACAATAAATAAGCTATTCTCAAAAACATGCTTAAAATGTATTACACGCAACATGCAAAATACATGATGGCGAGACTGGGTAAAATTGTCAAAACTGGCTCAGGCATCTACGCCTCATTTTTAAAAGTGATTTAGGAGCCATGAATCCTATTAAAAACAACAAGAAGTCCTGTGACACTTTTTAGACTAATAGAGGTTTTGGAGCATAAGCTTTTGTGGGCAAAGACCCCTTTCATCAGATGTGGGGTCTTTGCCCACGAAAGCTTATGCCCCAAAATATCTGAGTCTGTAGGGTGCCCCTGGACTTCTTGTTGGTTTTGAAGATAGAGACTAACTCAGCTACCTCTCTAATATAGGAATCGTATTGACCACCAGTAGGACTTTGGGTAAGAATGTAAAAAGCACCTTTGGGAGGTTGGGAGGGGGTGTATATAGCTATGTGTATAATTAGCCTATAACACTTGTGCATTTTCGTGGTGCAATTTAAAAAGATGAGGACCCTAATCCTGTATCTTATGCTTGAGCAGTATTTATAGTGAAGTAAATACTGTTTTGAAATTTAAAAATAATTCTGGAATGTATCAGCATTTTCCAAAGACAGCAATGTGACTGCTCTCAAGATTCATCAACATAGGGCTCAGTGGTAGCTTTGCCATGAGCCCAATGCAAAGGATGTGCATTGTTGCATTGCCTCAGGAGCAGTCCAGGAGGGAAATGGTCACTTTTCCTAAGCTTATGTCTCCCTCATGGCTCCTCCACTTCTCTGAGAAGGGAGTAAAAGGTGCCAGATCTGTACCAGGCAACACAGACACTAGTGAGCTCAAGAGGAGAGACAGGAGACAGCTGCTGAACTGTCTAACAGATCTCCTCCTCTTCCTCACTGAGGGCGAACCCAAGACCACTTTCAGGGATGGTGCCCTTGCTGCAGGACTCTCACCTGCACACACACCCCAGCAGTGAGCAGGTGGCTCTGGAGGCACCGCTCCAGTTTGGGCTGGTGGGACTGACTGGTCATGGTGCAGGAGAATGACCAGCAGTGGCTCCAGAACTTTTGCATGTGGAAGGTCACCTTCCTGGAGCTCTGCGTCTGGCTCACCCCTGCCCTGTGGAGGCATGACTCCCAGCTGCGGACCGCCATCCCTGTAGAGAAGTGAGTCACAAGCACCCTCTGGAAGCTCACCACCCTTGCCAGCTACTACTTAGTGGGCAACCATTTCAAAATGGGGAAGTCCACCATCAGGGCCCTCCTCATGGAGGCAACACAGTCTCAAGCTGCAGTTCTTGTGGGGGCGGGGAGGGCAGGGCATCAAAGGGTGCCCCTCATAAAGTAGGTTGGGAGTACAAGGGGTGAAGCTAGGGTTGGGGGAAGCCCATCCCTGGGGGGCCGTGCTGTCCACCCTCACACAGCCCAGCTGCTGGGGGAATGCCTCACAGGGGGAGGCTCCTGTAGAGCTTGGGGAAAAAGGCCAAGAGGGGGCCAGGGACTCCCTCCATCAGTCCTCATCATGTGTGTTCAGTTGCCTCCCTCTGCAAGTCGTAACAGCCATTAACAAGATCCTGCTGTGGAGGGTCATCTGTCTGGGTGACCTTGACAAAGTCACGTCTGGATTCACTACCCGAGGGTTCACGAAGGCTATGTCTACACTAGAAGCATCTGTTGACCGAAGTTACTGTTGACAGGGTAATCTCAACAGAACAGCTAACAACAGATTGTGGCTATGGCTACACTAGCCCAAAACTTCAAAATGACAGTATGCAAATGGCCATTTCGAAGTTTACTAATGAAATACTGAAATACATATTCAGCGCCTCATTAGCTTGCCAGCAGCCGCGGCACTTTGAAATTGCCATGGCTCTCCACTGTGCGGCTCATCCAGACGGGGCTCCTTTTTGAAATGACCCTGGCAACTTCAAAAATCCCCTTATTCCTAACAGCAGATAGGCCTGTATCTACACACAACTTGCTCAGTCGACAGAGAGGTGCCAGATTGCACTGCCCTCTGGTGCCAGAAAGCGGAATGGCAGCTCTGCAAAGAGGGCTGCCCGGCGACCTTAATCCCCTCTCTGTCAACAGATGTGTCTACGCTACACTTTTGTCGACCATACTCTATCCAGAGATTGTTATGCCTCAAATTTTTGAGGGATAATACTGTCAAGGAAAATGCAGCTTTCTGTCGAGAATTTGTTGACCAGATGCTTTAAGTGTGTAGACGCTCCCAAGTTATGTCGACAGAAGGCCCCTTCTGTCGACAAGACTCTGTGGTATAGACTCAGCCAAACTGTCTTGGGGGGCCATCGATGGGATCCACATCCTGATCCATTCCCCAGAGCACAGCATGGCTAAGTATATCACCTGCAAGGGCTGCTTCTCAATGGTGCTGCAAGCCCTGGTTGAGCACCATGGACACTTCATGGACATTTACATGGGGTGCGTGGGATGGGCACATGATACTTGTGTGTTCCGCAACTCCAGCTTCTGGCCAGGGGGCGGGGGGCAGCGCCTGGCACATGAATCTCCTGCTGTTAGCTGGTGGTTTGGGATGTGCAGCTGCCACTGTGCATCATAGGGGACATAGTTTCGACCCTCATGCCATAGCTGATGAAGTCCTATACCAGCCAGCTGGATCCCAGCTAGGAACTATTCAACGGCTGCCTGAACCACACCAGGGTGCAGGCTGAATGTGCCTTCAGCCACCTCAAGGCATGGTTTAGGTGCCTGTTCACCAGTTTTGATGTGGGAAAGTGCAACATCCACCAAGTTGGGTGAGGAGTATGCTTATGAGCAGCTGGGTACAGCAGTCATCTGCCAGGCCCATCAGGACAGGCTGCAGATCTGGGAGACACTGAGGGAGATCTTCTTCCACAGACCCCAGTAACCACCCCAGGGTACCACCATCAGGGGCTTTGGGCCAACAGCCCAACCCCATCCCCTCCCTAACCCCTGCAGAATGAAGAGGGATGTGGGTTTGGTGAACAAATAATTGTTTTAATGAATAAAAAATAACTTGTGTGAAAGAAACAGTACTATACATAACTATTTACATGAAAGCAACATGCAAAGACCTATCTACAGTGGGAACTGGGCTTGGGACGGGAGTGAGGGGGGCCTCAGACCATGGAGGGGGATGGAGGGCAGTGAATCTATGGGGGAGCAGGATCCCAAGCAGCAGCATCCTGCAAATTTGCGGCTCCCAGCAGGGCTGGGCTGGGGTCAGGACCAAGGGAAGGTATGAGTGGGTGGGGCTGCAGTGGGGTCTGAGTAAGCAGGGAGTCCTGGGGTGGGGGCAGGATCAGGTGGGGGTCCAGGATGCCGTGCAGGAGGACCAGTGGGTGCAGGATGGCGGGGTCAGCTGTGGGAGCATGTCCCACCAGCCGCTGGTGATAGCATCAGATCAGAACATGAACTGGTCCCAGGCATCACTCTGTGTTAGCCCTGAGCTGGTGATCCATGTTGCCCTGGATGACACGCTAGGTGGCACTGTGGTCCTGCATCAGCTCCTCATGCAGGCCCCAGTGGTTTCCGTGGCTGCGGTCTCAGCCTGGTGGTGAGGTGGACGTGGCCCAGCCCTCAGATGGTACGGGTCCAGCTGTAAGAAAGACAAGGAGGAGAAATGGCAAGTCTGCACAGTGGATCCTGCCACATGGGGCTGTGCAGTGTTTCCAGGACCATTCTGACTGCTTCAGCTCCCCCGCTCCCCCACTCCCACTCAATGGGCCAAGGGCAGCGTCCAGCCACAGAGGTGTCCCCTCATGTGCAGCAGGCGGACCAAGACCAGCCTGGTCCGCCATGGGGCCCACACACACACACACACACACACACACACCTGCAGCTCGCAGCGCTACCCTGAGGAGCAGGTGCTTCCTGGACCTTGCCCATGGGCCAGGTGCCACACTCCTCAGTGTGTTTGGGATCAGGCCAGCACCCTTATAACTGGTTCACTTCTAGCTGTGGCAGGTGCTGGGAGGATCCCCAGGGCCTGGGTCTCATCTGGCCTCTCGTGAGCCTGGTAGCAGGATACTGGCCATGCGTGGGACCTATCTGCTATGTCCGCTGCATGTGGGTCCATGTGCTGGGACCACAGTGTAAGATCCCATGGGAGATGGCAGAGCAATGCTCGCAGCATGCCCCATCTTCACCCACCTCCTATACCTTGGGGCACGTGATGTGTGAGGTACGCACCAGAGGGAGCCTTGCCCAGCCCTGATGACACCCAGGCTGGAGGGGACTGGGTCCATGACAAGGGTGAGACTGTCAGCCTCTGAGTCGGGCTCTGGCAGGAGTTAGAGCTGTGATGCTGCCTCCTCCTCCTCTTCCTGCTGGGGCTCCTGCTGCAGTGGGGAGCCTCAAGCCTGGTATCAAGGCTCAGGAATGGGGTCATGTGTTCCCCGCCCCAGGAGGTTGTTGGGCTCTCTGTAGTAGGGGCATGTTGCTGGTCGGGCACAGTCCTGGGCCTGTACATAGCCCTGGCACAGTTCTTTTACCTTCACCCAGACCTGCTGCAGGGTTCAGTGGGGGTGGCCCTGTTCATCCACAGTGGTTGCCTTCTGTTACAAATCTCTGCATTTTTGCGGCGGGCCTTGGGGTCAAGCAGGAATTCCTCTTCTGCCCACATGTCCTAGAGGGCATGGATTTCTTCTCTGCTCCAGGAGGGGGCACTGCATTTAGACCCCTGGGGCGGGCCCTGGGACCCCTCAGGCTGTTCCCTTGTGGGCCTGGGGAAAGCCGGGGGGCAGCCTCTGCCATCATGTCTGGCTGCTGCATGTGGCTGTGAGGGCGTTGCAGTGAGCTGCTTATAGCTTTGCTGTTCACAAACTATCAGCTTCCTGCCATGGGGTTCCCTGGGTTCCTCCAACTTTAAGAATGGCTGGAGGCAGGAACCCTAGAGCACTGGTTGCTGTGGATGGGGTGTCTGCCGCAGCAACCCAGAGGCCTCTTCTGTCAACACAATGCCCCCTGGAATGTCCAGACTGGTGTTTTATTGCCAGATCTCTGGCGACAGCTGTATTCTTCCTCATAGTGAACTGGGTACGGCTGCATTCTGTCCACTAACTGTCAACAGAACATGCTTTGCAATCCCCGGAAAATTGTTCCACGGGTTTTGTCAACAAAGCCCTGCAACCTAGACATAGCCTTTGGGTGCCACTGTGATATAAACAAATACTAGTGGTGATCTCCACACAGCAAACAAACAGGGTTTGAATTTCAGTCCGTGTGTGACTGTTCCACAGAACTTGGTGAAAGAGGACTAATTCATTCCCATTATTAGCCAGTGTGTTCATTTGTTTGGTTTTGGTAGTGAAAAATACTTTATTTAAAGACAAGATTTGCAATTCTTTAACCCTCAGTGGAATGATTACTATAATTTAAGAAAATGATATTCATCCTAATTAAGCTGTTTTCAGACAATTAAATTGCTTCCTGATTTTCATAATTGTCTCATTGCTAAGATCTACCTCTCTCTTGATTAGTGCTGTGGAAAAATCCCAACCCTTTTACATTTGTACAGTGTTTAGAGGTTAAAAATAAATCACCAGCAAACATGCTGGGCTAGAGTTCCCGAGCCCCATCCCTTCCCAGTTGCTTTGTGCTGTTCTGTCTCTGCAAAACCAGCAGAAAGTCGGCTTAACAGGATAATTAAAGGGAATCCAAGGACAGAGAAGAATATTGTCCTGAGCTCATGGAGTGTGGCCAGGTATAGGTGGTATTTCTCTGGTTCTTACCAGGAAATAGTCCAATCTTTGGATGTTCCATAATCTTTAGGCCACAGTGCTTGTATAAAGAACTCTCTCTTTCTCCCACCATCTTAGGTACTCCAGTGTTCTGAGGCAATCACCCTACACTTCTGAACAGAATGTTACAAAAACCAAAGAAACTGTTCTCCAGGGTTGTCTGCACTGCAGTCGGATTTGTAATTCCCTGGTCAGATAGACCTGTGTGTGCTAGCTATCACTGAGCTAATAGGCTAAAGATTGCAGTGTAGCTGCAAGGGTGGGGGAAGAGGCTAGCTGTCTGGGGTATTATTTCTATGGTTTCAGCGAGGAATGTATCTCAAGAAACAGTTCAGCCCACTGCCTGAGCAGCTGCAGCTATCCGGGAGGTTTTAGTATGCTGTCAAATGAGCAGAGTTAATGTCTGAGATGGAAATGATGCTTCCAGCTTCTGTGTAGATATACCTAGCCAACCAGCCAGCTAAAGAAGTGAGAGAGAGAGTTCTCCATGCCATCCTGGAGCACCAGCCCCACCCAACCACTGTTCCATCTCTACCCTTGGCATCCCTGGTGCTTCATAGGAATGAAACAATGAAACAGAGAACACTGGAGGACAGGGGAATTCCTTTCTGACCCCTGATGCTGAAGCATGTGACTTGCAGACACATAAGATGTACACCCGAAGGAATCTCCCTGGCTGCCAAGGCCTTCCATCCAGCATCACAATCAACTGTAGCATATAAACACGCCCCTGCATTTGTCCATCCTCTCTCACAACTGTTTACCCCCTGAGCACCTTCAATTGGGAAGCTGTTCCAGGACCTCACTCATCTTAGCAGAAACCTGGTATACAGCCTGAATTTGTTGATAGCCATTTTATAACCATTTGTTCTTGTGCCAGCTTTATCTCTGGCTTTAATAGCTCTTCATCCTTCTCTTCTACCTCCTTGATGTGTGTTTAGAAAGAGCAATAATATCTCCTCTCAGCATTGAGCTTGGCAGGGAACCAACCTAGTAGCTCTTCTAGGCCTGTTCCAGTTTGAGTTGTCCCACAGGATCATAAATAAACTGCTGAAGAGAATGTTGCTTTGCCTTCAGACTGGATCAGATTGCCCTGACTGGGTAGGGTTTTCAAAATGGTTCCTGGGTGAGGATGGCCCAGATCCCTGGACAGGCTATTCAACTCCCATTTCAAATGACACCATATGAACCCCAAGTTAGTAAATCGATAGTCAATATAGTTTGCAGGGGAAATTTGTACACACTTTCAGCACATGCATTCCATAGATGTGTGTTTTCCAGCTATTATGGAAAAACCTCTTTTGTTTGGTGGGGGAAACAAATAGCTGGATTCCCCATTCTTCACTTCTTTGCTCTGCAGCACGTCAACCCTGCCATACACAATAAGGGAGAAATATTTGTAAGTGCCTCTTGCTAAAAGACTAGCAGGGGATCACCACGTCCCTGTCATGAGATATTCAAGAACTAACCTTAAGTGATAGTGATAGCTTGTGTTTAGTTATTTCACCTGCACTCTGCCCAGCCCCTTTTTTTTGTCCCTGTTGCTAGCAATGCCGCCCTCTTGGCAGCTTCAAGCAGCCACCACTTTAAAAATACTGAATCTTGAGATGTTTCCTATGTTGCCCTCAGAATTACACTTGTCTGAGGTGCCAAATGAAAGTCTGCTATGTGTAGGGTGACCATATTTCCCTATCCCAAATACGGGACAGGGAGATATGGGGGTGGCTCCCCAGCTGTCCGACCAGCCTGAGCCATGGATGGGTGGCAGGAAAGTGGCTGCTGCGCAGGGTGGCTGGAAAGCAGCAAGGACAGGACCATGAGCAGCTGCAGCCTCTTTGTGGGACAGGCATCATGGGAAGTACCACTCCCCTCTGGGCGCTCAGCATTCAGATCCGCGCATGGCTCCCACAGCTGGAAGTTCTGAGCCAACTGCAGGGGCCAGGGGTGGAGGCGAGGGGAGGCAGGGAGCTTGGCTGAGGATCCTGTTGGGCTGCTGGCGAGGAGCTTCCCAAGCAAGTGCCTCCCAGGCAGAGCCTGTCTCTGGCACCCCAACGCAGTGTCCCCTGCAAGCTACGCACTTGTGCAGCCACCCAGGAGAGATTGAGGTGCCACTCAGAGGATTAGCAAGCCATCCACAGTGAGCACCATGTGTTTCTACTGGTGGTGCACATCCATACGTACCTTGGTGCACACAACAGCATTTATTCTGCCCATGGATGGAAAGAAATTGGAGGGAATACTAGCCCAGACCTTCCTCCCCAAACCCTGCACCCCAATCTCCTACACCCCCTTCTGCACTCCTGCTCCTGGTCACAACCTCCTCGCTGACCCTGCACCTCCGCCTCCAGGCTTCCTCCGGGTCCGAATCCTCTCATGCACCTATACCCCCAGCAGGACCCTGCCCCAAGTCACAGCCTCTCCTTCACCCAAACTGCCTCCCAGATCCCCCACCCCTCCTGCACCCCAATCCCTTACCCAAGCTCCCTTGCTCCCAACCTCCATCCCAGATCCCTCACCTCCTCCATTAATATCATGGAAGGGTGCGGCCCATGGCCACTTTCCAAATTCTCAGAGCGGCCCCGTCACGTGTTATTGCTTATCGCTGCGCTAAAATCTCTAAGAACTGGGCTGAGTTGTGGGACCACAGAACACGGTAGTGCAGCTAGAGGCAGAGGCAGCAGCACAGCCCCTGGCAAAGGCAGTGGTGAGCAGAAAAGCCAGTGCTCAGTGCTCTCCCCTGGGTTCATGGGCTAATGGTGAACAAATGTGAATGTACCAAGAGGAGACTAGTGGGGGGATTCCCCAGGGGCTAGGTGGACACCCCTGCCCCATCCCCTTCTGCTTCACCCATGTCTTGCCCCTGCCTGCCTCTTCCAGTGAGTCTGGGGGCAGTTCCCCCCGCCACCGCCACAGAGTGGTGCAGCCCAAGAGCAGTGTGAGCTAGGGTGGAGGAGGGAAAGGAGATGCACTGCCTACTGGCAGGAGTTGGCTACATGGGTCACATCCTCATGAGGGATATACTAACATTAGTGGAACTCCACCGAGCTGCGGATATGACTCATTATGCCTGTGGAGCCAGAAGCAGAGCTAACATCTCCCCTGGCTTCTGGGGAGAACCTATCCCCATCTGTCCTTTCTACGCCTGTGTAATGGGTGTACTCTAGGCTGTCTCCAGCACAGGCTCCTAGCTGCTTACCAGCGCAGGAGCTGAGAGGAGAGGGAGTAGCTCTGCTACTGCCCAGTGCAGAATTCCTCTCTCGGGGAATGAACACAGTGGGTGCCAATTTGGCCACAGTGGCGAGGGAAAAGCTCTCTGCTCCATTTCCCACTCACACCTGGGCAGCTATCATTTGGCCTATGGAACAGGAAGCGTTTTCAACACCCTAGAAGCGGAAAAGCTGACAAAGCTGTCCTCCCCGAGGCCGGTCTCTGTTTGTCTACTGAGCTCACACACTTCGGCGCTCTTAACTGAACTCTGCCTTAGAACAGACTCCTCGGTGGTGGGACAATGCTTTGCCTCCTGCACTGCTGAGCAAACATTCTTCAGGCGAGCCATTTACCGTAATCAGTTATCAAAGGCATGTATTATATAAACGTTGGGTATGGAATCCATTGTTCCCTTTGATGTGCATTCTCAAGAATTGTGCTTACCAGATGCAGTGTTGCCTTTGCAACTTCAAAAAGTTTCCCAAGCCCTTTGATAATGCCTTTATGGGCCAACTGAGTAAAGTGTTCTCAAACAGCCTCTAACTTTGCACCTATAAGGTGTGCCTTTTTTAATGTGGAGTATTAATGATGTAGAGAAATCAAGCACAAAACACAAAGCATGTAAATAGACTGGTTTGCAGCTGCCAAGTCAATCAGAGAAGAAACAACCTGGAATATGAAATAAGGTTCAATTAAGACTTTCCGGGAGGTGTTGCTCAAAGTGTAACATTTACTGTGCTGTGCTAGTATTGCAAAAATTGCTTAATTTACATGGTCTTTTATTTAATACAGCACTGGAGTCTTCCTGGATCATAGCAAGAGGCTCATATGAAGGCTTGTAGGCTACATGTACACTAGAAGAAGCTGTCTACAGAAGTTACTGTTGCAAGAGATGTTCAGACAAAATTTCTGTTGACAGATCACATCTACACAGGAAAGCGGAGCAAGCGTTGGAATCACTCTGTCGACAAAGGCGCCCCCTCCCCCACACCCCCCCGGAGCATCTCCACAGCTTTTTTGACAGTTTCTGTCACCAAAACGCATTTTGTGTGTAGCTGCTCCGTGAGTTTTGTCATCAAACCCCAGTATTGTCGACAAAACTCTCCAGTGTAGGTGTAGCCATAGTGGGAGGGAAAGGAATAGTCAGGGGTGAAATTAACTTAAAATTTCTTACACGTACTGTCCTCTTGCCACCCTGATCCCTGCCAGCTCTGTAAATAGCCCCCTGCTAGCTTTTGCCACAGCTCAGCCAGCTGTTGCCAGAACTGTGCACCAGGGTGCACAAGCTTACTTTCACCTCTGGGAATAATGAGCCTTCCCCATCCTTGTATACCCTACACAAGGTCAGGGTGGACTCTAGTCCCTCTTCTCAAGGGAGCTGTGCCTTCTCTACTCCCCTGGGAGAACATGATGACATACCAACAGGTGACAGAGAAGTAGATGAGGTCCTGGTCCCACCTACCCTATGTACATGCCAGCAAAGCAAGCTGACTGTGCCTGCGGAAGGATGCCGTACCCCAGGAAAGAGTGGCATAGCCTGCATGCTCCCCTTCCACACTGCCCTTGACCACAAGCCATGTGGTGTTTGTGTTAAGTCAGTCCAAAATAAGGACTAATGTTCATTCGGGTCTAAGTATATGTATGCTGAAGCTGGGCGTGCAATTTTCAACTCAGGGTGGCGTACCAGCATTAGCTTTGGATGAGTTCACATGCTAAACATAGCAATGTAGCTGCAGCATCGTGAGCAGCTGGGTGGGTTAGCTCCCTGGATACAATCCCCCGAGTAGAGTTGCCAGCTCTCCAGTTTTCAGCCAACCACCCAGTCAAAGGGGTGAAAAATGAGCAAGTGAGTGAAACTGGGGGGAACAAGCAACAGAGGGAGTGGGGATGGAGTGAGCAGGGTGGGGTGATGGGAGAAAGAGCAGAGCAAGGGTGTTTGGTTTTGTTCAGGCTGAAAGTTGGCTAGTGCATGCGCTATCTTACACACAGGGCAGATGGTTAGTTTGTCCCACTGCACCGCTACTCTGCTTGGTCATAGCATGAGTGGGTATTTCTGCTTAACCTGGGAATCAGGTGTCCTGCCTGCCTGAAGTGCCTCTGATGCTTTCTCTTGGATTACTTTACTTTTGTACTGTGTGTGTGTGTAAAACTGGTGTGTGGCTGTTAGCTGTGCTGTGTGCAGGCTAGCGAGGGAGTCACTCTTCTGCTCAGCATGTTTTGAAAGCTTTTGAAAATACAGGGGCAAATGTTGCAGGCAGTCATGCAGGGCCTCATTTTGAAATGGTAGTGTTGTCAATTCCCATGATTTTACCATTCTCACAAAATCTGGTGTTTTTTCCTAGCACTCCAGCTCCTGGAAATATATAATCACGTTATGCTCTCTGCTTTCATTTAAAAAAAAAATGTTTCTCTCCCTTGTGATTATGGAGAATAGAGAGCGGAGTGTGCCCTAATGGCTCAAGAGGCGAAAAAAAGAATCTCACTTAATAAAAATAATGCCATGGTTTTTAAACTAATCCCATGACTTTTAAGGTTTGATTCCTGTGGTGTTTTTTGTTTTGTTTTGTTTTGTCTGGGGGGAGAGGTAACATTTGGGTTTCGTGATGCAGAAAATGCAGCTCTGACCTCATCAGAACATAAGCACACGTGAATATAGCCAGGCCCAGGTGTAATCCCCAAATATATTTTTGTCTAATGCAATCACCATGCTTAAAGTTCCTGACTGCAAAACCAGTTGCACCTGTAAATGAATGACTAAATGACTTGCGGTATCAAGGGCAGTTATCACTAACAAATTCTGCTGTCACAGATTGTGTTTCACAACCCCCCAAGGTGAAATTGATTGTTATGAAATCCATCATTTCACTGAAAATTTTGTCGCGGAAAAGGGAATGAGAGCCTGACGTGAAACAGATTCTTGGCAGTACCATGACTCAGGAGAGAGACAGATGGCCATTGACAGAGCAGGCAAGCAGTGTGGAGAGACCAGCAGTACTGAAATGAGATGGGGATGCTCTTACTCAGTCAGTTTCTCTCTCACAGTGTGAAGAGTCCACTGTTAACTAATTTCATTTTTATTGTGTCTGAACTACAGGTTGAACCTCTCTCATCCGGCAATCTCAGGACCTGGCTGAAGCCGAATGAGAGAATTTGCGAGACCACGGGACATCAAATTTTTCTAGCACATTTCTAGCACTTCCACTGCTTACTGAGCTCTTAGGGTATATCAACATTTGGGAATTAAGTTGAATTTATTAAAGTGGAATTTTTAACACTAGATTTTATGAAGTCAAAGTTGAGTGTCCACACCTGCTCACAAAGTCGACGTTATATCCCCAGTGATCCCACAGTTCCTGCAGCGCCATTGCAGGTTAGGTTTCTATGTCAATGTCTTGTGGGGGAAAAAAAGTTGCCACAAATGGTTCTGGTTGTCTGAGTCATCAGCCCACAATGTATTTCCTTCACTTCCCACTTCCCGCTGAAAAGAAACAGCCAAGGGAATTTTTGTGCCACTTTTACATTGCCTGCCACACACCTTTACAAAGGATGACATGGATCCACGGATACTTCAATCTTTTGTGGAGTGTTTTATGATGACTTCCCACACTGCTTTCCCTTTATGAGAGCACCGCCAGCTGTGTGACACCCCTTACCACCACACCAAACCCCAAAGCATGGACCCCCAAAGCATATTAACTAAGAAATTAAACTTTCTTTTTTTTACTTATATTGGTGTTTTTAGGGGCCCCAATGGCAGAGGGGTGGGTATAGGTGAAGCAACAGGATTATTCTGTCATGTTTGTGGATGTCAGCCTTTGCTATACAGTGATTCCCTGGGAGTGGACTGTAGGGATGTCTGTGACCTTCCCCCTCTCATTCAGGGGCCCCGATGAGAGGAGGGGACTGACTATGGGGAGGGAGGTCTGAAATGGGGCATGGGTTGCATGAGGTAGGGGGGTATACAGTTACTTCTCTGAATTATTGGTTCCATGAGCTCTGTCTCCCTTGTTATTAGGGACAGCATTTTAGTATGATTGTCCAGCATTTGTTTCCTCCATTCTTGCATGTCCTGTGTGTCCAGGCAGCCTGCACGAGTTCTCTTTGTGCCTCTTCAAAGTGCTCAGCCACAAGCTCCTGCCTTGTCTTTTTCCTCCTACGTATGAGTATTAATCTCACTTTGGAGGGGTGGCGGGGAGCACCAGTCCTCGCACTCCTACCTCCAAGGTGAGTTCCTGTTTATAAAAACCATCTTGAAATATTAAGCACATTGTCAATAGTAACATGCTTCTCTTCACTGGGAACAAAGAGCGTACTGCCCGAATGAATGGCTGGCTGGCTGAATGGAAGAACATATATCCACCAGGTCACTCGCTGGACGCTTAAGGGTGAGAAGGCATTAATCCAACTAGAAGGATTCAAGCTGTTCTGCAACTGACATTTACCTTGCAGACAATGATAAGATAGTGTCGGCTAATGGGGAAAAATAATGCCGAAGTGCGTTAGCCCCCCTTTGGATGGGGCATGTCGCTGAGAGTTATGATGTGGGTCTGATCACCCACCAGCCCAGGGGGCTTGTGCAGGGGGACTTGCCCCATTGGATTCTGTAAGTAGTGCCATGATTTAAAAGCAGGCTGCAGGAGTTGAAAAATCATTAAAAGTCACCGCAGGTGCATGCCTGAACCAGGACAGGGTACTACAGCTTGCCAGTCCAGGGAGGAGTGAGGGCTGTGATGTGGGTCCAATCTCCCACCGGCCCAGGAGGGAGCGGGACCTTGCTGCACAGGCTTCTTCAAGCAGCACCATGTTTTAAAAGCCAGTCAGGCTGCATGAGTTTTGTGCTGCCCTGAGCCACAGGCAGAAAAGCATTAAAAGTCCCTGCAGTTTCATGAGTTTCATGAGTCACTTCCCAGGCCTTCTAGGGTGCCAAAGGAGACCTCAGCCTCCTCGGAATAAGAAAAAGGGATGAGGAAAGAATGCTTGCCCTGTCTGGGTACAAGGCTGGAAAATATGCAAGAACTGTCTGTGGTGCCATGATTCCAGATTACTTACTGGTGGCTCAGTGTGGGAAGGTGTCTTACTGTGGAAGCAGAAATAAGTCAGGTCTTCCCAAATATCTTGTGAGAAGAATCCAAAAGTGCCTGTCTAAGGCCTTCACTGAAACATCCAAACAGAATCAGCGCTCCATCACCAGAAATATTAAGCTGTTCTAGGGGAAATGGGCATAGATCCACCCCCAACCGTGCTTACACCATACTATTATCAGTGGAAAAGAAGCATATTCACCAGAAGTGCCCTCTCCAGCACCACAGCTTACCTGCAAAGCCTTCTGGGATGAGGGGACCAGCTCCAAAGTTGTAAAAAACTCCTGGTTTGTAGGATCAGCTTCTGCACTGGACTGCACTCCGCTGTTGTCCACCTCTTCCTCATGCACCCTGTCAGACCCTGCTTCATCCTCCTTGCTGTTGCCCAGGGTCTGAGAAGTACTATTTATTGAGGTGTCCAGGCATTTGGGGGACGGGTAGTGGTTGGGTCTGTCCACAAAATAAGATGAAGATGCTAATAAAAATGGCGTGCTTGGGGAGATGACACAGACCAACCATTGGCTTCTTTGGTCTTTTGGTATGCCTGCCTGATCTCATTAATTTTAATGTGGCACTGCTGAGTGTCCCTGATGTACTGTTTTTTGAAACGTGCCCTGTGATATCATGGCATAAATATTGGCATTTCTTTTGTTGTTTTTGAGCTGCATTAGGACAGATCTATCCCCACACCCTGCAATGAGGTCCTGAATCTCCTGCTTGCTCCATGCTGGGGCTGTTTTGTGCCCCTGTGAACTCATGGCTAGTAGGTGTGCTGCTGAGGTGTGTTCCTGAGATCTGCTGGCCAGAAGGGAAAGGAAATCAAAATTCCCAAGGCTGATGACCTCTGCTGCCTGTCACCTAGTTCCTGCTCAACTGGGCCGCGTCTACACGTGCACGCTACTTCGAAGTAGCGGCGCCAACTTCGAAATAGCGCCCGTCACGGCTACACGTGTTGGGCGCTATTTCGAAGTTGAAATCGACGTTAGGCGGCAAGACATCGAAGTCGCTAACTCTATGAGGGGATGGGAATAGCGCCCTACTTCAAAGTTGAACGTCGAAGTAGGGCACGTGTAGACGATCTGTGTCCCGCAACATCGAAATAGCGGGGTCCGCCATGGCGGCCATCAGCTGAGGGGTTGAGAGATGCTCTCTCTCCAGCCCCTGCAGGGTTCTATGGTCACTGTGTGCAGCAGCCCTTAGCCCGGGGCTTTTGGCTGCTGCTGCGGCAGCTGGGGATCCATGCTGTATGCACAGGGTCTGCAACCAGTTGTCAGCTCTGTGGATCTTGTGTTGTTTAGTGCAACTGTGTATGGGAGGGGCCCTTTAAGGGAGTGGCTTGCTGTTGAGTCCACCCTGTGACCCTGTCTGCAGCTGTTCCTGGCACCCTTATTTCGATGTGTGCTACTTTGGTGTGTAGACATTCCCTCGCAGCGCCTATTTCGATGTGGTGCTGCCCAACGTCGAAGTTGAACGTCGACATTGCCAGCCCTGGAGGACGTGTAGACATTATTCATCGAAATAGACTATTTCGATGTAGTGTTCACGTGTAGACGTAGCCCTGGAGTGCAGCGGAGGCGAAGCAATGACCAGAAAGGACACATTGGGAGCATTGTGGGATACTTTCAGAAGCTAATAAACTCAATTTTAATAACACTGCTATCTGCACTAACATAAGGTCAACAATGAAAAATCGATTTTGGTGGCACTCCTTGTGAAATCAGGTTTACAAAATTTGACCTTAGGCTGCTTCTACACTCACCCCTCCCGTCGGAGGGGGCATGTAATGAAGCCTTTCAAAGCAGGCAAATGAGGAGCTAAAGTGCATATTCAGGACCTTGCTATCATAATGGCGGCTCCACGAAAAGACTTTGAATTGCAGATTGACAGTGAAAATGGGGGCAGCTTCGAAATAAGCCTCCCGCTTTGACATTCCCTTACTCCCAGAACTAGATTGGAGTAAGGGAATGTGGAAGTGGGGCACATATTTCAAAGCTGTCCCCATCTACAATGTCAATCTGCAATTCAAAGTCTGCACTTTGAAATTCGCATGGATGCCATTATGCTAATGAGATGCTGAATATGCACATTAGCAACTCATTAGCCTGCTTCAAACTGCCTCATTACCATGGCACCGCTGACAGGCTGGGGCGAGTGTAGAAGCAGCCTTCGAGCCTCTTGAAATCAACCTAATAAGCCCTGCGGTGAAGACTAATGCTTTATAAAATCGACCTAAATCCCTTAAATTTAATTTTATCCCCTATTGCAGACCAAGTTTTAGAAGATATTGCAGGGTAAATTACAGCTAAATAACAGCACAGAACAATGAGAGCCAGGACTGGTGGCTGTAAACCAACTTTATGGGACCACGGGAAACTTGGCCACATCCATGGAAAGCGGTCATCTGGCCAACAGAAATCATACTGCATTATAGATGAGAGAGTTGCATAATCTGTAGTGACACTTTAGCATGCAATAGTAACAGAGAGTAAGCCGTGCTAGTCTATGCACTATCAAACCAAAAAGCAGTCAAGTAGCACTTTAAAGACTAGCAAAATAGTTTATTAGGTGAGCTTTCGTGGGACAGACCCACTTCTTCAGACCATAGCCAGACCAGAACAGACTCAATATTTAAGACACAGAGAACCAAAAACAGTAAGCAAGGAGGACAAATCAGAAAAAGATAATCAAGGTGAGCGAATCAGAGAGTGGAGGGGTGGGGGGGGAAGGTCAAGAATTAGATTGAGCCAAGTATGCAGACGAGCCCCTATAGTGACTCAGAAAGTTCCCATCACGATTTAAACCATGTGTTAATGTGCCAAATTTGAATATAAAAGTCAGCTCATCCACTTCTCTCTCTAAAACGGTGCGATAATGTCTCTTCAGTAACACACATACCTTGAGGTCATTGACAGAATGCCCCATTCCACTAAAATGTTGACTAACAAGGTATGTGTGTTACTGAAGAGACATTATCGCACCATTTTAGAGAGAGAAGTGGATGAGCTGACTTTTATATTCAAATTCGGCACATTAACACATGGTTTAAATCGTGATGGGAACTTTCTGAGTCACTATAGGGGCTCGTCTGCATACTTGGCTCAATCTAATTCTTGACCTTCCCCCCCACCCCTCCACTCTCTGATTCGCTCACCTTGATTATCTTTTTCTGATTTGTCCTCCTTGCTTACTGGTTTTGGTTCTCTGTGTCTTAAATATTGAGTCTGTTCTGGTCTGGCTATGGTCTGAAGAAGTGGGTCTGTCCCATGAAAGCTCACCTAATAAACTATTTTCTAGTCTTTAAAGTGCTACTTGGCTGCCTTTTTTTTTTTTTAGCATGCAATGCTTTTCATCATTCTGCCATTTCATCAGCTCACTGTGCAACAGCCTTTACCACAGATGGGTAAGGAAGCAAATAATATTTTTGCTGCTGAAACAAAGCTGGCAAAACCTAACTTCCAGGAACAGCAAATTCCAAATACTTACATGTGTCTTTTGTAATGGAAGTTTATAAATTCAACCGCAGACCTGTGGAATCCCTTTTGTGTGTGGTTTAGAAACCTTGAAGGAACTTACACTGCTGCAACCTCTGTTCCTCTGAATCCCTCCTTAAATTTCACTTGCTTTTGTGATGCCTACACAACACTGCTGACTGACAGGCAGGGGCAAGTTCATATGAGAATGTGCTGGTATTCTCATTTGTCCCCCCAACACACATGCACCTCCACTCTCCCACCTCTTTGCATCATCTACTGATTGGTTCTCATTACAAAGGTCCCCAACAAGAGAAAATTTGGGACCCTCTGCTCCAGCCGCTGCTATATTATAGACAGAACGGGTTGAAAAATTCCTGACTAAGCTGTCTTCCATCAGACAGTGCTGATTCAACAAAACCGACCCATTCCATGGGAGCTTGTTGATTCAATCTAAGCTTTTGAGGGGGGAAAGGGCAGGTTGGCTGGCAACCCAGCTTGCCTGCTACCTCAGAAGCTGTACGGTAGGGCTAGGAGCAGGGCACCAAAACAAATTATTTTGTTTCACCAGAAATTCCAATGTGGGATTAAATGAAATAAGAACCACTCAGGATTTCCTGCAAAACAGAAATTCTCTTTTTTGGCGAGCTCTGGATACAGATAACAAATCATTTAAAAATCAATTTTAAAAAATGGTATCAAAGTAGCTGCACTTTTCATCTCCAAGCTTTGCACAGCGTCTAAAGCATCAAGGCTGATTCAATGTGTAGCTAAAATCCCAAGATTTCTCCCCCGCTGCTGTCATCACTGACAGGGAAGGCAGTTTTGTAAGTGTGGTGCATGATGGACAATTTGTTGCGTCTTGCACTCTAGCTGCAGGCGTGTGATTTTTCTGAAGCAATGATGACTGGATCAAATACATTCTGGCAGCTGCTCTTGAAATCAAAACCCCTTTCACTCAGTAAATGCCCATAAAAAGACTTGAAGACAACAATAAAAAGTTATTTATTCCATGTTCAAAACAGAAGCACCTGTCAAGTCAATGTAACATTGGTACGTGATTGGCTGGTACAATGCCAATAGCGAAAAATGCAAAATGTCGCTGTTATGAGAAGCTGTAGGTCTGGTGCTATAGCAAGCTTAGCCTGAGAGGGATTGGAAAGGGGAAGGAGAAGACACGGAGAGCCACTCTCTCAGTCTCCTAATTATTTGGTTATTTCTACCCGCTGCTGTAAGACCCTTTATTGGGTTGAATCTAGATATATGCTTAGCACCCACAATACCCATCAAAGTCAGTGAGCCACAGTTTTACCCCATTTTATGAGGGAGTCAGAGGCACTTACTAAGGGAAAAACCTACCATAGCCAGGCTGACCTGGCTGCTGCTCAGCAGCAGCTCCACAGTAGCATCTCTTACAGCTGTGGGAGGGATAATACAAATCATCTGTACACCCCTCGTGTTCCATGAATGTTGACTCTGTCTCATTTGTGGAGATCCCCACCCACCCAAAGTTATCTGGTGGCTTTATGGATGCAGAAGACATTGAAGCTCTTCATTTCATGTGGGCTGCTGTGGAAGGGGAGTTGAGTGCCCTCAAAGGCCTCATGCTCACATGCCATCCCCAAGTGTATGTTGGAGGACAAGCCATTTCCCCTACTCCCCAGGCCTCCCTACCCCCATTGCCATAAATGACAATAAGGGCTGGTGAAAGTCATTGATGCTTCCTGTGGGGAGAGGATGGGGATAAGTAGCCAGAGAGCAGCTTGGTGGCCAGTGATGGGTAGCTCCATTTCCAGTGCTAAAGAGTGACAGTTTAGTCAACTCCGTGTTGCGAGTGCCCAGCAGTTGTCATGAAGAAGCTATTAAATTGTGGCTTTCAGCATGTGAGCCTGATGCTGGACTTTTTGGCATCTGCACTCTGTGTAGCCCACAAGGAGGGGGCTGGAAAATAAACGTGGCTTTATCACCTTCGTGATTCCGTGATTCAGGGGCCAGAGGGTGACCAGAATGAGTCCCAGCATAAGTTAGAGCAACACTGGGACTGCCATAATTTGTCGTGGATGATAAGAGGGGCCATTCTGGCATGTGGAGATTGCTGGGTTCCAAGGCAAAGGAACACTGTGATCCTCTAGTTAACCTCCTGCAAGCCATAGGACTATCCTGAATTAATTCCCATTTCACATCCAACAAGTGTGATTGCTTCCTTGCAAAACTTCTGAACTCGTCCCGTGATGGAACATCCACCGCACCTCTTGGTAAATGGCTGATTACCCTCAATGCTGTAAAAATGATGCTGTGCTACTAGTATGAATTTGTCTAACTTCAGCTTCTAGCCACTGAATCTGAGTATAGCATAGTTTGCTAAACTGAAGGGCCTTCCTCTTTTGTGGTATTTAAAGGATGCCTGGGTCCCAGTCTTTAACCTTATCTTGGACAAGGTAAGCAGACTGAGCTCTTCTAGTCTTCCACAATAATAGATTCTATTTAATCATTCTCACAGGATATATATTTGGAAGGATGCATATAAAAAGCTGGCAGTAGCGAAAAGGAAAAGACCTATGCAACTATGTACAAAAATATACAGTAGATATGTCTTATAACAATGCAAGCAAAATATTCTGACTGCAATTTAGAATGAGACCAAAAAATGGGGCATCTCATCTCTGCCATAATGTTAAACAATAGTGTAATGCCAGATTTATTTTTTTCAAATATTCTTTTAGCATAAGAAATATGAGTCAATTTGCTGCATACAGTATGTTGTATACCAAAATTAACTTCCAAAATAGCAAAATTAAATGATGTTATCTCATACATTATTATAACAAAACAAAGCAGCAGAAATGCAGCACTTTAAAGACTAACAAAATGATGTATTCAGTTATGAGCTTTTGTGGGACAGACCCATTAAAGCTCATCACTGAATAAATCATTTTGTTAGTCTTTAAAGTGCTACATTTCTACTGCTTTTTTTTGTTGGAGTACAAACTAACAGGGCTACCTCTCTGTTACTATAAAGTACTATAGTTTACAGAGAGATTAATTTCTTCCCTTAGGATATAGTCAAGTTATGGACAGATTATTTTCTGTATTATAAAAGCTTATGTTGCAACCATCTGTAATGTTTTTTTCTAATTATTTCTGGGGTGGCATCATAAAAGTCGATGCTCTGCATCTACAAGAATGAAGAACTCAGTAATCCACGTGCATAATAACTTTCCTGTCTATTAATAGCTTTCTAGGATATAACATTTGCTTGTTCAAAATTAGCAAGACAGTGGAACCTCTGCATCCATTCCATCCATTTGTACCATATTCCCAGGTCATCTTTGTTAACAGATCATCTGCTACCAAAAACAATTAAACGAGAAGAAAAGAGCAGTACTCATATGAATAGGGCTATGATTTAGTCATCAGTATTTGTAGTAAAAGGAATGGACAGATTACAGGCAATAAAAATTCATGGCCCTTGACCTGTCCATGAATTCTACTAAAAATATCTGTGATTAAATCTTGGGAGAGGGATGTGCTGCTGGGGGGAGCACGTGGGAGGGTCTGATGTTGCGGGAAGGTGCCTGAGGCCAGTGGCACAAGCTGCCAAGGCTGCAGACCATGGCTGCTCCAGCTGGCTGGCTATAGACCACTGCCTACGACTTTGACACAGCTTCCAGGGGTTTCCAGAGCAGTTTCTGTTCTGGCTGCCCATAACCACCTGAGGAGCTGACACCAGAGCCAACTGCTGGGCAGCTTTGGTGTCAGCCACAGGTCTCCATGACAGACACTGCAGCCTATGTATGGAGTCTAACATCTGGTACCATGGACTATTTTTAGGATCCTATGCCATGGCTGTTGTGCAGGCCAGAAAAGATTTCTTATCCTCCACAATATTGTCTGTGAAGCCCCAGTCAGTGCAAATGTTCTGTGTAGTGGATTGTTTGCTTAATCTGTGTCTCCTGTGGTCAAATGCAGAGTCACAATTTTCTCACTGTGAGAAACTTGAGAGATAAGGACATCCCAGGGACCTCCTGGTTCCAGACCCACCTACTTTAGTGAGAATGATACCCTTTTAATTATCTATTGCGTCCTGTCTTCTTTTTACTTTTGTTCTGTTTTCTTCTCATGATTTTCTCATTTGCATTGTTTGTCCACAGATAAGATCAGTCAGACTCCAGACAAATTATCTGACTGCTGTGAAGATGGACCTTCTGGTGAAATGTCAAATTCCGTTTTTGCTCATGAATAGTGTCTGTTTCAGACTACAGCCTGTGAGGTGGATTCATTCTCCATCTTGCTAGTAAAAGAAAGCAGAGGAATGGAGGTTCTTGTTGGATGACATCATTACCATCTCTTCATGGGAGGACCAGGTTCTCACTTGCCTTCACTCAGGTGAGTTATTTCCCGGCCCTTGGTCAAGAAACCATCTCTTGATACTGACAGTTTTGCCACTTACTGTCATATACACAGTTATATATATAGTGTATAATCTTATATATGTTATATAGAGAGTGTATAATCTTCTCCTGTTTGAAGAAAAGGCTATTAAGAAGGCTGTGGAAAAGTAATATTGGAGTAATCTGTCTGCAGCCTTCTGATTTTCTTGTCCCCTGTCAATTGAGGCATAGGCCTGAATATGGGAAGATGGTTACACTGCTCCCATAGGTCAGTGATCTCTACCTAGTGATGGACAAGGCCTAGTTGCCCCATTGAACTGTCAGTAGTTTTTAATGTCATTGATCAGAAATGTTATTGGCCCACTCTCCTCTGGCCCACTACTACTACTACTACTGCAGTTTTTGAGTGGTCCCTATTCCTTCCTTTGTAGGATATTGCTTAGCTGATGTATTTCCTTGCACATGAACTTCTGGATTGCTCCTTTTGTTCAAAATGAGAGTAACCACACTGGGGCTGTCTCTACACTACAAAAACAACTTCGAAGTTGCTTACTTCGAAGTGCAACTTAGAAGTGAGCAACTTTGAAGCTGAGCGTCTACACACACCCTACTTTGAAGTTAAACTCTGAAGTAGGGCACTATTCCATTCCCGGGAAAGGAGTAAGGACTTCGAATTTGGGCTCCCTACTTCGAAGTTAACTTCGAACTAAGGGAAAATGTGTGTAGACTCTGCTGGCTACTTCAAAGTAGTGCCTAACTCTGAAGTTAACTTTGAAGTTAGTTCCTGGTGTAGATACATCCTAGGTGATTAAGAGAGACTGTTTGAGCCTATGACCTTTCTCTGATCTAGATGGTTTGCCTTTGCTTTGCCATTGTCTGATCAAGACAGAAGCTTGGAAGAAAGCACTTTAACTGTCTCAATATGTATAAGGTGGAACTAATGCTGGTGAATCAGGGGAACCATTTAGAAGAGAATTAAGAGAGTATCTGGCCTCTAGGTTAAGAGATATGTCAGAGAACTGTTACATAAGTCTCATAGTCTGGAATTCATGGGACACTCCACTGTTCCTGGATTTTAAGGTAGCAGCAGTAGCTCAGAATGTTTATTCCAGTTTGAGTTGGTTAAGAGTTTTTAACCTGAGCTCTTGCATCTGGATCTCAGAACTGCTATCTGAGTTTTATTACCTCTAAACCGGATTAGCGGAATTGAATATCTCTGTGGACCTCACAGAAATTGAAGTGATCACAAAATAACTTCACTTGGAGTAGTTAAGACTTGGACTCCTCTAGAGCTGTGTCTACACGGTGAGTTATTTTCAAAATAATGTATGCAATTCACACTATACAAATGGTACAAATTATTTTTAAATTCCTTATTCTGAACTTGGTGCCATCCAAACAAACAAGTTGCTATTCCACAAGTTCCGTTACACGACGAGGAGTACCAGAACTGGAATACTGTGCTGGAAACATCAGGGTTTACTGTAATCAATCAGACAAATACCTAATGCTATGATAACTCATACCAATAAATATGTACTAAACAACATTTGTCCATGTAAAACTAATCTACATTCTCTGGCGCTTAATTCTAATGAATTGTTGTAATACCTCATGTGCTAATCCAGAGTCTGTAAGTTTTGCTAGTGATTTCAATAGGAACAGAATTGGGCTCTTAGATGCCTAAATAAGAATAAATATGCAAGAAGGATTTTTGAAGATTTTAGCAATAACAATTATTAATTTTGTATAATCATCTAAACCCTGATTCTGCTGCCTTTATTTGTTCTTTTCAGTGTAACTACGGGCATGTGGGAGAGATCAGTCGATCTGGAGGCCCATTTTTTTTAAATCAACTATCAAAAGATGAAGGTAAGCAACTAGTTTTTGTCTTCCTGCAGAAGTGGAATTTTAATTTTACCTGTCAGCTGTGGCCAAGTTTGGTGCAGAATAAGACTGAATACAGCATCAATTTTCCAATTAGAAAGTACTGTAAGAGGGAGAAGGTATATATATATATATATATATATGAAAGATGAGTTAACCATTGGTTAACTTAACAATTCACACAGTATAGAATTTTCCTTACAGTAACTGTGAAATTTCTGATTTTGAACTTTTTTTTTTGAAGAAACTCATTCACCTTTCAGTTTCCTGCCTAGTCCTGTTATCAAGTGGATGGTTTCCTGAGTGCTTTTAAAAATATTATTCCTCTTTGTCACATTTAAGATGCCTATTTTTGTAATCTATTCCTACTTTTAAATAGCTACATGGGCACTAATTAAGTGCTGTTTTCATTTTACCTGTGAAGTTTTCCCTGGGCCACCATCAGCATCAGTGAGTTCCACATACCATGCAACCTCTTCCAACCCCCTTAATAGCCCTGAGACTTATGCTTTCCCTACTAATCTGAGACTTTTAGGGGTTTAATGTTGCAAAGCACCTATCTGTTTTGTAATATGCAACCAGTGACCATTTAACAAATTAATTCCACTGCAGCCTGTCTCAGTGACATAAAGGGAGATAACTAAAGAAGCCCCTCCACTTTGCCAAAGGAAATTGGTCTTAAAATAACCAAAGTAGGCTTTTTAATGAATAGTGATAATATAAAGGTCAGCAAACTTAGAGGATCTACTTTAATGTACGCCCACCTTAGAAGAGACTGAACTTTAAAATAGTAAGAGGAAGGCCCTGGGCAGGAAGGAAATTGGTTCTTCAGTAGGTTATTTCAGTGGTGGCCTCTCTGGGTGTTTTAGTTTCAAATAACTAAATAGTTCCATTTTCTCATCTGACCAGTCTACAGATTCATGTAGCTAGGCCTAAAAAATATAGCGCACCATGTGCAGTTTTAAATGTACCTTTGACAAAGTCTATTGCTGGACAGCTCTGTCCCTTCGCCTACCCCAGCGATCATATCTTATAAAGAGGTTTTATGATACAAATTTGATAATCTCCCATGCACATTGGCACTGTTCTAATTGGAGTTGTAAGCCCATAAAATTCAAGCCCTTTGTTTTCATGAAGGCCACAAGGTTTTAAAAGTTACCATTGTCCCGCCTAAAACCCATAAAATTGTCACTCTGGACTGATTAAACAGTCCTGAATGGAAACAGTGCGGATTTTGTCTAGGTCCTTTTCAAGCATAACAATGCTCTTTTCAACTCCCAAGACAAAAGGAGGTTTAAGGAGCCATTCTCTGGGAGATTCTTCTAAGATAACCCCATCCATATGGAAGACAAGGTGGCCAGCAGCTGAGACAAAAAGAAGGGGAGGGAGGGAAAGGGAGGGGGGAAACAGGTGACGAGTCAGGGCCATCCCTTGTACAAGATCTCTTTTGCACTGCACTCTGCACCTTATTAGGACACAGGTCCTCAAATCCCCACTGCCACCAGGTCCCAGAGCTTTATCTATGGGCTTTTCTCAGGCGTCTGGAGATGCTCAGATGGCCCCAGTTCACCAGGCCCGTGGTGGCTGGAGTTGGAAATGAGAAAAGTCTTGGCAAAGGCTAATCTCTCCCTGCAAAGCCTGGCCCGTCTCGGAAACGTCTGGTGTCTGAGCCCATGCTCTAGCCCGCATTGCCTTAGCCTGCGGTTGAGTGAGAGCCCAACGGGGCGCACCACAATGGCAGCAGCGCGCGGCCCGAAGTAACCAGCCCGGCTCCTAGGAGGCGCGCTCTCTTCCCCTGGGAACGAGCCAGCGCAGACGCCCGCCCTCCCAGGGTGCCAGCCGCCTTCCGTTCCTCCCTCCGCTCACGAATCCGAGCAGAGCTCCTCTGGGCGGCGTCCAACAACTCCCTGGACACCTTCGAGGAGCGGTGGGCACTGTCCAGGGTCCTCTGCTCGGTATCTCCCTCCAGCTCCCTTATTTTAAACCTTTGACCCTCACTCCCGTCCCTGTTTTTTCCTTTGTTGTCCCCCGCATTCTCTTGGCACCGGTGTTTTTAGTGCCCCCCCCCCGCTGTGAGAGGGGCCTTTTAGCCATGGGCAGGCGGTTCTCCAATATGAGGGTGCCAGCCGCTGGTGCGCCGCCGGCCGAGCGGGCTTCGCTTGGTTGGTCGGTCGGGGGATGGGTGTTCAGCCAGCGGCTGCTGGGTCCTGCTCTGGGCTTGTGCCGCGGGTGGGAGACAACGGGGAGGAGGGAGGTAGCCCCGGGAGCTGCCCCTGGCTTGAGGAGCGCCAAGCGGGCAGCGCCGCCGGTGCCGGTGCGAGGGGCCCATTCCCTGGGGTTTAACGCAGTTTGAAGTCCAGGGAGAAAAGGGCCCGGGGCTTCTCAAGACAACCGGGCGAGTTTCGCCGCCTCCCCCCGCCCCCAGCTTCTTCCCTCGGCCGCATAAATGGCCCCTTTCCCCCCGCGCTTGGCGGGACCAGGCTGCGGGCGCGAGGGGCGCGCGGCTCTCCAGGGCGGAGCGGGGGGCGGGGAGGGTGAGTCAGACCCAGCCAGCGAGTTGGACTCTTCCGTCCAGCCGCCCCCCGCGGCGACAAACCAGCAGCCCCGCGGCGCTTGAGGGGGTAACACAACCGTGGGGGTGGGGAGCTTCCGCGGGGCAGAGCCGCCCCCGCCCCCGCCCCAGAGCTGAAGCGCTGGCGGTGCCCCTCGAAAGCTCCCCCTCCCCACCTGCAAACGCTTGGTTAGTCTCCCAGGTGCCGCAGGACTGCGGGCTCGGTGCGCGCAGCTACGGGCGGAGGCTGGGAGGAGCCTCGCTGGGCACCGCGCCCCGCGGCTCTCCTCCCCCAGCTTGCGCAGACGGCGGGTATCCTGCTCCCTCCCGTACGCCCCTGTCCTCTGTGCAAAATGGCCGAGCCCCAGCCCGGGGCAGTGACTCAGCCCCAGCGCCGGGTGAAGCGACCAGGGAGTTTCGCCTCAATCGGGCCGGCGGGGCTGGGTTCCAACGCCCAGTCTTGCCTGCGCGTCCCGGCAGGGCGCCTGCGCGGGTTAGACGCGGCTCAGTCCACTGTGACAACGAGGTGGGCGATTTAGCCCTTCAAGGACAGTTTTAGGTCTGTGGTTTGCAAACGCCTCTGGCCCGTTTTTTTTGGCTCATGCCGCCCTACTCCGGGCATTACAAACCCGCTACACGGCGAGCTGTAAGTATCACGCGGAGGGCCTGAGCCGCTGCAGCCCGCGTCCTGGTTTGAAGGGGGCAAAAAAGGATGCAAACGAGTGAAAAAATGTCGGTGCAAATCCGACTGAATTGCAATAGGTCCCATATGCTGGAGCTGGAAGCGGAGACTACGCAGGTCAAAGCCCAGGCGGGAAATAACAAATATTTAATACATTCAAGCAACATCAGACCTCATTAGACTCAAAAAAAAAAGCCCCGAGTGCATGTAAAATAGACTCATTTCCAGGGGATATTTTGTCAAGGAGAAGAACTTCAGCAGATTTAAAAGGCGTTTGTAGCAACCGCTGTGTTTCAGTGCAGCGTGAGGCTCAAGTGCAAACATGAACATTGTTTTCGCGCAGCTCAGCGTCTCTCGCCATTCCTCGCACACAAACTGCGCTCGGGGTGAGAGCCACGTTTCCAAACAGACGCTTGCGCTCCAGGGTTTTATTTGCCAAAAAAATCGGTTTATTACTCACGGGCGGAATAATCTATTTCAAAATAAGCTATGGGAGGTACAAAGCGCTATTTCTCTGCGGGTAGTTTGCGAACCTCCTTCAACTGAAGCAAACTCATCCCCGGCTCGCCAAGCTCACAACAAGGCAGCCCTCGGCTGCGCCCCGATGCCAGCCTGCGCCGGAGCGGCCTCGCCCCCCTCCCCCGCGTGGTTCCACCGGCGGTCTGGTCCCGGAGTCTCCATGGGGCGGCGAATTGCCCTGGATTTCCCCGCTCAGGCAGCATCACCAGTTCCAGGAGACCAGGGCGGGGTGTGCTAAGTGCTGGTAGGCGGGGAAGAGGCTCAGGGCGGCGGTGGTGCTGGGCTGGAAGGGTTGATACCCGGGGATGGCCAAGGCAGTCTGTGCGCTGCAGCCCAGTTTGTCCTGCGAGGCTGCGGCTGCGGCTGCGGCTGCGGCTGCCGCTGCCGGGCTGGCGGAACAGCTCTGGCAGGGCTTGCCGTCCCGCACCAGCACCGGCACCACCACCCTCCGGAGCAGCGGCGGCTGGCCGAGGTCCGTGCCGCAGGCCCCCTCCGGGTTCGCCCTTTTCATTTTGTACCGGTGGTTCTGGAACCAGATCTTGACCTGGGTGGGGGTCAGGCTGAGGAAATGGGCCAGCTGCTCCCGCTCCGGGGCCGAGAGGTACCGCTGCTGCCGGAACCGCCTCTCCAGCTCCAGCGTCTGCGCTTTGGAGAACAGCACTCGCCTCTTCTTCTTCTTCTCGGCCTCCGAGCCGTGCGGAGGGCGCGGCCTCTGGGCGGAATCGGGTAAACTAGTCTCGGGGCCGCTCTCGTCGGAAGCTGGGGAGAGCAATCCCAGGGGCAGGGTTAGCGGGAGAGCAGGGAGCCGCCCCCTCCCCGGGCTCGGCACCTAGAGCCCCACAAATAAGCAGGCTGGCGCGCCAGGTGTGCCTGCGCCATGCGGCGTGCGAAGGGCTCGGGAAAAGCCCGGAGCGCTTCCAGCAGCGACCAGGGGGCTGCGGCTGAACCCCCGACTTGGGAACCAACGAGCAAAAGGACCGGCCCGCCTGGGGCTTCCGCGCTGCACGCGCAGGTGTGAACCCTGCGGAGGTTCACAGGGGCCCGCCGGGGCGGCCTGAGAGTTTCCCCTCGAGCCTGCGTCTCGCGCGGGTTTTTCTCCCTGCAGCTTTTTCACCCCGCTTCTGTGGGCAGCTCCTCTGCGAGCACGGAGCCTGCCGCGGGGTGCGCTGGCTTAGCTCGCGGACAGCCTCGCCCGGCTTCCCCCTGCAGCCCCGCGCCCTCGTGCACCTGCCTCCGTACCCCAGAGCCCGGGGACAGCGCGAGCCTCCGCGCACGTGCCTGGAACCCCGCGGCCAGCCCGGGGGCGGGAGCTGCCGCCGCACGAGGCCAGGGCGCTGGCGATCCGCTCCGCAGCGCAGCGCGGGGCGCGTGGGGCGCTTTCACCGCGAGGGGAGGCGCGCCGGGCGCTGGATAGCTGGGGCTAGGGACCGTGCTGCCATAGCCGCAGGGCCCCGGCCGGACCCCTGCAGCGTGCGGGCTGGGCCCGGCTCGGAGGGGACGCTGCGGAGCCAGCCGGGGCTGCCTCTTCCATACTCACACAGGTAATGGCTTCGGGCGGTCTCCATCCACTCCCGGTACGGCGATCCGGCGTAGGGCCCCGGCGGGCGGCGAGCCGAGTCCGGCCTGGCGCCGGTAGCTTCCTGCTCCGGTAAATCCAAAAGGCTCCTCACAGTGAAACTGAGCCGGCCGGCCGCGGCCATGGCTGGATCGGCCCGGCTGCGAGCGGGGGACAAAGCCGCCGGGACCGGCGCTGCGCTCCTCCGGGCCCGGCGGGCTCACCGGGCTGCTGCGTCCATCCCCGCAGCAGCCCGGCTGTGCGTGTGGTTCGCAGAGGCGCCCTGGGTGTATCAGCAGCGCCGGCTCTCAGACCGTCCCTGTCCCCGGGCTCCTGGGGACCTGCCTTAGCCGAGTGCTCAGGCGCTAATGGGAGCAGGGAGAGCCCCGCCGAGAGGATAACCCGGTCCCTCCCCAGGGCAGCAGGAAACGGGCTTCATCATTCCAGAGGCGCTCTGATTAGCCCGAAGTGGGGACAGATAATGGTAATTGTTAGCGGTGAATAACATCTTGGGTGGCATGTGGGGACCAACAACCGCCCCCCTCCACCCGCCGCCAAAGCCACCACCGTCCCTGCGCCGCGCACACAAAGTGAATCCTCGCCCGAGCATCCCCAGCGCCTGGCCAGCCGCCCCCACCCCCGCCAGGGATTTAGGCGGTGTTTGTTTCATCCCTGGCCTCTCGTGGAGGCTTTCCTCCCGCAGGGCAGGCACCTCGCCCCCAGCCTTGCGCACCTCCAGCCGCTTGTTGCCACTGGGAAAATGTGTCACCCCGGGGGTGCCTTCTAGGAAGCACCTTTCCTCCAAGGGGTCGCTTGGGGGATCTGCTCCTGCCTTGCCAGAAGGTCTAACCACGGGGATTTCCCGAGAAATAGCCATTTCAGAAAAAATAGGAGCTAAATTTAGGCTTACTGTACAGCGCAGACCCCCAGGGTCCCTTCTCCGCGGCCAAGCTGCAATCCCAGCAGCTAGGAACGCCGGAGAAGGCAGCCGGCCTACGCTGCGCCTTGCTCCGGATGAGCACCGATTTAAAGCGTCCACACCAAAGGGCAGCGCAGGCTGGCGTTCTGGAACAGGTATTTCCCGGCCCACGCTTCAGGGCGAGGCACTAACCCGCCGCGGTTTCCTCTAACAGAGCAGCTGTCCGGTTTGTGCGCTCGGGAAACTTTTGATACACGAGGCCGGGCCCTCGGCCTCCCCCCTGCAGCGCTAAAGTCGGAAGGGAGCGGGGGTGTTTTCAATGGACTTCGATGCCTGCGAAAAGGCAGCGCTGCAGTGGATTGGAGTAAGGAAGCCAGTGTGACCCTCTGACACACCAGTCCCCTTAGTAGCTCTCAGTAAAGCCAATGGGTCTTGGTGAGAGCCGTACAACTTGGAACACTAACAGAGGCGATGTTAAAAAAGCCTCGTTAACGCGCCCGGGACGTTAACTACCAGTGTCATAGGCCCGCTGCACCTGTGGTCCTTCGCTGCAGGGTCGTGCTATCAGTAATCGATGGCCGCCACTTGGGGGCAGCCCCTCCCCCCGCCAGTTTCCGATTTAGCCGGACCGTTGCGATACAATGCAACCACAGAGGCGGCTCCCACCCTCCAGCAAGAGCCGGGCGCCGGGAACTTGAGCCACCCAGCGCCGGTCCCGCCTAAGGCTTCGCTCCTGCAGTGCCCCTCCCCGGGCCCGGACCTCGCAGAACTCGGCGTCCGAGTCTGGCAAAGGGAGGCGCTAGGAGCCCTCCGCAAAAGGCGACGCCCCCCCCTCCACCCCCCACGGCGCACAGCTCCTCTAGCTGGGAGCGCGGCCAATGTACCAACAAACCCGCCCCTCCGAGTCCCGCCGGGCAACACACACCGTCCCAGGCACAGCCGGTGCCAGCTCGCTTGGGTTGTTTCATTTGGCCTGGATACACCCCCAAAGCATAGCGCCAATAGCCAGTGTGAGATTAGATCACACACACACACACACACACACACACCATACAAACCACAGCTCCAATAGCCAGTGTGAGGAAATTCTCTCTCTCTCACACACACACACACACACTCACAAACCATACAAACCACAGCTCCAATAGCCAGTGTGAGGAGATTATATCACACACACAAAAACTATACAAACCACACAAACCCTAGCTCCAAAAGTCAGTGCGAGTAGAATATACTACACACACATACACACACACAAAACCATAGCGCCAATAGCCAGTGTGAGTAGATTATACTACACACACACAGAGAGCTATAGCGCCAATAGTTATTGTGAGCAGATTACATTACACATACAAACCATATAAACCACACAAACCACAGCTGCAATAGCCAGTGTGAGTAGATTATATCACACACACACACACACACACAACTATAGCGCCAATAGTCATTGTGAGCGGATTGTACCACAGACGCACACCCGCACATCCGCAAGCCATAGCTCCAATAGGCAGTGTGAGTCGATATCACAGACACGCGCACACACACGCACACGCGCGCGCGCTCTGCGCATCGCTCCTGGGGACCGTTCCACGCGATAGGGGAAACGTCAACGGAGCAACACCGGCTCGGGCGCCGGCAGCCCTCTCCCCGGCAGATGGCGAGGGAGATGAGCAGGGCCCGCGGCTCCCTTTGGCCAACTTCCCGCATATTTCTTGGCCGCCGGACAGGCTCCGTATAAAAGCTTCCCAGGCCACGATTATTGGAGCCACCTATCAAGCGTGCCTGGTGACAGCGGTTATCTCCCCAGTTCCGAGCTCAGCCTCCCCAGCGTCCTGGGTGGTCGGACCGAGGCGAACACAAATACACGCCAACTGGTCGCCTGCGAACAAAGGGGAAATGTAGCCCTATGTCCTGGACCTGTTGGAAGCATTTGTTCCAGTCAAGATTTTGCATTTGTTCAGCTGGGGAATAATAGGTGATTGACGCCTCCTCACAATGTTCTTTAACTCGCCGGGATAAATCGGAGCTTGTTTCTTGTTGTCATGGTTTTCAATAGGGTTCAATGGGATTTGAACCACTATCGACTCTGCTTTACGTCCACTGCAGCCTAGTCCATACAAATTTATTAGTTATGTCTTTTTAAATGCGATTAAATGGAAATGCCCGGCTTCCCTTCCCGGGACCAGGCGTTCCGAGATTGGTGGCCCCGTAGCTCAGAATCGTTTTCATCCCAGCAGAGAGCCACACACTGCACCCCGCAAGGTATGTGGCGAGTAACAAGTGTATTGTGTCGTGGCGCTCCGGAGCCGGGACTGGCGGTTTGCAATGGCTTCGGAGCCCTCTGCAAACGAGACATCGAAATGATCGTGAAGGCACGTTTAATAGGCCGGGCCCGGGGTCAGACAGAGGCAACCTGTGTTGCCAGCACCGTTGAAGGGGGTTTAAAGGCAGCCCGAATAAAAGACACCGAAAAGTCCTTGCTAATACCTTGACCCCGAATGCAAACACATCTTTCCTGCCTTGGGCGGGGGGAAGGGTTTTCGGGAGTTGCCAGAGGCACGAGTTTCTACCGCAGCCACGGTGGCTCTTAAATGGAGTTTGCCAAGCCCCCTGCACAGAAAGTGTAAGAAACTTTGCAAGCGGGGGTGGGGGGGACCTCAGGAAGAGAAAAAGCAAGTCTACTTCAGTGACCTCTCTTAGCCTCTTAATCTATTTACCAGGCTAAGCCCACAGGGCCGTGTAGAAATAAGTAAATGGTGCTCTCCAAGCCTTGAGAGCTCTTCAGCATCAAATATTTGCTCTTACTCTTAGAGGTTCTCTCCAGTTGCACAAGAAACGGGCTCCTGATACCGCGAGCTCCAAATACCTCCGCGTATTGTTAGCCCGTCGGGTTCAAAGGAACAGGGAAGAACCTCAGGGCTGCTTGGATCGGCCTCTGCCGAGCCACGGGGCGTCTCTGCGTCTTAACGCTCCGCTCGCCCGTTTTCGTCTTTCCGGCCATCCTTTCAGCCCCCAGACACGGTCACCTGCGAGGTCTTAAATGCCTGCGGGTGTCGCGTCCCCGGAAGCAACGCTCCTTAGCGGCGGGCATGTGGCCAGCGGGGAGGATAGGCGGCTTGGGTGGAGTTACGCGGAATAGTCACTTTCAGAGTTAGGCGGGAGACCCCGGGGACCAGCGCCAATGACTCTGGTGCCTCCGGCACTGCGGTTAAAGAGCAAGTGACTCTGCGCAGCGTTGCTCTTGGTTCAGCTCCGAGGTGGCGGCTACCGATCGCCAAAGCTGCGCAACTTCAAGGGGTAAAAAGCTGCACAGAAAGTAACGGCCCAAGAGTGTCATATTGTAGTAGGAACGTAGGGGTTGTGTTTATGTAGGTCCGCGCGCGCGCGCGCACACACACACACACACACACGCACTGTCTGTGTGCGGCTATACCGCTCCGGGGGGCGTGTATGGAAAACCACATCCATTCTCTGCGGCACCGACGTCCAATTCATGACAAGGTGGCCAGCTAAAGAGCCCGATCCTGCTCTCGTTACCATCAGCGGCAATTTCGTTCGCGGACTCCGACAGGCGCAGGGTGCGGGTGACAGTTTGCTCCTCTCCCAGGCTGCAGGGAAAAGCGGCTCTGCCGTTTGAGGCGGCTGAGAAGGCACTTGGCTTCCAAGCGTGCGAAACAGCCGCCGGCTCCGGCGCGAGTAACCCAGCTGCAACAATCTTTCCTGGGGTCACTTCTGCTTGTCTTTTTAGTCTTATTTCCATTGCTCGCCTGTTCCAATAAGCCGGTTGCCCGTGGGTCTGAGGCGCGTCCTTTGCTTGAGCGCTTCTGAAAATTAGAAGCTCTTCTAAAATAATTACTGATACCCAGTTAGGACATTGCCACTGCCTAGCTGAAAGTCGGGCACCCTCTTACAGCTGCTGGGAGGGGATTTTCTTGGGGAGGCTTACCAAGATGGAAGGTAAACCAGCGCCTTCCATCTCTGCTGCGCTCTTGCTACATACGGATTCCAAGAGAGGGAGCGTGATTCGAGTCAGTGCTGAGAATTGGTTTTATTGTATTACTCGGAGTTACAGTGGAATATCTTCCGGAAAACGGAGCAGGAAAAATGCCTGAGCCTATTTTGGGACGCCGCAATAATGATCCCCCCCGCCAAAAAAAAAACAAACAAAACCAAAGCCATGATGGCGAAGGGAAAATCCCTGTTACCGTGAGAAAATAGCTCCGAAGAATCTACCCTGCGTTCAATCAACCCCCACCGCGCTCAGGCTCAGGTGCCGAGTCGACGAGAGAGCCAGAGAGAAAGCGACATACACATTTCTCTCTCTCACACATACACACACTTTTCTTCTCTGCTTTAGTGGCCAGTGAGTAGCACGGGGCGTGACCGCGCCCCCATCTTGCAACCTTCCAAGGCCGTGTTAAAATTGGTCAGCCCACCTGAGAAAATACGGGACGCTTTGCTTTTTTTGAATGAAGCCTTTTATTTTGCTCAGTGGAGTATTGCAAAGCAGGCTGAGTAAATCAAGGCATCCGGGATGTTGAAATGCCCATTTCTCTCAAGTAGTTACTTGCGTCTCCACCTCCCATAAAAATGTTATTTTGGTTCTGGCTGAAATATTCCGCTAGTTAATTCTGACATCCTGGCCCAGGGCAGGCTCTGACACAAAAGGGCAGGACTGGAAAGGTGACAAGGAACACTCTTTTGGTGAGAAGTATCAGAGAGGTAGTTGTATTAGTCTGTATCTTCAAAACCAAGAAGTCCTGTGGCACCTTATAGACTAACAGATATTTTGGAGCATGAATTTTTGTGGACAAAGTCCTGCTTCCTCTGAGAGGTCTTCTTGTTCTCCTTGTCAAGTTTGCAGGCCAGAGAAACTGGCGTAGTTTACAGAAAGTTTGAGCAGGCATCCAGACAGCGAGAACCTCACAGCCTGAGGTCACCTCACAATGGTCCTCTTCCATTTCTGCGAGAGAGGCACCAGGGTCCCTTCCCCCACAGGAAGTTCTATGGCCTGTGTTATACTCCATGTGGTGGTGGGTGTTAGACCACACCGTCACCATGATCCCTTCTGGCCTTAGCAATTCAAATTAGTACTTGGACCCTATTATCTTTCTATTTATGATGACTACATTAATTTGTTTAATTAATTTTTGTCGTGGCAGAGTCTATAGACACCAACTGAGGTCACGGTGCCATTGTTCTGGATGTTGTACATATGCATATCAAGGGATAGGCTGGATCCCAACGAATTTACAGCTAAATAGAGTAGAAAACAGTAGGAGAAGGTGTTGTTATGGCATTTGGCAGCTGGGGCAGAGAGATTTGCCTTGGTTAAAAGCTGGAGGGAAGTCTGTAGCAGAACCACACAATGAACCCTGATCTTTGACTCCCTGGTCAGAGCCCTAACTGTAAACCACCCTCTCTCTTGTGCGGGGACAGACTTTGCTGTTCAGAGCTGTACAGGAGCTATTACTGAGTATGTGCTGGCCCTTCCTTTGTTCTCACAGTCCATCGTTTACCACTGTTCTGCTCTTTACGAAGGGGAGTTAGGAAACCTTTGATGAAATCCGACCCAAGCCCTACTTAAGTCAAGGGTGTTTTTCCATTGACCCTCCTGGGGCCAGATTTCACCCCTTCCACATGAAAGATGCTGCCTGAAACCAAATTATATTCCACTTTTTTGTCCTCATTCTGTAACTCTCCCTCATTTCAATTAATTTTCCTACTTCTGTTGTCTCTTAACTCTTAACTCCTCACTCGTATTGTATCCTTAAATCTCACCTTCAACTCTTCCCTGTCTGTTTGTCTTATGATCGACACTCCCTGCAAAGTATTGTGCCATAAGGACACCATTTTGCACTGCACATCACACTATGTAAAAAGGATGCCTTGGGTATCCCGTCTGTATTGTAGTTGCCTCTCTCTTTTCCCTTACAGGAATAATGGTGTTTTATTGTAGTTCCCACCAGCCCCTTAGTAGGTTTCTCTTTCCTTTATATGCATCTTCTTTAATTTTGTTTTGTGTTTTTTAAAAAGATTGACCCATTCACACTTGCTGAATTTAACACTATTTGTATAATAATCAAAAAAACAAACCAGAAGGCAACAGCTTCTTCCTATAATGGTGAATTGCAAAGCCTCTCAGTTGCTTTTACTTTTCCCTCCAGTATCCATAGTACATCCACACATTTACGGTTCTTCTCCTGGGGCTTCTGATCATATGGGGCACAAACCAGATGATGACTATACACAGACAGCTGATTGGTCTCTGGGCTCACATTTGCAATGTAACCCACAAGTTTCTTGTTTTAGAGCCTGATTCTGCACTGAAATCACTGGAACTCTTACTGCATGAGCCAAGACTGAGGGATTGGGGTTGTTTTCAGTTGCTTTCTGCTGAATCTGTGGAAATGACTAGCAGGAATGACTGCGGAAATGGAATTCAAGAAAGCCAGGAATGTGGGGCTGTCCTATCTCCTTCGGTGGGCATAGACGTGCCTGAGCAGAATAGAACTGTATTTAGATCATTTGAGGGAGGAGAGGGAAATTGCAAGGACATAAGCAGCTGATGCACAACCCCTTGTGCTCTGCTCGATTCAGACCATTTACCTCAGCATCTAGGGCAGCAGCACACAAAGTGAGGGGGGCAGGGGTCTTGAAATTTCATAAGGGGGGCACAGCGTGATTGGCTGCTGGGCATCAGGCTCATCCATGCCATTAAAAATGTTGAAATATGTTCCTGTTTTATGTATGTGTACTCACATTTCTGTACCAATTCATAAAGCTTTTACAGTCGACAGACAGTCTCTAACACATGCCAAAAGGGTTTTTTATATGACCATAACTGAAATTTCCATCACTTTGGATTACATTAGACAGGTTGTGGGGCCCCTACTAAGTGCAGGTATGGCAAGTGATGTAAAAAGTTTGCTCACTCCTGCTCTAGAGTATGGTGGCATTGGCTGGATCTTCCCTTGTGTGGTCAGCAGAACTCCTTTGGTGTGAGGGATGCAGCAGCCCTGGGGACTATTTAGCTCTGAGGTGGCAGTAGCAGCTACAGAACAGCTCCTTTCCCATGGCCTGGAATAAATATTCCATCTCAATCCTAAATCCCTTCACACACGTACCCCCAAACCCAATCCCTTTAGCCTGTGCTCAGCGCTTATTTGCCTGGCTGTGTGTAGAGGTTCAGATCTCACTCTAAATGAAGGGCAAATATATTAAGGGCAAGATAAATCCAAATGAAAGCTGTTGCAACATGAGTCTACAGGGACCCTCTTCCCCTTCACAATGTCTCCTAACCAGCAGCACTCTAGTGCTTCACAAGCAGTCCCTGAGTGGGTAACTTAACCGTTGGTGCAGCTGGCAGCACTGAACACCCAGAAGGGCGTCTTGGAAGAGGTTGGGGGCATGTTTGTGGGTTCATCTCCTCCAGCAGAGGAGCACCAAAAGGCTAAGGAATTTGAAAGAAGAGTCAGGCCAGCTATTGGTGCTTCTGCCCTAATGATTCCAGCATCACCTGCTGCCAAAGGGCAGGTCAAAAGGAGGCCTGGTGTAAAAGGCCAAACTGCAGCACATTCCCGCTCCATGCTTGAAAAGTGTAGAGCTGTTCAGATGACAAAGATGACTTATTTTCTGTCTCAGAAGGGACTGAGTTATACCTAAGTGAAGGCTTCAGGGTTTGGTCTCTATTGGGACAGTTTCATAATGAATTTCTTTGTGAAAATGTAGTATTGTGTCTTGGAAGAAAGCAGTAAAGTCCCAGGTTTCTAAACTGATACATTTAGGATTATTTTGGTTTGCTTTCTAGGTTATTGTTGGTTTTAAAAGCTTTTGTGACGTACTTTTTTAAGTTTTCTCTGCAACTGCAAGTGTTAGAAATTTGGTTGTTTGCAAAATGAAACCTGAGATTCACATGTAATCCATGATTCTGGGGCATTTGGAAAAACATGAAGAAAAAAAAAGAGAGAGAGAGACTTGGTAAAAACGCAGGAGTTGAATGAAATCTGTGAAGATTGTGCATAATTCAAATTAGGCAAAAAGAGCCAAATCTCTTACTTAATTTTTTTATGAAGATTTTAGAAGCCAATTAGCTGTTAGTGAACTGGCATTTACTCTTTTTCCTATTGCCCTACAAGTTACATTGGAGGCCACTTACAGTGAATTTGGGAGAAGTGAAGCTTTGTTTTAAGCTGAAGAAGAATGAATCTTTTCCCACTGCCTCTGTGACTGTTTAATGCAGTGCATCATGCAAATTTCAGGTCATTTCTGTGATTCATTTCTGACAGAGAACCTCTGTTTGGGGTGAAGTTTTCTATGAAAAGTAGGACTTTGCTATAAAAGACTCCATTGTGGGAATATTTTTTCTTGGTGTACCAGAGCAGGACACGTTAGATTTTTTTTCTCTTCTAATTTTTATTTCACAGATTTTCTAACTAACACAGAATCTCACTCTTTAGGTCTGATAATATTTTGCACATGCTGCAGCACAATGCCAGCTGCTGTGTTCTAAAGGATAAGCCAGGCTTTGATCTCCAGGTTCTCAAATTACTCAGAATTCATTTCCATTAGGACATTCAGCCGTATGAACTGGCTCAACATTCAGAAAACTTTTGACTTTATAGTAGAAATCCTTGCCAACAGAAAGGTATTAACTGCAAGTAAAGTAAAAACTAGGGAAAGTATTTGGTGAGCCTAAAAAAAGCTCCCCAAATTGGGAGAGTTGATTCTGAGACAGTAGCTGAGAAGATGTTTTTGCCAAAGGTGAATTTTAGAATTGTGATGGGGGTTTGTTGCAATCCTGGGGCCTGATTCTGCTGTGATTTACACTTGAGTAAATTGGAAATAATACCACTGACATCAGTGGGATTCTGTCAGTGTCTATAACCTTAAGTTATCCTCTGAAGCCTCCATGATAAACAATAACAACCTTAACTGCATAAAGAATTGTCACCCAAGCTATTGATGTTTGCAGGGAGGTTACAAAGAAAGCAACAGCTAAACCACAAAGTTCTCCTCTTTTACTTTAGAATATAGCTGAGAAAAAGCAAAGCCCTGTGTCCAAATGATCCTCTACAGCTGTGGTGTTCAAAATAGGCCTCAGTTTTTGTGGCTTGGACCCAACTCAATTTTTGACATTCTGGTTTTGTGATTAGAAATTCAAGCTGTTGAGATGGGTGTGAAGTATTTACTAACTTTTTATATTTACTCTGTATTTTTATATTTAATTTTACCCTAAAATTAAGAAGTACAAATTACATTGAACAAATGTCTGCCTTAAATTATGCATACACATTTGGGGTATATTATTTAATATATCGCATACCTTAAAATTTGTTTCACAGTAAGTGCTCCATCTTCCTTTCCTCTTTCTTTATCTCAGGTCTTCCCCTGGACACCACATGGCTCTCTTTTCTCATTTCTACTACCTCTGCAAATTTTGCTTCCATTCACCTTCCACCCCAAAACTTTTAAATCTTCATTTTGGTCCCTTTTGGAGGCAAACATAAGCTGATCGTGGGTTCGGCCCTGCTCCCACTGAAGGCAATCAAAGGTTGTATGGCTGTAGGAAACAACCTTGCATGTCTCATACATGTTTTTCCATATCATAAACACAAAAGTCAAAACAAAACTAGAGGAGACCATCCTCTTCAGTGGCGTTATAGTCAAAGGCTGGGCAGACTGTCCATTATATATTTGACAAGCTGAAATGTTACATACACCATCTGAGTAAGGGGAGACTATTGTAGATTTATTTATTTTAGCCATTTCAAAGCCAGTCTATGCAGCTACTTTTTCTTATATGGCAGAGTGCAAACAGTCAGGAAGTTTTCATTTCAGCTGTGTTGCTGCTGCTTGAATTATTGCAACGCAGCCTCACAGCCAAAACGCAAAGCTGCAGGCTCAAGAGGTGCAGAGGGTTGAGATGCATGGCAGCCCTGAAGTTCTTATTTTCGCTTTGCGGCACTAACGCACTGTATACCCTTCACAACTCATGCTATTTTCCAGCTCTGTTTCCCTTCCTATGAAATAGGGATAAATATACTAACCTACCTACTTCCCGTGTGTGTTCTGAGGACTGATTAGTTAACGTTTGTACACTGTTCTTTTAACATGCTGCAAAAATGCTGAATAAGTATTAAAATAACATTTGAGTGGGCAGGTGGTTTGTAATGGACTCAGGGCCTGATCCTGCAACATGAGAGTCAATTTTACACTTGCTTTTTTGCAAGAAGAATTTGAGCCTAATGCCTTTGTATAGTTTAAAAGGTAGTTTAAATGGCTACAGTCCTTAATGCAGAAAAGCTACCACACATGTGCAGTAATAATTTCCATGTGCACTTTTAAAATTGAATGCTGGTCAGTAGTGTTACATACCTGGGTATCCATGGATATAATATTATGTAGCAATGCTAAATGTGTCCTTGCAGGTGAGCACATCAGTGACCCAAGAATGACTGAAGTTTCTCATACAGATTTCTGTCAAGAACTAAAACAATTAAGGACATAAAACACAAAAAGTGTTGGATTTGTAAGTAGCAGTTTATTAGTATTTGTGATCACATACAGAAATACACTGGCCATGCAAAGTCAGTGTCCCTCCTGTAGGCCTGAAAGTTCCATTTCACAAGTATAGCCCCAGTTGTAGAGCAGGACAATTGTTCAGCTGACTAACACCCATGAACTAATTTTTGACAGGTTAGCAAACATGCATGTGCTTACTACAATTTTTTCTGAAGCATTCTCTTTATTTCTGGACTGTGGAGCAGAGTCTGCATTGACTCACAGCTGCGCCATCACCCTGGCTTCTCAGGGGAAAAGCAAAGGGGCAATGCAGTCTAATGTTTGATCTTTGGGGGTGTAAAACAATCCTGGAATTTAGGCCTGACCCTTCTCATGCTGGCATGAATAGCAAGCTTTCTGTTGACTTCATGCTCAATCCCAAATAAATAAATAAACTGATTGGCTAGAAAGAGGCGTGAGAAGAAAACACATGTAACAATTAAAAGCAAATAAAAGGATATTTATCTCCCCTTCCACTCTCTTCTTTTGCTACAGGGTGTACTTTGAACTCAATAAATTAGTGTCTGAGCACATTAGCAGTTTAAAATTAGCAATTTCATAGGCTCATCCCACATAGCGCGAAACCCAGCTGAGTTGTCTTCTAGCTAATTGTTTTGCATCCTGACATCCCCGATAAATTCAAATATCCATACTCGGAATTCTTAGCTCTTTCCACCTCCTCAGTATTGATCTTTTTGCACTTCAGAGTGCAGTGGCTGCCTACTTAAAACCCCCTGTAGTTTCTTCTCTTACTACATACTTTTAACATACTTACTGTTAACATACTTACTGTAATAAGGTGGAGTGTGAAGGTTCCCTCTTATACTCCAAAAATCAGTTAGGCTCATCCAGCCCATCTTATTTACTCGATTCACATGAGAACAATTCCACAGTCTTATGCCTCATATTGCAATGCCTATACACAATGGCATGAATGGGGAACAGTCTCTGACTTATTTCCACTGGAATAAAACAAAACATCCTTGCTGGTAAATGAAATCAGAGGTGACGGAGGCATTATTTAAGAATATTTCCCAATAAGAAAGCAAATGTTTTCCTGGGGTAATATTCTTTTATTATGATTTTTTCTTTAATTTTGCATGGTTTTAAATGATGGCTGACCTTTCTGCAATCATGTTTGTCCTATGGATTTCATACGAGAAGAGGGATACTGAATCACTGCCCTATTGTTCAATTTGATTCATTGCAGTGGTCTTTCTAAAAGGGAATTTTCTATTCTTCAGCCAATCAGTAACCAATATATTGATAAACAGCACAGGTAAGCAGGGACTGTATCTTGTGTAACACCAGCACTTAATGACTAATAATAAAATAACAATTAATTAATTGAAATGGGAATTCCTTTCCTATGAATAGTTTGTTTTCTGACAGACTAAAGTTCCCATGTTTTGACTTAGTGGTATAGAAGTTTAAACTTCCTGCACAGGGTGGACTGATATCTATTTTAGTGAGTGCAATATTTTATGCTTGTTTTACAAACATTAACTATTTCACTTTGTTTTCTGTATTTCTCAGAAGGGTTGCCTCATAGAGCCTTTCTGCAGTTAGGTCTACAACATTCTTACTTTAGGGAGAAAATTGTCTACCTATACTTGAGTAGTATGTTCAGTGTTGCTTTAGCTTTGGCTGATTGTATTTGTAAAAGGAAAATAAAAATAAAATGACCAGTGGTGGGGAGCGGAACCACAGTTTTTAATTCCTTACCATGCCAATGCGTTTCAAAATACTTCACAGCAATGATTAAACTTAAAAAAAGGGTCATCCCTCAAAATCCTCAATTATTTGCAACCAGCTAATGTCCAGTGAAAGTAACAGAGGCTTGAGTTTTGCTTTTAAACACAGTGAAGGTAGCAATGTTGCTAATGTCAATAGGCAATGAGCTTCACGTGCACAATAGCTGAAAGAGCGACCACCCAAAGTGACATGTTTTGGCATTGAAGATGCACTGAGACCTGTACCAGTTGACCTCAGCTGACCAGAAGAGGAAAGAGTTACTAACTCAGAAAGGTAACACTGCATAAGCACATTGTAACTAATGCAAAACTTTTTCAGTAGCCAAGTGTGACTGCAGCAGGGGGCACATGATCAAACCTCCTCCTAGCAAATCCTAGCTGCTCTATTAATATAGTAACATTTGCAAACGATGGGTGTCATGTCAATGAATAGTGCAACAGTCACTTTAAAAGTGAACGGGTTGCAGCTTCTATTATGCTGACCCCAATGGAAAGAGTTTCCGTGTGGATTTATGTGTGCGATCAGAAGCCTTAAAATAGGCATAAAAAATAGAAAGAAAACATAGTTGTACATAGTCATCGGGAGAGTGAGTGTATGCTATTTTAACAGCCAAAACTGGAGCTTTAGCTTTTTTGGCATGTAAAGACCCTTTGTGCAGCTGGGCAATCCTCGGATGCTTTCCCAAATTCTAAACAAGTGCTCTTGGACTGCTGAGAAAAAAATGTTTATTCACTTAATTTATGTCACAGTTTATTGTGTTTTTTGGCCGTCAGAGGGTTTTAATTTGTTTGTATCTGGCAGCTGTATTGCAGCTGCAACCACAATATCCTCTCTCGTTCTTTTGTGCCAACAGCAGCTTTTTCTCACATGTCCTGGGTTGCACTGCACTGATCTTTATGTTCTCCAAGCATTCAGACAAAGCTTTTATTTCCCTTCATTAATGTATGTGCACGGAGCAGGTCAGTTCTAACTTTCTGCCTCTTTTTGACCCTCACAGGCCCTTTTTTTCACTTGTGTGATACCATTACAGCCATTATTTCATTTGTTCTTCTAATCTTAGCAGCGATCCAGAATTTGCCTAGTATTAGCCTGTGAATTGCAGAGTTACATGTTAGGTACCTCACCTAAGAAAAAGAAGGTCTGTCTCATCACTGCTTTGACTGTAAACTTGGCATACTCTATTGAAATCAATTTAGGTACCTTAGTGTAAAATCAGAATAACATGACAATGAATCAGGCCTAGGGTTTTTAGTGACTTTTACCCACTGTAAACATAAACAATCATGTGCCCATAAGATTATTAACATATTTTACTATAAGACCTTCCCATTTACATAAGAAACATACGCTGACTGAAGCAATCCTAAAATTCAGTATTGAGGAATAGTAATCGTTGTTCTCGTATTTTTTGAAATAAGCTTATTGACTTCTTTTTTTAAAAGAAGAGCAAAGAAATAAGATAATCCCATGGAAGAAAATGAATATTGAATGATAGGAGAATTTTCAAGTTAAGGACAGACCCACAACCGTTGTAAATTGGCATAGATCCATTGACTTTCAATGAAATACGCTGATTCACACTAGCTAAGTATTTGACTCCATAGTTTTATTCCTTTCTTTTAGAACCTTCCCGTGCCATGGAGAAAGAAGGCACATAGCCCTTGACAAAGATCTGAAACTTTGGTGTGGTATTTAACTGCTCCACATGGTTAACAATGCATTCGGCATGTACACGTGGGGGAAACCTTAAATAAATGGATTTACAAAAATGGGCTCTTGTTCAGTGGTTAGAGCACTGGCCTAGTAAACCCAGGAGGCCTTTCAAGGTTCTGGGACAGGTTAGATTTTAAAAAAATGTGTCAGGGTCGGTCCTGCCTTGAGGGCAGGGGACTGGACTCAATGAGCTCTCAAGGTCCCTTCCAGTTTTATGAGATATCTCCATGTTTCAATTGTAACCCTTGGGCATTAACATCCTTAACTGCTAGTCAGAAGGTAACTGCTTCAACAATATTTCTAAGAAAACAAATGTTGTATTACAACTCCATGACTGTATTCAGGTAATGTCATGAGAATGGATCACAAGCTAAAAGAGTAGTAACAGAGAGAAAGCTGTGCTAGTCTGTATACTATCAAAACAAAAAAGCAGTCAAGTAGCACTTTAAAGACTAACAAAATAATTTATTAGGTGAGCTTTCGTGGGACAGAGCCACTTCTTCAGACCACAGCCAGACCAGAACAGACTCAATATTTAAGGCACAGAGAACCAAAAATAGCAATCAAGGTTGTCAAATCAGGGAAAAAATTATCAAGGTGAGCAAATCAGAGAGTAGAAGGGTGCGGTTTGGGGGGAGTCAAGAATTAGATTAAGCCAAGCTCCCCACCCGCCCCCACTTGCCCCACTGCTCTCTGATTTGCCCACCTTTATCATTTTTTTTCTGATTTGACAACCTTGATTACTCTATTTGGCTCTCTGTGCCTTAAATATTGAGTCTGTTCTGGTCTGGCTGTGGTCTGTAGAAGTGGGTCTGTCCCACGAAAGTTCACCTAATAAATTATTTTATTAGTCTTTAAAGTCTTTACTGCTTTTTTGTTTTGATGCCAAAAGAGTGAAGAGTAAAAGCAGAATCTCACTCCTCTAGGACTCGGTGGTAGAACTCTGGCACTTTAGAAATGGAGGTGACTGATTTGAGAATCAGGTGATGCAAATAAACCAATGGAGTTATACCAGCATAAAACTGGGATAATGCAGTGGAGAATCAGGCCTGGAAGAGTGCTAGAGAAACTTTACAGTACCTTAGCAGAAGGGCTGTATTAAAATGAGGTTTCATCCAGAACTCTGAATTCCCTTTCTTTCTCTTCATGAATTAGGCCATAACATTATGTTAAAGTACTGTATGAGAACTGGCACCCCAGACAAGAGACTGTTCAGAACTGCTGCTGCCTAGCGTATAAGTATGTAAGATCTGCCACTATGCATGTAGGCAAAAAATGGCCTATCACTTTTACCCATTCATAACCATAGCCTAGAAAGAGCTGGTTTATCATGTAGTCATCATTTTGAAAAAATACTGTTTATCTGGTAGCAATAGTGCTAGATTCTGATTTCAGGCAACGATCCAGGTGTAGCAGCTGGAGGCATTGCACCTCATTGACACACCTGAGTCAGAATTCCTCTTCCGCTCCCTCCATGCAGGTAATAATTTACCTCTAAACTAGTTGTTTTTGAACTTTTTTCCTTTGCAACCCTGAAAGATTTCAAATGGAGGTGTAAATCCCTTTGGAAATCATAACCATAGCCTGGGGACCCCCAGGGGTCTGCCGTCCATACGTTGAAAACCACTGCTCTAAAATATACCCAGAGTGGGAAACAAGCCCCACATCAGCAGGCAGAGGGATGGGCCTAGTGTGCAGGCTACACCCCATCCTACTTGTTTCCTTTCCCCTTCTCCAGGAAGGTGATAATTGGGAAAATAGACCCATTTATGTCTCTGTTCCTGGACACAATGGCCTAGTCCCTTGCCCGAGACTACAGTCTGAGGCCAGGTCTACACTACACATGAAAGTCGATTGTAGATATGCAATTCTACCTATGGCAATTGCATAGCGAGAATTCACTTATCTACACTCTACTTACCTGGCTGTCCTCATGAAGGAAGGTTGATAAGAGAAACTCTGCCATTAACCTCCATTACTCTTTGTGCTATTGAGGAGTTCAGGGATTGACTGTCAAACCCAGATAATCTGATTTTTACACATCCCTACTAGGGGCTGGATTAATCTGTGTGTCGGGGTTTCTCTTAACGGACAGATTTTAGATGTTATTTAAGTGAAACCCTCACACGGAGGACGTGACCCTCTGAATACACAGATCCCAGGACCCGGACCAGAACCCTGCTACAACCCCAAGATGGGAGAGTGCCACCCCGGAATGCCTTGGACCCCGCTAAATCCTCCTGGAGAGAAGTGGCTAGCAGAGACAATAAGACCAGGACAAGGGTTAAGATGAAACAAAGTAACTAATGATTTTATTTGGTTAGCACAAATTAGATTTAAAGGTATCAACACTCAGCGGTTATCTATAAACTTACAATAAACATTGTTTCCTTTGTTGTTCCTTGAGAGTTGATTTAAGATTTTATTTTACCGGAAGGCAAAAAGGTAGATTAGGAAACTAAATATAGGTAAGGCTACTTAGGAATGGGGTTTTTAAATCCCTGTTGTTCCCTTTTTAAAGGGAGGGGTGAGGTCGCTAGTCTCACCCTTTACCGGGGGCAGGGTGCTAGCGTGCCCCAAAGGGGTTATGGCCTAGGAGCCAGTCGGGGCTGGTCCTCTCTTTGGGAGGCCCCCCGCTACTCCCAACAGGCCTAACAGAGAACACCTGGGAGGCAATTTGCTCTTCCTCAAGGTTCTTTAAGGGGAACAACAATGGGAGGCTTTGCCTACACCTGCTATGTGTATATATATATATATATATGTGTGTATTTGTAGAGAGAGGGATTAGGTAAAAGGGAAAAGGAAGTCAAACCTTCACCTTATTCTTGAACAACAATTACAATGACTAAGAATCTAATAAATACTAACAATACTAGTTATTGAATAAATATACTTAATAAATATTAACAAAGTTATTGATTAAATGTGCTTTCTTAAATATCTAAAGTAAAATCCCAGCCTGGGCTTTCAGGCCCAGCCTCAGGGGTCAGGCCCCCCGGTACTGCCCCTCCCCCATTGGGGAGAGTACACAGCAGGGGAGCTACCCCTGCTCCCTCACTGAGGGTCCCGGTGTCCCAAGCTGCTTAAAGGAAAATGTACATGAGCACCACGTAAAAACGCGGGCTGGTGGATAAAATTACGTGTCCAGTCCAGTGAGTTACTCTTGTCAAGGAGGTGAGTCATGTCCAGTAGCTGAGTCTTGTCCGGTTTAAGATGGCGGCCTCAGGGTTAGGTGACCAGACACGTAGTACCCGCCTTGCAGCAGGCCAGTTCGCCACCTGGTCGCTGTCCCTCTGAGGCCACTTGCTGCTCCTCGACGCGCTGTGGTGACAAAAGGATTGGGAGCGTTGGCACCACGGTGAACTAGCGGCTCTTTAGTGATTTAGCTCAGTGATTCGTGTTTCAGCTAAATGATCTTAAGATCTTCACTCCTAGGAGCTAGCCTGAGGGCTGGTGGACGCTGCACAAAGCAGCCAACACCTCCCTATGCTGGGTCACAGAATCCTATCTGTCCCCCAAGGGCCACAGACTGGCCGGAGACTCCTGCTTATATGCCGGAGTCTCATAAATTATTCATGATTCTATTTACATATTCATGATTCTATTATCATATTTTCACAGTTTTCAATCAGGTTCTCTTAGGCTTGGAAGGTTCTGGAAACCCAGACTCTTGCCCAATCAGAGGCCTTCATTCAAATTCATAATCATTAATATTCATGAGTTCAGGTTACCAGGGGAGCTAACTGACAAAAAGTGACCATTGGTAATGATGCTAAATGGCAGCCTGTGACACTTTAGAATTTCGTGTGTCTGCACTGATTTCATACAGCCAAAGGCATGTAATCCCTGGCCCACGGGGACAATTATGTCCTTAGGTGTTAAAAAATCCTGACACTGTATAGTGAAGGCATACCCTGTGTTACTATCTAACCTATTAAGAAAAATGTAAAGACCAACATTGCTCTATTGAGTACTTTGATACTACCTCTCAACATCTATGGACTATGGAGGAGTACTAAATCTTTGCAAGTGGAAACAATATATAACCTTTATGGCTGCCTTTACTTATACAAGGCTGCTAATGTGTGGTTTTGGGCCAGCATTTTTAAAGTGTGGATGGGTAAAATTAGGTTCTGATGTTCAGCATTAATGGTAGTCTATCGATCTGATGATGACAAATCTGTGCAGATCATCTGTTATTGGTCTTATGGTGTGCCCTCTGGTGACTGTATAAGCCAATTCTAGAGGTGCACCTTTTGCTGCAGATGGTGCATGGGAAGTTTGCAATCTGTGGGTTGTGCATTGCTGATGTGCTGTGACGTCATTCACGTGCCTCTTGTAGATGCCGGCAGCGGTCTTCCTCAAAGGCAATGCAGGTATTTTTGACTGTTGCACGCCACTGTGTTCTGTCACTGGCAGCATCCTCAAGGTCCCTAGGTTTGATACTGCTGTACCCATTATTTAGGTGTTTACTACTGCATTTAGGAGCCTAACTTTCAGAACTTAGCTTTGAAAATATAAATAAGCATGAACGCACGAAAAGTGACAATGGTTCCCTGATATGTGCCTGATAAAAGCACAAGAATTTGTAAACTCTATCAATGGCTACTGCAGATCTGCATCAGAGAGAGGTAGCCGTATTAGTCTGTATTCTAACAAAACAAACCAGCAATCATGTAGTACTTTAAAGACTAACAAAATAATGTACTAGCTGATGAGCTTTCGTGGGACAGACCCACTTCTTCAGATCTGGAAATTCTGATGATCAGAATTACTTTGTTAGTCTTTAAAGTGCTACTTGACTGCTTTTTTGTTTACTGCAGCTCTGATTTACACTAAAGAAGCTATCCTGGCTTTCAGAAGGCCCAATGAAAAATCAACAACGTGTAAGCCTAGACCTTCGAAGGTGCCTAAAGTGGGGGCACTGGGAGAATGATGTGTCAGGGAGGTCTCATCAAGGCCTTCAAGGAAGGGCTTCTACATAAGCAATGCACGGTAAGTTACCTTTGAGGTATGCTATCACAGAGGAGTGTTTGTGGTCAAGAGAAAGTGTGGATTATGATTGTAGCTGGTCCTGGGAAAGTGGGACAAGGAAAGGAAGGACGTTTCTGGTGCCCTCACCTGCCCTATCACAGCCACACAGGGGCCAGCTACAGTCTGGATCTTGAAAAACAGATGTGGTATTAAATAAGGTGACCATCCATCCTGTTTTTAATGGGGCAATCCCTTATTTAGGCTGCCTCACAAGTATTCTGCCTTTTTTAAGTAAATGGAAAAATTGTCCCATATTTTGCAGGTCTCCTGTTCCCCAGCACCCAGTCTTGGGGCAGCAGCCCCTCTTCTGGGTGGCTGCCTCATTTCCCAGCATTCCACACCTCAGAGAGGCAGCTCCTGTGGAGGGAAGGTCCTCTATGGCGCAGTTGCCCCATTCCCCAGTGCCGTAGTCACTGATGCTACGGACATCTTCTGTGGGGCAGCTGCCACATTCCCTGCCCCCAGGTTGTGAAGCCCCTATTCTGAGCACCCCCTCCTCCCTGGCCAGGAGGTTACAGAGTCCCCACCCCTACTTCCCTTCATCAGGAAGCTGTGGAACCCCCATCCCCAGTGCCTCACTGTGGGACAGCAGCCCCCCACCCCCAGAAGGCAGTGTCCTACATTTGCCATAGGGCAATGTGGTCACCCTAGTATTACAGGATGTATAGAGCTGTTGATGGCATATAGAGCTTTTTACTGCTTAGCTCACTGGTTCAAATCCAGCCCAGATTGGTAGTGATTCAAACCCTTGCCATCTAATGGCTGTTGTGGGAGTCAGTGCAGAATGAGACAATGGTAACAGTCCATTTCCCATGGAGCTGAAGAAGACCACAACAGCCACCAGTAAATCTGCCACTGATAATTACCTTTTACTGGAGGCCTGAGAAGAGAACTCAGAAGGAGTGGGCCAGGAACACAGGTCAGCCTCTCACTTCATGTCAGGCATAGGCACATCACCAGGCAATATAGGGTAGATGCCACTGCCACTGAACTGAAGTTTATTTGTTTGGAGGATTAGGAGAATGTGGCATTTCCCAGGGCTGTCTAGCCAGCATGAGCACTACCCTTAAATTCTGTACAAAATGGAAAGCAAGCAAGCAGGCAGGACCTTCATAGTCCAGAATCCAGAATATATCTTTCACCTAAATTGTATTTTTTTTGTTTTGAATGGCTTGTGCACTAATCTGAGCAGGTTACATTGATTTTTTGTATGAACTGCTTAATCATTATGTAAACAAAGACAATTATAAAGCAACGTTACTGTTTTAGGTTTAAAGATATTTCTTTTTGTCTCCCCAGTTTTCCATTTATTTGCCCTTTAAAGCCCTACAACACTGTAACTCACTATCCAGCAAAGAACTCTGCTGCTTCTGGAACCCAACACTGCTCTGAGAATCAGCTGGAGGAGCCATGAGGCGGTGTCATGACTCCAGAGTCCAGCTCTGCAAATTAGACCCTGTTGCCCCCTTACGCCACAATTGTCCTGTTTTAAAGGCTATCAGTAATCAGGCAGGCAGGACTGCAGGGTTTACCTGCACATTCAACAAGTCATGGTTACTCCTCCATACCTCAAGCTTACCACAAAATCTTGTAAATTCTGGGGAAGCTTCAGAAGACCAGAACTAGCCATGTGCAGGTTCTGTGCCTTGGCATTAGCCAAAGAGCATCAACATCCTCATTCCATATTCCCTAGCAGGCATCAGACAACTCATGCACGGTTTTATTTAACTTTTCACCTGTGCATTTATGTTTGGCTACTAGGCCGGATGGCTGAGCCTTCATTTTGCACAGCTGATGAGTGTAAGCAGGCTATGGATGAGCACACCTTGGCATCTAGTGACACACTGGGAGCAGCAGCTTGCATTTACAAAGATCTGCAAATCCGACTTGCTTTGGCAAAAGGTGACAAGTATCAAAAGGGTAGCTGAGTTAGTCTGTATATGTAAAAGCAATGAGAAGTCCTGTGGAGCATAAACTTTTGTGGGCAAAGACCCACTTTGTCGGATGCATCTGATTATCATCAGGCATCAGATTATGAAATCTGTTAGTCTATAAGGTGCCACAGGACTTCTTGTTGCTTTTGCCTACAAGATCCATTTTGGTTGGCGTTAGGTTAAAGGTCACTTTCCTAATAAATGCAGGGTGGAGAAATGTTCTTATCCTTATTGTGTGAGTAAAGGGCAACAGAACTGCATTTAGCATGCCCTGACTTAGGGGGCCCACTAAAGGGAACCTCACTGACTAAGCAGGGGTTAGCAATGCCAAATCCCACTGAAGATGACAGGGGGCAAGGCCAGGAATTTTTACCTGCTGGTGCAGACTCTGCCAAAAGAGTGAGGAAGAAGCAGCTGTTAGCTGTGTGCATCCCAGGGCAGGTGGAGGGTCTGGGTGCTGCACGGTAGGGTGGGCTGACTCACTTGAGCCATGGCCCCCACGGGTTTTCCCCACACCTGGGCAGCTCTCATTGCTTGCACCACTGAGTATTGCTCTGCTCCAGCTTCTAGCCTCTGATGTGGCCAGGGCATAAATGGTGAGAAGAGGATCACAAGGGGTAAATGGGGAGAAGAGGAACAGGACTGGGGTCTCATAGTGAGAGGCAAGGACTGCGGCCCACCTCAACCCCCATCAGGAAGAAGCTGACACTGTCCCTGCCCTGGGCTTAATTGGGAGTCCTTGTTTCCGTTGAGTGATTAGTGGAACTGAAATCACTGAGATGCTCAGCCCAAGATCTGCTATGGGGACCATGTTGTAGAACAAGGCAATGAAGAGGCAGATACATAGAGGTTCCTTGTTACCCAGTGCAACCAATAACAGCTGGACTTCGTAGCACTGCGGGAGTGGTACTGAGTGGCAAGGAGCAGCCACGGTAAAAGAAGCCAGGTCTTCGGGGATGATGGGCCACCAGCTGGGAGTAGGGTGAAGTGGAGGGAAAGGGGAGTGGCATGTTAAAGAGATGCTCATCAGACTTTCACACCACAGAGCTCTACAGGGTGGTGTTTGTTTATGGCTCCATACTTCTGCGGGTTTTCCCAGGTTAAGGCTTGGTTTCGCTTCCCTTTTAATACAAGTGTTTTATTTCATTATACACAGACTCTGTGCTTGCAAGCTGGGAAGGATTGCCTTGTTCAGGCATCCGTGGTGGGGTTTAGCTTCCCCAGATTACTGGGTGTGGGCGCATGCTGTTTCTGTTTGTATCGTTAAGAGGAACCCCTTGAAACTGATCCCAACCTTGTTGCTGCCAAATCCATCTGGCAGAAGGGTTTTGGAACATGCTGAGCAAACCTGGAGCTTAACAGAAACAACAGGGTCCCTAGCCTCTGTTTGTCAGAGGCTGGAAATGGATGTCAGGAAAGGGATCGCTTTGGTGATTATGTGTTCTGCTCACTCCCTCTGGGGCATCTGGCATTGGCCACTGTTGGAAGACAGGATACTGGGCTAGATGGACCTTTGGTCTGACCCTTTGTGGCCGTTCTTATGTGCTTATGATCAGGCACATATCTCGTATAAACCATGTAGTGTTAACGCATCACAAATGAAATGCAAAAGGTGAGACATAGAAACTGTCAGTGGTAGCAAGCAGGTTTATAAACGGAGTAAGGCAGATGGCCATAATCAGTGACTAGTACTATCTCTGCTTCACTTCTGGAGTGAGGACTGTAGCATACTTTGGTTTCTTTTCACAGTGGTGGCATTAGGTACTGTTGAGATTAAAATGGCTACCAGGCTGTAAGAACTGTAGCCTAACTTATCTGCCACAAACAGAAGTGCTAAGTTGGAGCTTGCCCTGCTAAGGAATTAACTGTTGGCCACAGTCTGTACGCCCCTGAACCACAGCAGATTCATTCCGGCCAGTCCTGAATATGCTTTTTCTGCAAAAATCAGAGCTGAATGGACTATTTCCAGTTTTCTGTTGGAAAAAGCTGATTTGACAAAACAGAAACATTTAACAGGAACATATTGATTCTGTCAAAACTGTCAGTGAAAAATTATCACATTTCATCATCCTAAGGTCAAAATGCTTCATTGCCATTTTAACATTTCAACTTGAATAGAATAGAATATTTGACGTGATAAAGTCAAAATGGAGCACTTTGATAAGCACCCAGGTAGTCATTACAGCATCAGAAATTGATAACTGACACAAGAGAAATCATGCCTATTAATGGGAAGAATGCCAGCAGAAAGGCAACATGATGTTAAGTGGGGCAGTTGCAATAACCATTATCACCCTCCATTGTGCACCGTAATTAAGATACTTGTACACTGCAATTAAGATGGAAAAACAGCCTTGTTCAGCAACATGACCTTTTAACCTAGGAAGTTCTCAATAATAATTAAAATTATAATCCAGTCATATGAGTGTGCTCTACCATCTTCTAGCTAAATGAAAAAGGTAACTCATATTGTAACAACAGGCCACCAATTATTTCAAAACCGTGACGACAATTTGGTCTGCATTCATTTGTTGACATAGGTGATGAGTAGTGCACAGGTAGATGGGAGAAGAATGGTATCTGGTTTCTAATGCTGGTTTGCCTATTTCTAATCTCCTACTGACATGGTTCAGCAGCTTGCTGAAAAAAATACACTACATTGGAAAAGGTTTTGTGGTCTTAACTATAACTCCTGTAAGAGCTATCACTGATTTAAAATGGATTAGCTTTTACTGACCTTTGGTAGCTTGCTGTTCATTTGGAAATACTTTACTTTTCAAAGATGTATGACTGAAGGACAAATAATTCTAAGATGAATCTGCAAATATATAGGAGACATTTCTATCTTCATTTCTATTTTTTGGTACTAATTTCCACCTTGTCTGGAAGAATTGGTGCAAGTGCTTACGGCACTCTGTCCTTATGGTCTTGTAAAGGTCCCAAAAGTACATTTAACAAAGATATTGTGATTTTCGCCAACTCAGCAGCCGCAGCATTCTTTATGACCAAGACACATGTCAAAGCAAAATGAGATCCAAGGTAACCAAAGACTTGACTTGACATCCATAGAGGCAGTTCATGACCTTTATCAAATGAATCAGTCCAGATGTCTGCCACAAAATGGTGAATCCTTTATGTTGCTGCTAGATACCATTGTTTCAAATCTTACTCCTATGTCAAAAAACAACAAAATATGTTTCTCAGGAAATATAACCATTGAATGTGAAAACCTCTGTATTTATAAAAGAGACAGCCTCATAGTTCTGTTCACATCTCAATAACAATATACGTAAGCCAGAGGCCAGTCCTGTGGTCCCAGGAGTCATTGCTCCACCTAAGGACAGAGGGTTGACCCTGGCCAGTAGAAAAAACTTTGTGAGTAGGGAAAAAAGGGAAAGAAGTGAGATAGGTCAGATACCTGAAAAGGGAATTAAAAGGCCGTATTAACTGATGCAAAATTTGTTGCCATTAACATAACTTGCTCTGTTTAGTTTCCCAAGTTAAGGGAAAGTCACTGGCACTGTCGGGCACGTACAGAGATCCACGCAGAGAAAACATGTGGAAGACATTTTTGGAAACCAGGTACAAATATATTGTAAATGTGAAGTGTATATTTCCTATCATAAACATATCACCTGAAAAGGATGGAGTCAGAGTGTTAAATGCTAGAAGGGACCACCAAATCTTCTAGTCTGACCTGCTGCATATCACAGGCTACCAACACTGGTCAGTACACATGCACTAAACCCAAAACATTATGTTAGATCAAATTATTACAACTCATGGCTCTGGGGATGCACCTAGCCAAAACTGGCTCAGCCGCGAGTGCCAGATGACTAAAGGTTGAGAATTGCTTTACAAGGGCCAGGACCATTACTATAAAGATCTGCTAGCTCCTGCCTTCCCCCACCCCTGTACAGCTGCTCCATCATCTCCCATGGATAGCAAGTAGAAGTAGGGAAGGCAGGACAAGCCAGCGTACAACAAAGTAATCAGCATCATTTATACCCAGTATCTCCCTGTGACTGTGACTGAGGGACAGAGTTTGCTGTGGAGAGTGGCTATCACTACAGTACTGCTCTGGACAACACTCCCCTCTCACTCCTTCAGAGCCCAGGTCCTGCAGAACAGGAGTATGCAGACCCTCATGTCTGGCAACACACTTTCCCCAATTAAGTCATTGTTTATGGAGCTCGTACACATGTGACATCTCAGATATGAGATGCAGTTTACCAGCTGACTGTGTGAAAGAAGTCAATTCCAGGATTTCCTCTACTACAGATGTTGAGCGAAATTAAACAAACAAAAGAGATTTTTTTAAAAGAAGACAATCTGTTACTTCAACAGGCAATCATAGCGGGACTAATCAATAACTTGTCCTATGTACTTGAGCTTTTTTGGCTTCTGTAAGTTTTGTATCAGTTCGTTGTTGGCAGTAATGTACCTGCCTACCAAACACTTCAGCGCAATACTAGCCACATGGTTAATTTTACACTCCATTTATAGTCCAAGATGAGTAAGTCTTTTCAAGTTTAAGACCCAATACTTCAGCATGAATAATTTATTTTTAAATAAATAGTATGCTATGAGATACTAATAACCTTTAACCAATGACTAATAATGCATGTAACTATTACTTCTAAATAAAATAATATTTCCTGATGTGTATTCTTGGTATTTTTCACAGCAAATAATTATTCACTCCTATTAATTAAGAAATAGGATCCACAAGGGCCATTGTTTCAAACTCTCTGTAAATTTCAAGACAAAGAGAATGTGTGGACATTTCTGCTGTGAAGGAGAAGTCCTTTTCACCCTCATTTGCTGAGACTCACACATCTGAAGAACCATGGAAGACTAAAATTCAAGTATTTTAATATATACACTTATTTTTTATTTAAAGCAGTGGATAGTAAGTTCTTTGTCATTTTAAAAATGCTCAGACACATAACAATAAGTCTCTTCCAAAGTGACTCTGTGAGTCAAATTCATCCCTGAATAGAAATCCAGTGACTTAATTAGGGTTTTACAGTACAAGTAAAGAATCTGACCTTTTATTTATATTTTAGCTACTTGTTTAGGAAACAGATTTATACTGAATGTGATACTCGTGCCAAATTTTATGACCATGCTAGTTAATTCCACTATTGAAATACATAGTGGAATATGACAGCTACTTTTTCGATTATGTACACATGTAAAGGCATAGTAACGCTTTAAAACATCTAGAGAACTACAAAAGAGTTTTCAATTAATTTCAAAATACAGAATAAAGAAAATGCTATCTTTCTTAAATGCATAACCTGTAAAAGATCACTATAATGTATCATAAGCAATTGTTTTTAGGTAAGGCAAAATCATATTTATGGTGACAGGGTAACTAATTAGAATGATGAGGGAACAAGGAAAATAGTAAACCGAAGTAGAAAATAAAACAAAGGTCCTATATCCCCCTCTAGAGGTGAAAGTCTGAAGTATCCGTCTCATGAATACTGACACTTTGTTGATCAGTTTATGCTAAATAATCTGTTCCATTTTGTATACAGCTATGACATTGGGAGCATGATTCCCAGACCTGAAGACGATCTCTGGGTGTAAGTTTGAAGGCTTGTCCCTGTCACTAACAAAAGTTGATTCAGTACAAGGCATTACCTCACCAACTTACCTCGCTAATACGCTGGGACCTGCATGGCTACAATGCCGCATGGAGCAACTGTGATGGTTCAAACCTTTATAGCTGCTACAACAACAATACAGCCTCATTCTGTATTTATTCTTTGCACAATCAACAATCCAGTCCAATGCCTTGCCTCTTATAGAGTCATTCACAAAGTGGTTATAAACTCCTGTCATTCAGCTCTGGTTTCAGTTTATACATGCAGTTTGCACCTCTGTAAAGAGCTACACAGAATTCAAAAGAGTGGTGAATCAGGCCCAATTAGGGACAACATAAATTAATAGAAAACATAATGTTCTATATAAATAGTAATTATTTATATTTTATAATAATTTTATTACTGTTAAGAGCTGCCTGAAAGGAACCATTACAATCCTTGGCTCTTTTATTCAATAATCATGTACGTAGTAAACACAGGCAATCACTTAATTCTGTGTGATCGACACAGAGTATCCCATCAGACAAAAACTAATAAGCTGACACACTACTCTTTTGCATACTTGGCTGAATCTAATTCTAGACACCCCCCGCCGCCCTCTACTCTCTGATTTGCTCACTTTGATAATTTTTTTTCTGGTTTGTCAACCTTGATTACAATTTTTGGTTCTCTGTGCCTTAAATATTGAGTCTGTTCTGATATGGCTATGTTCTGAAGAAGTGGCTCTTTCCCATGAAAGCTCACCTAATAAATTATTTTGTTAGTCTTTAAAGGGCTACTTTACTGCTTTTTTGTTTTGATAAAACAAATCAATGCCTCTGGTGCCCCCTAGAGTTAAATCAATTAATCTGCAATTGTCTTGATTTCCCTCCGAAATCAGTATGGATGTGGAAATGTGCTGCGTGTGACCAGATCTCAAGCCCAATTGACCTGCACAGGCTTGGAATTTTTAGCAAAATAAACAAATGTAAAATTTGGCATTCTACAAACATTTCCTTTAAAATGTAAATGCTGTCAGTGAATATGTCTGGCTTTTTTGCTAGCACCGAAGGCTTCAAAAACTTGGAGTTGTCAGTGAGTTAAGTATGCTGATGATTATCTTTCCTGTGGCAGCCAGATTTCCTGCACTACCGAAGTCATGGGAATTTTGCCTTTGAGCTCTGTTGTGAATACGCTCAGGCCTTCAGTGTTGAAAAATCAACAAATATACTCAAATCAGAGGGGGGTCAAAGCTTGGCATTAGGTCCAGGGCGACATGCCGCAAACAGCAATAGCTAGGAAAGACAGAAGCACCTTGGAGGAAAGTGTTTTGAATGCCGAAGGCCTGATTTTCTAACCTGCAAACGTGGCATTGCATATGCAAAAAATGTGAGCAGAGCTGTATTCATAGTTTGGACAACTATATCTGTAAGTGGTCAGGTATTCACCCAGCTGGCCACTGGACGTTCAGTGACCTGTTCTCAATACAGACTCACATGTGTTCCGTTTTGTGCACAATGGGCCTGATTGTGACATCATGAGAAGCTCCACTTTAGATCAATGTAGCTAAGATGGGCTAATAACCTGGTCTGCAAGACCAGAATCAGGTTAGAAAATGTGGCCTGGAACCTTGTAAAGTGCTCCCATTTTAGGCATCTGATGTGTCACAAGATGGCAGCACATAAATCCTTATCCAAAGCCCACTGAAATCAAAAACAAGCTTTCCACTGATTTCAGTGTATTTTGGATCAAACCCATAATGTGCATTCACAATAAAGTTTTATGGAAAAACTAGGATCTCCAAAAGCCCATTACATTTTACAAAGGGTCTTATAATTTTCTCCTCTGTACTGTGCAAAGGGGAGAAAACACTGAGGAATTAAAAAACCCAGGAGGCCTGTCACACTGTATGGCATTTGGGGGACACTTAAAGATATTATGAATATCAATATTATAGAATGACCATGAGTTATGCCAGAAATGCTGTGCAAGAGATCTGCAAAAACGTTATAATTTGGCCAAATATAATAATCTCATTTATATGTTTGCATCAGTTTTGTATTTTGGGTTATCGACTTATGTCTACATTGCCCCACATTTGTGCTGTGCTTCTGGGTAACACCTAGGGCAACCAGATGTCATTTTTATAGGGAGAGTCCCAGTATTTGGGGCTCTGGTTTATAGCGGTGCCTATTACCCGCCCCCAACTGCTAAGGACACACTCCTGTCCTGATTGTTCACCTTTGCTATCCGCTCATCTCAGTGACACCCACAAGCACTTTGGTAATGCACTGCCTAACCTGCTTGATAGTCCATCAAGGACCATCAACTGCTCAGCTGACCCACTGAGAGAAGGCAAGGCCTACATCTCATGACTCAGCAAGACATGATAAGAGCACACCTGTGGACAGAACTCAAAAGCTTCCAGGCCATGGACTGGGCAGCTTGTGTTTGGGACAAAGGAAGTAGAAGCCACAAGGCAAAAGGAATATAAAAGGCAGATGCATCTTCTACATTTTGTCTTCATTCCTGCTTATCTCTGGAGTAACCTTTCTATATCAAAGCTCTGAAAAAAGGACTGAACACCCCATCCATGCTATGGATACACTTCAGAGGGACGTACACGCCAGCAAACTCACCCGCACTGCTAGGGACCTGATGAACATTTTTGTATGTATGTGACTGTTTGACCATTTAACATCTCTCTTCTTGTTCTTTCTTTTTTCTCTATCAGACACCTTTAGTTTTAGACACCAAAGGATTGGCTAGCAGCATGGTAATTTGAATAAGATGCAAATCTATATTGGTCTGGTAATATGCTGTCAAAAGAATTTTAAAAAGTTTAAAAATAACTCCTCACTGTATTGGACCTAGGAGCTGATTGGGAGTAAGAGCCCTGGAATGCTATAAAAGGGGCAAAGTGATTTCTTGTTTGCTTCTTGATAAGCAGTGTGGGGGCATCAGAAGCACAGTTTGTGACTAACTGGGAAGATTAACTTCAGTGTTACACACCAGTTTTGGGAGCAGCTGCTCTTCCTTTTGCAGCTTGCCCCAGTCTTGCCATTTCTAGTGCAGGCTGCCACAGGCACCCCCTAGTAGAGATAGTATTATCCATTCTGTCTGCCATGTTCTTCTCTGCAAAAGATCTGCATGGCCCAGGGAAAGGTGAGGAGCCAGTGAACTGCTGCCCTTGGTGACTTCTTTCCTGGGTGAACCTGTTTATGTTACATATTGGAAGCTGTTGGAAGCTAACGCTGCCTGTAACCTTCAGGAAGTTCAGTGTGCTGATGATGCTTGTAGCAGCATTAACTCCCTTTTGCACTGGGGGACGGCCCAGCAGTAGCGCAAACAGAGCCATGTCTGTGGAGAGAAGAACAAGTGAGGGCAGACAGCTTCTCCTTGTTTCTGAGCCACAGCTGGTTCAGACAATGCTGTCAGCTGTAATGCAGGAAGAGACCTCCCATATCACAGAGACAACACAGCACTGCTGATAGTCTGAAATGTTAGTGTAACCAGAACCTCATTGGGGCAGGGACTGTCTTTCTGTTCTGTGTTTGTGTAGTGCTTGGGATCCTGGTCCATGACTAATGCATCTGGGCAGTACCACAGCTGCTGCTACCACTACTACTACTAATAGTAAAAATAATAATAAATACCGCTCATTCTTCAATGCCCTCTAGTATAGAGTGCACACTGATAATCTTCTGGATTCCCCCCCCAGCCATCAAAACTCGCTTCCTCTCTCTTGGCACATTGCCTCTTGCTCTGTCACCAAAACAACAGTTGCAGTGGCAAAGCAAAAAAGCAGTCCAGTAGCACTTCAAACACTAACAAAATCATTTATTAGGTGATAAGCTTCGGTGGGACAGACCCACTTCTTCAGATCTTCTTCTTCAGGTCTGTCCCACGAAAGCTAGCACTAGCACGGCTTTCTCTCTGTTACTATTCAAGTGGCAAAGCAGTTTGAAGTTCACCTTAGCAAAGAGTGGCTGCAGCTGGTGCCTTTGCTGATGAGGGCTCCTTTTGCTGAACTGGCTCTGATGGGAACTTAATGTCCCCAAGGATTCCTGGACTCTCAGCTTCCCTCCCAGAAGAGCCGTCCAAAGATTCCCTGAGCATGGGGATAAGCTCTACTCCCTGTTTGTGGCCCAGAGCACTGAAACAATCAGAGACTGCCCCCGGGTTTTACATTGAGCACAGATCATGTTGTTGGGATAGGCATTTGAAAAGGCAGGGTCTCAGCCAAAGGTCACTGAAGCAAATTCTGTTTGTTTAGGTCAATCTGAAGAAACATCCCAAGCCCCCATTTAATAATTTATATCCTCTCTAATACGGGAAAATTACTTTGCATCCTTTTCTTCGGCATTTCTTCCACTGAGAGGAAATAAAGGAGTTGCCAGTCCACGGTATGAGTGGGGATATGAAATTACAGAATGCTGATCTTAGCTATCTAGGGCATCTCTCAAACATCTAGGGGGTCTCTCAAAAACAAAGAAAGAAAAAGGGTAAACACATTTTCCACCACTTATTTTAGAAAATGTGGTTCAAATATACCCCCCAGGGGTAATTAGGGTGAAGAACAAGAGAAAATATTCACACCCTACACACACGTGACACTGAAGATGTTTCATGTAGGAAAGCAGAGTGCCTGGCTCTAAGAGGAAAAACAGAAAGGTGAAGTGATTCTGACTGGTGGTGCAAAGTGTGCCAAAAACAACATTATACCTGATCAGGAAATAGGATTGCATGAAAACATTCAGCTCTCTCAAAGCGAGCAAATACTCATATCAGGAAATTCACAGGATTCTAGCTCAGGAGTTTGACGACTTCTAAGAATTTTCAGAGGAAGTGTAACATGAAAGAAAATTACGTCATCCTTGTGCCAATGGTCCCCTTTCAACACAGTTGGTCTTTTCTGAATCCAACCCTTCACCATGGCTTTTTAACAAATATTTTCTATAAAATGCTAAACTATTGTAAGGAAATTAAATTAATACTGTAGACAAATGAGATACTGAGTTATTAAAAAACAGTTATACTATGTTCTATTTTAACAGTGTGTAAAAGCCTGGTTTAGGCTGATAATGTACAGAACAGTTCTGAAGTACCAAGGAACAACATTCTGTGTTCCTACCTGTAGTATGGCCATGATATACCAAAACCATACTGAGTCTGATCATATATTCTTTGTACATATTGTAGCGTACATTTTTTATCGAAGTTAGCAGGCTAAATACTGCCTTACCTTGTAGCTAATATAATCACATTTCAATGGGTTCTCATCTCACACCACTTTTAAACTGTTATAACTCCACTGACTTGAATGAAATTACTACATCCAATTTGCAACTGCATAAGTAATAGGAGAATCAGGCTCACTGAAGTAAATAGAGGTATAGTAAGTGTGTACTTCATGTGTTAACAATGGCCTTGAGTCAGTGTTTCTGATTCTCCCATTGGGACAATTCTGCCATGCCTTACATGTAGTAAGCTAGATCCATCAATGGTATAGATCCATTGGCCTGCACTGGATGGCCTCTACAACTGCAGCTGGAAACTCTGCAAATGGAACACAAATTAAATTTGGCATCAGCTGTCTCTAATGCACATACCTGCTTTTTTTTTTTTAAATAAAACTCTTGAAAGTTATGAGAGTTTGAGCAGGAAGCTCCAGCTTCGTTGTGTGTGACACATTCCTAAAATACATAATGGCAAAATCTATGTAGAGGGACAACAGTCTAATGAGTTTCCGAAGGAACGTGGATTTATTTCAGGTGCATTAAGCACTTTTATGAATAAAATACTTAGAAAACCCAAAGCAAACAATGTGTAATGCTTTTATAAATCTAGCCCATAATTGTTAACATTTGAAGCACACTTATTTTACTGCTACTGGAACTGCACACTTAAAGCTTGATTCATGAAGATATTATACAATAATTATGTGGGTTTTCTGTGAACTTAACCAATAAAAAGTGTGGAATGGCCAAGTATGGAAGTTCTACTGGTCATTAAAAGTGCAGAACTTTGCAATGCACAAGTAGTCGCAAAATGTGGAGTGTTGGCCATTGGCCAACTTGCTTCTTTCAGGGTTGGAATAAATATCTTAGATATATATGCACACACTATTACATCACCTTTTTGTAACAGGTAATGCGGGGAAGGAGGCGTAAGTATCTGACTGGCAGATACTGTTCTGTATAACATTAAAGTCCTAAAGTCAAGGCCAGTGACCTCAAAAACCTGTATATGCCCTCTTTGCCCACCTCCTAAAAGTAGTAGTGTGTTTGCACATAGGGTGTGCTCACATACCAAGGAAGAACGTGAGATTAAGATACATAAGAAATGTATTAATAGAAAACAATTGGTTAAAATATGGTACAATATTTATTCCAGCTTGGAAAGAAGCAAGTTGGATACATTTCTTATGTATCTTAATCTCACATTCCCCTTTGGTTTGTGAGTACATAGTACTCTGCATGGATGGAAGATGCAGTAAAAAACACAGAAGGGCTAGACACGAGTGTGAGGCTTTTAAGAGAATAACTTCAAGCATTTCTGAGAAATAATGAATTCCAATCATTTGTGGAGCTACAGACCTACTAGCCAATTGGTTGATATGCCAAAGATCCAGTGCAATCTCCCAGACTAACCCATGCTTGCACTTTTTTCTGCTGAAGAGATAGAGAGGTGACATACTACCTTTCCACTCTCCTGAGCTGGGGGTGTTGGGTACCAAAATGGCTCCAAGTATAATTTGGAGAAGTCCAGAGGTGCCTGTCTCCTCAGGTCCCTAATGAGCTCCTTCCTGACCCCTGGCCCAAGGTGGGAAGAATTTGTATTCATGAAGCCACACCAAGGAGGTGAGGCCATGAAGCCCACCCAATGTCTTCACTGCCCAATCTAACGCTAATTCCAGGATACTGATAATATCAACTGAAGTGAGTTTCGTTTGCACTGGTGTTTAATTCTTTCATACCTATTCTATCCTGCCTCTGAAGTAAGAGACAGAAAATCTGCAGCATTCTTCTACCTACAGACAGGAAAAGCTGCCAGTCTCACAGGTCTCAGGCACTAAACCTTGACCCAGCTTCTGCAATGGCAAATATCTACCTATACCGAAATACTGAAATCTCTGAAGGAGGCCAGAGGGGAGAATAAGGTGCAGGGCACATGGTAGGTGGGCACTGCCCAGAAGTCATGCCTTTGAAATGTGAGTGAAAACTGTCTTGAGGGAAGGAGAGATAGACAGAGACATGGTGGTGGTGGTATTTGCACTGTGCTCTGAATAGAGTCTGCTCTTGATAGACTAAATAACCAGCCAACTTGTACTCAGAACAGATGTTCTGAAGTAAGAAGATCAGGCTCCTTTCTCCACAGCAGGTGAAATGAAGTGTACACTCTTCACTGTCCTAATCATTTCACAAATGATTAATTACCATTGTTGATATGTTACATAACACAAGATCTAGTCTTCCACCAACACACAGGAGATGAACCAGAACAACTCCCATTAACATTAAAAAGAAATTTATGTAAAAATCTCCCATGCACTGATTCTTCGGTTGAAAGCTTGATGAATGCTCTGAGTCAGTTATCCTCAACCAGGGGTACATGTACTCCTAAGGGTATGCAGAGGTCTTTCAGTGGGTACCTCAGCTCATCCAGATATTTGCCTGGTTTTATAACAGTCCTCACAGAAAGTACTAGTAACAATCAGTATAAATTAAAATTTCATACTGACAATGTCAGAATTTATACTGATCTAGATACTATATCAGGGTGGCCAACCTGTGGCCCTAAAGTCTTCTTCTTTATAGCTGATGGTCACGGTAATGCTGGATTCACCTGTTTTTCTGAAACCCTATTATCAAAACCTTCACATTATCCAAATCCCCTCCTCTTGCCCAGGATGGATGAGGAAGGGATTTGGACTGTGCAGAGGTTTGGATAACAGAAAAGAAACCCACTCCATGCAGGGGGCCACCTAGCTGCTCAAGGCTCCTGAGGCACTGCTGAGAGCCCCCTGCAGTCCTGCTGTTGTGGCAGTGTGTGGGCTCAGAACTGTGGGGCTGCAGAGGATACCTGGTGCTGCTGCAGGGCTGCTGACACACAATCACTGTATAGATAATAACTGAATCATCATGGCACTAGAAGCAACCACTGGTTCTTTTCAGCTGGGGTAAACAGCACACCTTCTTTCTCCTGCATAGATTAGACTACTGTTCCTAGGGCAGTATTGCAAACCCCAAAGGTTGCAAAATCATGAGTCAGGCTTACCAGAAATCAGGAGATTGGCTTTCAAATCATGAAATTACATTAAAAATAATAGATTTGATGTTCTTTTTACTTGCCTTCTGCTTTTTTACCAACTAGAGGGTGGGGTGGGGGAAGTCACATTTTGAAGTTTTCTTCACAGCCATGAGAGCTTGAAAGATACTTTTTCTTTAAGAATGAAGGCTCAAATCATCAGAAATCCACTTGACTCCAGGAGCTGGGACTTTACAGAACACATCATGAGACTCATGACAAAATCATGAGAGCTGGCAGCATTATACTATACAAGATTATATTATAGACTTGTATTTTCTAGTGGCATATAGGAATGAGATCCTTCAGACACAGACATTATTTTTAATACTCCCCGCATTAGATCCAAAGCTATAATAATGTGGATATCACATTTATAATCATCATCATCTTGTTCTCATCTACCTCATAGACCTATAGCATCACTCCCTCCCTCCCTTGCACTTCTGGGCCATCTACAGACCTAACACAGGCCTTTTCTATGTGCCATCACACAATCTTGCCATTTTTGCTGCTAGAGTCTTCTCCCTGGCAGCTCCTGTAATCAGGAACAGCCTTTTTGTATCTCTCTGCAGCTGCCTCACTGGCACCGCCAAGCTGCCCACAGTGATTCAGGAGCAGGAGTACCAGCCTCAGCAAAGACCATTCAAACCCACAGCACAAACCCCAAAGCGACATATAGCTTTCAGCAACAAATTAACAAGTGTAAATTCCTCGAGCACTATGCCAGCGTAACTTCACAGATAGTCTTTTGGGAGTATTCCTCGTCAGGCAGGACACACTACCTTCTGGCAGAGACCAGAGTGACACAGTAGTTAAGGTTTCTCTACTGTCTCTTGATTATAAAGACTTATACTGCAAGCACCCAACTACTACCTTATAACATGAGGTGCAGAGGTTGTAAGTGAAATCAATGCATGTAGCAACTTACAAGCATTCCACAAAGTCTAAATGCTGACAACATTCTTATCATTCTAACACCTATTATAACAATACAAACGCAGCCAGACTGATTTCAGCTTTGCCAGCATACAGCTGAGGCATGGCGAACCTGGCATGAGCAGGCACCTTGTCTGCCCTGCCAGGGTAACACATATACCTTCTAATAAGCTCAGCAAGCATGTTTTTCTCCTTTGTCTTCACCTCTTAATTTCTCTCTTCTTATGTCTTTACTTACAGCTGATTGAAATGTGGCATTTAACGCTGCAAAGAATTTTGGGATACACTTCTATGACAAATGTGCTACCACATAAAGCTGTGTTTGGGGCCTGCTATGTTCTTGAAACCTTTTTTTGTCAGTGCCGAAATGTCAGGCACAAATACCCTGGTAATACTGGGGGTCTGCTTATTATATTTGTCTGGATTTGGAAAACTTTTCTGAGGCACTTTTAATAGCCTTTTAGTCAGCCAGATGAAACGTGAACCATTTTAGAGATTCTCTTGTGACACACACAATGTGGCACACATTGCTACCTCATTATGTGCAAATAGCTCTTATTGACACTGATGGAGATTACATGTGTGCATTGCTGGAGAATATTGAGCTATATTTCCTTAACCCCTTCAGAAAACAAACTTACTTTATAGACCTCGGTTGGGGCGAACTCAGCAGATGCATATTTCAAGCAGTGTTCTTTGTTTACTGCACAGTAAAGGGGAGAGAGAAGGAGAGAAGGGGAGATTTGGCTTTTATAACTAACTGCTCATAAAAACAACCAGAGAGGATAAAGGCAGCTAACTTCAAATCCACTGCCCACTTCTGGTTTTGAAATCTTCAGTCCAATTACTAGTTTACTTGATAAAGTCTGACTTTAGATCATTCTTTGCTTGTTAGCAAAGAATCAACAAGAACTACACCCCAAAGGTAACCATGCAACTAGATCGCTTCCAGATGATAAGTCACATTCTGATGCTGAAAACAGACTGCACTGTTTCAGGATGCCAGGTAATAGATGGCAGTCAGCCAGTTCCTATTACGTTTTTGTAATAGTATAAGTACATGTGACTCACTGAATACTATTAGGGCTTTTTTTAAATGGAGTGCATGCACACAGTCGCACATTGCAGAGCTTGGTTGAAATTAGAAAAAACATCAACAGACTAGGCAGGACAATTCTATATTATCTATTACACACCTAAAACTATATTAGAACATTACTAAAGTTCCAAATTCAAGCACTCAGAAGTTAGGAAATGCCAGACTAAATTCTGCCCATACAGCCTCAATTTGGCTCCCTTGTATGTGTTTGGTACTGCCTTTAATTATATATCTCAGGGGCCGTGGCTATGCTAGCCCCCACCTTTTGGAAGGGGCATAGTAACGAGCCATTTCAGCAGATGCTAATGAGGCGCTGCAATAATTATGCAGCGCCCCATTAGCATAATGGCGGCTGTGCATGTTTTGAAATTGACGCTTTTGAAACACGCACCGCCCGTGTAGATGGGGGAATTTTGAAAGGACCCTGGACTCCGAAAGCCCCTTCTTTCCGTTTGGTTTTGGGAAGAAGGGCCTTTCAAAGTCTGGGGGTAGCGTGTGTGTCACAAGTGGCACTTTCAAAATGTGCGTGGCAGCCATTATGCTAATGAGATGTCGCATATTCATTGCAGCGCCTCATAAGCATCTGCCGAAATGGCTCATTACCATGCCCCTTACGAAAGGCAGGTGCTAGTGTAGCCACGGCCAGGCTCTTTTACACAGACCACTGCTCCTTATTCAGAGAGCAGGAGGGATCCTGCTCTGGGGATAAATCAGGGTTATGCAATCAAGGAGATCACCGTCTGTAGGACCCCTTCATCATTTGTTACAGAAGCTGGAAGGTGTTTTAACGAATGAGAACAGAGATGATAGGAAGAGGAAGGATGGTCTCACGGTAAAGGCAGTTCAGTAATGCCACAGATAACTGGATTCTATGTTTGCCTCTGCCACAGTGTTTCTATGTGATGCTCGATCAGCCACATAAACCAAACTCTTCACAAGTGGCCACTAAGTGTGCTCCTCAATTTCTGGATACTTAACTTTGAAGTCTGGGGTCAGATCTGCAGATATATTTAATGCTAAACAATGCTACATCTGGTCTCCTACTAGCTATCTCAGGCTGGGCATAAAAATTAACAGATACGAATCTCTCTGTGCCTTTATGCCCATCTGTAGAACGGGGATGATAGTCATTTCACAGCGGTGTTTTGAAAATACGCTCGGTCATACAGACCTGTCTTGTCCACTGAATGAGGTGGACACCCGTCCCAGGCTCTAGATTTTTGGGGTCCTTGCAGCAGCTGCCTCAGCCTTCCGATGACAGGAATGGGGAGGATTACCTGTGGTAGGGTGTGAGCACCCAGGGCAGGCGGTTGCAGTAGCAAGGGGTGGCCTCCCCTTAGCTCCCCTCCCCAACACTCACCACATGACACAAGCAGCAGGCTGCTTGGCTCCACTGCAGCCTCCCAGACAGCTGAGCCCTGCTTCCCCATGGCAGTGGGAAGTAGCCTGTGCTGCCCGCCACCCACAGAGAAGTGGTGCTCAGCAGGCTAGGACGGTGTGGCAGAGAGGAGCAAGCTGCCACTCACTCCGCATGATGAGTGCAGGGAGGTGACAGGAGGTGACCCCCAGCTGCTGCTGCACCTTGCCCCAGGTCATTCCCAGTCAGGCTGGTCAGGGACAGGGTCAGGGGTCAGGCTGGGAATGGTGTGGGGAAAGGGCGGAGCCTGCAACACAGGAGTTCCCCAGGGCCCTGTGCCTGAGGCATTTGCAGGGAGGGAGGGTTGCCTGGGCCTTGCCTCCCCTTTTGGACAGCACAGATGTCATATCTATGAAGCACTCAGAAACTGGAGTGATGAGCACCATGAAGAGCCCATAAAGAAATGAATAATTCTGAAGTCAGAGCAGGGTTTGAATAGCGTGCTGCAGTTCATAAGTCCAGAGCTGCACACGGAAAGAAGAAAACAAAATATTGATTAGCTCCTCCCACCCCAGCTGTCCATCCCAACCTCCAACTCCCCATCCAACCTCCAACTCCAACTGTCCATCCCAACCTCTAATTCCAACTGTCCATCCCAACCTCTAACTCCAACTGTCCATCCAACCTCCAAACCCAACTGTCCATCCCAACCTCTAACTCCAACTGTCCATCCAACCTCCAACCCCAACTGTTCATCCAACCTCCAACTGTCCATCCAACCTCCAATTCCAACTGTCCATCCCCATCTCCTTACCCAGCCTGTCTCAATCTCCACTCCCACCCAACTCCTAGTCCCAGTTTCCTTCTCCCCAACTGCCTCCAAGGCTCCTTGTCCAAATCTAATCCTCTCCACCAAGTTGGGCTCTTGTCCTCTGTTCATCAAATCAGGCTGCTTCTTCTTCCACACTGTCTGAGCAGAGCTGAAGTGTGAGCGGGGGGCAGGTGTGGACACAGATACACTTCTTGGCTGCAATAGGAAAGTGTGTGTGTGGAGAGAGAGAGAGAGAGAGAGAGAGAGAGAGATGTATACGTCACATACACATAGATGTCATGAGAAGGAGCCTAGATCAGTGTGTGCCAGTGAGACAGAGGAAACAGAGATAATGATGTTGTATAGTAACAGAGAGATAGCCGTGCTAGTCTATATACTATCAAAACAAAAAAGCAGTCCGGTAGCACTTTAAAGACTAACAAAATAATTTACTAGGTGATGAGCTTTCATCTGAAGAAGTGGGTCTGTCCCACGAAAGCTCATCACCTAATAAATTATTTTGTTAGTCTTTAAAGTGCTACTGAACTGCTTTTTTGTTTTGATAATGATGTTGTGTTCACAACATAAGGAACAAATCATGTTTATGCTTTTAACTTGAAGCCTGAGAGATGTTGAAGTTTATTCCACAACAGAGGACCACGTAAGATACTGTGCCTCACTCAAACCCCATTTAAGTCCCTATCCAGAGCCCAACGCACAGACTGAAGGCCTGTCCAGGTTCTGGGTGATGTGTAGGACTATATCCATTGTAAAGCAACACTTAGCTTTCACAGAAGCAATGTGGTGCTCATGGCACTAGAAGCAGACCATCAGAAAAGATCTCCCACACTCCCCTAGGTAAAAGAGCTAAGCCTCCCATCTTCCTGTCTCAACTGGTCCATCCACTGGAGAGAACAAGTCAAACCTGAACGCATGCTGAGTCCCCACGGGCAGTCACAATACCGCCTTGTGGCTTACCAGTCTGGATGTAAGAGCTAGAAAGTAGAAAAAAAAATCACTGCCAGATGAAAGCTAATTGCATAATGCAATCCTATACCCTGGTACATGTGCTAAGCAGAAGCTAAGGCTTGACCTTAGACTTCTATGGATGTTACGAGTTGGATCGGGTCTCTTCCTAGCACACTTCTAACAGCACTAGATGCCCCCAAAAGATGATGAAGGAAACTTAAAAAAAGATGCCTCCATCTTAGAGGGCAATGATATCTTCCCTTATCTGCTTTAAACCTCCATGACTGCATTCCTTGATCTGCCATGTCTTCCCTCTCTGCTCCTCTGTACTCATGGCTAGTTACATGTGTAATCGATCATGTTATCTTTGGTCCCCTGTATGACTGGAGCCGAAGCAGTGTTTTCGCTGTTGACGTTTGTTCTTCTTTCTCTTCTTTCACTCCTAGAATCAGCCTCTAAGATGCTCAGACTCTTGAGTTTCTGCAAATGTAACTCCCTGGATTCAACATTCCCTGTCAAATGAACCCACCAGCTCCATGTGCTCAGACTCCTTCCTTCACAGTTTGTAAACTGTTAAAGACAATGTTTTCAAAAGGGATTGCAGTTGAGGTACTTCCAAATTTGAGACCTGACTTGATACCCCCCTAGAGACAAAATCTATGTAGAATCACCAGCCTGCATAGTTCCTGAGTGTTAAATATTTATAACCATGGATCAGAACATCTGTAACATTTTTTCTTGTGCCCTCAGACTGGATTTCCATGGGAAAAGTTATTTTTAAAAATACCCTTGCTTTGATTATTTTTATATATTTTATTTAATATTTGTAGCTCTAAATTTTGTCTTTATTGGGGAATATTGGCCATTAAACTCAATGTGCTGGAAAAATATACTTAATTTTGTGAAAATATTAATTCATTTTGATTTCTGTTATTATTAAGTATAAAAATATATTGTAAGCACATAATGAGTTGATTCTGTGGTTTGGCAGGAATGCTTTTCAGCTGCCTTGTTCCTACCTCAGAGTTTACTCGGACCATAAAAGAGCCATATTGCCATTTGCATTAAGATTTATGGTTAAAATAAATGTATCAGAATGCTTCTGTATCTAATACAGAGTAGGCTGTAACGCAGTGATACTTAGAACTCACTTGGTTCAGGAGCAAAATTAGCTGATCAACATTATCCAAAAGAGCCACAGCCGTGTGAATTTATTGTACCATTTACTATAGTACTACATATTTAAACAAAATAGCAGAAATAGTGAATATATAGATATATAGTCAGTCATTTTGCTGGTTGCAATACATATATTTGCTCTGTGTGTCCATCTGTCTCTCTGTCCAGGCAAGGTTCTACATTTCTATGCCTCCCCCACCCCCTGCTACACTGTGTCAGCCCCAGCCCCTCCTCCAGACAGCACAGAGCCCAGCCACGCCCCCGCAACAGATACCCTCCATTACCGTGCCCAGCTCCCTGACGGAGAACCCCACGCACCGCCCAAGCCCCTCCCCTGGTCATTGCCGGGCTCAGCCTAGCCCCCTGACAGAACTGTCCCAGCCCCTCCCCCATCCAGCATGGGGCCTGGCCCAGGCCCCCCCCAACAAAGGCTCCCACACACACTGTGCCAGCCCCAGCCCCTCCCCCAGCCAGTGCAGGGCCTGGCCTAGTCCCAACAAGGGAGGCCCCCCCTGCACCATGCCAACCCCAGCCCCTCCCCAAGCCAGCATGGGTCCTGCCCAGACCCCCGATGGAGCACCCCCCCCCGGGCACCATGCCAGCCCCTCCCTCACTCAGCGTGTGGCCCAGCCCAGCCCCCCAGTGGAGCTCCTTGCCCAGCCAGTCCAGGGCCCATACTACAAGTTTTTGTCTAGAATTTTCTTCCAGCCCAGCTTCCACTTCCAAGGCCTCTAACGTATATTACATATACAGAGCAAACGTATATCCCATATCAAAGTGACTGACCGAGTGTTATGTATTTTATCAACTGCAAATGGTCAATTATGCCGTAAAAGTATCCTGGTTGACAACTTACACTGGTTAATAATTAAATCAGGGGGTTTTACTATCATGTGCGGCAAAGAGCCACAGGAGACACACTAAAGGGACACTTGCAGCTTGCAGTTTATTATCACCACTCTACCTGCTCAATATCACTTTACTTCACAATACTTTGAAAGCATCTTACCTCTGGCAGTTATTTATAGTAGCAGCCCTTATAGTCACAAAAACCCCAGACTTAAAAACATCTAATATAGCAATTTTCATGTTGATATGTAATAGGATTTATCAGGAACTTTTAAATTCATGTTTATTAGCAATCTAAAAAACAGTCTAACAAAATAAAGGGATTCCCTTATTGCAAAACAGTATAGATCCAGTTTTAGAATTCAGTATAGTGGTGCCATATGACCCTCATTTAGAGTGCATGAAGGACGCAATCCAGTTCCCACTGAAGTCAGTGGATGAAACTTCTACTGACTCCAGAGAAGCAAGTTTGGGCCCAGGATGAACATTGTCTCCTGCAAATGGCAAAGGGCATCTCAGGAGGGGTTACCCAGCAGTGCAAGGAATAGAGTGCACTCCTGAGAAGTGGTTGAAATCATTGATGCAACTTGCACACGCACATCTTTCTTCAAACAGCATTAGATATGCTAATTTATATGACCCACAAAGGCTATGGCCACACAGCCAAATTAATTCAAGATAACAGCTGTTATTTAAAAATAACTTTGCTGTTGTCTACACTATGCACAGGCTATTTTGAAATACATTAAAAATAGCGGGTGCATTATTTCGAAATCAATAAACTTCACTGCAAGAGGAATAGCGCCTATTTCGAAATAACTATTTTGAAATAGGTGCTGTTAAGACATGGGATAGCACCTACTTTGGGATAGAGCCTATCCTGAAATAGCTATTTTGAAATCGGCACTATTCCCTGTGGCCACAGCTACACTGCCCCCTCTTTCAAAAGGGGCATACAAATGCAGCCATTCGAAAATGCAAATGAGGCAATTATTTGAATATTCAGCACCTCATTTGCATAATGGAAGCCACTCCCCATTCTGGAAGTGCTGCTTTTCAAACGGAAAACAGCCATGTAGACAGGGTTCCTTAGAAAGGAAGCCCCTGCTTTCAAAAGCACCCTTCTTCCTAATTTTTTTTAATTTATTTTTATTGCAAAATAGCTTATTTCGAAAAAAGGCTGCTGTGTAGACACAGCCAAAGTGTCTTTTGTTAATGTCCAACCCCTCATGTTATTTATTTTACCATTGGCAATCAGTGATTTCCTTTACGCTGCAGGCTAGTCCACAGAATATTAAAAAATTAAACACAAAATAAAACATTTGGAATATCAAAATTACCAAAATATTTAAAGCTAGTGTGTGTTCGCCTCTGCAGGGAGCACAAGGCAGCCCCTGCAGCTGCCTGGCACATCTAGTACTGTTTACAGCAGTAGTCCATGTTGACAACAAAGCGCGCAAGAGCCGGCCCCACGTACCGAGCTCCACCTCCCAAGTACCATTACCTCGCAGGCCCCTCGAGAGGATCAGATACCGGCGCTAATAATGGCTTGGTAATCTGTGCCACCGTTGCGTACAGCTCCCCTTTTGGTGAAATCTTTGTAGTAAAAAACAAATGTATGGCCAATTAGACCAAATAATAGGTGTGTGTGTGGTTAAAAAAAAACGAATACTATACCGAATTTAGAGGTATACACAGATGCTTGCTGTTGCACAGGTAAAATACCAGAGAGGGTGTCAGGCGGACTCTACAACTAACTACACTTACGATGCGTCCGAAGACAAATGATGACTGCCAAGACAAGCCAGTTAAAATTAACGATATAGTTTATTTTCCTTATTATTTAAATCCTACAGCCCTTGAGTTTGTTGTACATACATTAACAGAGTTACACTAAGCGACATACAATTACATTAAGTTACAACTAATAGTTGCATAAGACAAGACTTGAGGTGCTGGCATGCTGCCAATTATTGTGTCAAAGTAACAATATTTAAAACCAGACTTTACTTGATAGCTAACCCTTAGAGTAACTAACCCCTAAGGATGCTAAATTGGTTCAGGGCCCTGCTACCTACTGAACCTTTTGATTAAGTAATTAGATCAAGTGGGGCGCTACTTCCACTTGATACTATTCAAAGAATTAGTTTGAGGGGGTGCTACTCCCTCCCGAAACTATTAAGTTATATAATTTTAATTTGGGTACAATAAACATTGAATTATCCTAACTTATGCCTAACAATACGAAAAAACTTATCTTATCTCTAACGATACTAATTATCCTATACTTATACCTAACAATACTAAATATCCTATACTCATCTCCCTTTATACTAACACTATTAACAGAAATTTTCTTTAAGTTAAGGAATTATGAAGTCTTTGTAAAGTATTGAAAAGTAATAATTGGACACAAATTGGTAGTAAAGGATATGAGAGACACTGGGCCATAATTCTTTTGCTGCAGGACCAGTTCCCTTGATGGAAACAGTGGGGCTCTACAGTCTCCCACGCTAACCAGGGCTCAGTACCTCCCTGAAGGGAGGCCAGTTCGACCACTAGTCAGCAGGGGCAGGAGCCACCCACTGCAAATCACGTCCTGTTTCTTGACGTCCTTTTCAGTGATTTAAAAATGGCGGGCGGAGACAAAGCTCGATGCTGCACACCAAATGTCAGCTCTCTGAATGGTGGGCGGAGACAAAGCTCGACGCCACACACCAAGTGATTTTCAGCTGGAAGGCAGAAGCAAAGCTCAGTGCTGCCAAGTGATTTCATTTACATTCTCTTCTCCCCTCTTCTTCTCTCGTCTCCTCTTCTCTCTCATCTCTTCCCTTGTCTCCAGCTCCACTCCTCAATTGCCCTGACCCTTGTAGGGGCCCTCTTTTATAGAGCTTTCTTATTAATATTCATGAAGCCCAAAGTTCTAAGTGGACCTGATTGAGGACTCCAGTCCTGTGGTCCTCTGGACTTCTGAATGTTCCAGGTATATTTACATAGGTATGAGTTCATCCATGATTTCACAGGTAAGTTCATATCGTAATGGCATTAATACTCAGGCATGATTGGATTGTAAGTGACCGTTGGGGGCTCCAACGGTCATTCCCTCAATGTAAGTGAATGCACATGTGGTGGTTTGAAAAGTAAACCCATTTCTAATAACATTTTTGAGGTAAAAACTTCATGATTTGCCTGTGGTAAGCGCAGCCACACATAGGAGGTGACCTTGCAATACACCCCAAGGGTGGGGACATCAAAAAACCCCTACCAAGAGATTTTTAACAGTCCATAGATGACCACCACCCTTCTTTGGATTCTCCTGGGGATGCAGCTTCGCACTCATAGGGCAGGGTTTGAGGGCCTGTAGGATGGTGCAGTTTAATAAGTTCCCTTAGGCAGGACTGGGGGGCGGGGGGTGTCCTTGCACTATTGCCTGAAGACACTGCCCCATAGCCCAAGAACCACAGCTTCCTAATTTCTAAACTACATTGCACCTCATATCCTTTGTACAGCTACATAGAGGAAGAGCTTTAATACACAAACAGCAGTAAGCTACACATTCAAGGGCAGAACTTGCCCTTATCCCTTCCAAAAATATTGCACATCACTCTTATGAATTCCAATACAAACAAAATAACTCTTCATCCTTTAGTTACTTATGTTTATACACGCAGCTCTGTATGTCATTTGATGACTGAACAGCAGCTCTCTTATCTCGTTTAACCAGTTCTGCATGACCACTGACTTACTTTACAAATATCTGGGTTACAATGAAAAGCCAACAACCAAATAAAGCAACAGGGAGTAAAGAATCTCAATGATCAATACACAGAAAATGAAAAAAGGGGGACAGGCATAGGGGAACCCCGAAGTAATATTTATAACCTTCTGTAACATACTAGGTACTAGAATTAAAAGTTAGTGAGAATTTGTAAAGGTTTTGCTCCATTTTTAGAGGACTAAAACGTGCTTCTCCATTGAAGAACAGATTTTTAAAAAATTCTAAATCACTCACTAGACATGAAGTGGAATCCCATACTTTTCTAGATTCCTTCATTTCTAGAAAATATACTTGTCTATACAATCAAAGGGCCAGCCCTGCCCGGGGCCGAGCACTGTTTGAGTGTGTATACTCCGATGTATTACACTCTATTTGAACATATTCTGCTGATGCTTAAAGTAAATTTCACATCCTTGCTCATTGTTTACTCACTCTCTTCCATGCCCAATGCAGGCTCATTTTGTTGCCACAAAAATAACATGGGCATGAGGAGGACTGGGGAGAGAGAGGTGGCTGGAACTGAATTACAATGTAGCCTGGGGCGGGGGGGGGGAGATATATTTGAGTAGTAGCCACTGATTATAGCAAAATCTTACTCTTCTCAAGTAGAAGCAAAGTCTCTACTCAGATCATAATACTTTAGGTTCTGCTTGTGACATGGAAGACAGAACATACAAAAGGACACTATACACAAACATATCTCCCTGTCACCAATATGCCCCTAATTTACAACTGCTTTGCTGGTTTTGTGCTGTTTAGGAACCTATATTTGGGCTATTAATCAATTCACACAGTAGAGGGCACAGTACAGACCAGCACATACTCATATAACTAGTAAACTAGATGATGGAGGCAAATCTGAGTCTGCTGATTGGTGCAAAATATACCACAGCCACATCCCCTCCCACAGCCAGGTATCACATGAGCGACAGACTGTTGAGGAGGGCTACTCATTATTCCCATTGGCTTCAGTGAGATCAGGATCAGGCCCAGTGTGCTCTTGTCAAAGGAAAAGATCAGGCCCTGATTTATAATTGCACGTGATTATAGGATCATTAAAATATGAGTTATTGCCACTGCACTGAGTGATATGTTACACATCATTGAGTTCTCAGTCCCCTTGTTTGAAACCATTACTAAGCTACAGTATTTGTTACTTACATTTAATTTTAACACTTAATATGAATGTAAGTTCCAGTTGGTGAGGGCTAGCCCTGTCCTTGCCATTAGGTAAGTATTTGTTAAGGGAATCTAGTTGCTCATTTTCCAGGCATAACCTGGACAGAATGTCTAAACACAGCTGCCTTGCAGGCACTGTAAACATCCTATACAAAGGAGAGTTTGCAATGGAGGCCCCATGGAATGTGACAGCTTGATACCTGGATAAACCTTGGCTGAAATACCGTTTCTGCAGAAGCTACAGACATCTGTAGATCTAGGTGAGGAAACCCTATATTAGGGTCATTCGGTGCTGAGTACCAGCAGCGCTCAGAACCGTGCAGTGTGGGGGCCCTATGTGCCTGAAAAGAGACAATGAGAAAACAGAGCTCTACCACTGCTGGCTATAGAAATGAGAAGAATTGCATGCAGAAAGTAAGAAAATGCAGAGAAACTACGATTTAAACAGACAGTTATACATCTGAATCTTTCTGCTGTTGTGTGAAACATGTGACACTCATGCGGTAGTCATATAAATTCATGCCTGGCTGTAAGCATGCATCTCTGACCCTGCAGACCTTGCACCTAGGCTACAACCCTAACCCAGTCAAGTAGGTACAGTGGGTAACTATTGTGAGGAAAAATTGATTTTAGATTTGTGTAACTGGAGATGACTTATCGAAAGTGAATTTTCTTCCTGGCCACACAGATCAATGAGAGAAACTCTCCTGTCAACTTTCCTTAATCCTCACGACTGCCAGGAGTGTCAGGTCACCAGTGGCGCCATGACAGTTCAATTTAGCATGTTCCCATTAGGCTAAGGTTATGTCTATATTTACAATGTGTTCAACCCACCGTGATCAAGCCTCCAGTCTTCACAGATGCCACAAAATCAACCTCCCTGGGCTCAGCCATTGACCCTGGTACTCCACACTATTGAGTGGCGTCAGGGACGTTGGTGCAAGCCCAAAGAGCCCTGATATACACCAGGGAACAAAGTCAATTACGATCCTAATGGCACAGAATTGTGTACCAAGGATTAACTTTGTTCCCTGGTGTAGACCAGGTGTAAATCAAACTCTGGGAGATTGACTTCTGGCACGTCGATCTTCCCATAAGTGTACAAGTACCCCAAGACAGACCACCCATGTTCACGTACATCTCCATGTTCATGTATATCTCTCATTGACCGCCTTATTGTGGCAACTTAGGTAAATCTGCAAGGAAAGTACATAAGAAATCTCCCAACTTACATTCCTTTCTTCTGATAGGCCAGCATGACGAGGAGTTATCCTCTTGTTTCCTTTAAATAAAGCAGCAAGGCTCTTCTAGGCATCTGGTTATTTTTTTGCTTCTACTTATAAATAAGTAAATAAATAAAAATGAGACATATGCTATATACCCTTGTTAAACCAGCCTGTTATATGTTCCATGAGTACATCATTTGGGGCCTATCCTGCAGCCCTCTGACTCTTGTGAGTAGTACTACTAAAGGCAATCAGACCACTCAGGTGACTAAGGAATGCTGTAGCCAGCTTTTGTTTTAAAAAGTCAGTTTTATTTGTTCTTGTTTGTTATATAAACTGCTAAGTGAGGTACACTGCTCCGCAAGACTAATGGTAGTGAGATTGGGCCCTTAGGATCCACCTTTGGAAATTTTACCCCTGATCATGCCAGGTGCTGAGCAACTCAGGAGGTGCACAGAACATCACCACACCCATGGACTGCAAGGTCCTCGCCCTCTGAGGGCACGTTGCAATTTGGAGAAGATGCTCTGCACCTCACGTGATCGGGCTCTATGCCTATAAAAAGATACCATAGTCTTTGCAGCATTGGACGATGTGGGGCTCCCAGGGCATTCTTCAGAATTCCAGTGGTATTCAGCCCCGTCCGTGTATTGTTAGACTGGCCCTTTCAAGGCTAGATCACCGTTACGGGTGCAACCCCTGCGCTGGATGTCTCTAACCTCTGACTGCCAAAAGCTGGGACTGGCTGACTGGGAACAGATCACTTACAAAATTGCCCTAATCCAGTGTTTTTCAACCTTTTTTCAATAAAGTACCCCTTGTTCAAAAAATAATTGTAAGTACTCCCAGTACCTACAATCTTCAGACACAATTTTTTTTCCCAACTATTGCAATACATTGGTTTAAACAACTTAATTGTAACTGGTTGGTTGGAAGAAATTGTCTATAGGCAATAAACTTGCCATCATACTGATGATTGTGGAAAAAGCATAAATAAAAGAAAGATGAACATAAAATAAGTCCATTTTTAATTCATAAAAAGTTTGAGAAACACTGCGTTAATGTACCCTGAAAGAGCTCTGTATACCCCCAGGGATACATGTACCCCTCGTTGATAACCACTGACCTAGACTGCGTGTTCCTTCTAAAGCACCCGAGATGCCCACACAGTCAGAAGATAGGATAGCGGACTCGATGGACCATTGGGTACAGCTGACTGACCCAGTTTGTTTATTCTAATGTTTTATGCTTGGTTCATCAAGATTTTTTAAGAAAAAACATGTTTTTCTGTATCTAATTGCACTGTCTTTTAAATTTGGGAAGGAAGGGATCCAAAAGCTTCCCAAAAGAATTTCATCCAAAAGTCTGAAAATCACTTCAGGGAGCAGTTTGTCTGAGGATGCTGCCTCGTTCCCTGCTTTTTGATCAGCTGACAGGGGCCCTCTTGCAATGTCTGGGAAGCTGGATTTCCACTTGTGCCCTGAGGTACAAACACAATTCACTGGAAACAGAGGGAAGACACAGCTCTTGTAAGCGTCCAGAGAGCACTCCAGAAATCTTGGTTGGACCTTGAACCAGGATCCCTTCCTGCAGCACTCAGTCAAGTAAACCAATGAGATGCATCAGGTAAGAAAGAGCTGCATGACAGCTGCATGGACGAAGATGCCCATCTTATTTTGGGGGCAGTCTGTCAATTTCACACAGAGTAGAGCCCTGACTCATGTTTAAGTTGCATTCCTGGGCAACAACAGGTAAGTCAAATTTTACGTAAATCAGACTGGGTAGAAGGAGGGGCCCTGCCACCTTCTGGTCCCCAGTCCTGGCTGTGCCTGGCTCCCTGATCCCGTGAGCAGCAGAGAGCCCACAGCCAAGGGCAGAAGTGCTGGTCAGTTCCCCAGCTCCCACCAGTGGTGAGCAGCCAGGAAACTGACTGGCGCTGCTGCACCTCACTCCCATCTGCCTGTCACTTACAGGAGCTGGGAAACTGGCAGCACATCAGAGCTGATCTGTTTCCTGGCTCCCCCCACTTACTGGGATCCAGAAACCAGGCAGCAGGGTGAGCGCTGCGGAAGGTGGGGTGCAATGGGGCTTGTTGATTTTGACTCTCATTATTCCAAGAATCATTCAAGTGGAAATCATGTAAGTCTGGGGTCTAGTGTTCAGTAAGCAGAAGAGCAAAGGGCTAATGCTGCAGGGCTAGGACTGGGCACAGGAAAGGAGCCAGTGAAGAGAATGACTGTGACAGAGCCAAACCAGCACTTTAAATGTGTGTATTGCTCTCCTCTCCTGTGGCCTTGCTTTAAAGTAAATAGACCAGGCAGTCCCAGCCAGGGAACAGTAGGCATCCTTCAGTCTGCAAAGACTATGGATCGCACCCTTTATAGTTTCAATTGAGGACTTCATTTACAGCGTCTACTGTGACTATGAAGACCCACACGAGAGTGACAGTCCTTGCTGCATCTCTTGCAGATGTGGTGGGTGTCTGGCAAGTCCTTAGTGTGCTTTCTGTGCGCTCGCTTCTCCTCTGCTAGCTGTCTGATCCTCAGCTCGCCCTTCTGAAGGCCCTTGTGTAACCCCTGCCTCCATCTGCTGCGGTCGTCTGCTAGTTCTTCCCAGTTGTCCAGCTCGATGTCTACCTCTCTGAGGTCTCTCTTGCAGACATCTTTGTAGCGCAACTGGGGGCGTCCGGGAGGTCTTTTGCCAGAGGCTAGCTCACCATACAGGATGTCTTTTGGAATCCTTCCATCATTCATCCTGGGACGTGGCCAAGCCAGTGGAGCCGACGCTGCCTGAGGAGGGTGTGCATGGTTGGGATTCCAGCTTGCTCGAGGACAGCGGTGTTGGTCAGTCTGTCCTTCCATGATAGTTCAAGGGTGCGCCTGAGGCAGCGCAAGTGGAAGACGTTCAGCCTCTTTTCCTGGCGGGCATACAGGGTCCAAGTCTCACTGCCATAAAGGAGGGTGCTGAGGATGCAGGCTCTGTAGACTTGCATTTTGGTGTGAGTGTACAGCTTGTTGTTATTCCACACGCTCTTGCTGAGTCTGGACAGAGTTGTAGCTGCTTTTCCGATCCTCCTATTTAGCTCAGTGTCCAACGACAGGGTGTCAGTGATGGTAGACCCGAGGTAAACGAACTCGTGGATGACCTCTAACATATAGTTGTCAATGCTGATTGATGGGGATTCAGCAACATCCTGACCGAGTACATTTGTCTTCTTTAGGCTGATGGTAAGCCCAAAGTCCTTGCATGCTTTGGAGAACTGATCCAGTAGTTTTTGAAGCTGGTCTTCTGTGTGAGACACTACAGCAGCATTGTCTGCGAACGGCATGTCTCTGATGAGGACTTCCCACACCTTAGACTTAGCTTTCAGCCTTGCAAGATTAAAGTTTCCCATCAGATCTTGTGTGCAGCAAGATGCCCTCTGTTGAAGATCCAAAGGCATGCTTCAGGAGGAGTGCGAAGAAGATCCCGAACAATGTCGGAGCAAGCACGCATCCTTGTTTGACGCCGCTCCTGATTCTGAAAGCATCCCATAAATAGCCGTCATATTGGATGGTTCCTCTCATGTCTTCGTGGAACGACTGGATCATCTTGAGTAACCATGGAGGACAGCCTATCTTGTGGAGCAGTTTGAACAGACCATCCCTGCTGACCAAGTCAAAGGCCTTGGTCAGGTCGATGAAGGCTATGTAGAGTGGCTTCCTCTGCTCCCTGCACTTCTCCTGCAGCTGCCTTAGAGAGAAGACCATGTCAACGGTAGACCTCCCTGCGCGGAATCCGTACTGCGATTCGGGGTACACCCTCTCAGCAATCTTCTGGAGTCTGCCAAGGATGACGCGAGCGAACAGTTTACCAGTGATGCTTAGGAGGGAGATTCCACGGTAGTTGTTGCAGTCGCTTCTGTCTCCTTTGTTCTTATACAACGTTACAATGTTAGCGTCGCGCATATCCTGTGGAACCTCACCCTCTTTCCAGCACAGGCACAGTAGCTCATGCAGGGGTTCCAGGAGTGTGTCCGCGGCACACTTGATTACCTCTGGTGGTATACCATCCTGGCCAGCGGCCTTTCCTGCTGCAATGCTGTCGATGGCTCTCTTCAGTTCATCCACAGTTGGTTCCTGATCCAGTTTGTCCATTACTGGTAGGAGCTCGACGGCATCGAGGACTGCGTCAACCACAATGTTCTCGCGTGAGTACAGCTCGGAGTAGTGCTCAACCCAGCACTCCATCTGTTTGGCTTTGTCAGCGATGACTTCACCAGATTTGGATTTCAGAGATGCCATCTTGTTCTGGGTGGGTCCTAATGCCTTCTTCATACCCTCGTACATTCCTCTGAGATTACCAAAGTCAGCACAGGTCTGGATGCTGCTGCATAGCTGGAGCCAGTGGCGCGGATGTGACATCCAAATGGCAACATCTGAGGGATACAGTTTACAACACCTTGTCGGTGTTTGGAAGAAGAGCTAGAAACACGAACGACTGGTTCAAAGCTAACTCCGATGAGATGATTCCAGTCATTGAAAAGACGCGCGCTGCACTCCTGGAGTACAAACGCTCGCCGAGCCAGAGTATCCAGCAAGCACTTAGAGCGGCCAGAAGAACAGCCAGGGAACACACACTCTTGTACCCAGACTGCGCTGGGGAGCAATGGGACATGGCCTGATCTCGTAGCATGACCTGCCCATGTGCTCAGTGACTCAGCCCCAAAGAAGGGACTGAACCCTGCACACATAAGGGTCTCCACTGTACGCTCATCCTGGATACTCACACTATGTGACTTAAACTGCTTGTGGCATTACCATTCCCTTGGGCTTGACCCCAGCATGCCCTTGCTAATCAGTTTCATTACCAGGCAATGCCCCTGCACAGGTGGGTCTTTTTCCCACTGTGGATGGCTGTTCAGAAGCAATCTGCTACCAAGGAAGGGATACACACACATCTCAGAGGTGGAAGGGACCTCAGCAGGTCCTTGAGTCCAGTCCCCTGCCCTCCTGGCAGGACCAAGCTTTCAATCTATTTGCCCTAGACTCCTAAATGGTCTCCTCAATGGCTTCCTCGCGGATTGAGCTCCCAGTCCTGGATTTAGCCGGCCAGTGCGCAAACCACTGCGCTACCCTCCCACCCCGTGTTCCCACCAACCACAGGCCGTTGCCCTTCCTCTCGCATGAGCTCCTGCGCACACCGCGGGGCCTTCGCTCCGCCTGAAAGCCAGCCAGGCTTACGCGTGGCCGCGGATCTCTCGTGAGTGACGCCAAGGAGCGAGGAATGGCAGGCGGGCTGGAGAGGCCTGACACCTCCCCGCAAGGCTAAGCGTGCGGCGCTCCTGGGGCGACGGGAGCCGCAGCCCGTCTGTCCAAAGGGGGCGAAGCGGCACGTCTCTAACGCCTGCGGAGAGCGAGGAGCGCGACGCCTCCCTCCTCCGTCTCGCTGCAGGATGGGAAGCAGCGGCTCTGGCCCCGCAACGCCCGTCACCTAAGGGATAAAAAGGTTAGGAAGTGGTTCGTCCTTGGGCTTGCGCGGGAGTCTAGTGCGCTGCCACTAACCCGGCTCCCCCTGCAAGCAGCCTTCCTGGGCCACTCCCCGACAGAGGGCGCCCCCGCCTGCCGCTCTGGCCTCCGGAGCCAGGCGCGGACTTGGGACCGCGGCTGCGCTTGGCGCCTCTCTGCTGGGGCCTCCTTCCGCAGGTCTCTTCGCCGCCGGATGCGGCGGCAGCTCCCGGCTTTTCTAGCGACCCCTGCGGCCGCTGCCGGTGACTGGCGCACGGTCAGGGTGATGGGCGGGCAGGGTGATGGGCGGGCAAAGGCCCTTGCCCGGCGTCTGCCCACAGCTCCCCCGCAATCCCAGGGGTCGCCGAGCGTCCCAGCCGCGCGGGACCGCAGACCACGAACGCACACCCGCCCCGCAACCGAGTCTGAGTCCTTCCTGTCCGGCTCTCCACGGCCACGCACGGCTGCCACCGCCGGGCGCCCTTAGCTGCTGGTGGGTTTGTTCCGAGGCTGGGCGGCCGTTTACGCGCAGGCCCCACCACCAGGCGGGGGATCCGGCTTCCCCACCTCTTGTTTCTTATCCGGCAGTGGGGACAGCCGGGGTAATGGCGATCGCTCACTCCCAAGCCCAGGTGGCTGTCAGAACAGCAGCTCGGGGCGGGAGGGAAGGACGGGCAATGGGTGGTTGTGTGACAGTCCCAGGCCTCCTGCAGGTGACGCCGCATTGTGGAGGGGGCGGGAGGAGGAAGTCCCCACTTTGGCACAGGACTCTCAAAGCTGGGCCGTTTCCGCCTCCCCTTCCTGACTAGCTGGAGCTGGACCGTGGCGCGGGGGGTGTTTTCTTAGCGGGTGGTATAGCAGGTGACTGAAGCTGCCCTGAAGTCAGTGCATTGTCTCTGGATCTTGCGCTGGATCCGTTTTAAGGCGGGGCGATCTCCAGGGTCTGTTAACTCTCCAGCAAGTCAGGGAAGAGCTCCCGGATCAGGGCTCCGCCCGAGGGCATCCTACTACAGCTGCGAGGTGGAGCGGAGTCAGGCCGAGTAAGCCCGTAGAGGGAAGGATGGCGAGGCGCTTACACCGTCCCCGGGCTACAAGGAGCTCGGCCTCAAGGCGGCACGATGGGCCCCTGCATGGGGGCAGCGCTCCCCGCTGCCCGACTGAGCCAAACCCCTCCCCCGTCGCGCGGGGCTCTGGTCCCCTCTCTGGGGCGCTCGGGTTCACACGGGACACCGAAGCGCCACACGTGCGGCGGATGCCCGTGGCCATTTGCTGCCGGGCTCCCTCCCTGCCTGGGCACGGCTGGTTTAGCATCGCTGGCCGAGCAACCAACGGCGAGAGAGCCCCGGCCTCCCTTCCTACAGCCAGCTTGGCCGGGCCAATCCCGACTAGACTCAGGAGCCGCTGCTGCGGGGGTCGCGTCGCGCACGCGCCGCTTGGAGCGCCGGGTCGCACCGGCAGGGGACTCCACGCAACAATTCTCCCAGCTGCCTGCGGCGGGCGCCCGGGTGCGATCCGAGGACTGGCGGCCCTCACCCTGCTCAGCAGCACAGGCAGCGGGCGGTTTGTGAGAGACAGCAGCGCACCATGTCCCGGCTCCTGTTTTATTCATGCCTCGGAGGCCATTGCAACGCGTACTCTTCAGAGTCGTTTAACTCTTGGACGGGGCATCTGGCTGGATCTGGAGCGGCGCGCTTTGTTCAAACACGCAGAGGTACCTACCAACAACCAGCCCTGTAGCACCTTATAGACTAACACTTCTGTGTCTTAGGGAATGAGCTGTCCTGGGTGAGACCCACTTCTTCACATTTAAAAAGAAAGCTCAATACCCTAATGAATAAAAGTCTTACTCTTGAAGGTGTTACAGGGCTGCATGTGTTTTGTGACTACAGACTAACAGGGCTGCCCCCCTGCACACACCGGGCTATATATGACCCTGTAATGGTCAGCCTTGACTATAAGGTTGTACAACTCTCGCTCTCCCTGTGGTTAACAGTGCCAACGCCTCAGCCTTCCTGACTTCCCACTGTGAGCACTTTGTCCTATATCAGAGAAGAGTCAAACAGAAATGAAAGGTGACAAAAAATCTGTTCTACTTTAACTGCCCTGGACATTCAACAGAGGATTTGAAAGTAGTCATTCTTCTACAAAAGGATTTTATCACAAGATTACAAAGGGCCACATCTGAAGTGGAATTCATGGGCAAGTCTGACACATTTAACCTGGGGCTTAAGGGAGATCTCAGTTACCTTATACATAACAAGTGCAATTTCCCCACCTTTGATACTTGCAGGAATGGCTCCCAACCCACTTAATGTACTTCTTCCACTGGTCCTCTTAATGACAGGTGATCATCTCCCTTCTTCTCTTTACTTCTCCCCATCACCCATATAAACCCTGGATTCTTCTTATCTACTCCAGTCTGAACATCTGAAGAAGTGGGTTTACCCACAAAATCTGATCAATAAATTTATTCATCTGTAAGGTGCTACAGGACTGCTTTTGTGTGTGTGTGTGTGTGTGTGTGTGTGTGTGTGTGTGAGAGAGAGAGAGAGAGAGAGAGAGAGAGAGAGAGAGAGAGAGGCTACACACTAACAGGGTCCTCTATGACAATCCAGTATAGCTTTGAGCCATTGATTAAGGAAATCTCTCCAATACCATGCACTCTCCTCTTCTGCTTTCTGACCAGGAATGACAACAATGTAATATCTGGTTCAAAGACCTGGGGCTATGTCTACACAAAAGAGTTTTTCCAACAAAACCAGCCTTTTGTTGAAAACCCCACAGAGCATCTACACGCAAAATGTGCTTTGTTGACAAACATTCAGGTATAATGTCTTTGTCAACAGTTTTTGCCAACAAAAAGCTGTGTAGAGGCTTTGGGGGCCCTTCTGTTGACTGACAGGTCTTCCAGTTCCCCAGGCAGCGCTGTTTGCTGAGCTTTCAATTGGCCCTTCTGTTGAGAGACTAGATTGATCTTTTGATCCGCTTTTGTGTGTGGACATGATCTGTTGACAGAGGTTTTGCTGCGAGAGCTCTTCCAACAGTAACTTCTGTCGACAGATCGCTGCAGTGTAGGGCTACGTCTACACGTGAAGCCTACATCGAAGTAGCCTATTTCGATGTGGCGACATCGAAATAGGCTATTTCGATGAATAACGTCTACACGTCCTCCAGGGCTGGCAACGTCGATGTTCAACATCGACGTTGCGCAGCACCACATCGAAATAGGCGCTGCGAGGGAACGTCTACACGCCACAGTAGCACACATCGAAATAAGGTGCCAGGCACAGCTGCAGACAAGGTCACAGGGCGGACTCAACAGCCAGCCGCTCCCTTAAAGGGCCCCTCCCAGACACACTTGCACTAAACAGCACAAGATCCACAGAGCCGACAACGAGTTGCAGACCCTGTGCATGCAGCATGAATCCCCCGCTGCAGCAGCAGCAGCCAGAAGCCCTGGGCTAAAGGCTGCTGCCCACGGTGACCATAGAGCCCCGCACGGGCTGGAGAGACAGCGTCTCTCAACCCCCCAGCTGATGGCTGCCATCGAGGACCCCACAATTTCGACGTTGCGGGACGCGGATTGTCTACGCGGTCCCTACTTCAACGTTGAACGTCGAAGTAGGGCGCTATTCCGATCCCCTCATGAGGTTAGCGACTTCGACGTCTCGCCGCCTAATGTCGAAGTTAACTTCGAAATAGCGCCCGACGCGTGTAGCCGTGATGGGTGCTATTTCGAAGTTAGTGCCGCTACTTCGAAGTAGCGTGCACGTGTAGACACAGCCAAGATGTAGCATCTTTGACCAAGTGAACCCATAGCTAATTCTTGGCTACATTACACTAAATCTACTGACAGAAATCAGTCAGAAGAGAACTTCCAGCAAAACTTCTGTCAACAGATTGCGTCTACACATAAAAGCAGATTGAAAGAGCAAGCCACTCTGTGGACAGAGAGCAGCCAGACTGCCCAGCCCTCTCTCAACAGAATGGCTGAGGGGAAGCGCTGCAAGAAGGGCTGCCCAGTGAGCCGGAAGCCCTGTCTGTAGACAGAAGAGCCTCAGAGTGTCCACACTGCACTTTTGTCAACAGGACTCTGTCAACAGAAGTGTTATCCCTTAACACTGAGAAGGATAACACTGTTGTGGGAAGTACTCTGATTTGTCGACAAAATACCTGTTGTGTGCTGTGTGTAGACGCTCCCTGAGGTTTGTCCACAAAAGCCCAGTTTGTCGACAAAACTCTGTAGTCTAGCTATGGCCCATCTGTTTTAATGGACGCCTGTCGAATTACAGAAATATCGACTGTGCAGCTTGAGTGTGAAATTGCAATCAGCTCTGTTAAACTAAAACAATTTTTTTCTAGCCAGACACACATCCTCTCAGCAAGTCTAAATCCGCTTGAAGTTCCAAGTCTAAAATTTCAGCCATTTTTATTGTAGCTCCAAAGCTCCGAAGTTGTTTTTAATGGGAAACTGTATTTTTCCGAGCAGTATCAGCTCCCAAAACTTCGTGAAGGGTCTCTGTCCAGTCTGCTTTCCAGTGGGAGGGAGTCTCGTTTGCAGATGAAAATGTGTGAAAAAAAATCAGCCCCCAAAAGCACAGGCTTTTGGAAAGTTACCAGCCTGTTATAAAGATATGCCTGAAAGTGTTCTCTAGACTCAGCCAGGATGGTCGTTAACAGGAGCCTAACTAAAATGTGATCAGACACTATTGCTAGCACATTAACCATTGCAGGTGACTGCTAATTCTTAACTGTATGGTTTGATTCTGCCGCTCTTGAATCTTCACACACACAACCTCACAATCACATTGCGCCTATCTACCCCCCGACAGGAGAGGGATGTAAACTAGAGTGCGTTATTCGCCATTCCCAATTTACTTGCGCAGGCTGCCACCGGATTTTCAGCCGATGAATGTGTCCTGTTAAAATCCTGTATGCACTGACCGGGTGTGCTATCTTCCCTGCACGCTGTTTGGAGAAGTGGCTCTGTTAGGGCCCACACGGCGAACAGCAGGATATTGTTTCCGTTTTTTGAAAAATAACCCCCAGCGGTTACCCCTGCTCTGTGCACAAGATGTTTGCCCTTGGTGGAGATCCTCCGTGTGGCACGGTATGATACCCAAAGAACTGTGACTAAGGGACGGAGGGATTTTGACATTAGAGGGAAATCAGCTGCTCACCGCGTTACTTAGGCGCTGCCTACCAGCAAGGAGCTGATCCTCACAGCTGGCGAGTTGCTCTCCTGGCTTAGGGCTTGTGACTCGGACCTGGAACGTGCTGAGGTTCGAGGCACTTTGGCCAGTTTTTGGCTGCGCCGTGGGCCTGGCACCAGGGCACCTTTGCCTGACGTGGGGTCTCACTGTGGCATCAAGAGCCGCAGGACGCCCTCGCCCAAGCCCTCCTGGCCAGCAGCTTTTGGGCAGGCTTCAGCCTTAACTTTTGACTCCTGCGGGGCTCCGGGGCTGTGCCTGGCGGTCTTCTATCGCGCTCGCACCATCACTGGTCACTGCCATCCTCCACTCGTTCCTACCTCTCTGCTGGGCCAACTAGTAGAGTCCTTGCCCCACATGTCACCACACACGGCACAAAATCCCCATCTCCTCCCCCTTCAACGTCCCCAGCGCCCACAATCAATAGTACAAGGACGTGTCCCCAGGCGCTGGAGCGCTGCCAGGCCAGGATATGTTCCTCCCACCCCAGTGATGTGCCCCTAACTGTCCTAGGTCTCGGTTAGCGGGCGGAGATGTTCTCCAGCACTTTTGGGAGAGGGCATTTTCCAGCAGCAGCGGGAGGAAGACTAGCGGAGCACTCCTGTACGGAGGCGGGTATCACCCGGCGCCCACGTGCCTTCTGGTGTTACTGCAATGTCAGCGCTCATGCTGGGTCCAATGTGAGGCCAGCCCTCCGCGGGAGACTCCTAGGGTGACACTGAAAATCCTGCAGCAGTAGGTCCCAGGCGTTCGTCTCCGAGGAGGCACTTGTCTCTCATCCTTGCAAGACGGGGCTGGGCGGTAGCCCTGCAAGTGACTATGCTAGTCGCGCTAGGCCCGCAAGGGACGGGCGGAGCCCACCGCATTGTGCCTTACACTGCCTGGCGGACCAGAGACCTTCTCCCAAGTGCTAGGAAGCGCAGAGAGGGGGCAGGAGGAGCCCCAAGCCCAGCCTGGCTCGGGGAGTGGGGAAGGACCTGTCCAGCATTCACACGAGGAAAGAGCTTTCTGCTACTGCGGGCAACCACACGCTGCTGAAGGAGGCCCGGCAGACAGCGTAGCCCAGGGTACCAGCCGCTCGCGAGCGCCTCTCCATTGGCGTAAGCGGCCTTGACAAGGCGACCCACGAACGGAAACGCGGCGGCGAGCTCGGGTTAAGGCCCCGATCCTGCCTCCCTCGGGCCCCCCGCGCTTCCTCTGCCAGCTGGTGGGAGCTGTGAGTGGGCAAGGACGGCTCACCTGGCCGCGGGGCAGGCAGACGGACAACGGCACCCCCGGCTGCACCGAGCGGCGCTCCAGAAGGGCTCGGACTGTGGCCACACCCCCCGCCGCTTGCAGTGGAGCTGCCACGACACTGCCCGATTCGGCCAACAGAGGGCGCTGTCGGGCAGCTGGGAGCACGCCGGGCGCCAATCCCAGAACGTCACGGGGGCCTTTGGCCGGGGCGCGCCCGAGGCTCGGCTCTGCACGGGAGCGGGGAACTTCTGTTTCCATTGTCCCGCTCTAGGGACCCGGCTCGCGCCCTGGAACTCAAGCTGCGCCCTGCTGCGCCAGCCCGTTTGACGTCCCGATCTCCGCGGCTCTGATTTCAGCCCGCAGCCCCGAGCAGTGCGGGGCTGCGGGTAACAAGGGAGGACAAGGACACCCCGCTCGGCGCCGCCTTTGGAGCGTGTCGGCCGAAAGAGTCAGACCACCGAGCGTTTCTAAGGGGTCTTAACCGGGTCAGACCTCGCGGAAATCCTTACACGTGGTCCCACCGATTTCCCAACCCCATCCACAGCCTGTGGTTTGGTCCCGGCCCGAGACGGACCGACAAGGGTCCATCCCGGCTCTTTTCGTTAATAGCGTTCAGGGCTCACCCTGAGCTTTGGTCTAAAGCGCGCATCAGTCTGCAGCCACTTGGCAAAGTCGCTGCAAATCCGAGCAGCGAATAATCTGTATATTGAGCCAGTGGCCGGCTCGGGTTCGCAGTGATGTGGTAGGATGCTCCCCGGCAGGAGCGGTTTACATTGCATGAAAAAAATCACTTGATGTAATTAAAGACACGCAACTGTAATAAACGGCTCAGCAATAGGTTCGCGGGTGCAGCTAGACAGGGAGCGATCTGTCCTTTCTTTGCTTGGGAGAAGGACGTTGACTCTCACACAATATAGCTGAGCTGCAGAAACGTAGCACTTTAAAGACTAACAAAATGATTTCTTCGGTGGTGAGCTTTCGTGGGGCAGACCCGCTTCTTCAGATCTGAAGCGGGGCTGCCCCACGAAAGCTCATCACCGAATAAACCATTTTGTTAGTCTTTAAAGTGCTACGTTTCTGCACCTTTGTTTTGTTGGAATACAGACTTACACTCTCCCTCTCTGTTACTATACAATATAGCTGGTTAACTTGCTGTCATTTTAAGCTGCTTTCTCTTTATAACTGTAACACTAATCACTTTCAGGAGAACAAATTTAAGCTTAATAAAAAAATGTGTCCTCATCAGCATCAAAGGGCTAGTTTCTTTAATCCTTCCGGAAATAGCTAATTCGCTACAATGGAACGAACCCTGAATTGCATATTAATGACACATAATAGATTAAATACATGAATTATATTATTTACGACAAAGATTCATGTGATGGACTTAAAATGGAGACGGACGATATTTTGTAAATGAAATGAGGCGGTCCGGTGTGAGGATTAGCACTAAAATCTGTGCTTTTTCTTTTCTGGGCCAAATGTGTTTTTTATTTATTTTATTTTATTTTATTTTATTGTCTCTCACTGACTTCCTCTCTCCCTCCCCGCCCCCATGATTTGTAATTATAAGCCATATAAGCAATTAAACCCCTCGTGGCTAGGTAAATAAATTCGACCACAGCACTCTTCCTGAGAAACCAACCGAACAGGTTGCAAATTTAAATGAAACTATTTGTCTGTAATGCCATAAATAAATGTTCATTTTCATCTCTCCCGTCCTGTGAAATCGGAGTACGAACGTACTTTACGCTACAGCTTTGGAAAACACCGTGAGACTAACTTCGTAACTGTGCAAAACACGGACCCAGGCACTTGGTTTATTAAGATAACCATAACGGACCCTGAAATCCATAGCCAGAGATACCTTTGCTCTTTTGCAGCTCAGATGAGCAAATCGATTAAAAAAGGGCACGGCACCCAAAGAGCTCAGGTGAGTGCAATGAAGTTAGGGAGCCCTCTTCCTATCAGGTGTTCCCAGGCAAGGCGAGCGTGATTCCGCATAGAGACAGTGGGGCTTTATTTTCTCTAAAAAGCACTTTTTTTCCTCCTGAGAAAGCAAAGGAATCTCTGCAATCGGGACGCCTGTATTCTGCACAGTTTAAACCCTACATTGGAAGTAGTTTTATAAAAACTAAGATGGCTAAAAGTCCGGGAGTGCAGGTCAAACTTTTCTTTCAAAAATTGCTTGCAATTCACCTTTCAAGTCATATGCCATCAATAAAGAAGCATTTTGCACATGCTCAGGTGGAGGACAAAGAGAGGAAATCCGCTTGCTTTCCTACTGCCTCTCCATCGGCTGTAAATCTGTTGAAGTACTCAGAGCTTGTCCGTCGCCGGCTTTCCCCTACAACTACCCTTCTGTACATGTTGAAGCATTTTTTCAAATCCATACGCATCCTTGCTCCCCGAGTGCTTACACGCTTCGTCCTAACTCACTTCGCACTACCCGTTGTAGAGCAACACCAGAAATGTTAAATTTGGAGTGTCTGGCTAAGATAGTTATCCTTTTTTCGTAAAACGCATCTGGCCCAGGGACACCATGCAATAAGAATTGAAATGCGATAATATATCTGTATTTAAAACGCATAAATAGAAGGTAAGCCGCTTGAAACCCTCATATAACCATCAAAGAGAAAGTTCAAGGGTTCTAAGAAAGAAAGAAAGCCCCAACAACGAACACAATAAACAAACCTCTCCGCGGGAAAGAGTTTGAAGGTGCAAAGTCCACAGTTGGGAAGGATGAACTGAGATACAAATGCAGGGAGGGAAATTTCATGCCAAGCGAACTCATGGTGGTGGGGGGGACAAACCCACTATCACTTGCCCGCTGTAAAATCCGTAAAAGTCTAGTGGTCTCAGCATATAGGGATTTTCAATATATGGCTAAAATTCTGATCCCTAGCAAACCTATTGCGGTCAGTGGAATGAGGTGAGCACGCCAGGGTACAGTTTTGCACCTAGACAAGGCCTATTCCAGTAAAGACTTGCAAAGAACACTCGCGGGGGTTTTTTCTGGATTTTGGGGACGTTCTGGGAACACTGCAGAGAAGCAGGAAAAGCCCAAACCTGCTTATACTCTTCCTTTGTAAGGCCCCCTTTACAGAAAAATAGACACAGACAGATGCACACCTTGGAATTCTGCATCCTGGCTATTTCCCGGGTTTGTTGGATTTTTCCTTTAGAGCCTTTGCCCTACACGTTTAAAAGCATATTCTACTCATTTAGGATTTGGAATGGTCAGAGCCGATTGTCTATTCCTAGTCCCCTCCCACCCACCCACCCGCACACCGAGTCGTGCCCTTCCTTTCTGGAATACCTGATGGATGGGACACAAAGGAGGTACGTCAGGCAAAGCCATTGTCTTTTTCCCCCCTTTTGCCTTCAGTCAAGAACACATACAGCTTTCCGCCTGTCACGGCACAAATGTGAGGGAGAACCTCACAAGGAGCGCTCCAGGCGTGCCTGACAGCGACCGCGGCAGCTTTGTTGTGAATCAGCAGTGCGGTGTGTCTGGGTGTGGAACTGAACGGCGGTGGAGAGGATCGGGCCATGAAATAAGAGTGCTGCGAGGACGCTCCTTGGAAAAGTTTCAGCTCTCAGACTCTTGAGGGCACTTGTACTCCTGTAGGTGGCGCTGTTACTAGGGGTTCTGGAAGCAAATGTAGAGCTGGGGAAACGACCTAGAAATTCCCGACTGGTTGCTATAATCCAGCACAGAAAGATAGGGGAGTTTTCATTTGATCTATGCTAACATCAGGTGGCAAATGCAAACCTGGTTTCTTTACTACAACAGAAAACGCTTTAAATCTTTTTGCTGCTGTGCAGCCGTTCGAATGGCCTCCTTCCCTTTGTGTCTCTTACAAAACAATTCGCTCAGCCCTGAGCATTTCAGTCAAACGCTTTCCACCAGGAAAGCCCTAATGAGGCCTTGCCTGGTCTCCCCGGGGCCTGCTAACTCAGACCAGGGGCGACAAGGCGATTAAAAGGGCCAAAGAAACTATCCCAGAGTTAAGCCAAACCAGTAAATTGCTCTGGGTATTCAAAATGGACTGCGACGTCTCCGGCAGCCCCATCGTTGATGTGAGCTGTGTCAGATCCCGGATCACCCAGTAACAAGCCTCCAGTATCCTCGCCTTAAGGACCAACAGCCTGAGCCAAAGCCCAGGGAGAGCGGTGGAAAGGTTCCCGCTCACTCCCACGGCCTTGCTTGGCCATTGTTGTAGCCGGGGGGTCTGGGCTGCTGGCAAGGACAGTGGCCTGGGCCGGCTTGCGGGGGACATGCCGTCCACGTGGCCAGTTCGCAACCGAAGACAATACCTGGGACTTAGGTTACCGCTTATTGTTTTTCTGACATACACAAGGACGTGTTACAACGTAGCAGCCTGGCTGGGTCCCCCTTGCACTGGCTGGGAGGGGTCGGTACAGGCTGAATCAAGCTCTGCTGGAAAGCGAATGGGTCCTTTATTCTCCCATCTGGGGACCCATGGGGAAGGAAGCCAACCCCTTCTTCCAGGGCTACCTGCTTGCGTGCCTCCCCACTTTCCGCCCCGTTCGCCTGGTGCCTCGGAAGGGGTCCCCCATGAAGGAGCCAGGCGATCTGCTCCAGGGCGGACATGAACCAACCAACCCCTATCAAATCGATAGGGACTGGCCTCCCCAAGGGACGGGCGTTCAGCTTCCCTCCCAGGCCCTTGGCAAAGCTACAGCAGGGCTCAGGGACAGGAGCCCGGCGCTGTCCTTAAGGGACCTCCGACACGTTGGTCATTGCGCGGAGATGGGAGGCAATTCGTGTCGGGCAGCAAACGGCCTCCGCTGGCTGGCAGAGCCTCCAGCAGCCTCCCAACCAAGTCAACGGGAGCTTTGCCTGAGCGAAGGCTGCGCGGTTTGGCCCCCAGCAGAACTCTTCAAGCGGGACACGAACCCCCTTTCCTTTGACAACAACCCTCCCACGAGCTTGCCAAGGGCCGCAGATCATTACGCCCCTGACCCCAGGAGAAGCGGCTTTTCATTCATTGGCACCTACTCCGCACTCCACTGTGCCCGCTGTGACGAAACAGAGGCGATCCAACTCGGTTTCCAACATCCTTCTGGTGCAACGGGTAACCCGAGGGTGGAAAGTGACAAGCGTTTGCTCAGCGCTGGCCTGGCCTGCGCCTTGGGGGAGTTCACTCCAGAAAAGCTCGCCCCGTCTTAAGTTGCACGAGGGTGAAAGCAAATCGGTTGCTAGCTGCCGGGGAAGGACTTTTCCTTCCACAAGGATGCCCAAGGGAGCCGTTAAACCCAAAGCCGATTCGTAGCTACTCCCCAATCTTTGGAAGTGTTTGCTTCCACCATTGCCAGCTAAATGGCTTTCAGCAGGAGCCGATCCATGCACGCTGCTGTCCTCCGCGCAGGTGGCTAGAGGGAGGGCACGTGGATTGGGTTTAAAGCCCAGACACTGCATGACATGAGCGTAATCTCCAGTGTGAAGGCGACAAAAGGGAAACAAAGTAGAACCCACCGGAGCGCAGCAAGAGAATTATCTGAAGCAGGCAGCCTGGCTCACCGCGCATTGTCCCCTCCCGAAGGCCTCTCCCCGGGAGAATGGGAAGCGGCCGCAGGGCCGCGTAAACCCGAGCGGCTTTGGCGGAGGGATAGTGTCTCGCTTACGACGCTCCGACAAAGAGAGGAACTCGGTTTTGAAAATTTTGCCTCCTTCCCCCCATCCCCCTTCTCTCTCTCCCCATTATCTCGAAAGCCACTTGCGGCAGCCAGGGGCCCTCGAGGAACTTTCAGTGCATTTTCTCCAAGGCCAGCAGAAGAAGGTCAGTGCCTCTGAAAAAATACCGAGCTCTCCGGGAGCGTGCAGGCCTTGTGGGAAGGCACAGCAGACCCTGGGTAGCACCCTCAGCCGGGTCGTGCAGACTCGAAAGCTGGGTCAGGTACTCTGCCTGGGTGCACTCAGCATCCCGAGGGGCCCCGCTTGAAACCCAGTGCTCAGTATCTCGAGCACAATGCCCGAGACCTGCCATTATACTGGGAGAGATCTGCTACCCCCCACCACGCCACACACACAAAACAAAAAGCAGTCAAGTAGCACTTTAAAGACTAGCAAAATAATTTATTAGGTGAGCTTTCGCGGGACACACACACACACACACACACACACACACACACAGAGTGACTCCAGAAAGCCAGCCCCCCCCCCCACCCCCACACACAGAGTGAATCCAGAAAGCCAATTACAGGCTAGCCGCTGGCAAAGCAAATGTTCTCACGGCGTATTCACTCATCGCGGTCCATCTCTAGCAGAAACTGCGGCCCGGGAGGAGACTGAGGGTACCGTTAAGACACGCTTTTAAACAAGGCCCCTTGTGCAGCTCACTGTCCATGTGTTTCTAGCTTCTTCTGTGTCCCTAACACAAGCTGCAGCCCCAGTCCTTCCGGGCTCGGTGGCTTGGCTAACATGTTGGCAGCCGCCTTTAAAAAAAGGATTATAACTGTGGTATTCCCGCGTGTTCCACCGCAGCCCCAAAGAGGTGGCTTTCCCCCGTAACCTGCGCCCAGGTCCGCCTTCCTGTCTTCCGGCCCCAACCGCTCCTCCGGGCCCCCCGACTTCGCTAACTTTCTCTCCGCTTGGTGGGGACGGTGGCAACATCGCTCCCGGGGCAGCGCTAGAAAAATGTCGCTTTCCTGCTTTGCAGAGCTGGGCTTCGGGGATCCCAAGCACGCACACAGCCTGCTTAGTTTCAGCGACGGATGAAGCAGGTCCTTGGGAGCGTGTAAATCAACCCTCCGGAATAACTTTCTGTGGAATAACCCCACCCCGGGGTGAATAGAACGCCCAGGGTCTACACACGCTCCGGGAGCCGCGGGATCAGCGGCGTGACACCGCAGGCCACACTTTCTCCGCGCCCCCGTGACACCCAGCCCCTCGCGCGCACACACACACACACACACATACACACGGGGCTTTGTCCTTTGTGAAGGGCATTTGCATGGTGTACTTGCCACTCACCGATCCCCTCTCCCAGGACGCGCTTCTCAGGAGCTGCGTCCCTGCGGGCGGAGGGGGGGGCGTGTGCGTGTAAGTTTCAGTTAAAGTCAGCCAAGGTGTAAGCACCAATTAAAACGCCACTTGAAACGGCGGGTGCTGGGGGGTTGCTTTAATGTACTTGGTTTGCAACAAGGTTGGGGTTCAAACCAAACCCTGCTCCTGGGTCTCTCTTGGAGGTGTCCCTGGTCGCCAACAGGTGGCTTTTTAAAGCAAGCCACGGAGACCCACACTGCTAGCTCTACAGAAGGGGGTAGCGCGCGTGGGTGGGCCGCGTCTCGACTCACACGCGTGCCGGGTGCCATTCAAAGCTAAGCAAGCCCCAGCCACCTGACACTCGGGATTGAGGCGCATTTAGCCTTTTGTAGCCAGAGCAAATTCCCCCCGCGCTTTCAGAGGGAGGGAGGATCCCGAGTGGAAACCTGAGGGCGGGGCGGGGGGGTTGCATTCACTAAGGGCCTGACCGAACTCCCATTAAAATCACCGGGAGATTTATCCTGGACACGGTGATTGGAGCCTGTCCCAAAGCGCCGAAGTTTAGGCGAGTAAAGGATTCCTGGGCTTGCTGCCCGCCAGCGCCTCTATGGCCTGCCCATATCTGTGCCTCTTACTGAAAGGTGGATCCAACCAGGAGGCCCCATCCTGCATTCCCCGCTGGGCCCTCTTACGGCCCCCCGCCTTCCCGGGAGTTTTGTCCGAGGTGGGAAAGCAGAAGTAGATCCCCCGCCCCCCACAGAGAAAGATCCGGCTTAAAGAGAAAAGAAGGATTTGGGTAAAATAGGCAAAAATCAGATCCATCGCCGCGCCACGGAGCTAATCCCCCAGCCTCGGTACCTGGGGGACATAGCGAGGCACGAACTCGGGCTAATTGTGTGGAAATGATTTCCTCCCATGACAATAGCTATTGTGAACCGGGCAACGCCAGAGCCAGGCTTAACTTTGGCGCGGATGCTCCCGGGGCAGACCCACAGAAGCCTCGATGCCGTGTTAGTATACGCGCAGGCATTGAGCTTACAAGGGTAAGCAGAGACCCGGGGGCCCCGCCAACGATCTGCGGGTGGGGTGCAAAGGAAAGCGGCGGTCCCCTCTTGTGTGGCTATAACGCACGGCCGCCGGGCGTGATCTGCACCCAGGCTCCCCTTGCTGTGAGCTGGGGGCCAGAGCAGGCCCGCACCTTGCTGCAGCGCGGGGCAGTTAAAAGCGCCGCAGGGGCTGGGTGTATCTGCAAGGCCCCTCACGTGCCAACCGCGCACAGGCTCCGCCCGGGAGGTTCCCTGCTTACTGGTGCCAGAAGGCGGCTCTTCGCTCCCCCCGTCTCTGCTGGCCCCGGCTCCGGGCTCCGCGCTGCGCTCACCTCGGGGCACTGAGGCAGGGATTCTCCGCCTGCCCTGCCCCACTGGGGACAGGGGGGTTACCAGCTAGTGGCTCCTAACAGCCCCTTCACAGTTTGGCCGCTGGGAGCCGCCTGCCAGCAAGACCCACTTGTCCTGCGGCTCGCTGCTGGGGAACGCCCGCCCCCACTCCAGCCCCCTCTGCTGGGGAGAGTTCCCAAGCCAGCCGGGCTTGCGCCCGCGCCCCCCAGGCTTTCAATGATTTAATTATTCGCCGCCCGGGCCAGGAGCGATCAAGGGGCTGTTGTATCTGCCCTCGTTGCGCTAGTCCTGGCGGTTCCCCCCCGGCCGGCTGCGCCTGTGACCTTTGTTATTCCAGCCCACACTCAGCCGCGCAATGGAAACAAGCTGAGCACGTTCACCGCTGCTCAACACGAGCCCCAAACCACTGGAGACCGCGGCGGAGTCAACGAGCTGTTCCGACAGGACCACATCAGGAGCGCACATTGAGGAAAGAAAACGAATAGCCCAGAGGGGAGAGGCGGGGTCCGGGAGGGGTGCGGGGGCACAGGCTGGAAGATACTGACAGGAGAAGCCCCAGTGTGGTGGTGAACACAGTCCACACGCAGGCGGGGGGGGGGACAAGGTCAGGCTCACCTCCTGAGCCCCCTAATGAAATCGGGGGGGGGGGGGCGCTCGGGGAACGCAGAATTGAAGCCACACTGGCGCAGCGAACTGCGAGATAAAGACACAGCCACTCTCCGCCTGCCAGTCGACAGAGTCTTTCCACTCGGAATAAGAAACGACCCCAAGAACCAACGGGGAACAATACAGGGAAAAAATGACACATGCGAGGAAGCCCGATCGCTTGTGCGTTTGGACACCCACAGAGAGTAAGGCCCAAGGTCGGTCATTACTGACAGCCCTGGAGCCACGAGCGCTGGTCTATTGTAAATATATGCAGCTGGTTACACTGAAAATTGTATGCGGAGGAAAATCCAGGGTTGTAATGGATTAGCCCACAGATCCCCTTTCGGGAGGGATTATGTAATTAATTCAGCTCGGGAGCTTTCTACACCCGCACGCCAGCTTGTTGCTAAATTACATAATTAGTCTTGATTGATACTGTGTAAGTGCTCCACACATCATTGCCTTCCCTTTAAAAAATACACAGCACACTTCAACACACAAGGGCAAGAGGGCTTCTGATTCACACCCAAGCCCCTCTGGAAAGACCAAATTAACAGCCTGCCGCAGTAAGCGGGGGATTGGAAAATGTGCAAAATTCTGCTGTGAGGGAGCACAGCAAGGAAATGCCCCAACATACAACTGCGATATTTTGAACAGGCAACTCAAGTTCCTGGCATAGAAACCCAATGCAAAATACAGATGATAATTACCAGCAGAGACCAAATATATCATTATTCCAATCTTTTCCTGATCGCCTACCCTCCAGCCAGGAACCGTTTCAACACATAGTTGATTCCTGTCTTGTTTCCAGTCGTATCCCGTTCATTCCTGGGTTTAAAATAATATTGTAAAGGAAGAGAGGATATCCATGGAAATTCAAGTCCGTCTTCTAACAACCTTCCTCCTTAAAGAACCCTCGTCGATTAACAGTTCATTTGAAAGTGGTATTTGGAAACGGTTCCAACACATTCCCTTCTGGGCAGATAATCTCTATTTTACGAGTATCTATTTCGTTCTAATTAACTGCGTCTATTCTTTCTGGATTATGTAACATTTACATCGCCTATTCTTGGGAGACTGCTTTTTAAACGCAAATTTGGAAAAATAATGTCAACTGGAGAGTGTGTATGATATGCGTGCAGTAGGACGTAATGTGGTGAGTGTGTGTACGTATGCACACAAACATATCTAGTGAATCGTACAGGCAACGATGCCGAACAAAACACGTGTGCACACATAAGAAAACACGGCAGAAAACTCAAGCATTCCAACGCCTACCAATATTTTCTGACGGTTTTCTTCCACTAATACTAGGATGAGTGTTTTTGTTACAATCTAAATCAGGTGTCTGCATCTTACAGCTCAACATAACGTAACTCTTAAAATAGGAATAAACATATAATTTGTCTTGTTTTAGGATCATGCTGCATGAGCGTATGCAGGTCACACGCAACGATGCTCCCATCTAAACACAGTCAGCTGCCTCCAGGTTTCATTTACGCAGTTTACAGATTAATTTGGCTTTCGGAGGTGCTTTCAGTCCACAACAAAAAGGAGCTTACCTTTAACAATCACAGCTCTGTGGGGCGTATGCTGAAGAACATATTCATTTGTTTAAACGCCTCTGTCGTAAAATTACAGCCGGATCATGCAATGACACACACCTCCAGGATAAGCAAAATAAATGTTAAAGAGCTCAGCAGTATTCCAGCCCTCGCTCGCTCTATTACTCTGTGAAACTGCTGACTCCAGTTACTGGATTTAACATCAACACACTTTTCTGTCTGGTCATTTACCGTGAAATAACAGTGGCCGGAGGAAACGTAAATGAAATTAAAGGCAGGCAAATCTACGAGCTTTGAACAGATTGCTTTCTCTAAAGAGCTATAACCAAATGTACTGGCACCGCTGGCAGTAGCATATTAAAGATATGACCCACCCTGAAAGTATGTAAACTGGAACTAACAGATCCCATACACATCAGTTGACTCTTCTACAAACTAAAGAGCTAACCTTAAACTATTCAGCATATTTCCTATATTAATTTCACTGCCACTTACCACCACGTAGGTATTTAATATTCGTCCCTATTGTATAAGGAATCGAGGCGCTGGGCATGCCTGCAAAAGAAAGCGGAAGGGCCTTCCAGGATTATGCTGTCTGTCATCACCCAGCACCAATCGGAGAGTCCACTGTTCCTTGGACCCGCCCCCGGAGGGGTGTGCCTCTGGTGACTGATAGCCTGAGATGCCCGGCCCAGCCCAGCCCAGCCCACGTTGCTGCGAGATTGAAATGCAGAACCCAGCTCTCTTTCATCGGGAGGCAGACTTCCTTTTAGCGATTTTCCCTTACATTGTTGCTGTCTCCCGTAGCGGGAATCAGAGGGGCCCGTGGACTTTCCCAGCCGGGACTGCAGGAGGCCGGGAGACTGAAGCTGCTTGTTAACCCCCCTTTGGAAACTTTAGAGTAGCCGTCTCACTGGTGTCCCGCGCAGAGCAATGGGTAAGTGGCTGGAAGCTGCGGGAGGGTTCACGGGCTGTCAAAAGAGAGCGCACCCGTGGGAGATCATGTGCAGCCGCGATTTGCTTATTGACTTTGTTCGCGTTGCTACCACTCGTCGGGACACGATAGGGGTCGGCGGCGCAGAATGGGGCAGCCTAGTGACGGGCTGGTTGATTATTAATGTTACTCGGAGAGCACCAGAGGGCTGCAGCCTAGCGGCTGGTTTGCGCCTGCGGGGCGCGTTGTATATTATTGCTGACAGGGAGAGCAGCAGTTGCAAAACTAACGCGTTTGCTTCGCCGTGCGCGGCTGGAGGGGCAGCTCACCAAGCCGCATGGAGCACACAAGGCTCGGGCGGATCTGTTTGCTTTAATTTCTCTTCTCGCCTCTGTCAGTTTTGCACCGGTCTACCCCTTTCTCTGCCCCCCCTTTTTTGGGGGGAGCAGGGGGCTAGCAGTCTTGTCGGCTCGGGCGATCTCTTTCTCACCCCCGGAATAAAGATGCTGGATATTTTGACCGGCACCAATCGACGGGCTCTGCGAAAGTTCGCCCCGGGTGTTTTAAAAAGCCCATCGCGCTGGGTTAGAGCCGCTGTAAATGAAGCGGCCGGTGATGCGTCCCCGCTAAGCGGCGACATCTGCGTGGTTGAGGATGACTAGCTGGGTGGGTTCCGGCGGCCCCCCGTGCGCCCGGTCCAACGTGTTTGTGTGTGTGCGTGTGTTTGCGTGCAGAGCCTGCCTTCGGCGAGGTGAACCAGCTCGGAGGGGTGTTTGTGAACGGCAGGCCCTTGCCCAACGCCATCAGGCTCCGGATTGTGGAATTGGCCCAACTGGGCATCAGACCCTGCGACATCAGCCGGCAACTGCGGGTTTCCCATGGCTGCGTCAGCAAAATCCTGGCGCGCTACAACGAGACCGGCTCCATCCTCCCGGGGGCGATCGGAGGCAGCAAGCCTCGGGTCACCACCCCCACGGTGGTGAAACATATCCGGACCTACAAACAAAGAGACCCGGGCATCTTTGCCTGGGAGATCCGAGACCGACTGCTGGCGGACGGCGTGTGTGACAAGTACAACGTGCCTTCGGTCAGCTCCATCAGCCGGATCCTCCGGAACAAAATCGGCAATCTCTCGCAGCAGAGTCACTACGAGTCTTACAAGCAGCACCAACCCCCTCCCCAGCCTGCACTGCCTTACAACCACATATACTCCTACCCCAGCCCCATCGCGGCGGCAGGGGCCAAAGGGCCAACCCCGCCCGGAGTGCCAGCAATCCCCAGCACCATGGCTTTGCCTCGGACCTGGCCCTCTTCCCACTCGGTCACGGATATCCTGGGGATCAGGTCCATTACAGACCAAGGTAAGAGGAGAACCTCACTCACCTAGGAACGCCGTGTGGGCAGCGGACGGGGCGGGGGGTGGGTGTCTCTTAACGCCCAGCAATTTTGATCGGAGGCTATATCGACTTTCCTGTCTCAGAGCAGGAAGGCGCCAGTTCTTTACAATTTTCGCGATAGGTTTATGACTGCATCTCCCTAGTTTGTAAACCACAGATCTATTTCCTCCAGCGACACCCACTAAAGGTCGGGAATATCCGTAAGCCTGTTTTCTCTCGGCATATGCTTTTTGAACGCATAATATATAATGCAACGGTAAATGTTGACTTTCGAATAAACAGCGTGGGCAAACGACACGGCCACATAAACATTCTTTCTCAGTATATCTCTCCTGTATCTGTATGTGTCTCCCTGAACAGGCCTTAATTAAATAGTAATCTTGCCTGCTTTCTGTGTATTACTCAGATCTGGTACCAAATCAGCCATTCCTGGGTAAAAGCACCTTCAAATTACAGAGAAATTTAGCTTCTCTAGTTTTCGCAATCAGGCCAAATTTGCTCAGCCAGGAAGTTCAAATGTCACCTAATTGCTTTCATTCTTATGTTTTACTTTGTTTTCCTCCGAAGTGGTGGTCCGGAAAAACGAAACCATTGATACTTAACTTGTGTTTCCAACGTAACTGCTTTTCTTGTGCAGCCCTTTTATTTTGGCGAGAAATATTAGCTTAGAGCATTTTCGAGTTGAGCTTTTGTCAAGTAAGGAACGTGAGATGCGATTAAAAAAGCATACTTAAAACTAACCCGGGCCCTAGCTGCCACTGTTTTCTCCTCTTGCAAGCTGGAACTGGAGTCTGACTTTCTCTTTTCATTGCATGCCTTCATCGACTCAAGTTGCACAAGCTATCTATACAACACACTCCAAATCCATTGCTTTTGTCTTTGTTCCAAATGGATCGGTAGAAGAAAAAGCTTTTCGCAAGCAAAGTCAACGCAAACCCCTTCCCCACTCATGTTGGACAATGATTTAAAGTATAACTCCCTTAAGCAGGACCAAACAGCCCCCCCACCACGCCGCCAAACCAAACTTGTGTGAGTGTGCGCTGGATTTAGGGAATACACGGGATAGCGTATGTTCATCCCACGGTGGATGGAATATCGGAAAGGAACATTACAGGGAAAGTCGAATTAGCAGTCGAGCGGGGTTGAATGACTCCCTCCTTTGGTAACAGCACGCCGGGAGGGAGGCCTCCGGCGGTACCGCCGAGGGATTAGCTTTCTCCCCGCTGTAGCTCAGACTTGGGGGCTTGCAAGATTTCCTACAATATAACTTGGTGTCCCCAGAGCCCGGCTTGGGAGCGGCTGGTGAGCAGGAGCTGCACAGAGGGTTGTTGCCACAGGGGTTGCGGGCGAAGCTGCCCCCGCTGACATTGAAAGGAAGCGCCTCTCCAGGCCAAAGGGTGCGCTCGGGGGCTCGCACAGAGCCGCCCGGGCGTGCCTTGTCGCTCGCCAGGCGGGCAGAGGGGCAGCGTCCGAACAGGGCCGGTCGGGGAAGCTGGATCCTGCCCCCTCGCAAGGCCAGGAGCGGCTTTGCTCTGGAGCCCCGCGGGAACGCCGCAAGGCCACCCAGGCCCGGCCCGCTGCGCTCCGCGGAGCAAATCCCTCCCGGGGTTAGACGCCTTTGGAATCAATGCTCTGGAAAGGAGCCTCCCCGCCCCCCCGCGGGCGCTTCCTCACCGGGCGGCGGTGCCAGGGTCGGTGCAGCCCGGCCGCCTCTCCCCTGGGGCCGGAGGCTTTGCCTTGCCCCGTTAAGTCTCGCTGGGAAAACGAGGGTGGCAAGCGCAGAGGTGCGGTTGCGCAATTTTCCCCCTCTAGCAGCCGGTGGCAGGGAAGGGTGAGGCTGGCGGGTGAGGGACGCCCCGCAGGCCTGCGCTGAGCGGTCGTGCTGCGTGGGTTGGTGCTTTTACACCCGCGTTTCCATTCACCCCGGGAAGGGACCGTCGCAGCTTCTCGGTGCTCTGATCCCGGCCCGAAGGAGCTTTTCTCCCACTAGAACAAGAAGTCCTGGGGCACCGGAGATTTTGGAGCATAAGCTTTCCCGGGCAAAGACCCGCTGCGGCGGCTCCAGCCAAAGAGAGCCAGAGCTAGCGGTAGAAGATAAAGGGTTTTACAAGCAAAGTCAAAGCAAGTCCCTTCCCCACCCGTGTTGGACACTGATTGAAAATATCACCAGCCAGAACCCCGCCCTGCCCCCAAACCAAATGTTTGTGCGCTGGATTTAGCGAATACACGGGAGGCAGCGGGTCGTTGCCCACGAAAGTTTATGTTCCAAAATCTGTTAGTCTCTAAGGTGCCCCAGGACTTCTTGTTGTTCTGGAAGATACAGACTAGCCCGGCTACCTCTGATACTCTTCCCCTGCTGTCTCCCTTTCCCTTTGAGGCGGTCTCTCTCATAGGGACCCACCTCCACTCCCCACCTTGCAAGAGAAACCCAACGTATTTTCTAGTGTGTGTGCGTGTGCGCACGGACACACGCGTTACACCCACCCCGCTGACACGCGCGTAAAAAGCTCGGGCGTGGACACGCGTGGACTCCGTGTCGCTGCAGGACTGACACGTCAGGTATTTTCTAAAGACAAATGCTCAAAGCGCGTCCCACGCCCCTTGGGAGGGCGGAGAGCTGTCACTCGTGGCCGGGAGAGAGGGGCCAGGCTGTGTCGTGCAGCCGCTGCCAGGCTGTTAGCAGGTCTTTGGGGTTAACGCCCCAAAGCGGAGCCCTGCAGCCGGGCGGCTGGGTTTAGCCACCGCTTTGAACCGGTGAGGACACCCGGCTACTGCAACTGACCTCCGGAGGTGCCCGGCTGGCTGAATTGCTTAGTGGCGGATGGGGCACAGCTGGGCCGGCGCTGCCTGGGCGTGAGCGGGGCTCGGCGGGGGCTCAGGGCGCTTTCGGTGGGGGGGTTGTGTCGGCAGGGCGAAGCCCACGTGCGATCACACCCAGCCCTCCTGCCCCGGGCCCCCTGCCGCGGTGCGCCGCTCACTCTAACCAGCCGCGCCGCGTGTCTCCCCGCAGTGAGCGACACCTCGCCCTACCCCAGCCCCAAAGTGGAGGAGTGGAGCGGCCTGAGCAGGAGCAGCTTCCCCCCGGCCGGCCCGCAGGCCGTCAACGGACTGGAGAAGAGCTCCCTGGAGCCGGAGGCCAAGTACAGCCAGGTAGAGCCCCGGGCGGGTGGGCTGCGGGCGGGGGGCGCTTTCCTCCTTGCTCAGGGCGGGCTGCAGCCGGGCCCGGACTCGCCCCTGGCGTCTGGCCTCAGCCCGGCCACCGGCTCACGTCCGGGATCTCAGCTCCGCGCTGCCGGCTCTTTCTTTCGGGCCGGGGTCGGTTCCCGGGCCGGCTGCCCCGGGCTCGCCTTCCCGCGCGGCTCTTTCAGGGGCTGGGTGGGTTTAAAAAGTCCGAGCAAGAAAAAGGAGGGGGCTGGTGAAAGGCACAAGCCCCCCCTCGCCTCCTCCCCGCCCCGCGGGACCCGAGCCCGCAGATCGCGGGCGGCCCCTTGGCACGTGCGCGATTGACGCTGGATCGGGCCCCAGAGGGTGGCGAGCTGCCTGGGGCGCGGGCGAAGCTCGCCACGGGCGGGGACACTCCACCAGGCGCCTGCACTGGGCAGCGTTAATCTCTGCCGCTCAGCGGAGGGCGCGGGGGGGCAGGCGGGAGCCCTGCGACCCGCTCCCGCTGCGGCTCGGGCTAGGCGCCCCCCCCCCCCGGGCCCGATCCCGATCCCGATCCCGGCTCCTACGAAGCGCACGCTGGGAGCGGGATCGGGCCCGACGCCGTCGCTCCGTGGGGTTGCTGCCCTGGCCCGCCTCGGGGCTGGGGGGTCAAGAAGGCGGCCTCCAGGCCCGGGCAGCGCTGGCCAAGCCGCGGCGGCTCCGGGGAACGCGCCTCTCTCGCTCCCAGCCCCCAGCCCCTAGCGCACCGGGCCCCCGCTGCGCTCTGCGCTTTGCTGCCCAGCGAACGGGCCGCGCGGGGCCTCGCCAGCCTGGCTCGGGATCCGCAGCAAACCCCAAGCCCAGCCAGGCGCCTGGGCCCCTCCCCGGGGCTCCCTTCTCTACTTCAGCCGCCAGGGCACTCGGGCAGGACCTGGCCTTGCCGGGAGCCCAAAAGAAATAGCCTCTCCCACAGGCCAGGGCCGCCGGGAAGGGTCAGAGCCAGTTGTGGGCATCTGCCTTTGGCCCACAGGCTTGGGTTGTGTGAGCTGGTCAGGAGAGATGCTGTCTCGGTTGCTAGCCCGGTCCCTGAACTTCCAGAGCAGAGCCTACCCCGTAGGTGGCGATCAGTGACAAGGCCGACTTATGTCCATCTATAACTAGACCTCACGTTTGGCTGGCCAGGAAGTGGAAGTTACTTTCCCACCCTAGCTGTTGTAAGTGGAGCTGGGGTAAAAGTCAGACTCGCGTCTTCAGAAAAGAATCATTCGCCAGATGCACCTAAACACGCTGAAAATCCACTCCAGATTCAGCAGGTGATGGAATAGCTTGGAAACGGCATGCAAATTGCTCGTTGACGTTGTTAAGCTGTTTTGCTCCTAAAGATGCTATTTAATTTCTACAACTTTTCTCAGGAAAGGATGTTAGAAACTATGTAACTGCTAAATGTGTAGGGGATCAAACCCTGCCCTTAGAAATGAGCTGTAACAGACTTAAATATGCGGGACAGGCACGGTGCGTTTTTACACATAGCAGAACTACTTTCAAACCCAAAGCACACTTACCAAAACTTTAATTCTGCTCTCTATGCTGAGTCAGAAATCCATTCAGGGCTTGGTTAGACTTAGTTTTGGGCGACTCATGGCAGAAGCCTTCCGAAAATGGGTGTGGCTTAATTTTTGGATGGCCAGCTTGAGTTTGGCCTGATTTTCAGAGCTGAGTGCTCGAGCCTGTTAACAATGAAATACAAGTTATCTAGATTTGGGTACCAAAAAAATCTGTCACTCAAAAATGAACAAACATTTCTGTAAATGTAGCTATGTAGGGTCAATGGAAAACATGGTAGGCCCCAAATGTGAGCAACCTTTTTATTATATTTGCAAACTCTCTGTGCAATGGGGCTGAAACTCAGGGTGCTACTGCCTCTCCTTCTGGTTTGAAGTTGCAATAATAAACATCGAATACAGAGTCTCTATCATCCGCATTCCTACTATAAAAAATTGTTCCAGCATCTCTGACTACATAATACTTTTCTTAAAACTGTCTTATTTTTCCTGTGAAAAATAATGCCAACAGCCCAATTAGGATTTTATTTTAGCAATTAACTTAATTTGCAAGCTTCTACTTTTTTAAAATGAATAGCACAGATGCAAACCAGTTATGAAAAATACCTTGTCGTTATATTTTTGAAGAACAGCTGAGCCTTGTATATAACGTCTTGGGCCCAATCCTTCAAACACTTGGGTAGCTTTATCAGGTAAATTAGTCTATGGATATATTTGGTGGGTCAGACTTTTGCCTCATGACCTGCTGCCTCTGCTAGGTTTTCAGTCAGCTTAACAGATGACCTAAATGAACAATGCAACATAAACTGAACCTTACAATTGTTTTCCACACCAGAATAGAAATTTTACATCTCATCTTTTCAATAGATGGGCTTTTATATCTGCATGTCAATGTTCTGGCAGCAAAGCCATTCCTACTTAAAAGTTGCATGCAATCTAGAAAGTTGTCTTCAAAATTACTTTTTAAAATGTAGAACATTTTAAAAAATGAGGGGCAACTTGTACACCATTAATAAAATAGTGTTGCCTTAACACATATATTGTCTTCAAAGTGAAAAAGGGGGAAAATTAGAAGATGTGAATATGTAGTTTTCAGAGCTGAGCATGTTTTAAAAAAATAAAGAATTAAAAAGTACTACTGAGTGCTTGTAAAACACCTTACCCCCCAAAATAGTTTGTGTAGATTAAATCTATCATTGGGAAGCTCTAATTCATACTCTGGGCTATTTACAGAACAGTGATTTTATTTATTTGCTATAGTATTAATTCAATGTATATAACTACCTTTATAACTTGTAATCTGGCTACTTCTGTGACCCAGAATTTTCTCATAAGGAAATAAATGCCCAAGAAGAATGTGAAAAATATGATTTATTAATTTTTTTTACAGTTTTGTCAAGATTCATGGTTTGAATAGAGGTGTTCCAACAAGGGACAAAGTAGATTTCATATTGAATGCTACATGCACGGGCAGTTTTCTTACCAGTGTATTCATTTGGCTTGAAATTTACCCAAGCATGAGGAGGGTGCAGTAAACAGTCAAAGGCAGTTCAATCTGTTAGCAAAACTGAGGTGTCTCCATACCTCTGGTATGTTGCAAAGAGGGTACTGCCTGCATAGGCTGGTCTGGGCAGAAGGAGAGGGCCTTCACTCTGCACTTATGTGAACTTAAAGGATGAGTATTTAGAATCAGTGGAGTAAGTACTTTCAGCCAGTATCCGTGTTGCAATGACACAACAGCGAAATTTGTGCCCTACTGGTTGATGTTATTCCTGAGAGCTTCCTCAAGTGAAACCGGTTTGCTGAAGCTCTACCTAGAGGAAGAAGACCGTGGAATTTCACCCATAGAACAGAAGTGATTGGCCTAAAGTAACAGGGCAAATTCAACCCTGTGCTACTCCAGTTTCATGCCAGCAGAACTAAAGGTAAACTCTTTGCTGGCCTAAAATTAGAGTAAAATGGTGCAGCAACGAAGTGTCCTGTGGCACCTTATAGACTAACAGAAAAGTTTTGAGCATGAGCTTTCGTGAGCACAGACTCACTTCATCAGATGCTGGTCCAATGGTGGGGAATCAGGGTCTCGCCTCTAATGAGAGCTCTAATTGCAGAACAAGGGTGGGTGGAATAGGCTGCACTTTGATAAAGGGTTTAGTGAGAGATGAGACTATAGTTATTCCTGATTATTATTATTTACAACTTGTTGAGCGCCAACAATGTGCAAGACACAGGATGTGGTTCTCTTTTCCATCCCTGGCACAGAGGGGAATGCTGCAAACAGATGACTGTCGAATTCAGCTGCCTTATTACTGCGGAGTGATATTTCACTCCGCAAGTAGCCCAGTGGAAACTTACTCCACATGAGAAAGGGTGGCAGAACTGAGCCCGAAATAAGTTGTTGTTTTTTTTACAGTTCAAGGAACACAGTCATTTTAAAGGGCTAGAGCTTGAAGACTTTGTTCAGGCAGTAGTCTCAATGACTCCTGTATAAGGCTTTTGTGTGCACAGGCAGTGCCCCTTTTGAAACACAGGCAGTGGGGCAGAGACTCCTTTGCATACTGCCTTTCACTCTCCAGCCTCTGCAACTCAGTGGGAATTTTGGCTGAGTAAGGACCAAGGAGTCAGGCCAAAAATCACCAGATTTTTTTTTTTTTTTGTTTTTGTCAATATGCCATCACATGACCTTGACATAATCTGACTGTCCAAGGTACACCATTTTAAGCTCCCCACATTAATAATTTTCTTGCATCTTCAGAGCCCATAACGTTGTTCTGTATTTGAGTTTCAGTAGGTTGAACATGTTAGCTGATGCTGCTCTTGCATCAAAAGTTCCATAGTAAATCAGAGGTCTCTCGTAATGTTCCCATTCATTTTTAATTAATTGATGCCTCCAGTCTTAAATTTTATGCAAGGAATTGAATTGTATTTTCCATTTTTCATCATTTTATACACTCTTGTAGCCAAGGCAGCTTTGCAGACAGTGCAGTCTGAGTAAAGAACCACCTGAGGAGGAAAACCAATTTTTCTGGGAACATAATAGATTTTGTTCACAAATGCATCACATCTTTGAACTCAGCAATACAACCACTTATATGCCCGTAAACTTACTTTATTACATGTCAGAGGTGTGTGTGTGTGTGCACGCGCACACGCACGCGCATGCACACGTGTGTTCGTGCGTGCGCGCACACACACGCACTTGTGAGGGTAATTATTGAGGCCATTGGTGTGTAAAGATGACTACACATACATTTAAAAAAATGATTTCAGAGTTAAGCAGCTTATATGCACAGTTGTTTTTAGGGAAACTAATTGAAATCCTTGTGGAACTACAATAAATAGAATTCCATTTGTACATTGCATTTGAAATGAAGATGATTTATAAGCATGAACAGTTTGTAAACTGCAATGTTCAAAGGCCTAGCTCTTGTGACAGAATAGTCTATTTTTATGGAAACTCAAATTGAACGGTACTGAAGTTTGTAGTTGCACTTCTATACTAAAATTAATGGAAGGATTTGGGTTATGTAGGTATAATTGGTAGAATGTTAGATGGCATATATTATCACAGCACTTTTAACAGAATTTGTCATAGTTATTGTGGGAAGAAGTCATGTGCTTTTGACTACAGTATCTGCTACTTTCTTAACAGATCAACAGGAAGAACTAAGGCATAAGGGCAGGTATCATGCAAGCTAATTCTTGGGGATCAGGACTTGTTCTTGGACCTAATTCAAAACCCACAGGAGTTACTGGAAAGTCTAACTTAAATGGGCTTTGGATCAGACCCCAAATGAGGCTCTACTCAGAGACACTATTAATGGCAAGATCTTACACCTAGTAATAGTCTCATCTTGACGCTTTCAGTTAAAGCCAAACCTTTATCAGTATTGAACATTCACTTTTGGAATTTTCAACAGTTACTGTCCCCTCCGTCCATGGACTCCAACCTCCTATGTCATAAGGAAGAGACTGTCATAGCCAGGCCTCCCTTTAGGGCAAATAGCTGGTGGTGCAATTCTGCACCCACAGTTATGTGCACTAACAGTTTAGGCCAGGGAGTTGCAGCCTCCAGCTCCAGAGTCACATATGGCTCTTTAAGGACTTCTTTTGACTCTACAATTGCAAAGTAAAAATAACCTCTCCTGATTATTTTCAGTATTTTGGTGAACATGTAAAAGTCCAACAATGAACAACTCATATCTGAATAGCAAACAATAACTCCCACTTTAATATGTGCAGTGCACTGTGGGATACGTATGTGTGCTGGTCTTAAAATAGGGGTTACAAAAAAGCATGGTTTGATGTTATTTATTAAGGACCATCTCATATTCACACGCATTGCAGCTCTTGCTTTCTTTTTTTTAAACCAAATTTGAAAAAAATGGCTCTTCTTTCTCTTTTGGTTTCCAACCCCTCGTTCAGGCCACGTAGATATTTAAGATTCTGCACATTGGTTACAGTGGACAATGAAATGTGGCTGCAGTAGGCAACGCAACTTCTAATTATTTTCATCCACAATTATTTGCACTAACAAAAAGGATGATCCTAGTAAGAGTGAGCTGAATCATTAGCCCTAAATATTTTGGTTTATTATCTAACCCTTTTACAACAGTTACATGTCACAAAATGCCACCAGCAACTTAGTTATTTGGCATCTTCCACTCCTAATGGGATCCTGAAGAGCTGGATTCATAATTATAGGTCCATGATAACCAAGTCCCTGATAATATTCTAGAAAAGCACTTTTGTCAGTCAGCCACTCAATACTTGTTCCCGTTGGCTCTGTCAAAGTATCATGTAAAATTCTTAATTGGCAGTTAGCTGACAGGATTATGCTGCCTGATAAATGTGAGGAGGGAGGAGCTTAGACCAGAACTGTCTGGCCTGGGGACTGCCCGGTTCTGCAGTACGCTGATTAGTTACTTTCCACTGGTTCCCACCATCAGGACATTGTCACCAAGATGGATGATAAGAGTCTAGGCATCCATGTCATTGATTGTGTGGATGTGGGACATGAGCTGATCCCACTGCATACACCTGAGTCCTTCCCAGGTGAGCTGGATCGTACCCCATTCAAATCCTATTTGTGAGACCTGCCTCTTATTGACCACCTGCTTCTGTGCCCCAAAGACAGTGCCCTGCCCAGCAATCCACATGGCTTCAGGGCACTCCATCGTGATGAAACTAGTAAAGTCAGAGAGGTGAGTGAACGGTTGGCATCCAGGTTGGCTTCTGAGCACCAGCTGCTTACTGCCTGGACACTAGTGTCTAGGAATTCAGGCACAGCAGTCAAGATCATGGCACCTCTTTTGAAGGAATGAGGCATTTAAGTGTTGAGGGACGTTCACCAGGATGAGATATGCAGAAACATGGGAGTTTCTTAGCAACCCATCCTGGAAGCTTTCCTATGTTTGGCGTGTGGAGACAGGAACCTCTTCTATCTTATGCCTTATGGATGCCATGGCTGTTTGGTAGCCAGTGGGGATTGCCTGTATTCCTAGTCACAGCGTCACAGGCGTTGAGTTATGATGTTACCCTTATCAGTTTGTCAGCGCTTGGTAGTTGGTCCGTGCAGCTTGGAGTCGTGCTGGACAGTGGGAATGCTGGCTTAGGGTCTCCAGTAGGAGAGCAAATTAGTAGCACTGGTAGTAGCTCTCCTACCACTCCTATGAGCCAGCAAGACTTGAGGGATCCTCTACTTCCTTATTTTCTCCTTCCTGCTGAACCCAGCTTGACCTGACTATGTTGTCAAGTATACTGTATTAGGTAGATATTTTCTTTAGAAGATGAGGGAAAATGAAACATGTTTACCTATCAATGTAGAAAAAGAAAATAGTTGTTTCCAATCCTGTATTACATAGATTTCATGGAGGTGCCAGTTGCAGTTTCATAGCTGAGGCTGAGTTTTAAACTTAAATCACATAGGCTTGCTTTAGAAAATTGTATACAGTCTTGCATCAAAGGGGGCTTGGAGGTTTACTAGAGCCACCTGATGTATTTGTGGAGCACTCACCATAGTTTCACAGGATAATGACCTCCACCAGGCTCGCCAATGATGGGAGCTGTGGGGGGGGGGGCAGGAGAAAGGGGCAATTGCCCTAGGGCCAGGTGATTCAAAAGAGCCCTGAGCTCTCAGCTGTCACCATTGGTAGGGGGATGTGGTGCACCCTGGGTAGTGCTGAGGGCTGTCGGCAGCCTCCCTGCCCCTTCTGCCTAAGGCTCTACCCCTTCCGGGAGTGAAGAGCCAGGTTCCCCTGCTACCTAGCCCACGGACCTGGCAAGTCCATCGGCTCCTCTGACCTCCACGTATATTTTATCATGTTCTGTAAGTTAGATTTTGAACTGAACCTGCACTCTGGGGTGAATGCACAATGCTCATACTTGCTTTGTAAGCTTGCCTCCTTTATGCGTTATGTTAACAAACGACGGAGGACAGAGAATTGGAATGCAAAATGATCCAGACAAACTGGAGAAACAGTCTGAAATAACTAGAATGCAGTTCAGTAAGGACAAATGCAAGGAGAGGAATAATGAAGTGCATAAATACAAAATGGGAAATGACTGCCCAGAAAGAAGTACTGCAGAAAAGCAGCTGGAGGTTAGTGTGGATCACAAACTAAATTTGAGTCAACAATGTAATAGCTGAAGAAACCCAAACATCATTCAGGGATGCAGTAAGAGGAATGTTAGAGGAAAGACCTGAGAAGTAATTCTTCTGCTCTGTTCAGCATTGATAAGGCTTCACTTGGAGCACTGTGTCCAGTCCAGGGCACCACACTTCAGGAAAGGTCTGGACAAATTGGAGAAAGTCCAGAGGAGAGCAATGGAAAGGACTAAAGATCTAAAAAGCAAGACCTACAGTGAAAGATTGAATGAAATTGAGGTTTAATTAGTTCAGAAAAGAGATGATGGAGGAGGGACGTGAGAACAGTCTTCCAGTATGGAAAAGTTTATTACGAAGATGAGGGTGAAAAATTGTTCTCCTTAACTGCAGAGGACAGGACAGGACAATGGGCTTAGATTGAAGCAAGGGAGATTTACATATGGCAGGAGGAAAAACTTACTAATTGTATGGGTAGCTAAGCGCTGGAACAAATTAGGTAGGCAGGTTGTGGAATCTCTGTCTCTGGAAGTTTTTCTGAACAGATTAGACACAGACTGCTCAGGGATGATCTAAAGAATGCTTAATCCTACCTCAGTGCACAAGATTGGATTTGATGAGATTTCAAGGTACTTTCCAGTCATACATTTTTATGATTGGCATTAGTCGTGGTGGACTCCAGTATGGTACGCACTCCACCATGAAATCCACATTTCTATCTAAGAAAAAACCAAACAGCTCACTGCTATTCAATACTCTCTCTCATCCCCCAAAAAGTCATGTTTTGTTTATATGCTTTGAGTGTCACCGTTTTCGCCTTGCTTTTTCTTTTACTGAACTGTTGTTGTCATGGACACCATGGGTCTGTGTTTGATGTGTTGGGCTTTTTTAATGTATTTTTCATGTTTATTTCTGGTGTATTTTGTTTCAGTGATGATGTCTAGTGCCCCCAGAATTTTGGAGAGGGGGCTATTATACGAATGCAAATCAAATTTATTATTATTATTTCTGAGAGCGGCTTCTTTGCTCCTGTAAAGAGACTCAGACTTGGAATCTGATAGCCAAGTATAATTAATATATGTCTTGCTGAATGTTACAATTGTGATTAAAAATTTCAGTTAATTTGCTAAGACGGTCTTATTTGGTACAGCTGGAACTGTCTATGAAAGTAGGAGAACAACTTTATATTATTAAAATGCATTAAATATAGGGGGTGAAACCTGATCATTATTAAGAGCGGACCGTATTTTATTATGAAGTAGTGTAAATATCTCTTGCAGATTCACTGCAAAACACTGACTTTTGAATTCTGTTTGCCACGAACCTATGATGACAGTAAAGTTTTGTGGAAAATGACTTTACTTCAGAGAGCTCCACAGTGCATGAACTGCCAGTCAGTTAAATATTTGCACCTTGATCCTGCAAATATTTAAGCACGTGCATAGTTTTATTCATCTGAATAATCCTGTTGATTTCAAATGTAGAATTGTTAATCCTGTTCAATGTCATTTATATAAAAAGCATAAACCAAGTACATCCCAGTTCCTGAAGAACTGGCTTCAGTTTTCACAGCCATATGATTTGGAAATCGATGCCATTACATTTTCCCTGAGCAATAAACTAAATATAAAGCTACTCCACTTATTTTTAAATAATTTAAGTTAAAATGTATTGCAGTCTAATATATTTACTATGCTGAAACTGAAGTAATATATTTGCAAACAGTGTTTCACCTATCACTAGATCATCCACATTCTAGACAGGTTGAAATTTTCTTTTGGACATTGAAGTTGTTTAATAAAAATTTCCTTCCCTTGTTTTTAAAATAAATCCTCTCCTGCTCCCAGTCCATTTAGGGAGCATTTGCCTTTGACTTCAGTTGGAATCAGGAGTATGTCTAGTAAAGGTATCTATTTCCTGTATGTCAATACACATTATAAAATATTCATAATTTTTTGAGCAAGCATAGTAATGACATCTCAGCAAAAGAGAAGCTGCAGAATCCACTCGAACTAGACTACTCATGTGTATCTGGCTATACTAAGGATACAACCTACTGTGGCCAAAATTATTTTTCAGAAACATTCTTTTATGAAGAGCGTTAGAGTGAAAAAAACCCAAGCACTGAATTCTTTCGTTGAGCTCAGCTCTGTGTACTCTGACTCACGCAAGTAATTCTGACTCATTTGAGTATTCCCACTAATATCAGTGGAACATTCATGAGCATTTGTCGCATCATGTAATTTCTCTGACTGATGCTAAAGGACTTAGTAATTACTGTAGAATTTAGCCCTAATTGTATTAACTACAATCACAACCAAAATATTATTTTGTCATTTATTTTAAAAGGTTAGAAGAAATGCCCATGCATTAATTGCATGTTAAGGTAACCCACTTTCACAAAGAGAGATTTCCATTACCTACCTGCTGATGATGTCTTACTTGGAAAATTTGTTTACTCCTCCCTTGGGATCCACTATGTTGGCTTGATTTATAAATCTCATTTACCATCCAATTAAAGGGAGTGATTTAGCATGTTAGCTTACTTTATATTTACAGTTTGCATTTGATTGCTTGTAGTCATATCCCTGTAGCCTCTCTGACTAGTTAAATGAATGCTTCTAAGCACGTCAAACATATGCGGGGCATTTAAGATGATTTACTCTTAGTGCCTCTACTAGATATGCAGCCGGTCTCTCTGATGTAGTTTTCCTTTGCTGTCAAAAATTTTTTTCCTTCATCAGCTACCTCCCAAATATCTTTTCAGCACATTTGATGCATGTTTCCAGTTTGCAGAAATTGCTCCAGCTTTTCATTTTGAAAAATGAGCAGCGAGAAAATGTTTTATTTGTGGAGTTACGGCAGCATGCCTATAATTAAGGCTGCTGGCAACCCTCCATTCTGAAGGCTAACTGCTGCTGTCAGTAACACTAGTTTGATAACTTTGATAGAGTGTTTCGTTTGCTTTTGGGCAATGGCACTGCACTGGAGAATAAAGTTAATATGTGAAGGTTGCTGCTCCAAAGAGAGGTGTTACACCCACACTGGTCGTATCGCTGAGAAATACCGGCACTATTTACCAGAGGCCCATTCCTGTTGACTTGACACAAGCGAAACTCCAACCGATTCCAGTGGGGAAATTTGGTTTGAGGCAAGAGTGCTGGATCAAGCTCGTTAGTGCTGATAAACTTGGTAGCTGAGGAAAGCTGTTTGCCCATGAAAAATGTTATTTCTCAAGGAAGTTACAGTTTGTTTTTCATAGACCTTTAAAACACCTCTTTAGCATGAAAGCTCCAATAACACTTTTGCCTAAGGGAATATCATAGCAGGCACCAGCGCATTGGGGCAATGAGACAGAATAATGCAGGCTACTCCATCAAAATAGCAATAACCATTTACATTTTCTATTGAGAGTATTATGATTTATAGTAACATTCATGTAGAGCCACACCTGTGCATGGTATTTTGCATAAATGGTAAATAGACACATTTGCTTCTCTGAAAAGCTTACTACCGTAAAAGTCACTAGGAAGGATTGTGAGGGTCAGGCAAAGCGTCTCTTTACCCATGAAAGCTTATGCTCCAAAGTATCTGTTAGTCTCTAAGGTGCCACAGGACTTCTTGTTGTTCTCAAAGATACAGACTAACATGGGTACCTCTCTGATACTAGGCAATAGAGTTGGCACCCATCAAACATATGTGGCACAGACAAATGGGGCGTGAGGTAGTGGGAGAAGGATTAAATCAAGTAATGGTAACAGGAGTTATTCACTGACAGAACTCTGGATTTACACTGAGGTAACTCAGAGCAGTTTTTCGGCCAAGTGGCTTCTACAAATCAAGACTAGAAAAAAAAACCAAAGCCATGAAATGGTGATAGTGAAGACTGTGAGGTGACTAAGACTGTGAGGAACATCCAAGGAGTTTGTTTGTCTCATCGCAAATATGTGTTAGAGGCTAAGTCTGCCTCAACAAAGTTAACAGAGTTTTGTTACTGGCTCCTATAGGAATATAGCTGAGGCTTAAGAGTATGTCTACACTACTAGTAGACACCTGGCCCAGCTGGCCCAGGCTGGGTGAGGTAGGCTTGCAGAGTTCGGTCTAAAAGTCTGTTTAATTGCAGTGTAGATGGTTGACACTGGCTGAGATCTGATATCCTCCTCCCTTTTTAATTAAACAGTCCATAGTCTGCACCCTTTGAGCCTGAGTCAGCTGACATGGGCCTGCCACACAGTTTTAGATGCAAGGTAGACATAATTTAAGTGGTCAAATAGCCAATTTAAGATACTTGAGAGTGAAGAGTCGGTTATTGATCTCAATGTAATCTCTGCTCCTGACCTGTCTCCCCAGATCTTTATGCATATATATAGTAAATAAAATGCTAGGGGCCAATGGTAAATATATGTGAATTCTGAATTGCAACAGCTGAAGAACTATGTGGCCTACTGTTTTTAAATTATGGACCTGATTCTCATTTACACTCACGTAGACCAGGTGTAACTTAGCATAGCTGCACCTGTGTAAATGTGATGGAAGCCAAAGCAGAATTAGGTTCTGAATCTACAAGCACAGTTGAGAGAACTTGTTTTGCTAAGTTTACAACAATTAGAAAATCATGGATTTGCTATTTTGCCCGTAACTCAGAAGTGCTGATGTTCTAGTTCCATTTCACTCTTGCAAATCATGAGTTCTGGGCAAAAAGCAAATGTTTTTTCCTGGGGCTTCCTAGAAACAGAGCAATAACTATCTTCTTTATCTTGCATAGGTTTCCATTGTTAGAAATGCTTTTGTTTTGTTTTTAAAATTAAATTTCCCTGGAAAAATCCATGCTTTAAATTAAGAGAAACAATATTTTTAAAATTCAAAAAGTTTCACAGCACTCAGTCCTCAAACAAAGTTCTGAGGGTTTTACAAGCCCATGAACAACACAGAGTTCTCCCACTCCTAATTACATCTGTTTGGATTTTGGTGTTCATTTCCTCCTGTTGACATACACAGTATAAATTATTAATCCAATGCATACAGGATCATAGAATACAATCCCTTTCATTTATTTTGTAAGGGTATGTAGTGCTTGTAAGAAGTGCTGGATTGACAGACAGACTCAAGCTCTGTGGTAACCCATACAATGAAGCATCGATGAAAACGTCTTCTCACTGTCCCACCTATGTGACTTAAACCTAAACTGCAGGGTAGTCCCATTTTCATGAGTTTGGTCCTTGGTCTCGTTGGTGAATCTTTGGCTTAGATACCAATTAGTGCCTATTGTGTTGCTGGTTTTGTTGAGATAGACTGGTTAGTTAGGAACTAGAATTAGGCCAATCTGTGTAATCAAAGAGGCATACGATGGTAACTGTGCCATCCTTATCAATTCCTGGGTAAGGTCTGAACAGGTGACCTATATGTGAAAGGATCCAAATCTGACTACAAGTCATCAGTGAAACTCCATTTTAAACCCCCAAACAAAGTATTTGGGTAATATTAAAATGTATCTAGTCATCTGAGACGGGACAAAAGGGTAGGGTTATGTAGACTTAATTTGACATTTACAAAATCAGAGTATATCTTTATTATCTTTTATAAAAATGAATGAAGCTTTACTCAAATTTTGTTAATGAACCACCCATGTAAGATATGCATTGTAATTCAAGAAAAGATGAGAAACCCTTCCAATAATTAAAATCCATCGCTGTCTGGATTATTCACTGGCATGGTACCATGCTAGGGAAGGCCAAAGCACAGATCTGTAAGAAGATGAAATAACTGTGCATTTCATCCTCAGCATTTATTAAAACCATGCAGTCATTTATCCATGAGGAATATCTGGCAAACTTATTTTAATGACAAGTGGTTATTTTAAGTAGTTCCAATGCTACTTGTAAATGACAGATTTGTCTCACACAATACATGATATTCAGTTGTAGAGTGCCAGGCCAGACAAAATTCTCACTGACTTCAATTACAATTTTGCCCAGGCAAAGCCTGCAGAATTAGGACTAACAGACCTTGGTTCTTGAAGAGAAAAAGTTACACTGCTATCAAACAAAATTATTTTTAATTTTACTCCCTGTCATTGTAAATCAAACAGTGCATTAATATGGTAATGACACATATCAGAGCAGTTCTCAGAATGACACCTTTTGCATTCTAATCGCCTCTAACTTGCCCCCGCTCCCAGTAAGATAATGCCTTGTGCTGTATATTCTGAGGCAAAAAGAGAAGCCGTTAGTGTTTGAGATGTTCTCTGAGAACTTGCTGCTGTACTGCAAATGATAAACATTCTATTTTCTTCCTTGTTCACCAAACTAACAGCCCCATTGTTCCCCCAGATTTGCACACTGGGGAATCTGCCTAGACTTTTGCAGAAATGGGGAGGGGATTAAAGAAGGGATGTTGGAGGATTGTTGGGAGGCACCCATCATTCTCCAAGGTCTGTGGGGAGTCCTTGGAAAGGCAATACAGACGTTGGTTTTACAACTTCTGCACTGAGCCACTCACAGTAGGTAACCCTTTCAAACAGAAGAGTTCTGGAGGAAGTCGCCTGGATAGGACACCATAGCCGTGCAGTGTCACCTGGAGCTGTACTGACTGGGAGCTGGGAAGGGGCTCATGAGGCAGTGCAGGGGCACATGATGGCCATGTTTTATGGTCTCATGGGAAGTGAAGGATGGCTCCTGTGATGTCTTCAGAGGAATCTCCACAAAAGGCAATTCCCGGAGCTCTTCTTCCTCACAGATCTCTGCCAAGAAGTTTCTTCCCCCATTTTATGCTCACATCATGTATCTTGGTGTTTCAGAGTGTTATAATATGTGTCTAAGTGTTCCCCTGCATGTGTCCTTGTGGTGTTGTAAAGTGCTTAATGTTACGTTCAGGGAAAGCCTGTGACACAGAAGTGCATTTTCTAACATGACAGCAGGCCTGGGAGCCCTCTCATAACAGCATAACACCCTGTGATTGGACCTACCAGTAGAGTCAGTGAAATAAGCTTTCTCATGAGTTAAGAAGTGGTCCAATTTACAGTGCATTCATTACTTGTCACAGTTGAAAATACGGAGATTCAACGTTCAGGGTGGACTGTACATCTGAGACTTGCCAGAGAACATGTAACTGGGGCTGAATTTCCAGAACAAAATCTGGAGCTGGAAAAACACATATATATCAATTTCCATTTCAGTTAAACATTTATAAATTCAAAACACAATAGGTTACTCCTACAGTTGTATAATTTGTTAACATGCCTGTTAAAGACAAAAGACTGAATTTTCCACCCTTCTTATGCGGCTTTTACTGCTGCAAAACTTTGACACATATGAGATCATGAGATCATAACCAGACTTGCACAATTTAGAAAGATCTAAAATATGGATTTAAATCTGAAATTTGGCCAGATGAAATCCAGACAAGCAAGGCCAGATTAATGCATGTTCTTCAGGGGCTGCAGGCTACCACCTTGGGTAGAGTGGGACTCTGCAGGCCAGATGTGGCCTACTGCTTCTTTTCATCTGGCCTATGGCAAGTCTCACACCATGGGCCGAACATTGGTTCCTGAGGCCCAGTGCCTCCGCCCAGGGCTGGCATTCAGAGTGCCAGCTCAGTGGTATGCCCCTGAAGCCAGTGGGTGACGTGTATTCAGGGAATCCTTGTGCGCTGCCCCTGCCCCCAGCATCAGCCCTCTGCAGTTCCCATTGGCTGGGTGCTGCAGCCAGTGTGAGCTGAGGAGGCAGTGCTTGTGGGTCTGGGCAATATGAGTGGCCTGACCCCTCTGCTTAGGGGCCAGATATGTTGGCCACCTCAGGGAGCTCAGCAGCATAGGGCCAGGGCAGGCAGCGATCCTGCCTTAGCCCTGCTGTGCTGTTGCCCAAGCATCACCAAAGGTAAGCACTTCCTGGCTACAGCCTGCACCCCAAACTAGAACCGCCCCCTGACCCACACTTCCTCCCACACTCTGCCCCTCCACCTGCATCCCAAGCCCGTCCCAGCCTTGAGCCCATTCTCGCACCCCAGCTCCCACTCAGAGCCCGCACCCTAAAACTTTTGCTGCACCCAGCATCCCATCGTACGCCTGATCCCACCCCAGAGCCCACCCCTTCAGCTGGAGTTGCACCCCTCCTGAACCCTCTTCTCACCCTCCAAACTGCCACAGTCTACTAGCCCCTGCCCCACAGGAGAGTTACCCAGCCTGCCAGACAAGAGAAAAATAGGCAAAGTAGAAAATGTTAACATTACCATAAGTTTTATCCAAAACAAGTCTGCCCCTGCTCTCTTACATTTCCATGGCACACCGTCGGGCCCTACCTCTACAAAACACTGAAGCATGCACTTAACTTTCTTCAAGCACCTGCATAAATCTAAATGCAGTGAATGGAGAAACAATACATGCTTGCGTGCTTTGCAGAGTCAGGCTCCCAAATGCAATGCCCTTATATTTGAATAGACAACTTCCTTGCCCCGACAACAGTACTACACAAATCAAAACGTGACCGAGCTAAATGACCTTGCTTTGCATGTAGCTCCATGAAGAGGCATTTGCAGTGTGTGGATTAAACTATGACTTATTTTTTTCCTTCTTTTAAAAAGGGTGGCACTCCTTGTGACTGAGTGACTCTCCCTTTTTATTTGAAATAGAAATCCTTACCATCACCCAGAAATGCTGGAACTAAGGGTGCTGAGAGTAATTTCCATCATACACAGAGTTTACAGTTTGGGTCAATGGCTTTCAGCACTCCCCCCGCCATGCAAATTGGTCCAGCATCTCTTTCATCAGCTTACACAAACACCTAGGAAGAAAATGGTAGGTTCCTGCGAGTGCCCTGTAATTGTTCTGCTCAGAAAAGTCCCATTGAAGTTAATGGGAACTGGGAGTTGGCAAGAGCAGCTCCCAAAGATGTAGGAATAGTTTTAAAAAGATACCAAGCATCATAAGACTAGGTCCAGAGATATCACTTTTCAACTACCCATCCGAACAGACTTGACAAAGGCGGGGAGGAGTAATTATTCCCATGTTCCAGACAGTGAAACTGAGGTACAACGTGTGAAATCCTGGCCCCCCTGAATTCAGTGGGAGTTTTGATATTGACTTGAATGGCATCAGTTCACCCAAAGCAATCTGAAGTGCACGGTCTAAGGTCCCACAGCAAGTCAGTGGTAAAACCAGGTAGGTATAGAACCCATATCTCCTTATTGTCTCAAAAGAGATGTGAGAAATTCCTCATTATTTAGAGCTCGTTCTTTCTGAAGCAGAAAAAAGTATATTTATATTTTAGAAACTTTTTTCCCCTTTTCCCTTTCAGGCACCAAGTGGTCTTCCAGCCGTCAGTGGTTTTGTTTCAGGACCTACGATGGCACCCTACCCTACGCCAGCTCAGGTGTCACCTTATATGACATACAGTGCTGCCCCTTCTGGTTATGTGACAGGCCATGGTTGGCAGCATGCTGGAGGGACTCCGCTCTCTCCTCACAACTGTGATATTCCTGCTTCGCTGGCATTCAAGGGCATGCAGACAGCCCGAGAAAGTAGTCACTCTGTCACAGCCTCTGCTCTCTGATATGAAATTCATTCTTGAACAATTCAACCTTTTTCTTCCCCTCCCTGGCTCAGAGCCCGATCTTTTGTGTTGCTGACATTTACAGATTGCTCCCCCTGACTTTTCTCCCACAAAATCTTTGGATGGAACTGGCCAAAACAACACAAGAAACTGATCCATGAGTTGTTGCCCTTGCACTGTTTGAAACAAAGAACATCTGACATCCCTCAAAGGGCTCATGGAACTCTAGTCTGACAATTCATTGGTAAAACCACCCATATTTATTCTAAACCAAGGAGGACTTGTTCAACGTGCAATTGTCGTCAAGACTGCGTAAAAGCAAGAAAGAAAAATCAATAGGGAAAGATATGCTATGCCTCTAATCAACTAACGTGGCCAAACAGAAGTTGTTGGCTAATGATCTGTCTCTAGAGAACACATCATTTACTGACGAGGTATAGTGATCCACTGTTACTGTTAAGATGTCGCTTTTTGTTTATGAAATATAGAGCCAAGGCCATATGTGGCTCTCACATTCTTCCTGTATTTTGTCCTGTTACAAAACCAGTACCATGTTTGTATTTTCTATCTATTTGTAAATATAAGCTTTGGACAACATTTGTGTTTCCATGCCATAGTGCATTTCTGCTTCTTGCTGGATGTTAAAACCTGACTTTCTAGGTATTTTCTGTTTCTTGCTTAGTGGTGGCAAGAGCCTCGGGACTGAGACTAAGGCAGTGCTTTTGTCAGGTTTTGTGCATGCAGTGGGGGCTACAGCATCTTAAGAAAGACATTTTGTTTCTTCAGCAGAGGACTGAAAGGCAAATGACCACGTAACTCTCTGAGGTCATTCCTATCTCCCTGGGTATATCTGCATTACAGTTTTGTCAATAAAACTGGCGTTTTGTCGACAAAACTTGCAGAGCGTCCACATTCCCAAGGCATTCTGTCCACAGGAAATCAACAGAACACGGCACTTCTGACAACAGCATTCTGCCACTCCCCCATGAGACAGAACTCCTCTGTTGACAGAATCTGTCAACAAAAAGCTGTCCTGGACCTTCCAGGGGGCCCTCTGTTGACAGGCAGGGCTTCCAGGAGACCTGACAGCCCTGTTTGCTGTGCTTCTGGTTGGCAGTTCTGTTGAGAGAGCGGCTGGGCAATCCAGCCATTCTCTGTCAACAGAGTGGATCACTCTTTCAATCCACTTTGTAGTCTGGCTATGATCTGTCGACAGAAGTTTTACCTAAAGATATCTTCTCACAGAGAATTCTGTTGACAGATTGCTCTAGTGTAGACATAGCCCCAGAGTCATGACACAGCCACACATATGCCAAGGGTACGAAAGAGAAGCAGGTGGAAAAAAGCTGAACAAAATACAAATAGTAGAGGAAAGTGATTTAGAAACTTAAGTTTAATGTGAAGCTTGTATAGAGACGTAAAAAAATATCAAATTAAGTTAACAAAACCACTGTGAAACTAAACAGTACTGTCATTGTTGGCTTACTTGTGTTCAGCACTTGCAACCCAAGATTATATGGTAACTTTTTGAAAAGAAAAAGTTGTCTTAAAATTTCTGGTTTAATGAATGTAAAAATGGCTCCTGTTAAAGTTTACATTGTTGTATATAAACATATTTCACTTGTAGGTTTACTGGTGGTGGTATGACAAATACAAATTTATTTAATGTTAAACTCCCTTTCGGCATTTCTGTACCTACTGGCAAGCATTCTGTCCCATTAATTTTGCATGACATATTTCAACTTCATATTAACTCCCCAAAAGCTAATATTTTGGTCTTTTCAAACTTACCTGCTTTCCAAGGGCAATAATAAAGTTCTGAATATTATTTCAAAAAAATTTTTCCACATGCTTCCAGACGTGGAACACATGCATGAAAGAGAAAGATTTGGAAATTGGTGTGACATTTCATATCCTTAATAGAATATTAATATATTGTGTACTTTTATAATTCTTGTGCAATAACTTAAAAGAACATCATTAGACATAGACATTAAAAGACCACATTAATTATATCATCTTGATTTCTTTTCAGCTAGACATTGCTTCAATGGCATAATAAAATCCAGTACCTGCTATGAGAATTTCATGCTTTTATTTAACACTCGGATGGCCATAGGCAGATTTCCATGGCACTGTAAAGGAAATAATGAGTAAACAGCGACATATGTCTTATGAAATCTTCATAGAGGTACATAAAATGACTAGTTCATTAACTTCACGGGGATTGTTCGTGGTGTGTAAGTCTTTGCAGGATCAGGGCCTAACAAGCAGCTTGCAAGTTCATGGAAAACAGAATGAGCACTACAGATTAGGAATAGTCAGCAGGTCAGACAGATTCTAAGGGCTGTATTTACTTCTGTTCTTTGCATAAAAAGCCAACTGAATCAGCAGGACTTCTACACACAGAACACAGATACAGCCTAGTCCTGAAAAAGCCCCCAAGGTCCTAAAGAAGCAAAACCTCCACTGATTTAGGCCTCAATTCAGCAAAGAGCTTCAAAAGTTGTTTAACAGTGTGCTTAAATCCATGTCTATTCAGTAAAGCATTTGAACACACAGGTAATTTTAAGTACGTGATTAAGATCCACTGAAGACAATGGGATTTAAGAATGTTCTTAAGTGCTTCATTGACTTGAGAGGGCTAGATTCTGCTCTCATTTGTACCATTTTTACATTGGTAAAGCTCTAGTGGCTTCAGTGGAATTATTCTACATTTATGCCATTGTTGCTCAGATCAGAATGTGACTCAGAGATCCTTAATTCTATGCTAAAGATAATGGTGTCTCAATGCCTGACAAACTCCCTATTAAAATTAAAAGGGAGAAGAAAAAAATAGGGAGAATGATTTTGTTGGCAACGTGTCATATTTTCCAAATTTATTTTTAACTTTGAAATTAATTCTTAGACAAGATACTATAAACTGTGGATTAAGAAGCCCATCTGTAATCAGAAACATAACACAAGCAAGGTACAACAAAGGAAGACAAACAGATGCATAAGCCTTCCAGAACTACGGTTTTTCCATCCCAAAGGATTAAAAGGCCTGTGATAAAAATGCCCCTTTTTCAACAGGCTGATTCTCTTCTTTTTTGATCCGTAGAGTCCAAGATACTGGCCCATTTGAAAAAAGAGTTTATTTTGCTGTGGCTTCCATGAGGGAGGGTCTGATCCTCAGCTGTTGAGGGTACGGTTCAGATTAATTATTTGTTGTAAATGCAATTTGATAACAAGTTTTGTTTCCTTTATCTGCATGCTTTTGTTTAGGGCCATATTGTGACACATTTATTCACAGTGACCATGTCCATACTAGCAAGTTCTTTCAGAAAATCCAGCCCTTTTTCAAAAGAACACACAGAGCATCCACATATAAAATGTGCTCTTTCAGTCGGAAATCCAAAGAGCATGGCTTTTCTTCCAGAAGCCGTCTTCTGCTCCCGGATCAGGAAGAGCACCTATTTTCGAAAGCTTCTTTAGCAAAAAAAGCACGTGTAGGTGCTCTGTGGGCCCTTTTTTTGAAAGAGCAGTCTTCCTGGTGCCGGATTTTTTGATCCCTGGCCCATTCTTTCAAAAGAGTGGGGTCTCTCTATTGAAGAAGTGGATCAATCTTTCAATCTGCTTTTTTTGTGTGTGGATGCTCTCTTTTGAAAGAAGATCTTCCGGAAGACCATCTTTCAAAAGATCACTGTAGTGTAGACATGGCCAATGAATAATACTTTACTCCATGAGTTGGAGGTCACTATGGTGTAGAGTAACATGCTGCTCAAGCTGAATAAAGGTATTTGATGATGATCTTTACTGAGCTATTTATAATTGCTTCTTGGAATGGGAGGGAGGTTAACATTGTTTTTTAAAAATTCCCATGGAGCATTTTCCTTTGTCAAAGGACTTTTCTTTACAGAATATATATATGAGTTAAGCAAACATGTCATCTTTCAGTTTAATGATCTAATACCTTTAAATCATTTTAACAAACTAAATGTCTTAAAGGATAAATGGATCAATGTCTGTTCTCAGTTGCATAGGTATAAACCTGGAGTAACTCCAGTGAAGTCAGTGGAGTTAACTTGCACTTACACCAGAATAAATGAGAGCAGAATCTAGTCCTCTAATAGTCAGCAATATTCTTCCACTCTGTGCACGTGAAGGGTCCAATCCTGCATTCTCAGAGTACCCAAATCTTTCAAAAGCCAGTGAGATTTGATACTATGCTTCCAGAGTGGGTCTATAAAATGTCATTACAGTAAATGAGAATCAAGCCAGTGGAGCATCAAGAATAGTAAGGGCTGTAAGAGGTCAAAAAGATTTTTTTTTTAAAAAAGATTCCATGTTTTCTGCTAATGTTCCTTGTTTTATCAAAAGATCAGGCTGAACTATAATTAAAACTAATAAATCATGTTGGAAAGGATGTACAACAGAAGGCTGTTTATGTATATACTGAATGTTTAAAGCCTTTTATTTTTATATTTTGAATGCTCTAACTTAATAAAAGAATAATTATAATGTATTTTGTGTTTCTTTTTTCAGAATAATCCAAGCACTCTCTCTTACACTGAATAAGGGTTGATAATAAAGTGATCAAATGAGGAATTATAATGAAATTACAAAATGAAACATACCAACTTTTGTTGGTTTTAGCTACTGAAGAAACACAGCTATGAAATGTCAATGTGGTCAAATCCAGACAAAAGAGACATTTTCTGTGTGCATGTCAGTACAAGAATACTCAAAAATGCTGAGAATGCGTTTATAGTCTAACATTTTTCCTTTCAGAATGCATTTTTAAAAAAAGCATCGCTGACACCAGACTTCACACCTGAGTTGTCATTTAAAAATTATTTAGACAGACAGTCTTGTAAGATTGCTCAAGAGAACATTTTGTACTTTATCTAGGAGGAAGAACATCTAATGTTATCCAGTATAAATAAAGTGTATGGTCAGGACATAAACACTTCCAGACTTTTCAAAATACAAAGGTAATTGTCAGCAAAACAGGACTAGATAAAGGTAACTGTTTATTGTGAAAAAAATACAACTCTTCTAGTATTTAAGCAGACAGCACTTGAACATCAAGAGGTTGGTGGTACATACAGTACCTGCAGTCAGACTTTGTCTTCAGTATGCAGGATAGAAGTTTAGTACCGTATAGCCTATTTCAAATGGTAGTTTAAAACAGAAAAAAAGGAGGAAAATATATCTGAAATAAAAGCTAAAGTTATACTGACTATCTGGGATAGCAAACATGTTTAATTTCATAACATACAGCATTTATATTTCAGAAAGAATTATGGTTATCTAATTAAGATGGCATATCAGCACAGAACATGATTTTGTAACCTCAGGAAGCTCATAGTGGGCACTCGGTGGTCATGAGGTGTTGAAAAATGTATTACAATCTAAAGAAAAGAAAAATCTTGCTCCCAAACTCTTCACACTGCTTTCTCTTCAAGGTCAAGTATTCTCTGGCAACTTCTTGCAACACATACACACATATGCACTCAAATAAATGATGCAGACTCATTGATATATATTTTTATTCTCCCTTTTACAACAAATGAAAGGATGTTGCTTATCATTTTTGTCCTGTATCTTTTTATTTGATTTTTTAAATCTGGAAATAAAAACACTATGTGAAACATTGGCCCCATTGAAATCAATGGGAATTTTGCCACTGGCTTCAGGTGGGTTGGGATTTCACCTCTGAAAATTTTTGTGCAGTTTTCAAATGTTTACTGCTGGGCAGCAGTCAATGGGACTACTCCTGTGAATAGCTACCGACCAAGTGGATTCACAATCTGGCCTTATATGTCCAAAATGGATTAAATGGTCTGGCTGGTTATGTACTTATTGTTTATTTCAGTCACTTCTATGGTTGCTGTACACTTTTTCGTGAGGACCGAATTTTGCTCATTGTTTTTCTATGACCCATTAGAAGTAAGGATAATATTCAGTGTATAACTGAGACTATGCAAAATGTTTGACAGTAGGATATTATTTGATGTACGGGGTCAATCCTGTCAGCTTTTTTCAAGCCTCACTACCACAGTGTTTTAGAAATGTATGATCAGACCCCGGATTTACTTCAGATTTGCAATGCATAGGCCAGGTCCTCAAGATGACAATAAATGAAGCCATAACAATTTACACCAGTGTAAGATCTGGCCCCCACATGATTAATGCACTTCTCTTGCTGAGTTCACCTATCGAGAAACTTCACCTGACTTTTTAACAATCACTAGTTAAAAAACTGATGCATTTAATGACATCATTTATTGCCCATTATGTTGAGTTTGTACTTGAGAAATTAGTTTGTTCCTGAGTTACCTTAAGCTTTTTTTCTTCATCACTAGGGCCCTGATCCAGCAAAATAAATAAACACATCAGCGCTAGCCTTAAAGCTACACCTGTGCCCAAGTGCTCTGCTGGGTCAGGGCCAAATGGTCTAATTTTACAAACTGGTGTGCGTCTTCAACTGTCATTCATATCAAAGAGAACTGTGGCATGAGTGCCTCTTATGTTCACTTTACTTATTTATGTCCTTCACATCACAATATGTTTTCTCAGGCACATAAGTTCAAACAGTACAATGATTTAGAAGCAGTACTTCTCATCACCAATTCTCCTGAAGCCAGTCATATGCATATTCATAAACCAAAAGCATCACTGCACCACCTAGAAAAGAGAACATTAACTTAAGTATAAAATTAGATCCTTTTAGTAGGATATATAGTGTCATTTCTCCTGTACTGACATTGTCAATTGAATGATCCTGAAACTGTATTAGCAAAACCTCTCTGGATTATACCAAATCAGCAGTCCTTAAACTATACAAAATTTACCTAGCATTGTGGGACAAAATTAATATGAAAAGATTACAGATTAAATCAGGACCACCTTTACTTTTGAATGTAATCTTCTTAAATGATTTTTCATACTTTGTTCTAAACATTTCCAGCACTTTAATTTTTTTAGCTGTGATATTGACCAAACTCTTGATTTTCAAAAAATATATGGCTATGGAAAGAACTGAATGAAAAGACAAATTCCTCACCAGAATTATGAAAATCCTTGCATGTAAGATTTGAAAAAGCTTATCAAATGGTCTGTTTGAAATTTGGGCTGGATGGTTTCACAGTCCCTTAAGTTTGGAAACCATGATATTGGAACTGAATCTGGTCTTCCCACGGTTAAAGCTCATTGTCAATCTTCAGGCAAAATTTGGGGTTGATGGATTGACACTGGTAGAATCAAAAGTGTGATTTATGCCTCCACTCTAATGCAATATGGAACTCTGTTCTGAGAAAAATTAAAATGTGATTCTAAATCAGGGCTATAAATAACATGCAAGCTAAATAAATAGAACTGACACAGTTTCTAACAAAGGGGATTTTCAGAAGATATATACCAGCCTCTGCATAGCATATGGAGAGGCTTATGCATTTGGGAAATTAGAAAGATAACGGACAGATTCTACCCAATACAAGTAAATGTAGCACAATCTCTATTATAATAATGGAGTCAGGCAGAAATCCTTTTCTTTTTTCCCTAATTTTGCCCTTTGGATGCACTAGCTTAATTAAAAAGCAAAACCTCTGCAAAAACAAATGAAAACATATTCTTCTGAACCGAGCTAACCTTTCTGTTCTCACTGGAGCAGCTCAGACAATCATGGACATAGAAATATCATGTGACTTATCCCAGCAAACCATGCACAGACTTGTAGCAAACTTTGAAGAGCAGCTTAATAAAGTTCATACATAGCCAGACAGAGGGGAAAAAATAAGAATTGCGAAAGGTATTCACAGACAGTCTGGCAAAGCCATACTCATTTGCAGACAGCATTGAACTCAAACCAGGCCTGATTTCAAGTGCTTAGATAGCTTGAGGTTTTTGTACAGTTCTCTTTCTCAGACTCTTTCTTTTCTCATTTAATTCAGGCAGCAAAATCTATATACGAGTCAAATGCATGGGCTTAAAATTAAGCAAATATTCAATTGATTTACTGGATGTGGGGCAGAGTGACCAGCACCTTCTGGGATCAAGTTTTTGATTATAAATTTATCTGTGTTGCCTGAGACAAGGAAAGTGGGGATCATCGTCCTCCTCGTCCCCCTGTGGGGGCATTAGGAAGGAGAAGGCTCTGTGCTCCCTGGCTGTGTTCCCTTTAATTTTTAACATCCATGGGTAGAAAAAAATTTATTATGTGCACCAAAGCATGCATGGATGTGCACTACCATGCTGCTGAAGCACTCAGCTTACGGGGAACCCTGCTCCCTGGACTCCATCTGGACTCCTTGTGCCCCAACCTTCCCTGAAACTGTACAAAGGCCAGACATGGATTAGTTCTTGGTGGGTGAGAATAATTTACAGGAACACACAATCATTTACAGGAACATTTCATACTTTTTCTAAAATGAGAAACACTAAACGTAGGCAGAACAGATACTGTTCACCGATGCAGATGTCTGTTGGCTTTTAAATCTGTGCAACTTTGGCTATTAAACCACTTACTCCGATTGGAAACACTTCTTGACTTGGGAACAAGATTCTGGTCTATTTGGGGTACCTGCACTCTCAGCCATGCAGTGCCCCCTTGGAATGACAAAACTTGAAAGGCCCCAACCCTTCTACCTTCTGTTCTGCTTCCCATTTTCCCTTATGGGCACTAAAGCAGAAAATAACCAAAGTACGGTGCACGTTGGCTCTGGTACAAAATGAGTCTGATTCATTCCCTGTGCTGGGCAGGTGCAGAACCATTATGCCAAGAGCAGGAGGCTCTTTGCACAAAAACTGTTCTCAGGAGGCTACTTACACCCATACTTTAAGGCACCTTTAAACTGCCAAGGAACATTAAGTAGCCTTAGGCTGTCTACACTAGGCAAGGTAAGTCGACTGCAGATACGCAATTCTACCTATGGCAATTGCACATATAGAATCGACATATCTGCACTTGGCTTCCCTGGCCATCCTTACGGAAGAAGGTGGATGAGAGAAACTCTTCCATCAACCTCCCTTACTCCTTTTGTCTCGCCAGAAGTACAGGTGTCCGCTGTGACTTCTGAGAGGTCCCTTTTGTACATCCCTACCAGACACACAAAATCGAACCCCAGATCGACCCTGAGTGGGTCGATCTTCCGGGCTAGTGTAGACACACCCTTAGTGTAACAGAATTAGGTCCAAAGGCTGAGGGACTGATTAGCTGTTCCTTGAAGTATATGATTAAAATTTCTTCAAAAGTGTGCCTGAAAAATACATGGACACATCTATTCACATATAAAATCCCCCCTTGCCTCTTGGTTTGTTCACATATCAGGCATCTGCATGCACTAGTAGGTGGCTGAGTACACAACATTCCAATTTAGACACGCAGAAGTCCTTTTCTGCAGGCAAATTTAGCTCAACACATCCACAAAATATTTTTTAATGAAAATAAATAAATCATTGAAAGATTAAGGGACAGATTTATGTGCAGACCTTCATTTATTTCATTGGATTTATTGGATCTTAAATTTAAATGGAAACAAGAAATAGGAACTAAGAATAAAGGAGAGCCAAAAATAATGGAGGCAAAATTACCTGGGCCAAGCCTCATGATCTTGGGAACCAACCCTTTGTACAAAGCCAGAAATCTGCAGCAGAAGGGAAACAAAAGTTTCAAACAACACTCTTTTTCTACAAAGAGAATGGAATTTTATCTTGTATTTGCTAAGATGCTGGCATAGCACTTAGAAGTAATTATTTGGAATGACACACGTTCAACGGCAGACGGTATCTGGCTTTTAACATTTTACAGCGGCAGATCAGATGAAGAGAAAAAGTTAATCAATGTTCAGTTACAAAAGCTATGTCATGATTTTAGTCAGTCAGAAACATGACTTTTATCAGTGAGATGGCTTTTATCGTCAGGACAAGTCTGTTAACCACAGCTGCATTACATGGATTAAATGACTACTATAACTGAATATCAAAGCTACAACTCATCGCTCACTTGAGAATTATTTAAAAATTTGGGGAAAGTTATTGCCAAAAGGTTCTGTCTTCTATTCACTCACTTCACCAATCTTTCTCAGTGTATAGCTGAACACAGAAACTGCAAATAGAGAGTCTAGCTGTAAAATAGTCTGTCACTCTATTGCTCTTTTGCATCTGCAAGGTGAAGAGTCAGTTTTATTGTTACCAAGCAAAATGTGGTGCCTGAAATTTATTAGGCATTTATTTGTGGGGGACATAAGTTTTAACAATATATAAGTAAATTTTGCAAATACTAAAACCAAAAGCCCTCCTGCTGTCATTGGAAAAGCTTTCTTTGTAAATTTAAAATAGATTTTTAAAATGTTACATTGCACTCTCTGGACACACAAGTGCAGGATGGTTTCATGTCCCCATCCAATCCAGCATACTACAACATGGTTTTATGGACCCAAATGAACTGAAACACAGAGGCCGGACACATAAATAAAATAATGATGTTTTACCCTTCTTCTTTATAGACTGTTGTGATAGTTTTAAAACAGGTTCTATACTTGATCTCGCCAGGAGCTGGCTGTGGCCCTTGAATCCTACTTTTTGCAACATCAAAAGGGATATTAATGATTGAGGCTATTGTCCCTGAGACAAGCCCAATTCCAAATTTTCTCAAAAACTCCAAAGTAGGATCCTAAAAAGAAAGAATGAAAGAAAGAATGAATGAAAAAGGAAACAGAAGCACCCAAATAGGTTAAATACCACAAAGTAATAAGCATTTAATCAGAAAACTTGCACAACATGACACACGCACATTATTCTAGCTGAACACATTAGGATTTCCTAGGCTGGAACTTGTTTTCTTGACAATCCTATTGGCTATGTTTTTACACATGGTCTAAATTGCTGAAGTACACATTTCCTCACACAGGATTTATAAACACAGTTCATAAAGAAAGACTGGTATGGCATATGGGGATGATTTGTATAATTGGGCTTCACAATGTACTTAGTATTACTGTATCAAAACAGGAGAAATCCAAGCACACTATTAGCTAATTGGCCAGAATATTTTACAAATGACAGCAACTTCCACCATGAAGCCTACTAAAATGCTCATTTGTGTGTTGGACCCCCAAATGTTAAATTAAATAAAGGCTAATCTCAGTCTGCTGCCATTCCCCTCCAGGTTTTTCACATTTATTTTCACGTGTAGCTGATCCACTGTACTGAGAAGTGCTAGCTTCCTGTTATTAACAATCCAACTCAGTGCAACGGCAAAACAGCCTTCAACATTCTGTGCATTATAAACAGCAGTAACTCGTCAAACTAATTGGCTGAAGAATTTACAACTCATTGTTTCTAAACTTTGCTGTTCTTTCCTGGTAAAAGACAGAGACAGATTATAAAGCAGACCTTAAAACTTTTTATTCTCTCCCTATTTGAATCTAGATGATCCAACTGTGCCTCATTAGATTCACTAGGTAAACCCTTCTAGGCTGGCATTAGCTGCGACATCAAAGAACTCAGTTTATTTGGAAGTAACATTTTCTTTAACAAAGTCTTAATTCCATTTCTGAGAACACTGCTGGTCACAGCGAACTCTGTCATAAAGAATTCCCTAGGTTGTCCATACAATTTTTATAACCCTGTTCTTCCATTCTGTGCCAATAGAACAAAAATCCTTGTATATGCACTGTGCCCATGCACTGTATTCTCCCACGGGTCACATCTTTCAAGAAGACACTCAAAATACAGCAAAATCAACCATAAAACAATATTGGATCATGACGACATACATTCAGCTCAATATTAAAAACGAAATAATGCTGTTACTCGTAGAGGTGTTTTTTGACTCACACACATTCCTGAGGAAAAGAGTTCTAAAAAGAAGACACACAGTAGCCTTACATCTGTTACCGAACACAGGAACAAATCAATTCGTTTTCCTTTTTCAGATTTCTAGCAAGGAAAATTAGTTAAAACATCATAATATTCCTCGGACTTCCATGCAGGTGTGTTGTAAATTTAAAGAGAGATTTTTAAATCAACAGGGTGCTCGTATATAGTTATAGGAAAAGTAACCCTATAATTTCACAAGAGAGGCCATTTACTTGGATAATCTCTTTTAAACTAAGAGTAAACCAGCTTTTGTTATAGTTAACCATTTAAAAAAGTTCTCACCAGAATGTGCAGCAGCAAATTATTGACTAGACTATCTATACAAACCCAAGATGTGTGTGGAGACAATTACAATTAAGGCTTGGGACTCCTGTAACATTTCAGGTTTTACAAAGCTTCTAAAACCCAACCATAACCAGATGGTGACAAGTGGCACACTATTTTACAGCCGGAATACCAATCTGAAACTGCCTTTGGAGAGGTAAGCTCTTTGGGATACTGTCATTCACTATAGTTGTGTCTACACGTGAGCGCCCTTTCAAAAGGGCAAAAATCGAAGTTTGGCAGTCGAAATAGCGGCCGTCGAAAGGGAGCACCCGCCGCCATTTTTCAGATCGGCACTTTGATCCGCTCTTTCGAAGTGCCGTAGAGGTCTTTCGAAGAGAGCGTCCACACGGCTCCAAGCCCTCTTTCGAAAGAAGGGAGGCAGGAAACACCACGGACGGGTTCCCATGGCCGGCAAGTCCTTCCGGGGGCCGCAGCCAGCTGCCTCCTTTAAGGGGCCCCTCCCTCTGCCTTCCCCTCCACACAAGCCGAGTGCTGCCCAGCCTTGCCCAGCCCAGCAGAGCCCACTCGTGCCCACCATGGAGGCCCAGCAACAGCTCCTGCAAGAGGACGCCCTCATCATGGACGCCCTGCTGGCAGTGCTGTGCACCATCGCCACAGGTGCACCCGATCTCATTGGGTGGCTTGGCAGTCCCCCAGGGGCTGTGGGGCTACCCCCCCAGGGCATCACCAGGTGCCCCAACGCCTCTGGACCCACCACAGCAGCACCGACTGGTGGGAGCGTGTGGTGCTAGGGGAGTGGGGCGAGGAAAGGTGGCTGTGGAACTTCCACATGTCGAGGCAGACCTTTGACGAGATCTGCCACTGGCTCACCCCACACTTGGGCACCATGACACCTGCATGCAGCCAGCCCTCATCCTGGAGAAATGGGTCGCGATTGCCATATGGAAGCTGGTCACCCCGGACTCCTACCGCTCCATGGAACAGCAGTTTGGGGTGGGCAAGGCCACCATAGGGGCTGTACTTATGGAGGTAAGGTGGGGACACATGGGTGCGGGGGCTGGGGCAAGGGGAACCCTCTGCCACAAGTGGCCAGATAGGGCAGGGGCTGGATGGGTGAGGGGCAAGGGGCCGGATGGGGCAGGGGCTGGATGGGAGGGAGGCAGAAGGGGCCCAAGACAGGGGGAGACGGCTGCCACACCCGCACTAGAGCATGTGTCCCCATTCCCCACCTGCAGGTCATCAGGGCCATCAACGCGATGCTGCTCCATAGGGTCGTCCGCCTGGGGGATCTGGACAACACCATCACCAGCTTCCAGGACCTGGACTTCCCGAACTGCATGATACTTTGGATGGCACTCACATCCCCATCCATGCCCTGCCACACAGTGCCAGCCAGTACATCAACCAAAAGGGTTACTGTTCGGGGGTGCTCCAGGCCCTGGTGGATGCGAGGAGCCGGTTCACCAACCTCTATGTGGGTTGGGCTGGCTGCACCCACGATGCCTGGGTCTTCTGGAACTCTGACCTCTGTCATGGCATGGGGGCCAGCACCTTCGTCCCCCCAGCAGGAGATCCTGGTGGCAGAGGACGTCACCATGCCACTGTGCATGGTGGGAGATGCAGCGTACCCCCTGCAACCGTGGCTCATGAGGCCGTACATGGGACACCTCGACCCCATCTGGGAGGCATTCAATGAGTGCCTCAACCATGCCCGCAACAGGATGGAGCAGGCCTTCGGGCACCTGTTGCGTCCTCCACAACATCGTGGAGGAAAAGCGGGATGCCTACGGGAGGGAACCTCCGGCCGGCACCATCTGTGAGCAGCTGGGCACCACCCCCATCCGCCAGGCCCACTGGGACAGCCACTGCATCTGGGAGTCCCTCAGGCAAGGCTTTGCCGACAGCCACCTCTGAGCCGCGTGCACACACACGTCCGCCACCCTCCCATCCCCGCCACCCCCACTCCCACCAGCACCACACCCCCACATCCACCACCCACCATCCCCCTGAGGAGCACAGCACAGAGTGGTGAACAATACAAAAATGTTTATATAACTATTTTTGTTGGTAACTATGTACAGGGGGGAACCTAACTCAGAGGGGGGTGAGGCATTTATTCCAGGGCAGGGGTGGTGGGCCATGAGCCCCGTTGGCCCCTGGAACCCCTGCCTCCCCGGGTGTGGGGCCCCTGGTGGGGAGGGGAGGGTGTGGGTAGCACCAGCAGTTGTTGCCAGCGAGTGGGCCTGATGGGGGCAGAGGGTGTGGGCTCAGTGGGAGTGGGGAGGGCAGGCTCAGTGGAGGCGGGGGGCAGGACCAGCAGGGGGAGCCGCTGTGGGGGCCAAGGGGCGGGCAACACTGGCCGTATAGTCCCGGATGGCATGGCCAATGCCCTCCAGGGTGGACAGTCGCCTGTCCCAGGCTGTCCTCCTGCACTCCATGTCGGTCTGGGTGAGCTGCAGGTGTTGCTCAGCCACCTCAGCCTGGCGCTGGCTGGCTGGGTCCTCCTCGGCCTGGCAGGGGGCCCTCTGGCCATGGCCCTGAGGGCGCGCTGCCTGGGGTGGCGTCTGGACACCTCCGAGGGCTGCGGGAGGGCTCTCAGGGACGAGGGACGGTGCAGGGCTCTCCCAGCCCACGGATGGTGCAGCTGTGTGGAGACAAGGAGGAGAGCACGTCAGTAATGTGCCCCGGACGGAGGGGACCAGGCTGTGGCCCACCCGTCCGAGCCCACCCCATGGGGCCTCCACCCCCCCCAAAAGGACACTGACCCCCCAGGGGCACTGACCCACCCCCCACAGGCTGGGCATCCCACCCTGGGGGTGCATCCAGGGGTCTCTCCTGCAGGTGGCCGTTCCCAGCCTGCAGTGGGCAGGCCCCAGGTGCTGTCCGGCACTGACCGGCTGCCACCCCTGTGCGGCTTGCAGCGCTGCCCACTGAGGGTGGGTGCTGGGCGTCACTGGTGGGCCACCACAGGGTACCGCATCCCATATGGGGGGTGGCCTGTGTGTGGCCCGGGACCACCGGTCCTGTGTGCGGGAGACTAGCCATTGCGTTGCCCCCGCCCCATGGAGCAGGTTTGTGCCCCTCCCTGTATGTACCGGAGGGTCTCTCAGTGAAGTCCTGGGATTTCTGGCTCCCGGTCGCCTGGCTGGAGGAGGGGGAGGGTATGACTGTGGTGAGCTCCTCCTCCTCCCTCAACCACTCGGTGGTCCCCTCGCCATCCTGGATCTCCGGTCCAGGCTCCTCCTTCTCCTCTGGCTGCAGCTCCTCACCAGAGCTGTCCAGGAACGCTGGGGGTGGGGAGCTCTCCTGGGGCTCCAGGATGCCCCGGAGCTCGCTGTAGAAGGGGCACATCACTGGAGCTGCCCCAGAGCGTCTGGCTTTGTCCCTGGCCCGGGCATAGCCCTGGTGCAGCTCTTTTACCTTGGAGCATACCTGCTTTGCAGGACTTTTTTTTTCCTCCCCATGGGAGCCCTGCGGGGACTCAGAGGGAGGGCGTGGGGCTCGCGGGGGGGGGTTGCTGCTGGCCATGCTGGTGCTGGAGCTTGCAGCTGGACCATGTGCACAGGCTGCTCCTAGCACGCTCTCAGCTTCCTGCCACGGGTTTCCCACGTGCGTGCAGCTTTAAGGCAGCCGAATGCAGGGACCATAGAGTCCCAGTGCTGCCGGCCAGAGCAGCCCCGCGCTCCAGCTGACCGATGCCATGGCAGAGCTGTATTTCGAAAGAGCGGACTGTGGAGCGTCTACACCTGCTTTTTTGATTTAGTATTTCGAAAGGGAGCAATCTTCCTGATACGCGATCAAGGTTCGGATTTCGAAGTCTGCACCCCCAGTTCTTTTGATTTTCTTTCGAAAGACAGGTTTACACATGTGGACTCTCGTCCTGCTCTTTCGAAAAAGGGCCACTTATTTCGAATTTTTGTGCACGTGTAGACACAGCTTATATGTATCCATTGCACCTAGTACAGTGTATGGCTGTTCCAGGTACTACTGCAACACAAATGTTAAGCAATAATTATTAAATGCTAAATGCTGAACCTGGGGCCAACTTCATTCGTGTCGTGTCCTGGCAGGCCTGCTCTTTTTGAAATGTTGTGCATTCTCATGTGTATTGGGGTGCTTTGAATTTCTGAGTTATATGCTTTGGGATGTTATGATGTACCAGAGTATAAAAACAATGCTAATCTTACTGAAATATGACACTTTGATTCCAAAATAAGAGAACTCCTTGACTGAGATGATCTAAGGTACTGAGGAAGGCATCTAAATCAAAATGCAGCACTTCTGGATGTAAACACAGAAGCATCCACAAGTACTGTTCACACCACTCTTCACTTGGCTAGCAGACTCTGTCCCATCCTGGGGGACTGTGATGGGGTTCAACTCATCACTGTGGTGCGTCCTGTTGGATGTCCTGGGGATTAGCTCTGTTTGCCAGTGCACCATTTTCTGGTGGTGCTTTCTTGCCATGACTTTTGCTTCTGGACCCATGTCACTCCAAGGAAAGCGGCATCCTCTTCAGGACATTGCCTTCCAGCTGTGCCTCATTCTGTGCTCCACCCGTTCAGGAGGATCTGCAGCCTGCTGTTCAGTCTCTCTTTTGGTGGGGTGGGGATGACCCAGGCCTGCCCACTACTCTGGATCATGGCACAGGGGCATGCAGATGGTCTCTGCTTGCAATGCCCCCTTCCAATTCTTCCCTCAGTAGATTTCCCTAGGCCACTTCCCTGCAACCCAAGCATTCTTTTTGCCCTAGCCTCAGGGCCTCAGCAAATATGTGCAGCCTGCCAGGAGCTGTCTTTTGTTCCCCAGGGCTCTGCCTGCAGCAGTGCTCTGTCCAGGGTGCTTGTTACCTTCAGCCTGCCTCCCTCCTCAAGCTCCAGGGAGTAACTGAAGTTGCTTCATAGCCCTTCTTAAATGGGCCAGCCCAGCCCTGACTGGGTGCTCTTCTAAGCCCTTCTGTGATTGGCTTCCTCTTGCAGACTCATTAGGGCTCTGTTAACCTCCTTAGAGCCCAGGGTGAGGCAGAGACCCTATCATAGGGACAAAGACATGGACTCAATCATTCATCCCTGCAGTACAGCAAAGCAATATACAGTAAACTCTTTCATAACTGGCAGCCCTGGGACTGGGAGGTTGCCAGATATTCATATATCCTGGAGAACAGAGACGGATACCTACCAATGCATAACGCTAAAGAAAAACAAGAATAGAAATTATGAAACAAACAAAAATGAATGCAGAGTACTTTATTTACCAACAGCAGTAGTATCGTACACAGTGAACTTACACTGTATTTGCTGTATTTATATGTATTTACTTTCACTATACTGTACTTATGGCAAATGTAACTAAATTTTGCTTATGGTTAAAATGCTGGTTACTTGAGAGTTCTGGATGACAGAATACCAGATATGTAAGAATTTACCATAGCTGCTCAAAAGCCATTATGTTTAGGAAACTCCAGCTCACACAGAATACGTCAGAGTGTCTTTTCAGCAACCCAGACTACTGTGCATACACTAGACCTGTCCTCTGCTCTCCATACTGGCCTTCCACAGAATTTTGAATCTAGTTCAATGTCTCCATTCTTATCTTTAAAGTGCTCCTTGATCTGGGGAATCTAAAAGCTCCTGGATGAAAACCATGGTCAACAGCTACGCTCCTCAGGCACAGTGGAATCTTCAGCAACGTGTGCAGACAAAAGAATTTTCTCTGGGGGCAGTCCTTCCCTGTGGAACGAACCTCCTCAGAACTCAGGCTCATCACAAACTTCACGTCTTTCTGCTTCGAGTGCAAAGCACATTTGTTTGACCTTGCCTTCTCTAATACAAACACATGGCAACAGGTATATTTACATTACAGAAAACACCCCTGCGCTATCAAAACAAGACGCTCCCCTGCACACACTTCTCCCTCTGGGAAGATGAGGAGAGAACAAATGTCACGTGACAGATGTGCAATCACATTGCTTCATGCACTATTGGCCGGGGCTCGGATACCACAAAGTGATGGGCAGGGTATAAGAACCTACACAGGACAGAACAGAATAGAAGTGGGAGCCTTTTCTGTGGCACAGCAAATGACCTCATCAACTCCCACATCCGGGTGCAAACACCCCTTTAGCAAGTGGCACTGCCTACATCTGTAGCAGCTAGACAGATTAATGTGTGCCCAGAAATGATTTTTTTGGTGGCCGCTCTTTAGGACTGACTCTGAGAATGTTAGGAATGGGGTGTTAACATGACAGCCTGTCACTTAGAGGTGGTAGTGAGAAACAAACATTGCAAAATTAATATTTAACGACAAATCTGTGATAAAAATAACAAAGGGAAAGCTAGTCCAAAGCTGTGAAATGCATAGCAAAAACCAACTGCTATAAAATCAAGGTGAAATAAATTATGGACCAATTAAATTGTTAGTTCAGATTCATAGAAGCTAATACTATGTGGTTTATACATTAGTGGCAAATCGAACTAGTCTGGCTTATTCTATGTTTAGTAAACAGAGCAGGAGGTTGATTGTAAATGGTGTATTTAGCAAAGCAGACTGAACATATGAAAAATTACTTGCTTTGAAGACTTGCAATCCACACATGTCATTTATATCATTCAGGCACTCAACACTAGAGGTTTATTGTTTTTGGCAAAATAAAGCTGCAAACATCCTTAATTGGCATGCAAATTAAATGCATAGTTTAACACTGTTGAAAGCTAAAAGGCTCATATGGACATTTTGATACATTTTTCCACTTATGTTACAGCTGGTAAGCAGCAGATATAAAGAGCTAGAGTTATTTAAAAAGTGTGCCACTTATTTATTTTGTTTTTATATGCTTGTTAGCATTACAAGACTTGAGTTTTTCTTCTTGGGAATTATATAAAATGAAAAAAAACGGTATTTGCAATGCAAAACTTGAGAATAATAGAGAAGTTGAATCAGTCTAATCTTTTCAGCTCCAACTGTGAACCAGCTTGTTTTATCAAGCCCAAGTCAGACATCTGATAATTGTTGGCATCTATATGCTTTCCCACTGATGAAAAGGATTAGATTACAGATTACAAAGAATTATTCTTCCTGTTCGCCGAGTGCAGAAGTAGGGTTCTGTATTCACAAACGCGTAAGACAGAATGCTTGACTATTAGATCAAGATCTGGCATTTAAGGCCTGGTCCAACTCCCATTAAAAGCTCTGGAAAGATTCTCACTGACCTAAATGAGACCTGGATGAGACCTGTTGTGGTCAGGCCCTGTGGAAACTTCTCTACACAACTGCAATTAACGCTGGCTAATCCTGTAATTAGTTACACCCTTGAAAATGTCAATCTTCTGATTGTGCTGCACTTGTACACTGAAGACAACTGGGAGGATCAGCAATGGGCACCTACACTAGAGAGTGGGAGCATGAGTGGCCTTCCTTCACTTCAGTGACCCGCAAGACTAAAATCAGTCACGTGAACTAACCATGACCCCAAGAATAGGATTAAATACATTAAATATGAATATTTCAAAACAAGTAGAAATGCCTTGCTCATTTAACTACTAACAGAACTGTCATAATCTTCAAATCATAATAATAATAATAATAATAAAAGAAACATTTACACTTATTTTACAATATCAAATCCCTGCCCGGCGTCTTCCCTGCCCTCTCTGCCAAGCATGCCCTGTCTCTGCTCCTCTCCCTCCCAAACTTACCTCCCTTACATCTTATGTTTGATTTTAAATCCATGTTTCCAGATCTGAAGAATCCTTTGCAGCTCACAAAATCCATATAACCTCTGAACTTTCCTCTTCTTCATAATACAGTAACTGCTTTTCATGGCATTTTATTTTACTCTGTAAAGTTGGTAAATAGTTCTTAGGCCAAACTTTATGACTATTCCCTGACTACCACGCAGGAGCTCTTAATTATTTACCTAGAAGGTATGCCTGAGCCTCCATGTTCTTAAGAAATAACAAGCAGTCCTGTAGCACCTTAGAGACTAACAAATGTATTAGCAGGCAAGATGCACTTCTTCAGGTGAAACAGTGTAGAAAAACAGAATGCAGGGTTAACATAGTGGGGGATGGTGGAGGACGAAAAAGGTTACCTGTTGCTTTCACACATCCCCCTGCCATATTTCCATCCCATTTTTCATCTGAAGAAGTGAGTCTTAACCATGAAAGCTGATAACCTAATACATTTGTTAGACTCTAAGGTGCTCCAGGACTGTTTGTTATTTGTGAAGCTACAGACTAGGACAGGTATCCCTCTGAGACTTTTTATCATGTTCTTAAGAGCATCTCACTTTTCCTATTTTGAAATTTATTATACTATAGAAACACGTAACCTTGTGAAAGGTGAAAAAATATACATAGAACATTCACTAGCCACACAGAAATTTTCAATCTTCTTGGCAAGGGAAATACTAACTTCTAAATTACTGTTAAGGTATGCATTTGCTTAGAGCTTTGTGAACACCTTCTGAATATGTATTGTTAAGAGTATGCTTAAACATACACAGAAAAACATGTAGAAACTTGAGTGTCATTTGCTATTGAACAATGCAACTTATGGTAAGAATTTGTAAATAAGTAAATTGATCTTTTCCTCATTTATATTAGGCTGCCAACAAAAACACCAAACTATTTAAAAGTGCAGAGCAATGGTGTGTTGCTGTATATGGGAATCGAAATGGGCACCTTTTGATTTAAATTACAGTTTCTTATATGTATATCACCAGATATTACATATGTGGTTGTTTAAATTGTCATCATACCTGTAGTTTCACATTAGTGAAAACAGTTCATAAAGTACACTCCTGAAACCATTAATAAACCATTAGTTGTTGCTCATACAATTCTTGAGGAAGTTGCTGGTACAATCATTCTTTCCATTAGTGGATTTCCCCTCTGTTATAGAATACAGAAGCCTGTAAACCTGTCTTTATAAACTTGTTTTATGTGCGTTTGCAGCTACAACATCTTTCTGTTAAATTTGGTCATCTTGGTGAAATTCACACTAGATGCAGATAACAAGATCTACACACAGCTTAAAGTCTCATTTAAATACCATTGTGAATCTGGCCGTCTCTTTATGGATGACTTGATCTTTTTATCCTTGAGCACTAGGTTGATCTGTGTCTGGAAGTGTACAGTTGTGTCCAGTGCACAGCTAGCCAACACAATCTTCTGCAGCTTCTGCTTCACAGAAAGATGAGCACTTGAAGTCTGTAACCACTGCTAATTCCAAAAGACTTAACTTGTTCAATGGACTTCATTTAAAAATATAATCCTGGAAGCTTACCAGCTCCATCTAAATGATCCCAGTTAAACCCACTACAGCATGCTACTGCTTGGATAGGCAACAATGTAGTTAGTTTTCTCTTAATACTTTGTCTCCCTGTGCATTTCATGCTGAAAGTAGTTGTCCTACAGAATTTAATTTTTACCCTTCTGAGCCATTTTAGATGTTTCCTTATGTATCTTTAATATTTATTGACTACTACAAAAAAGCACTCAGCTCAAGATTTTCAAACTAAGGTGCCTGTAAATATAAATGTAATTTACTCCCATTTTCTAGCATCTGTATTCTGCCAGAAAGGTGCAAAATGGCCTCAGTGGAAATAAGAATCCAGGCCAAGCATCTTGCTTGTAGCTTGCTTTGCTTAAAAAGGGAAGATTCCATAATCCTTGTTTTCCTACAGAAAATAATTTTGCTATAAACCTTTGCAGAACTTCCAAAACAATAACAACAAAAGATGACTACACCAATATGCACCTTTGATAAGACCACAGATTTGCAAGGAAAGGTGGAATAGAATGTCACTTAAATTGCCATATATAGGATGATCTTCTTGTCTTTTATACAGCACAGCACTTACCTCATTGACTGGAATAGTGTTTCTGACATTGAAATAGAATCCAAAGTAAACCATGTTAAAAACACCATGGCGGCCCAATGTTGCAGTGAGGCCTTTGTTGAGCCCACGGAATCCCAGGCCATCAGTTGTAATAATTTGACGGGCTTGGACAAAGGTTGATGGTTGCTGCGCAGGAAAAACAAAAGAAAGAATAGAAGAGCTTTACACAGTAAAGGTAGCAAATTATCCACCAGGATTATTTCAAACCAAACAGCTATCACCGTGTTGCCAACACTTGTGATTTTATCACAAGTCTCAAGATACTTGAGGGGTTTTCCTAAAGCCCCAGTGCCTGGAATCTTGTGGTTATGGAAGAATCACAACTTTCAGTAAAAAATGTTTCTAACCCTCATGGTTTCAGAGAAAAACTTGAAAACGTGACCCAAACATATCCTAAAGGGCTCCAGAACCAGAAGGGGAAGGAAAAGAACCCCATGTTCTTATGATTCTTACCATTCTCATGATTTTGTGGTGTGCAACTCATTATTTTTGAATGTATGGGGCAGGTAATACTGATAGCAGCAGCCACACTGTGTTGCTAAGGTTGTAATAGATGAAAAGCCACATACAAAGTATATTCAAAAATGCCCCAGTATGGATTTAACAACCTAATGCTAGGCACACAGTTTTTTATAAGTATATTGAAATTAGTGATTATAGAGATCTAATTAAAATTGTTCTCCATTTTCCTGCTTACGTGTCTTAATGGAAATCATGGTTTGCCTTGCTAATGAAATATTTTACTTTAATGGGAGCTGTTAGATTTTGAAAATGAGGCCACATGTTTAAATTCCATAATGTGGACTTAGGATCCTCACTTAAGACATCCTGAAAATCCTAGTCACAAGGGACAGAAACTCTCTTACTTCAGGGTATAAGAGGACCACTAACTAATAGACACTAATTTCAAATTGCACAAACTGTTTCGAGCTACCTTACTTTGACTCGGATACCATCCAAATCTCACTGAGGTTCAAAATAAGGGGCTATTGTGAGGTTTCTGCTACCCCTCTCACAACGAGGGGTAGCAGAAATGGAGTACCACACTTGAAATAGCGCTGCTATTTTGAGCATGATGGTTAGCCTACGAAGAAATTTTCTCTATCTGCAGGTTATTATCTAATTGTCTATTACAAAGATTCTAGCACCTTTTTTTGAGGTATCTGCTATGGGCTCCATTTGACAGGAGGCCATTAGAATACATGCTTATTTGATGCCATATGCCTTTGTTTCTTAATGTACTGCGCTAGATTTGTACGTTTCTGTGATAGGTTAACACTAACATTTTAACTCTTTTTTTTAAAAATCCCAAGTATAAAAAGGTCATTTAAAAAGCCTGTTTGCTGGCTTGTCCTCATTTTTCCTAAAACATAATGCCACCTTCATATAACCAAATATTTAATTAGAAAGGCAAAACATCACTTCCGTTAGGGTGCTTAAGTAGGAAAATGTAGAACAATTTTGACTAGAACTCTGTAAACACTGACAATTTCAATATACTTATTTGTTTATTAGGCTTCCATTTGAAAATATCACCCTGGCAGATCAACATCACCAGCCAAATGATCCCAATTATATCCAACACAACAGGTTACTGCTTATTTAGGTTACAGCCAAATTTTGTTTTCTTTTATTATTTAGGTTCATTTGTCTGTTTATATTTAGTAACTAATATTGATCTACTGATACTCTGCTAGCCATCTCTGTAAAAATTAAAAACAACACAAACTCTATTTTATCAGTAAGATTTTTTTTTGTAGTTACATGCAAAGATTTCAAGGCTGTTCACTACAGATGTGCATCTACATACTGAATACAGACCTCCTAGGGTGGAATTTGGCCAGGGTACGAGGGTTAATATCTTTGCTCTTGGAAAAATGAAGCCTGGATCTCTAAAGGGAACCAGCTGTCATGAGTTCACTTGCAAGCCAGCTTTGACAATGCAGTGCCCACTGGTATTAAACTGGATTATTGATTTACTAATGATTCGGATGGGGAGGTGGTGGGCCGTGTTCTCTGTATTTTGAATAAATAGAATAATAGAACAGAACAAATGGAATAAATTTTGTTACGTGCACCAAGGCATGTGCAGATGTGCACCACCAATGGAAATACAGGCTGCCTGCTGTGGATGGCTCTGGGTGCACTGCTAACCAGCTGGGCGGCACCTGAACCTCTCCTGACCGCCTGCACAAGAACTCAACTGAGAGAGAACAATGGGGGTGGGGGATGGGACCGAGGTGTTTGGAGTGTGTGTTGGGGGGAGCTCAGGGCTGTGGGGATGAGGACTCTGGCTGGAGGTGCAGACTCTGGGGTAGGACTGGGAATAAGGGTTTGGGCTGTGGGAAGGCGCCCAGTGGTGGGGCAGAGGGTTGTCATGCAGGGGTGAAGGCTGTGGGATTTGGAATGGGCTTGGAGATGAGGGGTTTTGGGTACAGGCTCCTGCAGAAGAGATGGCTCCCCCACAGACCTCTTGCTGCAGCAGTCCTGGCCAGGTGAGAGGCACCTGTCTGCCAGCTGTGGCAGCTCTGGTGAGGTGGGTTGGGCTGGGCTGAAGGAGGAGCTACTCTTTCCTGGCTACGGCAGCTTCGTGCTACTCCAGCTGGCAAGAGGAGAACTTTGAGAGGGTGTCTCTCCCCTGGCCATGGCAGCTCCAGATGCAACACTGCCAGAGTCTCTGCATGGGGCTTATTAGACATGTGTGCGGCCATGCAGCTTAGAGGGACCCTGATGTCAGCTACTGAATACCTAATGCCAGTTTCAGCAGCAGATGGTTTCCCAGAGCTGACCTTGGTTAGCTTTTGAAATCTGAAAAGATCCAGTGTGGTACACTTGCTAACTTCTGGCCGCTAATAAATAACCACTGTAGTGATTCTATGTGGGGTGTCCCGTGATGTCAGAGTGTCTGTGTTAAATCTGTGGTTCTCTCTCTTTAAATCAATGGACTCGAGAAAGACGGTCAGGTCTCACAGAATGCCACACTGGTCAGCACCCTGTTGGTGTGCATTCCCTATTGTTCCTTGATACAGGATGTAGTTCTTATTTAAATTTAACAGCAAACTTAATAGGTAAATTGCATTACGTTGTATCATGTGGCATGAATTACACAAAGTGATAAGCACAGACACCTTAATCCATTGAGAAAAAACATGGCATCCTTGCAGAATAAGTACATAGCATCTTATATAGAGTACAGCAGGTCTCAGACTTTAACCATCTGAAAACCCCTGTTTTGATTTAAAGTTTTTCATAGACCCCCAAATGCTCCCCTTATTCTCAGGGCCCATTCCCACTCCATCCCTTCCCCCAAAACCCCACCTCTGCCCCACCTATTCCCACCCTCGTCCCCCAAGCATGTCCTGTGCCTACTTCCCCGCCTTCCTCCCAGTGTCTCCTGCATGCTCCTGAAGAGCTGCGCTCCTAGGGTTGCCAACTTTCTTATTGCACAAAACCAAACAACCCCCCCACCCCTTCTCCAAGGACCTGCCCCCCCTTGCTCCATGTCCCTGTTTCTGTCACTCACTCTCCCCTACCCTCACTCCCTTTTGCCAGGCTGGGGCAGAGGGTTGCAGTGTAGGGGGTCAAGGGCACCCTCTGCAGGTGTGGGTTTGGGGAGTGTGATGGGGTTCAGGGGTCCCCAAGCACTGCACCCTGTCTGCAGGCAGGAGTGACTCTCACTCAGCAGGTACAACAGGAAGTTTATTAGTCAACAGAGGCACAGCTCAGCACAGAGGCATCAGTACAGCAGGCAGAGACAGTCATTCCAACCCATCCTGGGGAGAGGAGCCCAAGGGGTGCCCCTCTGGAGTGTGGCTTCCCCCCTTGCCAGGCTGGCTGCTTTCCAACTCTGTCTCCTCCTAGCTTCTAACTGCCACCCCCACCCCCTTCCCTCCATTCAAACCCAGCTCAGCTCCTCCCTGCTCTTTGTTCACGTCAGAGGTGTTACCTACCAGCTCAGGTTACAGCCCCAGGGGGTCATCCTTTGCCCTGGGAGCTGCTCTGCCTGTCACACATAGATCCAGCCTGAGTCCCACATGCACTGCCCCCGCTCCATCACCTCTCTCCCCCCTTCCAGACCAAACTGAGTGACCTGAGAAGTTTGTGGCCCTCCCTGCGTGACAGGGCATTGGCTGTGGTATTGTTGGTCCCCTTGACATGGGCCACCTCCATGTCGTAGTCCTGCAGGAGCAGACTCCACCACAGGAGCTTGGCACTGGCCCCTTTCATGTGATGCAGCCAGGTCAGGAGTAAGTGATCGGTGTGCACGGTGACATGCCAACCAAACAGGTATGGCTGCAGCTTCCCCAGAGCCCACACCATGACCAGACATTCCTTCTCTATGACTGCGTCATTCTGCTCCCGGGGTAACAGCTTCTTGCTCAGCTACACCACGGGGTGTCTCTCCCCCTTGTCGTTCACCTGCATTAGCACAGCGCGCAACCCCACGTCTGAGGCATCGGCGAACACCATGAAAGGCCTGTCAGCTTTGATAGAGCCCAGCAGTGTCAGCTTTAATAGAGATCAGGGCCACTGCTTTTAGGTATCATGTGGCAAAATCTACCACCACCAAAATATATTTTCCAGAACGCGTTGCCTTACTGAAGGGTCCCACTATGTCCGTAGTCACTTTCTGGAAAGGCTCCTTAATGATGGGCAGTGGCCTGAGGACGGCTTTCCCCTTGTCCTGAGTCTTCCCCACCCTCTGGCAGGACCAGCAATATTGACGGACAGCTGCAAAGACCCCCGGCCACAAAAAGTTCTGTAGCAACCTTCTCCTGGTGCAGTGGATCCCCTGGTGTCCTGTGAGTGGGACATCATGGGCTAGGTACAGCAGCCTGCGCCAGTACTTTTGGGGAACCACCAGTTGCCTCTGGACCTCCCATGGGTCCATTTTGCATCTGGGAACCCATTCCCAGTACAGAAATCCCTTCTCCCACAGGAATCTCTCCCTGCAGCCCTCCCCCAGTGGTGGAGCTGGGCTGAGACTGGCCAGTTCCCTCATCTTCTGCAAAGAGGGGTCTCTCTGCAGCTCTGCCTGGAATTCTTCAGCCAGGGCAGGGGTGGAGGCCACTTCCCCTTCCCTGCCTGGCTCCAGGACTACCGGCCTGCGAGACCTGGTTTTTGGAAGCCCCCCTTCTCCCAAGGTCGGCCCCTGTGGCTTCTGTGGCTTTGGCTGGCTATCTACCCCCGAACCTGGGGAGAGCACCCCCCACCTTCTTTGGCTGTGGGTCAAGAGCAGGGCATGAGGGTGTTCACCTGGCCAGTGCTCCAGATCACCCACCATTAGTACATCAGCAGGCAAATGGCTGTGCACACCCACTTCCTTGGGGCCTTCCTTATCCCTCAATTTCAGGTGCACCCTCACCATGGGCACCTTGAAAGGGGTCCCGTTGATTCCTGTTACAGTCAGGTGGGAACTGGGCATCATCCAGCCCGGTGCCACCACCCTGGGCTGGGCCAGCGTCACATCCACGCCTGTGTCCCAGAACCCCATGGCCTTTCTCCCATCCACTTCGAGGGGTATGAGACATTTGCTCCGAGGAGGCAGTCCCGCCCCCACTCTGTGAACTGATCCCTTTGCATTTAGGCCACCGAGGAGCTGGTCTGTGGGGCCAGCTCAGACCAAGCTGAGGACACTATCAGCACCACCTGCCTTGGCCGCCAGCCCCTCTGGCTCCTGGGACTCCACTCAGTTGACTACATGAGCCCCCAGCCTGCTCAACCTGTCTGGGAACTTGGGGCACTGGGCTGATCTATGCCCCTTTCGCCCACAGCGATAACAGCCCGGGTCTTGCTGTGTCCCTTAGGCTGGCTGCTCTGTCCAGGCCCTGGCTGGCCCTCTGGGGGGTCGGCAGCTGGCCCCTCTTTCCTGGGCTTGCCCAATAGGTGATCTTCTCTGTCATATAGCCAGGAACCGGTCTCTCTGGGACTCCCTGTCTCTCCGGGACTCACTTTCAAATGTGCCTCGGCTGTTTGGTGAAGTCATCTGCCAGCTTCCCTGCGCTGTGTGGATTCCCTGGCTTCCTGTCCTTGAGCCACACCCTCAGGTCAGGTGGGCACATCTTATAGACTTGTTCCAGAACCATCAGCTTGACCAGGTCCTTTATGAACTGGGCTCCCATCCTGAACACCCACTTTTGGTAGTATTACATCAGTTGGGAGACCGCGTCTACATAGGTTTCTTCTGGGCTCTTCTGAGCTTCCTGGAACTTCTTCCTGTATATCTCAGGGGTCAGCCTGAACATATGCAGCAGGGCCTGTCTGACTTGCTCATAGTCCCCAGGCTGCAGCCCCTCCAGCTGGCTGACCACTGCTATGGCCTTCTGACCCAGCAAGGGGGTGAGCTGTCGGACTGATTTGGCTGGGGGAGCCTCGAGCAACTTGCAGGCTTGCTCAAAGGAAGTAAGGAACCCATCCATGTCCCCTGGGTCCTGACACTGGGCCATCACGGGCATCTCCAAGTGACTGGCCACCCTGAGCCTCCTGGTCCTCTCCTCACTCACCGCAGCTGGGGCCTCTTCGCATCTCGTCTCCGCCATGGTCCGCTCATGCTCCTGCTCTCACTCTCTCTCCTCCCGCTCTCGCTCTCTCTCCTCCTGCTGTCTCTCTTGTTGCTGGTGCTCATGCTCAAGCTCTCTCTCCTGTTCCTGGCACTCGTGCTCACGCTGTCTCCCCCATTCCTGGCTCCCACGCTCTCTTTCCTATTCCTGGGCTTCCAGTTCCTTTAATCGCACCTTGAGCTTCAGCCATTGCAGCTCTGCCGTGGGGAACTCTGCCCATGATGGACTACCGCTAGCTGAGCGCAACCTGGTGAGCACCGTGTGTGTCTGATAGCATCAAGCCCCGGCTCCTGTCAAAGAATCCGAAATGCTCCTAGGGGGTGACCAGCCACTTCATGCTGGGACAGGATCTGGCCCTCTGGATCGGTCATTCTCTTCCACCTGGGCAATCAGCTGGGCCTTGGTCACCTTCCCCACGGTCAGGCCTCTCTCTCTGCACAGCCCCGCAAGGTCTGCCTTCAGGAGTCGGGTATAAGCCATCTCCCCACCATCTCCTAGGGTATCAACCCATCGGCAGAAGCTGCAGCACCGCAAGGCTCCCAAAAATTGCTCCGTTCCACCTCCGGCACCTCTGGCTCTTGTGAAGGTCCTTCCTTCTACTGTGCTCTGTCAGACACTGCTGGGAGCTCATCCGCAGGTGCAGTGTATCTCACTGCTGACACCAGTGTGATGGGGTTCAGGGGTCCCCAAGCACTGCCCCCTATCCACAGACAGGAGTGACTCTCAGCAGGTACAACAGGAAGTTTATTAGTCGACAGAGGCGCAGCTCAGCACAGAGGTGTCAGTACAGCAGGCAGAGACAGTCCTTCCAACCCATCCTAGGGAGAGGAGCCCAAGGGGTGCCCCTCTGGGGTGTAGCTTCCCCCCTCGTCAGGCTGGCTGCCTTCTAAGTCTCTCCCCCTAGCTTCTAACTGCCACCCCCTCCCCCCATTCAAACCCAGCTCAGCTCCTCCCTGCTCTTTGTTCAGGTCAGAGGTGTTACCTTCCAGCTTAGGTTACAGCCCCAGGGGGTCATCCTTAGCCCTGGGAGCTGCTCTGCCTGTCACACATACACATACACATGGGGTAGGGGGAGCCTATACAGGAATGATGGGCTCCACCTAAATCAAGGTGGATCCAGACTGCTGGCATTAAACATTAAAAAGGTCGTAGAGCAGTTTTTAAACTAAGAGGTGGGGGAAAGCCGATTGGTGCGGGGGAGCACCTGGATCGGACGGAGACTTCTCTTACACGAGGCTCCATAGACAGGGATTCCCTAGAAGTTAGTCAGATAGGGAACGTGGGAAATAATATATGGGCAAGATCAGATGTGAAACAATCGCATATAAAAAAATCCAACGCGCCTGTGAAAGGCGGACATATAAATAGTGGTAGTTTTTTAACGTGCTTTTACACTAATGCTAGGAGTCTGTCTAATAAGATGGGTGAACTGGAGTACCTCATATCAAAGGAGGAAGTTGACATAATAGGCATCTCAGAAACATGGTGGAATGAGGACAATCAGTGGGACACTATCATACCGGGATATAAATTATATCGGAAAGACAGAACAGGTCGTGCGGGTGGCGGAGTGGTACTATATGTGAAGGATAATATAGAATCAAATGAAGTAAAAATCCTAAAGGAATCAAAATGTTCCATAGAATCATTATGGATAACAATTCATTCCTCTAATATGAATATGGCATTAGGAATATATTACCGACCACCTAACCAGGACAGTGATAGTGATGCTGAAATGTTAAGGGAGATTAGAGAGGCTATCAAAATAAAAAGCACAGTAATAATAGGAGATTTCAATTATCCCCATATTGATTGGGTGCATGTCACCTCAGGACGGGATTCAGAGATTAAATTTCTTGATGCCTTAAACGACTGCTTCTTGGAGCAGCTAGTACAGGAACCCACAAGGGGAGAGTCAATTCTCGATCTAGTCTTGACTGGAACGCAGGATCTGGTCCAAGAGGTAACTGTTACTGGACCGCTTGGAAATAGTGACCACAATATAATAACTTTTAATATTCCTGTGTTGGGAAGAACACCGCAGCGGTCAAACACTCTGGCATTTAATTTCAAAAAGGGGAATTACACTAAAATGACGAAGCTAGTTAAACAGAAACTAAAAGGTAGAGTAATTAAACTAAAATCCCTGGAAGCTGCATGGAAACTGTTTAAAGACACCATACTAGAGGCCCAACTTAAATGTATACCCCAAATAAAAAAACACAGTAAGAGACCTAACAAAGAACCACCATGGCTAAACAGCCATGTTAAAAAGGCAGAGAGAGAGAAAAGGGCAGCTTTTAAAAAGTGGAAGTCAAATCCTAGTGAGGAAAATAGAAAGGAACATAAACACTCCCAAATTAAGTGTCATAATGTAGTAAGAAAAGCCAAAAAAGATTTTGAGGAACAGCTAGCCAAAAATTCAAAAAATGATAGTAAAATGTTTTTTAAATACATTAGAAGCAGGAAGCCCGCTAAAAAAGCAGTGGGGCCCTTGGACGATAAAGATATAAAAGGAGCGATCAAGGAAGACAGTGCCATTGCGGAGCGATTAAATGATTTCTTTGCTTCAGTCTTCAGGGCTGAAGATGTTACAGAGGTTCCTAAATCTGAGCCAGCCTTTTTAGGTGACAAATCTGAGGAACTCACTCAGATTGAAGTGACATTAGAGGAGGTTTTGGAGTTAATTGATAAGCTGAATAGTAACAAGTCTCCAGGACCAGACGGCATTCACCCAAGGGTTCTGAAAGAACTCAAATGTGAAATTGCGGAGTTATTAACAGTGGTTTGTAACCTATCCTTTAAATCCACTTTGGTACCAAATGACTGGAAGACGGCCAATATAACGTCAATATTTAAAAAAGGCTCTAGAGGAGACCCTGGCAATTATAGACCGATAAGTTTAACATCAGTACCAGGCAAATTAGTAGAAACACTAGTAAAGAATAAAATTGCAAGGCACGTAGAAGAGCACGAATTGTTGGGCAAAAGTCAGCATGGTTTCTGCAGAGGGAAGTCGTGTCTAACTAATCTATTAGAATTCTTTGAAGGGGTTAATAAACATGCGGACAAGGGGCACCCAGTGGACATAATATACCTAGATTTCCAGAAAGCCTTTGACACGGTCCCACACCAAAGGCTTTTATGTAAATTAGGTGGTCATGGGATAGGAGGAAAGATCCTTTCATGGATCGGGAATTGGTTAAAAGACAGAAAACAAAGGGTGGGAATAAATGGTAAATTTTCACAATGGAGGAGGGTAACTAGTGGTGTTCCCCAGGGGTCAGTCCTGGGACCGATCCTGTTCAACTTGTTCATCAATGATCTAGAAAATGAGGTAAGCAGTGAGGTGGCAAAGTTTGCAGATGACACCAAGTTGTTCAGGACAGTCAAAACCAAAAGGGATTGTGAAGAAGTACAAAAAGATCTCAGCAAACTGAGTGACTGGGCAGCAAAATGGCAAATGAAATTTAATGTGGGTAAGTGTAAGGTAATGCATGTTGGAAAAAATAACCCAAATTACACGTACTACGTGATGGGGTCAAATTTAGCTACGACAGATCAGGAAAGGGATCTTGGAGTTATAGTGGATAGTTCTCTGAAGACATCCACGCAGTGTGCAGCGGCAGTTAGTAAGGCAAACAGGATGTTAGGAATTATTAAAAAAGGGATCGATAATAAGACAAAAGATATCATACTTCCCTTATATAAAACTATGGTACGCCCACATCTTGAGTACTGTGTGCAGATGTGGTCTCCTCACCTCAAAAAAGATATATTGGCATTAGAAAAGGTTCAGAAAAGGGCGACTAAGATGATTAGGGGCTTGGAACGGGTCCCATATGGGGAGAGGCTAGAGAGACTGGGACTCTTCAGTTTGGAAAAGAGGCGATTGAGGGGCGATATGATAGAGGTATATAAAATCATGAATGGTGTGGAGAAAGTGAATATAGAAAAATTATTTACCTTTTCCCATAATACAAGAACTAGGGGACACCAAATGAAATTGATGGGTAGTAGGTTCAAAACTAATAAAAGGAAATTTTTCTTCACACAGCGCACAGTCAACCTGTGGAACTCCTTGCCCGAGGAGGCTGTGAAGGCCAGGACTCTATTAGGGTTTAAAAAAGAGCTTGATAAATTTTTGCAGGTTAGGTCCATAAATGGCTATTAGCCAGGGATAAAGTATGGTGCCCTAGCCTTCAGAACAAGGGCAGGAGATGGATGGCAGGAGATAAATCACTTGATCATTGTCTTCTGTTCTCCTTCTCTGGGGCACCTGGCATTGGCCACCGTCGGCAGATGGGATGCTGGGCTGGATAGACCTTTGGTCTGACCCAGTATGGCCATTCTTATGTTCTTATGTTCTTATACATCCAGCCTGAGTCTCACATGCACTCCCCCTACTCCATCACAGGGAAGCAGGTTGCCAACTGCTGAAAATGATTTTTAAGAACTGTATAGAAAAAAATGACAGACAGCCACATGTTTTTATGGTCACATTCTTATGTAATAAAAAGATGTCTCAAAAAGACAAAAGAGAACAACCACCACTCTGTGCCTTTATTCATACATCACAAAAGCAACGTTATTATGCCCGTTTAATCTTACATGGTAGCCACATCAGCAGACACATACACCCTTTCATGTGCTGGCATCTCCTCCTGCTCCTTTTCAAAAACACCTGAGCCCATGAAGCAGGCATCAGACAGATGGCTGGAGGAAGGGGAGAGCCCACAATGCAGTTAGCTGGACTCCCAGCACGTTGACCAGGCAGGAGGACACAATCCTATTCCTATTACTGACTCCCTTGGCCCAAACCACCACTCCCAGTCCAGGCTGTCCTCCTGTGCTTGGGGGATGCCCAAGAGCTGCTTGCCCATCGGGGACGAGAGGCCGCCACCAGTGACAACCCTGCTGTGACTTACAGGTGGGGAGCCTGTGAGCGGCTGTAGCCCATCCCCTGTCCACCCCCAGCTGCAAGGAGCCCAGCAGGGGTGTGTGTTGTATACATGCTGACCAAAATTTGCTGCTGTGCTGACACTAGTGATGCCAAAGAAGAGTTCAAAGCTGGAGGTGGAGAAGAACCGCTGTCCTCCACCAACCAGATGCAGGTCAAAGGGAGCCCCTGCCTGAAGACCTGTAGACTCCCTGGAGCTACCCTGCAACATGCAGCTCACCTCAGAGCCAAGGGAGAGGGACTTTTCAGCTGCACCGCAAAGCTCAGTGATTTCATGGAGGTTTGATTTTAGCTCTATTTTACAGACTATCCATGAATTTACTGAATGGTTAGCAACCCTGCTGGGATAGGGCTGAGGGACCAGGAGGATGCTCTGGCCTAGGTCAGTGGGGGGGCTTTGGCTGGGGCCAGAAATGAGGGTTCAGCGTGTGGGAGAGGGCTCTGGACTAGGGGTTGGGACCGAGGGATTCAGTGTGTGGGAGAGGCTCTGGATTGACGCAGGGAGTTGGGAACCAGGAGGGGGTGCAGGCTCTGGACTGGGGTTGTGTAGCTGGAGGTGAGAGGATTGGAGTGCAGGAGGGGGCTCAGGTCTGAGGCAGAGGGTTGGGGTGTGGGCTGAGGTGAGTGGTGTGTGATGCCAGCAGTACTTCCGGGGGCTCCCAGGAACAGCCACCAGGTCACTGGGGCAGAAGGAGGTGCCATACACTGCCCTCACATCCACATGTGCTACCCCCACGGCTCCCATTGGTTGAAGATCCTGACCAATGTGAGCTGTGCGCCTGGGACTTGCAGTGGGTCAATGCACAGAGCCTCCCTGTGTTATGCATTATAAGCTTCTGGCAGAAGTTTCCAGGAGCTGCGAGAAGCCAGAGAAGGTGGCAAGCCCACCTTAGCCCTGTGCCCCATGTTGAGCAGAGTTTCAGTGGCCTGGTCAGAGCTGACAGGGTCCCCTTTGGTTGCTGTTCCCCAGCATGCAGGATGTATCAGAAGGGAAGATGTGCAGTGAAAGTCTCATTTAGGAGCCTCTGAAAATTTTAGATGAATGACTATGCTATAACCACAGGACAAAAATTAGGGTCGGGTTAGCATTCTCATTAAGCATAAGTGTATTTATATTCCTTTTTTAAATTCACAGAGCTTTGATTTCAAAAATAGACACTGATTTCCTGGAGGAATTGCAAGATGAGATATCCCTGGGTTTTTATGTTTTTTTTTTTTTTTTAATTCTTTTTCTGGGGTGCTGAGAAGAAGGGTGTATGGGTTTCATTTGTGGGGAGACGATTAATTATAACTCAATACAAAGAAGAGCAGTAAGGTGGATTAAAAACCTTGTGAGGGAGGATAAAGTCTCTGGAATTTATGTGTGGATAGGAAGTTGTGTTTCCATTTAGTGCTGCTGGAACTAGTTTGCTCACAATATGGTATTAATACATTTATACTCAAAAGGAGAAGTTTGTATTGAATAGGCAGGCCAATTGTGTCTGCAGAGGTATAAAGAAGGCCTGATTATCTGTTCATGGAACTGGTAGACTGGAATACTGGTTCACAATTTCTCATTCTCTTTGTAAAAGAATAAATGGACATAAATCAGACATCAGGAATGGTAACATACAAAAACCTGTAAGAGAATACTTCAATCTCCCTGGACACTCAGTAACAGATTTAAAAGTAGCAGTCCTATAACAAAAAAATTTCAAAAATCAAATGGAGAGAGAAAGCTCTGAGCTGCAATTTATTTGCAAATTTGACTCCATCAACCAAGGATTAAACACAGACTGGGAGCAGTTGGCCCATTACAAAAGCAGTTTCTCTGCTGTTGATGTTCACACACCCCACATTAGAATCTGACACTGGGTCACATCCCCCCCCGACTGACCTGACTTGTTTTCTGCTCTCTTGATGTATACTACCAATAACGGGCCATTTCCACCCTGACTGATTAGATCTTGTGAGCTCTGGCCCTTCCCTTAACTGAGAACCCCGTCTTTGAGTCCTCCTCTGAACCCCCCTACCCCACTCATGCATCTGATGAAGCGGGGTCTTTGCCCATGAAAGCTTATGCTCCAAAATATCTCTTGGTCTATAAGGTGCAACAGGACTTCTTGTTATCGACTTTCTCACATTATAGACCATCCCAGGCAAGAAAGAGACAGTGAAAAATCTTCTCAGGGATCACCTTTCCAGCTTCCCAATTGCTTTTTCTTCCCTACAGTATTCTCTGAAGCCCTACCGATGATGGAGGAAGGAGAATCTAGTGGTTATGGTATTAATCTAAGAGACAAGAGGCATCTTCAAGCCCCCAGTCTGTCACACTTTCTGTGTGACCTTAGGCAAGTCGCTTAACCTTTTTCTATGCCCCAGTTCCCCATTTAAAAAATGGGAACAACAATATTTCACATCACACATGAGTGTTGTAAGAGTACCATAAAAAGAAGTAAAGCATCTAGCTCCTAATATGCAGCTATGTACTTCCTTATTTATTTATTTATTAGCAAAGTTTTTTATTCCACCATTAACCCTCCAGTGTTAAAACAGCACTGCTTCGGGGGAATTCTATTGTTTCACCCAAACAATCCCAGAAAGTTTTCTCCAATGAGCCCAGAGATTCTGATTGGATATTAACATTAACTGTAAAGTATTTCTTATACTTAACAAAGTATTGAAAAATGAATGGAAGAGTTACCATACCTTGGTGAAAGCATTCCGATTTGCCTGTAAGTTAACCTTTACTACTTCAAAAGGGTTAACCACAACCGCTTCTGTTAATCCAGATCCCAAGCCAGCAATGGCAAACGTCTAGGGAAATTAAATCAGTCAATACTTAAAAATCAAGTTTTCATGTGCACCGCGGTAAAAAGTGCCATACATCACATGATGAAGCTGAGTATGATGAAAATAGAGAGACCTACACTAAAGCAGCAGTATACCATTACTAAACAGCTTTAGCCCTTGATTAGATGTTGACAGTTCATGAAGAAGAAATTCCAAAAACCAAAACCACATTCCAAAAATTCAAAATAAAATGTCAAAGTCCTATCAACAATGAATTCTCTCTAGCTGGAAGGAAAGCTGTGTTACTGATTTAAGACGAATGCATGGGAAAATTATTTTCCCATGTTATATTTGGGTGGAGTTTGACTGCAATGAATAATAATTTTGGGTTTTTAAAATATAGCTTTAGCTATGCAATGCTTTATAAAGTCTGTGTATCCAGCATTAAATCAAATGCACTTAAAATATAGCAAAAGTAATGAATATTCTGGGCTAAATTGTGAAGCATTTACATAAGCAAAATGCTCACTTAGGAAGAAAATTCTCTATGGGCAAATTTCAATCCTGAGGAGGCTTAAGTGGGACTTAAATGGTGCAGAAGGCTGGTGCTGGCCCCCTTCACAGGGGTGAATCCACCCTACCTGCTCAAAAACTGATGTCATAGTATGATCCTAAGTAAGGCCTGTGCTTTGCACCCAGATAAAATAGGCCATATTTAGAAAGATAAAAGATGGTTTACTTTGATCCTCCTAGAAAATCAACAGCAAAATATTCAGAGCAGTTAAAATTCAAAATAGTTAATCTTGGGTTGTTTATTTCTTTTTTTTTTCCCCCAATCTTTCATTAAATCTCCACCGCCAGCCATTTATAAGGCCCCTCCTGTATTCTACCTCTCTGAGGGGTGAGATAGCTCAGTGGTTTGAGCACTGAACTGCTGAGCCCAGGATTGTAAACTCAGTCCTTGAGGGGGCCATTTAAGGATCCAGGACAAATAGATTTAACCAAAAAAAACAAAAAAGAAAAAACAAAACCTAACTGTCAGGGATGGTGACAAGTCCTGCTGTGAGGGCAGGAGACTGGACTTGAGGACCCTTACAGCTCTATGAGATAGGTGTATCTCCATATTTATATATACACACAGCATCATATATAGAGTGTACTAGCTACAACAGGAAAATAATTGTGGTGGGAAGAAAGCAATAGTCAGGAGAACATTCAGCTCTCACGGGGACAGATGAGGGCTAATGCTGAATGAATGTTCAAGGAAGGAGAGGACGGCAAGAGCCTTTAGTCCTTTTTTCACTTATACAGGGGCAATCTGAGTCCCAGCCATCGCACACCCATAACACTGCCACCACGGCCAGTGAAACTATATTCCCCACATGGGATGGTAACATGGCCCTAACCCTTCAGTCTGAAGCCAAGAGGAAGGAGGGTGGAAACACTTGTTTCTCCCTTTCAAAGGCACATGGAGGTATTCCACTAACTTCAGCCGGAGGTACATAAAATCCTCTAGGATCCTTGTCCCTCACCCCCTCCACCACGTCTATGGCATTTAAGCCATAAGAGAGCCCCAACTGCAACAGAAAACAATAGCAATGTAATGAAAATGTAATTATTCATTACAAAAATATTGGGATGTTTGCTGCCTAGTCGAGTTGCTATACACGTATGCTGAATGTTTACTAGTTTTCAGTACGCTGGTCTTGGAAAAGGCTGGCAATACATAATAAACTGGAAGCTTGCTCTTTCGTCTTTGCAGGAATGCAAATGAGAGCTTCTCCATTGTACATCAAGGAAGAAGGTGTCTGCTGACAACATGAGAAGACTGCAAAGGACCATAGCACTAGTGAAGTATTTCAGAGAAGGAAGTGCCAAGTGAAGGGTTCCTGCAGGAGAAGGGCAATGTCATGTTATGTCAGAGGGAGAGTACCTGGGGGTAATGATAAACTAAAGGTTTCCTCTCTTTTTTTGCACCATTTAGCTGGAATAATACAGTCATAAACAGGGCACCACTTCTTACAAGACAAGTGACCATATAATTTCTTTGTCTCAAACTTCCATCCCAGGAATCAAAAGTGTAAAAAAGAATTCTCATCCCAAACTCACCTGCCTACAAAATCTATGCTCCAGATGTTCAGGGTTTTATTATTTATTACATACCTTTTGCCAAATAATTCACATTTTTAGCCTGGCTTCAAGTTCAGATACAGGGATTATTATAAACAGAACACAGGTGTCTCTGCAAAGTGTGAGGTGTTTTATGCATGCCAAGTTTTAAATAGACAGGAGTCAAGAGATTAAAAGTAGAAATACCGAAAGGAGATCTGGCTGAAAAATTTCAGACAAAACCTTTTCTATTAAAATAGTCTTTTGTAAAAAGCCATGAAAATAGTTGACATTCTTCATTTTCTCCTGAAAATAACATTGCGCCCTTTTAAAAATTTCTATTGCAAATATTACAGAAAAATTATAGAAAATGGTTATTGACATTTTTTTATTGAAAAAGTTCCTGAAAAGGTTTGTAAGAGTTTCCTTTAATGAAAAGCTGGGTTTTGGTAAATAAAAATGTAATACTCATTTCTATAACATTTTCATTAGCATCTTTGATAAATATAATTCTGAAAATATCTAAAAATAATGGCTTGACCACTTCAAAATGAAAAGAACGTTGAAATTTTGATTTTTTCACAAATCTAGATTTTCCACATTTTAACATGCTGCACCTGAAATACATTTACTATAATAATTTATTGATGTTTCCAGGACACCACACATTATACATTAGCTTTTGGACTCTTTTCCCGTATTCTATGCCACACCTTCACTTTTGCTATCTGCAACTCAGATAGCGGGCATGGGTTTTCTGTTGTATTTCACTCTGGCATCACTTTAAACATCTTGGCCCACCCAACATATCCTTTAATGAATGAAAGCTCAAATTTTAGGTATTTGCACTTACCAATCCTGGTGACAGTGAAGCATGTCCTAGTAACTTCTTGTATTGTTCAAAGGTGAAAAACTATAACATAAACACAATTGCTTTTAAAACACAGAAATGTTTAGAATATTTTATTACAAGTTATCTGATTTAGTAAAAAGAGTCAATGAAGGACTACTTTGCCATTGTCCTGCATCCTCTGTAATCACATGGAAAGGAAGTACAAAATACTATCATTGCATACACTTTGCACAAGTATAAATGACTACATAAACTACAAGTCAGTGGAGAACTGGACCCTTCAAATGATGTCATCAGTAAATAGTGCACAATCTTTACACAAACAGAATTAAAGGCAATAAGCTATCGTATATAACGAAAGATTTGAAATACATACTTCTTGTTTTCAATTTACTAACCTTTCCTTAATCTAACAGCTAATTTTCAAATGTTTTTATGCATGTCACAGACAAGGTAATCTTTTCTATAATAAATTAACAACACTTTTTCCATTTTTGTCTGATATTACTTCTCATCTGAGAGATGCGAACTGGTAGAATTTGAAGAATGGAAGTTTGTGTGTCTTTTTGCAGCCTTCTACCATGAACTGATATTTTTCTTCCAATTTTTATCCTCATTTATAAACAAGCCTTGCACAGAATTGTCTACTGCTGCTTGAGCATCTGGTCAGAAGTATTGAGCATCTACACTGCTCTGAGGGTCAGTTTCACAGTCAGTGCCCTTTTACATTGTAACTTGAGGGGAAAGATGGGAATTTTAGTTTTTTCCTGCACCTCATGTAATGAGCCACCAAAGAATGAGTGATAAGCATTGCCACCTAAAAATTCCCTTGGATTTTTCAGCACATTAGTTGTCCTGTGTTTAGATTCAACAGCAGAACAATGGGAGGGCCTTGTTATAAGAAGAAAACACAGGCCAAACCCATGACTCCACTGAAGTCAATGGCAAAGCTCCTAGTGACTCTAATGGAGACAGGATTCCAGACACAGTTCCCAACTTGGGTGTAAATTCAGAAAGTTCCAAGTCATCTACATTTTTCCCTTAGTATTAGACTTGCAAATGTACTGCTGAAATTAATGAACTAATGTTTCTGGCTGATGAAATCCAAAGTAACTACTTGAAGAAGTGTAAACTCCTGCTAGGATGATGAGCTAGGACAGGGAAATTTTCAATAGAAATTTACAGTATAGAAAGGGCAAGAGAAAGACCAAGTTTCAGGAACCTAGAAATATGACAAATAATATTCCATATAGGTTTCATGCATTTACATTTTTGAGAAGGAAGGTAATATGCAAGGTCTAGAAGTTATATAAAGTTCACTAGACTTGAGTTTCCCATAATTATTAGAAAAGTGTCCATTAGTGTTCCTTCCAAATTTTTTCATCCTGGGTCTTCATGAACATTTATCAGAAAGACAAGGCAAAAGCTACCAATTACCCACCTTCCAACTATGAGTAACCAACAACCTGTTACTTCCTGACTGATGGCCACTCTTCCTGTGATAGTGCTGAACGTACCCTAGCAAGCCATTATTTTCATGAATATGGCTCAAGCCCACGTGGCACCTCTGGGACAGCTATTCAGCTGAACTCCAGCTATAAGGCCAAGATTCTGTGTAGGATTTTTGTTCCTCCCCTCACTTGCAACCAAGCTGTTCTGCCATGTCAAGGGAAGCAATGGGAAATGTGTCCAGAACTGATGTATGTTTCTTGAGAGACACGGGGTCTGGTGTTTTCCTGTTAAACACAAGGAGGTGGTTGACCTGTAACGTGCAACAGCCAAGGGAGACAGCCTGGTTCCCTGGGGGCTTAATTTACCACTTTCACAGAATTCTGCATAAAAACAGATCTTACTCTACAATACATGTCACTAGAGCATGGGCAGTAAATACTACACTGGCATTTCAACTTGTTCCTGGTGAGGTGGGACTTCCATGACTCAAGGCCTTGTGCAGCAGCAAGTTCAGTAGCATTTATGAACCAGATCTGTTTTCTGTGGAAAATTACTGGAACCACATCAGGTACAACACAGAACCAGAAATGAACGGGTTAATACAATGATGCTAAACATGAAGTTAGAAGAGAATGCATATTACATATGGATGACACAAATACTGTTGAAACTGAAATGTTATAACCTGATATTCCAGCCACAGGACACAAATCCCTTTCTCTGTTCTCAACAGAATGACTGGTATCTCACAGCAAAAGAATTCAGCTACTAGAATTTAATTGCTTGCCACATTCTATTGACTTAACAGCAATCTACAGCACATAGTTAGTGCAAATATGTTTAAGATCAATGCAATAGGTCTGCCAATAATCAAACAAGATAAAGGTGTTAGGCATAAACCTATAACTATCTTTACTGATAATTTAAATAACCATGAAATACACTTCTCTCGTGCAGTATTCCATAATTTCCAGAGTCTTTTGTGCTTGTATGATAAAACAAAATCTCTGGAAAAATGTCAAGTACAGCAAGGTCCATTATGATAATGAATTAAATTAATTTCTTATTATTGTAAAGTTGTTTTATTCTTTCTCCAATTTCTTTCTACAAAGTGCTTTCCTTCCCACCTTTCATGGAATTTCTGCTGTTCTTTAATGTTTTCTATAGTCTTTCAGATCAATGAAATGGCCACAGGAAAGGAAGAAACATACTACCTAGAAAAGTTTCGGTATTAACATTTTTACCTTAAGTTATTGATAGCTTCCTAAAATCCTAATAAAAAATAGCAACTCTGTTTTGTATTAAGTGAGTAGAGTATTTTAAAGAACAATAATAAGAACCAATAACACTCAATTCAAAATTTAGTTGGACATTTCAAAACGATTGTGTGTGAATAATTTTGTCAAAAGGCTCTACCTAAATAGACAGGTTATTGAAGCGGACGAGCATCCAACATGCCTTTAATAACATAGAGGGAAGTAATTTATTTTACCACATGATATTATTAAGATAATACCTATCCTCACAAAATCCAAAGATATGTATATTTAAAATATATGCATTGATATATTTAATAACCAATATGGCCCATCTGGCAAAGATACACTTAAAATCACATTACACAGAAAAAAAGGCAAAGTACTTACCATATGTCTCAATAACGTTAAGGTAAAAGTATGCTTGAAACAAGATGTTTGGGAACAGATGCACAAAATACATTTGCCCAAAAAGTTCATCTGTTAACCACTGTTGTGGCACTACTCATTTCTTTTCTCCAAGCCCTAGCTAATTTAGAGTTATAAAGTTTATAAAATATTTACCCTTCAGATACACCAGCTTTCTTTTTAGAGAATTAAGAAAGAAAGAGAGATGGAGAGAAAAAGACAAAGACTGACAAAGGATCTAGTCTCTTCAAAGGTGAGCCTGGGTCTCTGACATCTATGTTTAAATAAAATATTTCATCAGAACATGTTGGTTTCAGTGGTGTTTTGCATGCAAATAGATGTATCCAGCTAACATAGGAGTCCATGAAGACAATGCTACTTTTCTTGTCAGCAGCTGCTCTGCCTTCTTTGCTTATCTTGGCGATCTTTGATCAGTGTAGTTGTTTCATAATTCAAGTCACCCTTGCTGTACAATTGGAGCTGTGAACAGTATTCACGACCAAACCAGTAAAGGGACGTTCCCCCTGTTGAGGCTCCCTCACAGATGGTAAACAGAGAAAAGCTGGAGTTTCCTAGTTACTGCTCAAGCTTCACAGTTTTTTGTGTGCATTTGGTGGTCCAAATCACCAAGTCTCACAACTCAGCATACCTAAATGGGATAGTAACAGAGAGTAAGCCGTGCTAGTCTATACACTATCAAAACAAAAAGCAGTCAAGTAGCACTTTAAAGACTAGCAAAATAGTTTATTAGGTGAGCTTTCATGGGACAGACCCACTTCTTCAGACCATATCCAGACCAGAACAGACTCAATATTTAAGACACAGAGAACCAAAAACAGTAAGCAAGGAGGACAAATCAGAAAAAGATAATCAAGGTGAGCAAATCAGAGAGTGGAGGGGTGTGGGGGAAGATCAAGAATTAGATTCAGTTAAGTATGCAGACGAGCCCCTATAGTGACTCAGAAAGTTCACATCACGATTTAAACCACGTGTTAATGTTCCGAATTTGAACATAAATGTCAATTCGTCCACTTCCCTTTCTACAAAGGAGCAATAATTTCTTTTCAGTAACACACATACCTTGAGGTCATTGACAGAATGGCCCATTCCATTAAAATGTTGACTAACTGGTTTGTGGATCTGGAGTGTTTTGATGTCTGTTTTGTGCCCGTTGACCCTTTGTCTAAGGGAGTTAGAAGTCTGTCCAATATACAAAGCACCTGGGCATTGTTGGCACATGATGGCATATATGATGTTAGTAGAGGAGCATGAGAAAGTGCCCGTGATTCTGTGAGTAACCTGATTAGGTCCAGTGATGGTACTCTACTAACCCTCTACTAACATCATATATGCCATCATGTGCCAACAATGCCCAGGTGCTTTGTATATTGGACAGACTTCTAACTCCCTTAGACAAAGGGTCAACGGGCACAAAACAGACATCAAAACACTCCAGATCCACAAACCAGTTAGTCAACATTTTAATGGAATGGGCCATTCTGTCAATGACCTCAAGGTATGTGTGTTACTGAAAAGAAATTATTGCTCCTTTGTAGAAAGGGAAGTGGACGAATTGACATTTATGTTCAAATTCGGAACATTAACACGTGGTTTAAATCGTGATGTGAACTTTCTGAGTCACTATAGGGGCTCGTCTGCATACTTAACTGAATCTAATTCTTGATCTTCCCCCACACCCCTCCACTCTCTGATTTGCTCACCTTGATTATCTTTTTCTGATTTGTCCTCCTTGCTTACTGTTTTTGGTTCTCTGTGTCTTAAATATTGAGTCTGTTCTGGTCTGGCTATGGTCTGAAGTGGCTCTGTCCCACGAAAGCTCACCTAATAAACTATTTTGCTAGTCTTTAAAGTGCTACTTGACTGATTTTTGTTCTAAATGGGATCGGTGTAACTTCAGACCTGTTAGAGTGAGTGGGGGTTGCTGAGGGAGGGAAGGACAGAAACGAATCTAAGAAACCACTGACCTTTGATGTTTCATGTTCATATCCTAGAACAGCTAAAGGAATTTTGAATCTATTTGGATTCTCTTTAGCTTCATCTCTGTTGGTTTCACACAGCTCTCAACAGGACGCAAAAGCTTGTACTGGCTCATGACTGCTTGCAAGGAGCTGCTCCATCAGACGTGATCTCAGGAACGTACTGCAATCCAGTCCTCTTAACCCCTCCTTGCACTGAAGTGACCCCCTCTGTGGAATACTGCTGTTGCATTAAGACAGCATAAGGGCCTTTTTATGCCAACAGGAGCTAGGCAGAGGAATTTAGCAGAAGCCAAGGATCTCAGCATTGCCAATTCTCACAATTTGATTGGAAGTCCTTGTGATATTTGGTGTTTTTCTTGAAGCACAGCACCAAGAATCAAGGTATTTCAGCACCTCAGCCTTCAGGTAACAAAACCAAAGCCATATTAGTTTTAGCTCTCTTGATTACAGAAAGTATGTAGAAAATGTGAATCCCAACAGCTCAAATGGAAGAAAGCAGAAAGATCCCCACATTTATTTAACATGCAATGATTTTTAAGCCAAATCGCATCTTTTGGGACTGTCTTGACACATGACTTTTGAATGATTTGGGTTGGCAATATTGGAATCTAGCCCAGTGGCATTTACTAAGTATAAACTGACACTCAGAAGCAACTGTAAGATGGACTTCCTCATCTTCTACCAAATTAATGAGCAGGAAAAAAGCACTTTACCCACGTTAAGAGAGTTTCAGAATTTCAACTTTACATTCATTACTGCACCCCCAAATTAAATATGGCTATCGTTTTTTCCTTTTTCTTACAGTCTACAATTTTAAGAGGCTGTGATTTCCTCACTTGCATAAATAATGCTGATATCCAAAAGACAGCAGTGTTCCCTCTAATTTTTACATCAATGAGCAGAAAAAAAATATGTGCTCTGAGGTATTTACACATATGCACTATCAATAGAAACATATGCTGCTGGCTTAGCTTATAGGGAACAGTGAAAGACACCAACAAGTGATCTTCTTTAACATTATATAGTAATTATAATTATAATATAATAAATATACACACACATGAAGATTATATGATTAGGATTGCATATGATTATATGATATAGTCTATTATTTTACACAAAACCTACATAAGGGAAAGCAAACATTGTGTAATGACTGTCAGCAGACTAACATCTAGATTTATTGGGCCCTTTTGGGGAAGTATACCAATAAGACAGAAAATCCAGTAAAAAAACACTAGGCACAGGAAGTCCTCTGACATCGTCACATTCAACTGAAGAAAAAAATGCAGAAAAATCAATCATTACGCGGTGAAAGGTTTTAAATTATCCTAATCAAAGTAAAGTGGTAGAATCAATACATGCATCGAGGGAAGGAAATGAGAACAAATAAAGTTATCATTTAATAGTGAAAGCAAATTGATATGCCAGTGTACATTTACCTCCACGGAGCTGAAGAGCATAACAGCTGGTTGCAGGGCTGAGAATTGTATCTATGCATGTGGTTAAAAGTAATACACAGAAGGATACATGAGGGTTTTTTTTTTTTTGCGATTATTTTCACAGTATAGGACAACAGCAGGAAGAGGGCACTTGACGTGCACTGGCATAATGTTTACTAAATGTTTCCTTCTATCATGTTTGCATTCATACACAAATATTTTCCTAGGATAAGTCAATTTGCACATTGGTGAGGATTCACAATGAAGTAAAACAGCTACAAAAAGCAAAGCATTTTAGCGTAAAATATTGTGTTGCATGACTTTACTGAAGAACAAATTATCACTGCATCTGGCTTACCTAGGCACCTAATAATAAAAAGCTTTAGGCTTCAGTCTTTAATCAGGCACAATTTCCACAGCTTTTTCTAAGTAAAGACCAGAGGTTCGTAGCTTAATTAACATAAGATTGTAACATCAGTCAACTCATTTCTTTGGTGAAGGACAAATTGGATGTTTTACTGTTACAATGTTAGTTACTGTGAAACTTTTTTTAAAAGAAGGAAATACAGTATTTTACCTTTACTGCCCTTTTGGGTGTTTCAGCCATGATAGGAGGGAGTATGCCTTTGTAGAAACCAAGCAATCTGTTGAAGAAACAAAGGATTTTTGTACATATGTATGAAAGAGATTAGCCAACAGGTAATTCTATTTTTATTTCAGAATAAAGCAACTAATTTCAGAGCATTCCATATTATTCAGAATAACCCTCACTGTCAATAGTGAAGCTCTGGGGTTGGGTTTTTTTTTTATGTAACTGAAATACTACCATTCCCACAATACACTGGTGGAATGACAACCAGAAGCAGCAATGAGTAAACACAAATTCAATCCATACAGGCCTGTAGAGATTAGAACCCTGTTTAAAAGAAAAGAAGAAACTTGTTGATAATGAGAAAACAAACACTTTAGTTAAATCATTTTTTCTGAACTTAGTTATGGCTTCTTCCCACAGTAATCATGTAACTAGAAAAGAGAGGGTCAAAAATGTGAATATGAGGAAAAAAGGGTATTCATAAAGTTGCACACAAAAAATTTCCAGCACCTGTTCAGAGGCTGGATTAAGGCCTTTTAAAAATTTGGTTCTAAACATTTTTTGAAATGTAGTAAGAAAATTTTAATTGACAGCTTAATTTTAAATGTAAAATTTGTACCCAACCAAAAAGAATGTCCCAGTTATCGAGTCACATTGAACTGACTGAATAAAAGTTTTTCACCCTAAAAATTCATCTGTGTGATGTCACATAACTCATTTAGTGTAGCTCATAATCCCCCATCTAGTGACTTGTCCCCCTAAGAGATTAATACGTCATATTTGGGTTTGGAACTTAGTCCCAGTTTAAGTGTATCAGTCTACACTTAAGACACAAAATATGCATACAGTAATCTCTCAATTTGGATTAAATGGATTAAACAGAGACTGGGAGTGGCTCGCAGTTTACAAAGGCAGTTTCTCTGCTCTGGGTGCTAATATCTTCCCATTAGACTCTGACAAAGGCTCATATCCCCCATCTGATCTGACTTGTTTTTTCCTCTTTTGATAAGTGCTGTTGATACTGGGCCATTTCCACCTTGCTGAATAGACCTGTCAGCTCTGGCCCTCCCTCTTACTGTGACCCCACTTTTTAAATACCCCTCTGAAACCAGCCCCCACTCATGCGTCTGATGAAGCGGGTCTTTGCCCACGAAAGCTTATGCTCCAAAATATCTGTTAGTCTATAAGGTGCCACAAGACTTCTTGTTGTTCTGGAAGAGAGAATCGAATCTCATCCTTTGCTTGGCTACATTCACCTGGTAGGGTTCTCACTCAGAAATGCAAGCATCTGAGAAGAAGGTAAAAAAGAGGCCACATTTTCAAAGAAATGCTGAACAAACAATACACTTGCCTACCTCACAGAACTGGAAGGGACCTTGAGAGGTCATCGAGTCCAATCTCCTGCACTCACAGCAAGACCTGTCACCATCCCTGAGAGATTTTTTTATTTTTAAAACCTATTTGTCCCAGATCTCTAAATGGTCCCCTCAAGGACTGAACTCACAACCCCGGCTTTAGCAGGCCAATGCTCAAACCACTGACTATTATGTAAAACAGGGAACCTTTCTGAGGTGCAGTGTGGAAATTTGATATTTTAACCTCTATGCATGGTCTGAATGCCAGTGATACTTTTCGGAGCCACTAATAATCCTACTTACAACAGCTTCATTAATAAATAAAGATGCAGAACTTTACCATTTAGGTGGTGGTTAGTAGCATTAGCTGGTCTTTTGTTAATCCGCACGTGGCATGGCTTTTAGCAAGCTCCCAGCTGCATGGGGCCATGGAGGGAGAGGTGGGCTGAGCTCCCTTCTCATGTACTGATGAAAATCGGTTTGTGCGCTACTCTTACCCATGTTGAGGGTTGCTGACCCTTGATGTAAAACCTTTTAAGAAGCAACAATCTATTCACAGGAATTCAATGCACTAGTGTGACGATCATGGAAATAGGGGTGGTTCTAAATTGTACTGCCCCATGAGGCACTGCAAACCCTTCCCAGAGCACCCTGCAGTCAGTTGGACGGGGGGAGAGCTGCTCACAGTCCACTGCTCTCCACTTCAGTGCAAGAGCTGCTAGTGTGGAGGCACACTGCTGACAAAAGGAGCACAGCGTGGACATGCGAGGGTGGTTTAATTAAAGTGGCATAACTTTTATTGACAAAACTCTGTAGTATAGACAAGGGCAAAGATGCAGGCCTTCATCAGACAACTGGTATTCAGAAAAATTATAGAACAGCAGCAGCAATCATAGCAACAAGTAGCAGAAGAGATAGAAAGGTTACGTCTACACTCGAGAGTTCTCTCTACAACAAAACTCACAGACCGTCCACTGTAAAAAGGCATTCTGTTGACATACTGTCGACAGAACTTGGCACTTTTGTTGACAGTCTTCTGCCTCCCCCCACATGAGGCAGAATGCCTTTCTTAACAGAATCTGTTGACAAAACAGCCATGTGGATGCTCTGGGGGGAGCCCCACTGTCAACAGACAGGGCTTCTGGGTCACTGGACAGACCTGTCTGCTACACCTCCGGTTGGCCATTCTGTTGAAAGAGCGGCGGGGCATTCTGGCTGCTCTCTGTTGACAGCGAATGGACAGAATGATCCACTTTCATGTGTGGCTGCAATCTGTCAACAGAAGTTTGGTCGGAAGATATTTTCCAACAGTACCTTCTGTTGACAGATCACTGCAGTGTAGATGTAGCCAAAGTGACATCAGATCCCAAATCTGGGGAAATTGAAAAGAATTGACAAATAAATGTTTAACAGAAACACAGCTACAGTGTTTTATTTAGTTTCAGCATCAAGGATTTAAATGAACATCACCATTCAATTGTATTCTGGGCAACAGCCCAAACTCATCTTTGGAATAGTTGATTTTGAAACATTACATTCAATCATTTCTTCTCAATTTGTTCATCTTTCAGGCTTTAGGCATCCTTCTGGTTTCCATTTCTTGTTTGGAAGTCTTGAGTCATCTGTCCTGGCAACATGACCAACCCAGATCAGTTATTTTCTCCAAATTATATTGAAATAGGGATCTTGGTTCATTTGTTGTTTTCTTCCAGTCTTTCACATAATTTTCCTTTTAAGGATCTAATACAAAGCTGATTGAAGGCATGTATACAATATCCTCTTTCCTCTGTTGCTGTAAAATCCAAGTCTTCTACCCGCATAGTTGTATAATTGAAACAATCACACAAAATACCTTTAGGGTCCTATTTTGTCTTCACTTACAGTGCACCAATCCTGGAATTTAAATGAAAGAGCTGGATTTCAGGGCTCTGTCATTTAAGATAGATAGGATCTGTAATGTGCATTCACAAAATCGCAGGCATCTTGAGGCTAGATGGTCTTTTAGGCAGGATGTAGATTCGATGTCCTTTGACAAAGGAGGGACAATGTTCCAAATGTGGGGAAAGTTGTCTCCTAGGAAATGAGGTATGTTCTCAGCTTGTGTTAGCTAACACATTGTAAATTTGCATCTCATGCAAGGTAAAACTCAACCGATGACAAGGCACTTGTATTTTAATATGCATTAGCAGGTTGAGGTAAGCTTTATGCTCCCCTCTCCTCCAGTCTCTATCTCAACTTGTAAACATGTACAAAAATTAGCATTCTGATGGGTACGTCTGTACAGATGCCTTATTTCGAGATATTGCTGCTACACACAGAATGCATTTCGAAATAGCACTTAGCTATTTAGAAATAGTGTCTACATACAATAGACCCTATTTCGAAACAGAGCCATATGGACACACTTATTTCAAAATAGGCTCTATTCCCTGTGGGTTTGTCTACACAAGTCCCCTCCTTTCAAAAGGGGCATGTTAATGAGGGAGTTCGGAAGATGCTAATAAGGCACTGCCATGAATATTCTTTAAGGCTAGTGCTACACTCACCCCTAGTGCCGGCAGCTTGATACAAATAATCAGTCTCAAAAAGGCAAAATGGCAGACTATTTGCATATTCAAACAGCTTATTTGCATATTTATAGCAGAAAACAAGCAGTGAAGATGTAGTTTGCCACCAAAAATCCCTTCTGTCACCAGCCCCTTATGCTTGGAAAAAAAATCAGGGATAAGGGGCTGCCGACAGAGGAGTTTTTGGCAGCAGAACCTCATCTTCACTACTTGTTTTCTGATGTGAATATGCAAATGAGCCACTCAAATATGCAAATGAACAGCCATTTTGCATTGTTGAACTGCTTATTTGCATCAAGCTGCCGGCACTAGGGGTGAGTGTAGCACTAGCCTAAGAGAACAAGTTAGAAAGACTAGCCAGTTGTAACCATACGATGACAGGAATATCAGTTAAAGCTTTCAGTGACACATGGAGCACAAAGTTAGATCCTATCTCATAATTCCATATTGAAGACATCCACAATTTTAGATAACCTGACATATTGTTTACAGGTAAGTCTTTTCTTGTTTCTTATGTACTTTTATTTACAATGCATTTGTTTACCTTGAAGGCATCATTTAGTTTACTATACCAGTGTTCTCAACCATCCAGACTACTATATCCGTTTCAGGAGTCTGATTTCTCTTGTGAACCCCCAAGTTTCACTTCACTTAAAATTACTTGCTTATGAAATCAGACAGAAAACAACAAGGGTGCCACAGTACAATATTAGTACAAATTGTACTTTCTCTTTTTAATCATGTAATTATAAATCAATTAGAACATTAATATTGTACTTACATTTCATTGTATGAAGTATCTGGAAGAGTATAAACAAGTAATTGTCTGTATGGAATTTTAATTGATATTGACTTCATTAGTATTTTTTATGTAGCCTGGCGTAAAACAAGGCAAACAATTTGATAAGCTGATGTACCACCCCCTCCCCCTGCAGACCCCTGCATAAGCCTAGGGGTATGTGCCCCTTTGAGTGAGAACCACTGTACAAGCTTTCATGCAGCCAAATAGTATCAATTTCAGAACAGATGACATTTAAAGATCCACAGTACATTCATAAGGAATTACAATACAGGTTAACACAATCCTAATCTTAATATTGTGAACAGAGTGCTCTAGAGAGTCTTACACTAAAAGAATAAAACACATTTCTGTAACCTTTTTTTTTTTCATTTCAGCAGTACCAGTTCAGAGGATGTGTCTTGCAGCCTATGGCACAACAGTAGTAGCAGTACTGGTGTTGTGTTGTATGTCGACCACAACACAAAAGTCTGTGATAAAAGAAACAGAGCAATACACGGAAGTAGCTGATGTACAATGTACAATATGAAACAAGTAACTCATGAAGGCTAGAATATCAATTAAATGTATTCCTAAAAAGCTTCAGAAAAATACAAAACATTGAAGGAAGTGGCTCAGAAACCGTTTATTTGATTGGCCAGCAAACAGATTAATAGTATTAATCTATTTACTACATTCAAAATGAGAGTAGTCACTACATGTACAACATGTAGTTCAGATTGCGAAGTTGTTGAAAGCCCAACATCAATGTGACAATTTTTATCTTTGAAAAGAAATAAGTCCCTTCTCCATGATTTTTAATCACCTCTCAATATCAAGCTCAAAACTCAGGTTAATTTTTCACTCGCTATAATGTACATGGAATTTAAAAGAGCTAGATGCGTCACTCATAAATAACCCCTCAAAGATATGGAAAGATGAGAAACCTCTCTCTTCCTCTCTTGTATCTAGCACAACAGAAGGTGAGAATGGGGGTGGGGGGGGGGAAAGGAGATCTTCATGAAAAGTGGGCAGTGTTCACATTAAAGTCAATTCTTCTCTGACACCGGCTACATCTACACTACAGCAATCTGTGAACAGAAGTTACTGTTGGAAGAGATCTTTCGGCAAAACTTCCATCAACAGATCACATCTGCACACAAAAGTGGATCGAAAAAGCGATCCCCTCAGTCGACAGAGGCCAGACTGCCTGACTGCTCTCTTGACAGAATGACCAACCAGAAGCCCAGCAAACAGGGCTGCCTGGGGAACCAGTAGCCCTGTCTGTCGACAGAGGGCCCCCGGAGCAGCTACACAGCTTTTTTGTTGACTTCTGTCGAGAAAGGCATTATTCCTCATTGTGGAGGAGCAGAATGCTGTCAGTAGAAGTGCTGAGTTTTGTCGACAGACTGTTGAGAAAAAATATTTTGTGTATAGATGCTCCATGAGTTTTGTTGACAAAACTCTCCCATGTAGACGTAGCCACTATGTATTACTCTTCTATGTTTTCCATATTTTGCAATACATGAGGGCTTATCAAAAATTTATTGGGGGAAAAGGTCTCATGAGCTCTACTCTGTACCTCACAACATACCCAAGACATTCACTAGGACTCAAAATGTGTATCGTATTCTGGCGTTTTGTTTCTACGTTACTTATATTTTTTGTTTAAAACTTAACTAAGCAATACGGTAGTATATATTGATAAAGCAGAAGTTTCAAAATATATGTAAATATTTGCTTTAAAAAGAGTTATGGTTGAAAGTGTGATAAACTGAAATTGCATTCACAAGGCAGATGATTTTTCTAAAAAGTAAGTTAAACTACCATGGTCTGAAAGCAGAGGACAGATTTTCAGCTGGCATAAATCAGCAGAGCTCCATTTCCTTCAATGGATAGAGTTACACCCATTTACCCTAGCTGAGGATCTGGTGATAGGGCCTACTGCAGCTCACACTGAAATCAATGGTAATCTTTGCACTGGGTGTTACATAGAGTTCTTACAGATCTCTGGCGGCATAAAAGCACTGACGAAGCAATAGACTGGCCAGAAACGTCTCACTTCTTTTAATATACAGAGTTGTGTTCCATCAATAGACATCTGTCTAACTGTCCTTCTGTTTGCAGTAGGAACAAGTTAGACAAGCTAAAACAATTTTGCCTAAAGGTTCTAAAACAGAAAAATGTTTCCTTACTATTCAGTTTGTCAGAACTGACATTTGTTCACCTTGACTTCTAGCTGTTCAAACACTAGAGGAGAACTTAAATTATTTTCTTTTCACCCTTCTGCTAACAGTACTGCCTATTGCATAACAGGTACAACAGGAAGCAATCACTGTTATAAAGTGACACCACACCCTCATTTATTTAAGCCAAAGAATGTATTAAAATACTTTCATTATTACTTTTTGTTAGCAAAGAAAATTTAGGTGTTATTGGTTGCCTTTCTACCTTTGGACCTATGTTACTGACATCAAAATAATTCAGCACGAAGACAAGCTGAAGATTTCTTTTCCAGAATATTCAAAGACAAGGGGGAAAAGTCCTAGAGTTATGTAAAAAAAAAAATTTTTGTTCATCATGTTCCATGAAAATTCATGGGAAATAAATTCTGTAATGTCAGATCGCCTTCATTGCAGATTTCTGAAATTTAACTCTATGTATGCAGCTAAGAAGTCAACAATATTTTGTCTTTCCCAATGTCTAGTATCATCTCTATTAAGGTATTTCCTATCTGCACAATTTCTTTATTTGCATTGTCAGTGTCACCTGTTCTAACCAATAATGAGATGATAAAAATACAACATTAAGCTGTTTTAAATCATTAGAAAAAGTGTGGATCAGGAAAGAAAACTGTGATTGCAAGTTAATTCTAATCTTCATTGAAATAACTCACATTCTTCAGTATCCACATGGGTAATCACTAGGGAGTTTTCTGGCTACATGTGTTCTTTCCCATCTGCCAGGTAAATCAAAGATCTAAAAGGCACTCAGGGTCATTACATGGATTTGTGACACTCCCAGGAGGATACTGGCTCCATAATGCAGTGAATAATTTACCATGAGATATAAAGCCAGATTTTCAGACATCGGCCTCCATTTTTGTGGGCACAGCTTTGCACCTGCTATTATTTGTGCTTGTAATTTAGATTACTTAGATGTCTCCAATTTGTAAGTGCAATCATTGATGTAGATGTCTAAATAACCTCAACTGCAGCCAAATAGAACTACAGGTGCAAAAGTGTACATGCAATTATTTGCACTTTCAGACACACAGAGCTGCCTGAGTTCAGAATAGTAGAAATGGCATGACAGTTTTATAGCACAGAGATCCAGACGGCGGGGGGGAATAAAAGCTAACAAATCAAGTATGTAGGACAGAAAGGTGGGCAAAGAGGAAGGAGGTGGGGAGACAATTACTAATTGTAAGTGTCCTGCCTGAGATCACTATGAATATCAAAGATGGGGAAGCAGTAAAGCAATCTTTGTAAGCCCATCCTCAACCTGAAATTAGTTCAGTATTTACCGAAGAATACCAGCCAAATTTGTCTGTTGAGCTGATAGAAGAGAAACTTAACCATATCATCATATTTGCAATACAAAATAGATTACAAACCTATACACCATATTCTAGATATTAGCTGAGCATTGGGTATGTGATTTTGCAGCACAGATCTGCAAATGCTTTCTGTAGCCAGGAAAAATCTGGAGAAGTTTGAAGGCCCTAGTTAAAAGATCTACTGGTAGTTTTGGTGTAAGCCTCCTGCTTCTAATAGTCCCTTCAAGTGTAAAGTGCAAAACTTACCTTTGCATGTGTCTTTCAGAAAGCCATTCCTCATCACCACTGAGATACAAACACCATACCATGTGATGTGGCTGTTCCTAATGAAATCTTTATTTTTTAAAAGAATGCTGCAGAGTTTTTGTCGAGCAGCAAACCTGCTGTGGCAGGTCTAACTTGAACATCCCTTTTGAAATATTTCCTTTTCTTCCTGAATATGCCTTTTTGATCAGGCACTCTTTCTAACCCAACCTCTTTTGTGGAAAAGTTGTCACCTCAGCATTCAGCAACTAAAGTTAATCTTACATGAGCGTACAGTACTTTACTCAAACAACTGAAAATCTTTTACATACCAAACCATGTAAAATTCAACACAATCTCTTCTGAGGAGCATTTCATGCATCTGTCTTTTATATTTTTAATATCCAAATTGATAACACATAAAAATTAAGAATATTTCAAACTCAAGCCTATTTGAGTCACACGTATTTTTTCTGAGTGTATGAAGAGACAGTTTTTCTGTTTTGTATCAGTTATCCTGACATTACAGAAACATCTGACTGAACTTGCTTAGTAATCAAAAATCAGTAATTTATAGCAAAGCTAGAGTAGCAACAGATTATTTTTCTAAACAACGTATGAAATGATCTCAGACTGCAAGTGGAACTGCTGCTGGTAACCACAATGCTGTTTCCTAGTTTGGCATCATCACAGACCATTACAAAGCCAACATGAATAGTATTTCACTAGGCATGACTAAATGATTACCTGTTATTTTACAATGCTGATTCAGAGACACGCAAAAGGTTTCTCCACAGACAATAAAACCAGAGACACTGCAAAAACACTTTTGCATCATTTTGCCAAAGTAACAAGTAGAGATGCAATTTCCTTGCAAGCCTAGACCTTTCAAAACCAGTGGAGTGAAAAAACAAACACAAGCTCTAAACAGCCTTGTATGCCAAGGGTGTGCCCACAGTCCCAATGCCATGTTTTCTACCACAATTAAAATTGATCTTGAAGGACAAGGTTTACAAACAGCTTGAGGGCTGCACACTAGGGGCTTGCATGGACCTTTCCAAGGAAACAGGTCAAATGTTCTCAGTGAAACACACCATGAAAGACTCATTTAAATTTTGTTATAAGCCTGAAACAGCTCATATCTGTAGAAAGGTCTGCAAATGTTTGTGGGCCTTCAGAACACCCATGCATAGTTTCAGAAGAATCTGGATCACTTACGATTTTATATTGAAACCATGTGAAACTTGCAGTTTCATATGGCTTGGAGACAAAGCCAGATGAAACTCAATAGTTTTGACAAAGCTTCACACTCTGTTTTGGGTTCAGGAAACTCAGAGAATGGTGTCAACTCACATGGACTGAAATTGAACTAAACACTCATAGTCACTATATGAACTATACACTGCAAAATTTACCACAGTTCTGATCTTTACTCCCCGCGAAACACATTAAGTAGCTCATTCACTTGTCTAGCTAGAGAATGTGGCATGACAGGAATGATAGTAATTGGGCAGCAATACTTCCTACTTCTTTCTATGTGAAAAATGCATAACTAGTAATTGAGATTCAGAATCTTACGCCATTCAGATCAGACCCTTAGCAAGGAATACAAACTTGTACAGGCAGATTGAAATGAATGATGACATAGTAATCCCTGGACTTCATCAGAAACTTTAGCAAAAACTCATGGTCATGGTACACCGACATTGGAGCAAGCTAGGGATCGTTGGAGTCTTCTCTGGCTGGGGACATTTCTCCATCCTCCATGGTAAAAATAACTTAAAAAATGTGGGAGTTACTCTGCATTTGCAAAAACTGGTTCTTCATTAGATACTAACGTATTAACATTGGTTCAGTAGTGTCACCACCCAAGCTGAGTTTTAGTAATTTGTATTAAAGTGGAAGCATAAATTTCATCTTTACACATCTTGCCAAATCCTGAAGACAATGAGGCCATGCCTAGATTAGAGTGATCTGTCAACAGAAGTTTTGGTCAGAAGATATCTTCTGAGAAAGTGTCTGTTGACAGATCACAGCCAGACAGCAAAGCAGATCACTCCGTCGATCCGCTCTGTTGACAGAGCAGCCAGACTGTCTGGCCACTCTCAACAAAATGGCCACCAGAACACCGACAGACAGGCTTGCATGGCTAGCAATCCCTTCTGGAAGGTCTGGCAAGATGGACCCTTAAAGGGTCCCCACAATACACCCGTTCCCTGCCTGTGCTGAGGTGTGCCTCCCTCCACGACAGACAGCATAGCTGCTAGAGCAGGGCTTTGATGCATCCTGGGAGACAAATCTCTTTCCAGGGAGCCATGGTTCTAGAGCAGCCCCAGGCCTGCTCTGGCTCCATGCAGGGGTGCTTCACCACCTGTTGAACCTCCTCATGCCCGTACCTTTCCTTACAGAGGGCGAGCCTGACACCACTTTTGAGGAACTCGCTGTGGCTGCTGGAAAGTCACACCTGCACCCACACCCCTGAGGTGCACAGGCAGATCTGAAGGCACGGCACCAGTTCTGACTGGTGGGACAACAAGCAGTGGCCCCAGAATTTCTGCGTGTAGAACGACACCTGTCTGGAGCTCCGTGCCTGGTTCACCCCGGCCCTCTGGAGACAGGACACCCAGCTGCAGCCTGCCATCCCTATGGAGCTACAGGTCACAGTTGCCCTCTGGAAGCTTACCACCTCTGACAGCTACCACTCGGCTGGAAACCAGTTTAGCATGGGGAAGTCCACCGTCAAGGCCCTCCTCATGGAGGTAAGGCACTCTTGGGCTGCAGACCCTGTATGGGGTGGGGTGGGGGTATCCCATCAAAGGGGGACACTTGGTAACTGGGGCTGGAGGTACAAGGGTTGTGGTGGAGGGGAAGCCCCATCCCCAGAAGGACCATGCTGTCCTACCCTTGCACAGACCTGCTGCCAGGGAGTGGGAGCAGGAGTGGCTTCACAGGGGAGGCTCCTGGAGAGCTCAGATGAGAAGGGATGGGATGGGGACAGGGCACTCAGCAGTGCCTCTGGGACTGTGCTGACCACTCTGGCATGTGAGCCAGGAGCAGCCTGGCCCTTCCTGGGTCCTCCGCCCACACACGGCCACAGCCTACAGCACTGCCCATAGAAGCGGGTGATGCTTCACGCCTGCGGGCATGCCTGCATGCCGGGAGCCACACTCCTCGGTGTGTCGGGGGTCTGGCCTCCCCTGCAGCTGGCAGCAGGCTGGTCCCTGTGCACACTACCTTGAACATGGTTCCACGTGCTGGGACTACAGCACGAGGTCCCACGTGAGCCAGCCTGGTGATGGTCACAGTATGCCTCCCACGCCATACCCTGGGGTGTGTGATGTGCAGGGTGCTAATGAGAGAGATCATCGCCCAGCTCCGAAGATCCCTGGGAGATGGCCTGGGTGGTGGGGCCTGGCTCCAGGCTTATGACCAGGGTACTGCTGCTGACCTCCAAGGCTGTGTCTGACTCGGGGACCTGACTCTCCTCTAGGGGCTTCCAGTGCTGTGTCAACAGTGCCGGTTGTAGGTCATGTATCCTCCTGCCAGGATGTCATGCCGCTCCTTGTAATGGGGCAGGTGGCACGTCCTGCTCCAGAACACTGGCTGGCAACCTGGGCCCACACGCACCCCTGCTGGAGCTCTTAAACTTTCGCCCTGATCTGCTCTATGCTGTGGGGCAGTGGAGCGGGGCAGGAGGGGTGGCCCCCTTCTGCCAGGGCAGTGGCCATCCAGGAATAGGCAGAGGCATTATGGTGCTTTGCCTTGCGGTCTTGGAGTACCTCTTCTTCGCCCCACAGATCCAGGAAGGCCTGCACCTCAGCCTCGGTTCAGAAGCACCTCTTGGTGCCCTGCGGTGGCTCCTGGGACCTCTCAGTCCACTCCCTCGAGGGCCCAGGGGAGTCCTGGGGTGGGTGGCTAGCTGCCATCTGGGATGGCTCCAGCAGAAGGAGTGGCTGTGAGGGTGGGGGAGACTGCAGATGGTACCTCTGCTGCGTCAACACACTCAGCTTTCTGCCACAGGGTTTCCTGGCCTACCTGTGGCCTTAAGAAGAGCTGGAGGCAGGTACCATAGAGAGCAGATTGCTGTGGCCAGTGTGTCCCTCAGGGCACCCACACAGTGCCCTGGAGGCCTTTTCTGTTGACAGGGCCCCCCGGAATGTCCAGACCAACTGGTTTTCCATTGATAGATCTTTGTCAACAGAGGAGTTATGCCTCATGGGAGCAGGATAAGACTGTCAACAAAACTGCTGCATTCTGTCAATTTGTTGTTGACAGAACACCTTGGGATTCTGGAGGCTCTCTGGGTTTTGTCGACAAAACACCAGTTTTGTTGCCAAAACCCCCTAGTGTAGACACAGCCTGAGACTTCACAGATGAAGTAGTAATGGATTCTGCAGTATCTGATGCTACATTATTAGGACAAAAGTACTGTTGTTTCAGCAATTTGCATTATGCTGGATTTGGTCCAAATCTTTGCTGAGTTGAAGGTCATTCCTAGACTAGGCTTTATTTTCAGGTGACGCGCCACTGGCCGACCTATTTCAGAGAACCAGACCAGCCTATTTGGTTATTTGCTGTGTCAATGTTTTATGTTGATGCACTGGGATAGGCAAACTGACTCAGCTGAAGCCACAAATCAACCTTCAAGTTCCTGCTCTTCTTCCTTTGCTTCTTTGTCTGCCCCTCTGCCTCACATGTGCTCCCAGCACAGCACCTCTAGGCTGTAGGACAATGAGGAATCCGTGACTCCCTGGCAAATATTTTGGCCACGCTCTGTGGGTGTATAGTATGGCCATTCGGGGTGCAGAGTGAACAAGCTTCTTGCTCTGGAGTGTCACAATACCTCATTTAAATCCACACTGACACATGGGCTAACCCACAGGAGAGTTTTGAATCATAGAATGTCAACTGAAAAAACTGCCATTTTGACCCAAGCAGTGAGGTTAGCCTAACTACCACACAGGAAAGATAGTAAATATTCAGGACAGCTTATGAATATGTACGAGTGGTGGTGCCATATATGGAAGGATAGTCAGAAAGTGCTGAAAGGTTCTAGAGACCTCAGGGGATGACGTAAGGTCAGGCTATAAATTCCAGAAAAGCGCACCATCTGAGGAAGGATCTCCCGGATCTGTGGAGAGGGCAGAACTGGACTGGACGATCTCCAGAATCCTTGGAGGACAACGGACCCCTGCTCGCCTCAGTGGTCTGATCAACCCCTGAAGCTCCTTTCCCCTTACCCAAATTGTTGGTCAGGTAGCGAATAGTTAGAAAAGGACTGGTACCACGTATGCATATCCAGCTAGCTAGTCAGTAGTCATAAAAGTAGGAGTTAGTATTTAATGTTTCATAGTGTAGTATCTAGACAGGGCATGTTTATTATTTTCCTCTCCGTGTACATAGTTCCTCAAGTTGTAAGTATTTAGTGTTATATTAATTGTTATCATTGCAAGTGTTAGTGCAATAGTTAAATTCATTTTCACAATCACCAGGATTAAATTGTTTAGTTTTTGATTAAACCAATTTGTCTGTGGTTTTCGCTTCTCCCAGGGTACCCCCCCTCTCCACCTGTGCAAAAGAATTGTGGGGAAGTGTTCTGCCACAGCAGAGGCTTCACTGAGACAGGCCACTTAGGTTTCATTTAGAAACCTGTAGGTTCCAGCAGATGCTCTCAATTCAAATAGCACACATATGGGGTTTTCCTTATCTAGGTTAATACACTGTAAGATGGATGTCAGACATACCCCCACCACGACAGCTCCAAGTCAAAAGTTTTCACATGTAGTGGGCTTCAAATCTTCACTGATTTTCATTGTCCAGAGGCAATAAGTGAACAATGGGCATTAAAAGGGGTAAAATGCCTTCACTTTTAAAAATCCAAAGCAGTGGTTATCAAACATTTTCTTTATCTGAATCATAACTAGATGGAAACATTACAATGTAGTCCAGCTGCTCATCATTTCATGGCGACACGAACCACTTCTTTCCCAGTGGTGAACAAATAAGGCTTTGTCTACGCGACCAACTGAATGACAAAACATTTGTTGTTGCCTAAAAGTGCTTCCCAACCCCTAAGACAAAAGTTTTGCTCTGATGAGTAGCCTCGTGAATGGCTCATTGCTGGCAGAAGTGCTTTCCTGTAAACAACAGGAACTCTACTTGTAAGGGGTGGAACTATTTTGTCTAGGAAAGTGCCAAACAAACAGCTTTTCCAGTCCCAGACCTTTAGCAACATAGTTGTCTCAACATGGGCATGCTGCTAAAAGCTGTGTAGCACAGACAGAGCTTGAACTCCTTGTGGTGACAACAGAACTGTAGATGTTTACATGGGCACATAAGATTTGGAATAAACTTTTAGCTGTCTGTCATGCAAGGCAGCTGCTGGAAATTAACCAAAGTGCTAGCACCATGTGGTCAGCAGGCTCTTTGCAGCTCATCAACAAGGTCTTTGTGGACCACAGGTGACCACAAAAGTCTTAGTGGACCACAAGGTCAATGGTTTGGAAACCGCTTAGCTAAGATGTTATTAATAATAAAAGAAAATAAAATGGTTTGTTTACAACAGGTCAACTTTAAGATGACAACATTAATTATTATTTCTAGTATTCTGTTATATATATTACTTTTGCTGTGTCCATCCATCTGGGCAAGGTTCTATTATGACCTCCCTGCCCCCTGATGCCCTATGCTGGACCCAGCCCCTGGCCAGCATGGGGCCTGGCCCTGCCTCCCCAGTGGAGCCCACCTGACACTGTGTCAGCCCCAGCCCTTCACCCTAGGGCCTGGCCCAGTTTCCCAATGGAGCCTCCCCACCCTGCCAGCTCCAGCGCCTCCCCCAGCCAATGCTGGGCCCAGCCCAGCCTCCAACGGAGCCTCTCCCCTGGCTAGTGCAGAGCCTGGCCCAACCCCTAATGGAGCCCCTCCCTTGGCCAGAGCACAGCTCGGCCCAGGCCCCTGAGAAAGTTCCTCTGCACCGTGCCAGCCCCTCTTCCACCCAGTGCGGGGCCTGGCTCAGCCCCACCAGTGGAGCCACCTCCCCATCCTGCCAGCCCCACCACTTTGTCTGGCCAGAACAAAGCCCCGCCCAGCCTCCAATGGAGCTCTTCCCCCAGCTAGCGCGGGGGGCCCGGCCTACACGCTTTGGAGGTGTATTACAACAGGTTTTGGTCTAGAGTCTAGAACTTCCTTCAAACCCAACTTCTGCTTGCAAGTAGAGCTGCAACAGGGCCTCTCATTGCATACATTTTCCATCCATTTGGTGAAAGCAGTTTTTTTCATTTTCCATTGTATTTTACACTATGCTGTAGTTGGACATAAATCAACATATAGCTTCTTACATCTTCCTTCTTCAGTTGCTTTTTGATGTGCTCTTCCCATCTTGCTGTATATTATATCCATCCAGCTGTGCCATAACAATATCAATTTTAGTCTCTCATTTATCTCATGGTAATTTTGAATGAAAAAACTCTTCTAGGGATTTCTTCTAAAGTACAACACACATACTTCCTCCAGAATGTGGTAACTGATATGTCAGCATTCCACAGTGATAAACAGGTGAGGATGTGGGCTTTCAAGGATAATCTCTTGCCAGTTAATACTTCATTATCTGACAGTCTATCTGATCCCAAGTCTGACACTGATTTCAAAGATTCCTTGAGAATAGGGAAACCTTCAATTCCCTCTACTTAATTATCACCGAACATTTCCACTAATCTGTAAATCTCAGAAGTTAAAAAGCATAAACTGTAGAAGGCAAATCACCATTCAGTCATATGCTTGTCACTGCCATTTTTGGGTGAGAGCTGAACAATGAATTTTTTGATGTTACCTGTGAACTCAAAATAAGCATGCTCCATTGTTAACAGAACAAAGATAACTGACTTTGAAGGGTTCAAGATATGTAAACACAGCTGGCATCAGGGAGTCACTGGATAATGCAACATGTTGCTATGCAAGAAACTGTGGCTTTGCTGTGACCTCAGACCTCTGAACACTCAAGCTATGGGAGTCTGAGTGTCTTAAAAAGATAATATTCCCCGTCCACTGGGAAATGACGGGGAATCTTTCCTGGGACAGCAACAGAGGCTCTTCGGATTGTAAGAGAGACTCTGTAGTGGATATTAATCTCCTCCTGGTCTCCAGTCACTCAAGTAATAACCACTCATGAACTGATGCAGTTCACACCTCTTTAAACACTGCCTGGTAACAACTATTTTATGCAGTAAAACACAGACTCCTCCCAAGTGGGAGGAACATCATACAGTACATTGTGGTAATATCATGACATGGTACAGATGAGGTCACTCAAGATGAATAAACAAAATGAACTAAGAGAAAATGAAATTAAAAAATGAATATAACCTGACCTAATTTTTTCATGTTTTCACATTCGCAATCAACTCCAATGCAGATCTAAAACATGACAAATGTTGAAATACAAGAAATTAGACTTTCACTAGGTGACAGTAGGAGAACTGGCAGGTATTTATATCTGCTGCATGAGAAGAGGCTGCTTGTGGGAGAAACACAAACACTGTGGTGTTGAGGAAAGTCAAAAGTAATCCTCGGACAAAGGATATATGGGTAAAAAGCCCAGGGACTTGTTTGTATTTGGCTGGCTATTATCTGTAGCCACTGTACATAGTGAAGGATATGGATAGGGTGGGGGTGAGGGATAGGGTACATAGTGAAGGTCTGGATAGGGTGGGGGTGAGGGAACAAGCAATAAAAAACCCAATAACCATAAGTATGTCAGTAAGTGGAATTGCTATAGCAGGAGTCGGGGGGACCTTTCTTGGGTTGGGATCACTGACCCATAGAAAAATCAGTTGGGGACCAAAATTGCAGCCAATAGCTGCAGCATCAAAACCAAAACCAAACCAACCAAACAAAAAAGCCCATCTCTCTAATGTGGCCCCTGACTGAAAAACAGAAAAGAATGTGGGGTGGGGTGAAGGAGCAGGCTGGGATGGGAGGGGTGGGTAAGAGGTAGGAAGGGGTGATAGGGGGCCTGAGCAGAAGGGGGGTGCAGGAGTAGACTGGGGTTGTGGGGTCTGGGGCTGCTTATCTGCAAAGCTCCCTGGCGCACACATAGCTCCATGTCCCCCGCCATTCACAGTCATCACCTCCTGCTGCTCCTATTGGCTGCAGTTCTGGCCAGTCAGAGGGGCAGGGGAAAAGCCTACAGGCAACACTCACCTGCCATTCCCCCAGATGGTGGAAGGGGGAACAGCACTGTGCAGAGCCACTTCTTTCCCCTGCCAGGCAAAGCCCACGGGCTGGATCCAGCCCCAGCCACAGCTTGCCTGACTGGCCCATGAAGCTTGGGCCTCCATATCTCTCATCCTGCAGCAGTAATGATGCTAGGGCGGGAAGCCCTGAGCTTCAGAGGTCAGATCTAGTCAACCCACGGGCCAGCTGTAGGCTACCCAACCCTGCACTGTAGGAAAGGTATCTTCAGTACAAGCCTTTATCTGAAAATGGGCTCTAATGAAGCACAAAGTAAATGCAACTTCTTATTTTCAGTAGAGAAAAAAATACAAACAGTGGGAAGTTCTGTCTTCTCTTTTAGCTGGCCCTATTAAATGTTATTAAGCATGCATCTATGCTGTTCCCATTTTCAGTGCCTTGTCCTGTCAGTTTTTTGCTGCTTCTTTGTGAGACTGATTACAAAACTAGCCCAGACCCCGATCTCACAAAGACTTAAGCCATGGTTAACTTTAAACATTTGAGTAATTCCAGTGACAGCAATGGGATTGCTCTCTTGCTTAAAAAGTTAAGCATATGCCTAGCTGTTTGCAGTACCAGGCTCATTGATTGTGAACAACTGAAGTAGAAACATATTGTTTTAGTGAGATGGACAGAGGGACAGTCTTTTTACAATTATAAGCAACCCACCCCACAGCAAACGCTTATTTTTAGCTAAAATATTTCTGCTGCAATGGCATGCTTCTGGAAAATACCAAGTGCCCTCAACATCCATTGAAATTATTAGCTGTCAGGAGGTGAACACCACCTGCCAGAATAGGGCCACTTGTAAATAAACCTCCAAGTCAGTTTGATCTTTGGTGTTTTGAAAAAGAAAGCTTAAAACAGGAATCAGCAGTGGCTATTCATTATCAAATGGGAACAATTATTCATTAAGAAACATGTGCTGCTGTACACATCAAATATTCTATTCCATTAAGGATCTTATACTGTAGCTGCAGCTGTGGGAATAGAAAAGTGAAACTTCCTGAAAAGGGGAGGTGTGAGAACATAAGAAATCTGAAAAAGAATTGATGACATCTGAATTATAATACATTAGCAGGTGAAGGGAAAGTTCCTGTCTCAGAGAACTCTGATTTGCACATTCCCATTAAAGAAACATTAATCGTCACGAGATTTGTTCCTTTGAATTATTAGTTATTATTCTGAAACATCAGCTATGCTGACAAAATATTGTTTGTAAAGAAAAGCTTAATTTATGTTAATTTTAACTTCTGTTTGGATGAAAGGGATCATTATGACAGCCTGGAAGAATAGTGACTGACCATCTATGAAAATAGTTCTACAGAAGTTCTACATGTATTTGCTGATTGAGCAACCTGTCCTCTCGGCAGAGAAGTTTGGGAGGGTTTATGCCACCTTGGCCACTCCCAATCCAGGGACTAGTTTGGCATACAGTTAAATTTCACGCAGACTTAAGCCTTTTATAGAATGAAACATGCTGGCCGTGGCCCCAAGGGACTGTTTCTGCAGCTCGGAATCATCACAGTACAATAGTAATCTTTCTCCCCTACAACCACTATGCCAGTTCTACATCACTCAAGGGTTCTACTACATAGGGGGATGCTCAGGAGGCAGCCAAGTCAGCTTTACAGCTTCTGTGCTCCCAGAGAACAGGCAGGATTTTGTCCCATATGTTTAAGGATGTTTTCTGTGTTCCATTGAACAGAAAATTGCTTCTTAATGTCTTTTCGTTCCTGCTGAAATGATTAGTGGGCACACATTATAAAGTCAGTAGCACACCTCGAAGGCTAATAGTACTTTCACTTCAGCTGGTATTTAGCTGATGGTGAAGCCAGTGTCATTTAAGTATATATATTGCTGAAACAAAAATATAATCGGTCTAAGTGTTTCATAATTAACTTTTTCCTGCGAGAGCTATCCTAGTCACAGGTGTTTATAAAGTTGCCTCAGATGAAATACAGAAGCAGAAGCTCTAGTCATGCATCAGTTAAAATAGGAAATGTAGCCATGCAAGGTTAATTGGAATTCTACTAGGCACGCTCAGTTCCCATAATTGATGAAAATATTTTAGATAGCAAACACAATGGAAGTCTTACTAATGAGTATTGGAGGGGTAGCTGTGTTAGTCTGGATTTGTAACAGCAACGAAGGGTCCTGTGGCACCTTACAGACTACCAGAAAAGTTTTGAGCATGAGCTTTCGTGAGCAGAGACTCACTTCATCATACCTATGGTTACCATACCTGGCCCTGCAGATTTCCATGACCAGCATCTGATGAAGTGAGTCTCTGCTCACGAAAGCTCATGCTCAAAACTTTTCTGTTAGTCTGTAAGGTGCCACAGGACCCTTCGTTGCTGTTACAAATCCAGACTAACACAGCTACCCCTCCAATACTCATTAGTTACCATACCTATGGTTACCATACCTGGCCCTGCAAGTTTCCATGACCAGCATCTGATGAAGTGAGTCTCTGCTCACGAAAGCTCATGCTCAAAACTTTTCTGTTAGTCTGTAAGGTGCCACAGGACCCTTCGTTGCTGTTACTAATGAGTAGGCAGGCTTATATCCTTTCATGAGAAATAGGAACTGAAGGGTTTTTAAAGCAATGATCATGTAAGATAGTAAATAGAAAATTATGATAAATTCAGAAGTTTTAATTGGATTCAGTGTGGTTTTATTTGGACACAGATTTCATGTGTTTTACATCTGTCATGGTTCCAAGGGTGCAATCCAGTCCAGTGAGGAGTTGTGTCACCACTTGCCCTGCAACCCTGGGCTCCTTACAATATTTTGGTGCTGTAGCTCCCAGACTGGCCTGCTCTCAGCTAACATACAAGCATTCAGGCCACATCCTGAGTATGCTAGGCAGCCTTAGTTCAGGAACTTTGACCCCAGTGGCTTGTGTACACAAACACTGCCCCATTCTGGTTTCCCTTAGCCTTGGTTACAACCAGGCCTGCTGATGGGGGGACAAAGGAGGCAGATGCCCCAGGGCCCTTTGAAATGCCACGTCAGTGCTGTTGCATTGCTCTGTTTTGAGGGGGAGGGAACCCAGCACTGAGGTCTTGGCAGTGCTAAGAGCTGACTGCTGTTGACCTTGCCCCTTCCATCCTTGGCCCCAACACTTCTGGCAGCATGGAGCTGGGCCACCCTCCCACTTTGCTTCAATGTCCACACTGGTTGTTGGTCCCACTGCTATATTACCATCGAGGTGACCCTAATACACTCTCTGCCTTGAATTTTTCAAAAAGATCACATGCCGTGAAGTGTCTAGTCCTCTCCTGGACAGCTCAGAGAAATAATAGTGTCCTTTGATGATTCAAAATTACATTACAGCTTATCAACTTATTCACTTAACTGGAACAAATATCCTTCCTTTCAAACAGAGCACTGAACTGGTTTGTAGTCAAAATAAAATAAACTATTAACAACCGGACATAGATTAAGAGGTGCCAAGGAAAAGGATTAAAGTCTGACACTTTCACAAGCAAATGAAAGTGAAGACACGAATCTAAAAGTCAAAAATTTAATCTAGCAAGGGCTTTCAGGATGGCGTCTCTAACTAGTCTTCTTTCCTCCCAGACATGGCTGACTTTCTCCCCAGTCAGGACCTTCACAGAAGCACGAGATGCTGGCTTCTCTTGTTTTCCCAAGTGAAAGATCTTTACGTAAGAAGGTTCCTTACCTGCATTCAGTTCCCAGAGACTTCAACTCCACTTCCTCCTTGGTTGAGGGAACGATCTTTCACAGCTTGCAAGAGTTATGTTCCCTTGTGTCTTTCTAGTGATGGATGCCAAAGATTGCTTCTTTCTTTATTTATCTCTTCCAAAGTTTAGGGACCTTGTTTCAAGAGACAAGATGACCTCAGACTGATTTTCTGTTCCTGTGGGCTTCCCATCTCCCCGTCCATAACTTGGGCTTCCTTTGTTTTGATTCCACCAAGCTTAATTTATAGGAGACAGGTAAGCAGCTGCGACATTGTTGACTGTCTGGAAGAGACCTGTTTCTTCATTTGTTTGGATATAGAGTGTAAAGTCTAATATCAGTAAGTACCACCATTGATTATAGAGTGTTAATATCTAAATTGTACAATATTAATCGCCAGTGTGTCATGGCGTTCAAAAGATACCTCAGCTGATAAACTTCTATAATACAGTTATATTGTATAAAATTATGTGTTCCATTTGCTTATCACCTGAGATTCAGACCCAGACCCCTAACTTTACAGCCCAGACAGTTTATCTTTCTTGCTGTCTCCTGTCCCACTTACTAGCTTTATAACTTTGTATACTTATATGCAAATGGACTTTCCTTGTCTCTGCCTGAGAACTGCACTGGTCAGAGAATACACATTCATTTGTCTTGGCCCACCTGTTTACCAACTCCCCATGACATGCCGGACAAACAGATTTTAGTCACCATTCTAGTATATATCCATAATTTTTAATATACAACACACACACACACACATCACACAGGAATATTAACAATTTGTGAGTTATGAGTTTCCAATGACATATTACATAGTCCTTTTTAGATACAGATAACCACAGAGAGCTGGAATACACTGAATTGGTCAGGCCAGCTGAAACTTGTTACCAATGAGATCCTTGTCCTGTGGCATTGGGATCTCTCAGGGTCCTGCCTCCCCTCTTACAAAGTTGCACTGTTGGCTGACCTGGAGCCCTTTTTCCCAGACAAGGCATCTGCCACCATATGTCTCTTGCCCTTTAGATGAGAGGAGACCTGTTTTGTCACATCTGTCTGTTCAGTTTCCACAACAAAATATCAGAGGGTGTCAATAATTTCATCTACATAGTTTCTATAAAAATGAACAGTGATGTTAATGACCATTGTGTTATTAGATCTCAACATATTACACATCATCTTTCATATAAATATCATGACACCAATGTGTGAGGTGCAGTGAGTAAGTTAGGTCTGACAAAAGCTGCTGACACAGAGTTGTGACCCACTAACGGGTCTCTGTATCATACCATCATCTGGAGAACTGCAAATTAAACAGAACCTAGCTTAGCCTAATATATGTACAGCACTCATGAAAAATAGATGTGTATGCCTAAATTTGCTTTCCATTATACCATCATAAATCCGGAGTAACTCCACCAAAGTGAAGATATCTTCTTAAACAAAGTTTTAGATAAAATGCCCTACAAGCTGTGAAAGAGTAGTTCAGACTATTTTACCAAATTTGCATTTTTGCACATCATTAGACTATAACTTGTTTATAGAGTGCCAAAATAGCCCACAACCCTATAGATTACAATGACCATAGAGGATAGAATCAAATTGAAAGGAGCGTGATGAAATGTTTTAAAAGGTAATGAGTTTCATTTTGAGCCAAATGTATTATCCAGGATGGGAAGAATCCAATTAGGTTCTAGAGAGAAATACAGCAGAAGTTTGTACAACTCAAAGATGTTGGATTTATTACTGCAAAAAATAATTGAAAAATATGAACATAGGCTAACACAGGAGCCACAACCTTTCTGAGGTGGAGTGCCAAAATTTGACCTTTGTGTACAATCCAAGTGCTGGTGATACTTTTTAAAGTCACTAATCGTCCTATTTACAACAACTTCACTAACAAGTAAACTAAGATGCAGAGCTCTGCCATTTAGGTGGTGGTTGGTAGCATTAGCTGGTCTTTTGTTAATCCATAGGCAGCATAGCTTTGAGCAAACTCCCAGCTGCATAGAGAAAGAGGGGTGCAGCTGAGCTCCCACCTCATGTGCCAATGAAAATAGGCTTGCATGCCACTCTTGGCACCCATGTTGGGGGTTGCTGATCCCTGGCCTAACCAGCTGAATAAAAAACATTATTAGTATTTTCACATTTTGAGTACATACAGAATTGACTATTTCCCTCTGGTAAAAAAGGCTAATAATACTATTTGCATGAATTCATAAAGAATCACGGATAACAGCTCTGCTCCTGCGTACCTCTCTGTTCATATTTCCTCCTATTCCCACTTCTTGCATTCCTTCTAAGTTCAATTATGGAAAAAAATATCCTCCAGAAATTGGTTTTATGCTGTCTTCCATGCCATTCTGCATGCCTGGAACTGTGTGTCTCTCTTTAAGTGCCAGTCATTAGCTCTCTTCTCAGCCAGATATGCCTCCATAAAACTTCTTCCATGAGGTCTTAGCATTCACTCATCAAACTGTCCAACTTTTATGTGTATTCTGCTGCCATCCGCCTTCCTCTCCCCACCACTGTATTGTCTAGATTTGATTTATATGTTAGTTCCTTAGAGAAGGAACTCTGGTTTGCTCTAGGTCAGCTCAGTTGTAGCACAGAGCACAGGCCTGGCATTTAATAAACAACTAGAAATGAATCAATCCTTAACTAATACTACTATGAGTTTTACCAAAAACACCACAGCTGCCTGACAGTTACTCATTCAATTTATGAGGACAAGTTACTTGTTAATTAAAAAATAAAGTCATAAATTTAAACTGCATATACTGTTGGCTGTATCGTATTAAGATGATATACAGCCTCCCAGATGTGGGATATATATTATATTGCTTGAAGCAGGAGCCATTATGGCAAACATAGCAACTACTAAACTAAACAGTTGTACAAAACTTTTATGGATGCAGCCAGAGCGAACGGTAGATTATTCACTATGCATCTTAAATTTAGCATGCACAAAAGCCTAGTCAGAAAAAATGTCTAATACTTGCATAGTTTTGTACTTTAAAATAGATCCTAATCGGTCCACACACACACGTGCGCACACACACACACAAACTTTTTATCTTGCTTATGTCATAAGAAGTAAGGAGGAGTTAATCATTACGTATGCCTGGGCAGGATTTTAATGAATAATGAATGTTTCTGGTAAAATCACATTCTTTGCATCCCAGATCAGCAAACACCACCCCAAGAAAAGCAGAGCAGGTTTGTTGGACAAAACTTGCAGCTAAAAAGAGGGATGGATGGATTCTAAATTCCTTTCTTGGTCTCTGTCTTCTATTTAGGAAAATGCCCATTGACCTCAATACAGCATTATGACCAATCAAAGTATGACTAAAACCAGATTGGGAATCTCAGAGTTTGCTTCAGGAATAACTGTGGTTGAGAAAAAAAAATTACTTTGAGAAATAATAGATATCATGCATGAACCATCAAGTTCTGAGATAACTCCCTGCAAGCCTCCCTGTTTTAATCAAAACAGCTGTGAAAAGCCTGAAAACCAAGGAGCTAAAATAAAACAACTGATTCTTTAGAGTTGGAGTTTGTAGAAAATATTAATAGGTATAAACTATAAGGATAGTGAAAAAGGAGAAAATGTATTTTAATTGTAATTAGGGTTCTCTTTCTCAAAAAAGAGGGAAATAAAGCTTGATTTACAGCCCGTTTAAGACAATGAAGGCGGTTCCATTAATTTTAGTGGCCTTTGTATCAGGCCTTAAAAAATGAACTTTCTCAGTACTGCCAAATTTATTGCACTTCTTTATTTTCTAAAGCATAGCAGCATCCATTCATCACACTGGAGTAACAAAGCCGTAACCTGATATATGACAAATATTACAAGCTTAATGGCTGATGTCCATTACTGATGGGACCTGCTTGCTATTTAGAAAAGATTGGCATTGAAGGATTACTGAGCAAACACAGAACCTGAAAAAACTTGCAGGCAGGAGTCTGTCATCAGGTGTGATGGAGGGCATTACCTGAGAACGCTGGCTCTTATCTTAAGTTGGAAACTTCTGCAATTGCCAACAATTCTCAACAAAGAGCTTCTGTCATGGAAGGTTGATACACTGAGTCAGTCTGATGGTGGCTTGCCTTCCCAAAGCTTCATTCCTCTTTATGGATCACCTGAGACCAAGCAGCACACTGATCTTTAATAGCTTAAATAGCAGGACAACCCTAACAAAATGATGATAATCAGGAGACAACTGATCTCATGTGGTAGAAAGCTAAAATAGCAAACATTCCCTCATGATCACTATGAAAGATCTGCCACTGAAATGGCACTTTCCCCACTCATTTAGCATTGATGATAAATCTCCTAACATACCACACCTAAGAATTTCACAAAGTGCGTTGCATTCTACCAATATTAAAAGGCTTAGTTTTCCATGAAGAGGTTTTCAGCATTCCTGGCTTAGAATTAAGTTTTAATCATGATCCCTCATGGAGAATAGGACACCTTTATCATAATGTCTCTAATGTGATGCTAAAATAACCTATTAGTTTCTATGGTATTTCTGAGAAAGTCAGGGTAATATGGTATGTTTATAAATACGTAATTTTATTTTTATCGCCCTCTTATGCAGCAGCATATATCATCATCATTACAGCTATACAGTAACATTTTATGATTTATAGTTATTAACCTAAGTTGTGACCAGAGTTGGTGGAGGAATTACTTTTGTTCCTATGAAATTATTTTCTATAAAATGAAAATTTTATATTTTCTGTGATGTTTTTCTTTTGACAATTTTTTAAAATGGTATTTTTTAGTTTGTGGGTTTTCAGGATTTTGTTTTTAAGAAAACCCCAAATTTTGGAAGAACATTTATTTTTTGGGGAAAATATCCATTTAATCAAAAAGCCATCTTTTGATAAAAAAGTTGGATGAACATTTTTTGAATCAACTTTAGCTGTGATCCATTAAATGGGCAAATATGAGTAAATACATGGAAAGTATACTTTAAAAAATTTAGATATTGATACAATGTAAAACTCTGCTAGAAACAAAAATCCCTGTGCATTAGTTGACACTTTTATTTTACTATAATACTGTTTGAATATTTCAAATTAAATGTTAATTTGAATATATTAATATTCAAATTTTTGAGGGGCAAAAGGGAGATGCCTACAGGCTGCACCTTCCAATTTGTATTGTCATGCTAATAAAGTTGGTCAATTTTTTTCAAACAATTTTATTGCTTAAAAATGATCGTATAACATATTTTTATGCAAAACTGTTCAATTTACAAAAATGTTTTTCACAAAATAGTTTCTGAATTGATATTTTTATGGAACACATCATCAGAATGTATCGCCCTCCACAACAAACAAACAAACAGAAAAACCCACCTTGATTCTAATCAATTAAAAATTTTAAGTTTATTGAAAATGGGTTTTGGAAAATGAATATGCTTGATGACCATTTTAATAAGTTTTTATAACGTTTTCTAAAAAAATTATTTAAAACACTTGAAAAGTCAGTAGTTATAGAGTTTTCCTAACCCTTGAATATGAGGCCATGTCCACAATTTTTCTGAAGTGTTTCCTGACCAGCTACGCTTGCTTCGTGACTAGTTCTCTCACCTTTTACAGGGTTAAGCGCTATCCTGAACAAAGTAGTTGCAGGATCAAGCCCTATGAATCAAGAGGTACTGTACCAGGAACACTGATGTATTTGTCTGTGCCAGAGCATGTAACTACTACAGGAATTTTGACTGCTGAATTCCTACTATGAAGAAGAGGCTGTTGTTACTGAAAAGTCTATTTATCATACAAAATACTCTAAACAAACAAACAAAAAATCACACCACACTTGCAGCACGGACCTACTCATCAGTCATCAACAGGACAACACAGGCGAGTTCAGGCAAAAACAAAGTATGCATAAAGGTGGAAGGCAAGTTTAAAGAACACTCATTTTTACCTTTACAAAAACGGATCCCATGTGCATAGTCAGAGCCTTAGACTTTCAGTAAGTTTCTGCCTCATATGATACATAAGAACTTCAAAAAATGATATGGAAATATGTTCTGGCTTTCAGTGAAACAATTTTCAAATCAAGATAAAAGTGACAGAAGTAGTTCCTGTGAGAAGATGCAGTGTGTTTCACATAAAATATGTTGATGAAACTGTTATATAAAAAGTAACAAAAAACTCTTCAGGGCCGTGTCTACACGAGCCCCAAACTTCGAAATGGCCATGTAAATGGCCATTTCGAAGGTTACTAATGAACCACTGAAATACATATTCAGTGCCTCATTAACATGCGGGTAGCCGTGGCACTTCGAAATTGACGCACCTCGCCACTGCACAGCTCGCCCCGACGGGGCTCCTTTTCTAAAGGACCCCGCCTACTTTGAAGTCCCCTTATTCCTATGAGCAGATGGGAATAAGGGGACTTCGAAGTAGGCAGGGTCCTTTCGAAAAGGAGCCCCGTAGGGACGAGCCGCGTCAATTTCGAAGTGCCGCGGCCGCCCGCATGCTAATGAGGCGCTGAATATGTATTTCAGCTCTTCATTCGTAAACTTCAAAATGGCCATTTGCATGGCCATTTCGCAGTTTGGGGCTAGTGTAGACACGGCCCAGAAGTACAGAATTATATAAAATAAGGGCTACAGCAAAATAGGACCCTATTAAAACATTTTTAATCATAATTTTTGAGTGTTGAGGTATTTTAGCCATTTCAAGCAGTCTTATTTTTCACAGTTTGACGCCAATTATTTTTAGAATGCATAATATCAGTGTGCTGTGGGGAATGAGTTAGAGTATGTCTACACAGCTGCCTTATTTTGGAATAAGCTATTTTGAAATACAGCATCTACACACATTGGCTGTGTCTACACTTGCATTCCTCTTTCGAAAGAGGCATGTAAATGAGGGAACCCAAAAATGCAAATGAGGTACAGATTTCCCTATCTGGCACCTCATTTGCATATTCTCCTTTCAAAAGGCCTTCTTCGAAAGAGACCATCTTCGTATTTTTTTCAGGAAGAAGAGTTCTTCTGAAGATCGAGTTTACTTTGAAAAGAGCCCTGTCTACACCGCGTTTCTTCTTTCAAAAGAAGAATACGCAAATGAGGCACCAGATATGTAAATCTGCACCTCATTTGCATGTTCAATTTCCCTCATTTGCATGCTTCTTTCAAAAGAGGAATGCAAGTATAGCCACAGCCATAGAACTTATTTTGATACAGAGCAACTGGACGCACTATGGTTTATTTTGAAATAGGCTTTATTCCCTTTGGCCATGTCTATATAGCATAATGAGTGAGATTGAAAATTCAAATGAAACACTAATTTACAAGTCTCAGACTTCATTTGCATAATATCATGCAATCATGTGTCCAGAAGAGACTTTTCCGGAAGCAAAACCAGCTGTGTATATAGGGTTCCTTCTGAAAAAATTTTTTTTTCGGAAAAACCCTTCTTCCTGAAACAAATAAGTTGTAAATGGAAGAAAAGTGCTTCTAGAAATAGAAACTCCTGCAGGAAATGTGAACTTCCCATTTCATGCTCTTTTGTTTAGAGTAAATTCAACTGAAAACCTATGCAATTTTCATAGATTTATTACTAATTGGACTCATTGTACTAACGTCACTGTCTTCTGATATAGATTAATAGTCCTTCAGGCTTCAAGCATGGATTTTTTTTGGGCCTCTAGTTCACTAAAATTCTTTTAGTACCTAAGTGATAAGATATACAGTGTCTTCAAATGCTGCACAACTTGTGAAAACAATCACGAACCAAACAGTATCTTGGGAATCTGGTCAAAGATGAGAAATTAGCACACTTTTAATACTCATTGATAAAATTACTGCTTCCCACCTCCCAAGAAAAAAAATTGCAAGAGAATATTTAACCAACTCTTTCCTTTCAAAAACCATGTTTACCTTAACCAGAAGATCAACCCACTTGATTTCGCAAGCCAGGTAGGGATATGTGAAATTGACTTATCGGGGTTAGCAGTTGACCCCTGTACTCCTTGCTATCATGGGCCGCGTCTACATGTGCACGCCACTTCGAAGTAGCGGCGCCAACTTCGAAATAGCGCCCGTCACGGCTACACGTGTTGGGCGCTATTTCGAAGTTGAAATCGACGTTAGGTGGCGAGACGCTGAAGTCGCTAACCCCATGAGGGGATGGGAATAGCACCCTACTTCGAAGTTGAACATTGAAGTAGGGCATGTGTAGACGATCTGCGTCCCGCAACATCGAAATAGTGGGGTCCTCCATGGCGGCCATCAGCTGAGGGGTTGAGACACGCTCTCTCTCCAGCCCCTGCGGGGCTCTATGGTCACCGTGGGCAGCAGCCCTTAGCCCAGGGCTTCTGGCTGCTGCTGCGGCAGCTGGGGATCCATGCTGCATGCACAGGGTCTGAAACCAGTTGTCGGCTCTGTGGATCTTGTGTTGTTTAGTGCAACTGTGTCTGGGAGGGGCCCTTTAAGGGAGCGGCTTGCTGTTGAGTCCGCCCTGTGGCCCTGTCTGCAGCTGTTCCTGGCACCCTTATTTCGATGTGTGCTACTTTGGCGTGTAGACGTTCCCTCGCAGCGCCTATTTCGATGTGGTGCTGCCCAACGTCGAAGTTGAACGTCGACGTTGCCAGCCCTGGAGGACGTGTAGACGTTATTCATCGAAATAGCGTATTTCGATGTAGCGTGCACATGTAGACGTAGCCATGAAGAGTAAGAGAGGTCAACAGGAGAAACTCTCCCATTGACCATCTTCTGTAAGGACAGCCAGGTAGGTCAACTGCAGATAAATCAATTCTAGCTATGCAATTGCATTGCTATTGTAGGAATTTCTAATACATGGATTACTCTCTAAACTTTAATAAATTAACTAGCCCATTTGCTAGAACAAACCAAGATGATGTGTACATTTTTGTGGTATAATCCATTCATTTGCATAACCCAAAAACAACAGTTCATTAATGATGAGGTGGAGACACAGGAACTAAATAGAGGGAACTGTAATAGATTTGTTACAAACAAATATATTTTAAGTCTAAAAATGAAAGGAACATACTAATTGGGTAAGCTGATCAGAATATAAAAACGATTATCAAGTAATCCCCCCTCAAAATACATTTGTATTCAGCACCCTTTTACAAACACATATATTTAGTTTATTTGAATTTTACAAAACATTGCCAAATGTCCCTTGGAAATTTAAAAGGCTCTTCATCTAAAAGCTACGATTATTGCTTATCGTTACTTATATACTTCCTGTAAGTTAAATAAAAGTGCTTTACTTTATCTTCAAAGTACACTCTACACCGTTTGCCAGGTACTTCCTGCATACATCCCACCTAAATTCTCCTGGCCCTAGTAACTAATGTCTGTGAAGAAAATCCTGGCATAATTATAGTTCTAAGCTTCATAAGCTGCTATTTTAAACAGAAAATTGGCTTAGTTGCATTGACAATCACATTTAAACTGATTCTTTCCAGATGAAAAGATACTTTTTCAAACATTGTAGTAAAAATGCAAAGTCAGCTGTTTTAAAAGACATAAAAGTGATTTATAGTTCATGTTCTAGGTTTGACGATTTTTTTCCTTACGACACAATGGAAGATTTCTTTTAAAGGGAACATTAATTATTAAGAGCTAACAAAATCCCCAATTACAGAAGCATAAATAACCGCTTCTTCAAAAAAAAGTTCAACAGAACACATATGAAATACATATTGCTTTTCATTTACCTATTTCTATTGCAATTGTATTCAGAAAATGTTAAACATTAAGTTTTAATTTTACACTGGTCATGTAATAATACTGAGATAATTAAAAACATAGACAATGCCAACAGCATTAAGATTCAGAATTGCCTCTTGAATGAGAGAAGAAGGGGCAGTACAGTTTTCAGAATGATTGTTTCAGCAGTCTGCAGACTACTTAGAACAACAATGGATGGATTTAAATATGAGAGAGTTGCTTCATAACCACCAGAGCTAGAACCAGCTTCTCCTCCTTTTAAATGTAGATGTAAAACCTACAGAAACTGTTGGCAGCACCAGAGATACACAGGCATAGGCAGTTTCAGAACAACAGAAGACATTTAATCGTTTTAGTTTCAGGACGCAGCTGAGCTATTGTGCTGCAGCCTTATGTAAAGAGTAGTTCTGAGGTGACCTGCTCTGTGTGGTGTTCCAGGTCAGGCACATCATGCCAACTGGAGAACAGAGGGAGCGTTGCCACCGCACCACACTTGGAAAGCATGCACTTCCCTCTGTGCAACCAGATGTAGGGGTGATAGAAACTCAAGGACAATGGCTTTTCTGTCTGGGGAGTTTAGGACTGCCCTTGCTCTTAGGAAAGCACAAAGAACACGTACACAGCCTCGTCACAGGTTTGCAAAGAGACAAGAAGATTCAACAGGCTCAACCATGGGCCCCAGCTCAGTGAAAATGAGAGCTGGGGAGAGTGAGCCCCCAAGGGAGGGGAAATGTAGTGAGTGGGGGGCAGGAGAGGGGCCTCTGGGTTGTGGCAGGGCAGGGCAGGGCAGAAGGCTAGGGTGTTCAGTTTTGTGCTATTAGACAATTGACAAGCCTAGGCTTAGTGTGCAGGTGCTGGATGGTGTTGATATAGGTCTTAACCTCCATGACTCTGTGTCCTTTCATTGTGAGAGCAAATGATACGGGCCCCATGCCTTCATTCGGTGTGGTGCCCTACGCAAATCAATAGATAGAAATCTGCAATCCCGCAGGAGTGCAGAGGTCCACCTGTGCAAATCCAATTGTAATATGGGCGTCAATGTAGAAGGGAGAACTGGAGAAACAAATACAGAACTTCATTTCCAAGTAAAAATGCTTAGTTTAAACATAACTGAACTTTTTCATTATGCACTAAAATAACTTTCCAAGTCCCTACCTATATTTTACAAGCGTAAAATTGCAATCAGTAAATTCATGCTCACTAATGCAAACATTTGTCTAATCTTGCATACTGCTTCTTAAAAGACAGGCACAAAGTTTTGAAAGTTTAGCCCTAAGAGTCAAAGTTAAATTCACAGAAATGCAAGGGTCATAGCAAAAGCTGACATTCTGCCCTTCACGCTTCCTGCTATATTTACTTACTTTAAAGAAGTGTTACGAGGTTTAATTAGTTGCTTGCAAGCCACTAGGAGATTTTCAGGTGATAATATTTTACACATGGATATAGCTGCTATTTCCGATACTGAAGATCACACTCTTTTCAATGAAGTTTGCCATTTTTGCAATAGAATAGCAGAAGGATACATATGCAGGTTTTCTACTGGTTCATCCCCAAACAGGAAGGTTAACAAATGTGCAAGGGCAAGGAGAGGAAAAACGTAGCTATTTGGAGAGGATGCAATGAGCAGTTTGGGTGGGTGAGAAGTCGAAGGAAATGGTCCTCATGCCTCCTCAGCACCACACCTCCCAGTTCTGGGTCTGTCCCTCTCCCACCAGTTGGAGATAAATAAGTAGCACGAGTTTTTAGGCATGGAAGTGCACCAGTAAGGGGTGGGGAGGAACGGATCTCAGTCTGGTCTCTGGATTTTAGTGTACATCCTGCTCCTCATTCAGTGGAAGTGAATCCCCTCTGCAATAGCCATAGAGGGAAGGCGATGTGAGTCATGGTTTTACCATGTCACTTCCTCCTGGCAATAGTCATAGAGGGAAGGTGATCTGAGGCATGGTTTTACCATGTCACTTCCTCCTGGCTGGCAACTCCATTTAGGGTTTCAAGCAGTACAGGGCAGCCAAGGGTCATGCATTTGGTGTGACGCTCACTCATTTGGCAGCTGTATCATATGTTCCCACATCCAGCTGGGCTGCTGGAATGGGCAGCAATTTCTGCTGGCAATGGCCCGCAGACTGATAATCACTTTGTCTTTTCCCTCTCTCTTCTCCCCTACGATATCATAGTGAGGAATATGAGAGAAACAGCCATAGCCAGTGGGGAAGGCCAGAGATCCAACCCCTAGCCTACCACCACTCCTATCTTCCAGGCATATAAACTCAGTTTACCCCACAGACAGCCCTCAGTTTAAACCCAACTCCTCAGACAACCATGACCCTCATTTACACCCACACTCAACTCAGAAGATAGAAGTTCTTCTAAAGCTACCAAATTCTGCAGCCATGAAGGCAAGCCTGATCAGAACAGGCTTGAGCATCTACTGAGCCATATATGCTTAGTTTACTAATGATGTCAGCACTGTGCAGACCCAAAATACTGTAAGTAGCTCTAGAATATCAAGCTGGATTGCTTCCTGCCTGAAGGTATAAAAATAATTGCCAGATAAATTCTGGCTCCAGAGTCTTTATTGCTTTACTGATGTCCATAGAGCATGCATAACACAGAAAATACACACCTTCATTCTCAGATGAACAAGCTTGGCATACATACAGAATGACAAATAAAAAAGAATTAAATTTGATCTGGAAATCATTGCCGGTAAATAAATATGTAATACCAAACTGCACTATTTCTCTAACTCAGTTTTAGGATAACTTAAAAGTAATGTAAAGAGCTTAGCATCTAACTTAAGCATCCAAAACCAAGGAAAAGTAATAGTTATGTCTTCATTTTTTATGGTAGTACATGGTTTCAAATAATTTTGATCTCAACGGAAATCTATAAGAAACCATAACAAGATGGTATTTCCACTGAGTTCCAAGTCTATCACTGTGCAATAAAAGCTCAGTAGCTACTTTCTTTTAAAATGCATTTTTTTAGTTTATTTTAACTTCTTACATTGTAGGGATAACATCAGGGTTATACGACAGGAATACTATACTATCATTAAAGACAATTATAGTGAGTCTGTACAACTCATAATTAATTTCCGTTCCAGTGCTTGATATTTAATGTATCCCCCTCCCAGTTGCTAGTCCTGAAAATAAAATCAGAACTGAATTTTCAGGTCTACCCTACGAGCATTTTGCCAATACAGATTGAATAGTAAACTGTCTAAGCATTCCTTGTACGGATGAGGTTTATACAAACGAGTACAGGTTGAACCTCCAAAAGATGGATTTCCCTAGTCCAGAAACTCTTTAGTTTGACATTTGGCACTATTTAGATGGTGCCAAATGCCAAAATAGCCTATTTTGAGTTTAGGCTATCTTGTAGACATAGCCCTGATGATTAACAGGTCTGCTCATTCCCTCTGGAGCACCTGGCATTGGCTGTTCTGCAAAGTTACAGACTCCTCAGCTGAGAGCCTGCCAGTCCAGAACAATATTCACTGATAAGAGTTACAAGCCCATGAAATCCAAGTTTGTAATAACGTTTTTACTTAGAGGCCTTTAATAATAGCCATCTACTATTTTAATGCTTTTAAAACAAAATAGAGACAGTCGGATAAATACAATTTCTAATTTTTAAGATGTGTTTAAAATGAATATAACATATATATTACAAACATATATATTACAATTGATAGATGGCTTAGTCTTCAATTTCATATTCAAATCTAAAATCAATAGAAGAGATGAACTTACACATATGCAGTGGTGAGAAAGACAGTGACAAAAATAAGTTCATATAATTTGATCTAACTTCCTATCTGGAGTCTGAAAAGAATGAAAATTGTTTCTCTGCTCAGTAGTTGAAGTTAATCCTCTGTCCCAACATTTGCCCCAATAAACATCAGATTATTTTTATGTTGGCTATAAACCTGTCAGTCCTCAATAAACAGATATACTCATGGTCGTTTTACTTCTGCTGTCAGAGAAGTGTCAGTATATACACCAACTCTTAAATTAACACAAACAGAGAAATCCAAATGTAAAACTAATAATTAGAGTAGCTAAACAGAAAGTAGCTCATTGCAGGATAAGATTCAAGAAGTTGTGCCCCTGCACAACAGGCAGTGATTGGAAGATTCCAACAGAAGTTAGCAAAAGCCCTGAAGTTAATACTCCAGCTTCTCTTTAATAGAAAGCTATGTGACCTTTAAGGCTCTGTCAAACAGAGCTCTACTTTAGTAAATCTCAATTAAATTTTATGTTTTGTGGCTCCCGTTTTCTTGTAAGACAAGAAAAAAAGTTCAAGGAATGGATCCTACTTTGAAGATTTTAATTCCCTGTGGGGACAATTTATTTCCACCGAGAGGGCCTGTCAAAGATTTTTTCCCCCCCTGCTTCTGTAGTGGTCAGACTATTTTGTATTTGGAAAGCTCATCGAAGGCCTTTGAAAGTGACAAATTCTTCAAATGACTAAATTTTAGATACTTTTTCTGCTGCTCTGCCCTCTTCTTTATATTTGAGAAGAAAAGGGGAAGGATGAGAAGTGAATGGTTAGCAAGACCATAGAGAATGTTTATGACAAGGTAGCATTCAGTGGAAACATGACGTTTCAATTTGATACTATGACAGCATAACTTTTCATTAAACAGGCACTGCAGTAAATAAAGAGGCAAACATATGAGTAAATATTCACAACCGTGAACATCTTTTTAGGGGACTGACCCTGAAAACACAACTGTCTTGGCATAGAGTAGATCATAACCTTTGATTCGGTCCCGAGCAAGAGAGGGTGTGTAGCTGCATACTTCCTTGGGAGTAGATAACACAGTTACTCCCATTCCAAGGCAATGAGGAGGGAAGGGAGAAAGTTATTGTACCCCTTTTCCATGGCACATCTTATTTGCTCCGGTGGACTATTCTGGACAGGAAGCGGTGAGGTGGTTGGTGGAGTTAGGGATGTGGGGAGCACTGGCTGAGTATCCCTGCTCTCCTTCCCATCTCCAGTGTCCGAATCTGAACAGACACACGGATCAGGAACTTACTCTCCTCTAATCCTCTGCACAGGCAAGTACGGTCTGGGCCACCCTAGCTTGTGGTGATAATTACTATGCGCAGTTCCACTGGCTTAAATAAGCACTGAGGATAGCAAGCACTGGGGTCAGAAGTAAACATTTGTGGAAGCGGACGCAACCCACACACCTTTTGAATGTATTGTACTGGCCCATCTAGTGTCACTGAGACCACTTACAGGGAGAATAACGAGTCAACCGTACAACCTTAAGCAGCTGAGCTGACAGCCTTCGTGGGCCCCGGGCAACATGGGAGGGGGTGGCCTCAGCTCTGCACTCTCCGAGGGACAGGGCTGAGGGCAGAAGGGGCAGGGCCAAGTGTAGCTGGCCTTCAGCATTGTCCAGAGTGCGGCATAACCCCTGGCCTCCAGCCCTTAGTACCATTCAGAATTTGCAGCCCAGCTCTGTGTCATGGTGCTCCAGCAGCAATTTAAAGGGCCCTCTACTGTGGCAGTGGCCAGAGCCCCTGGCCCCTCTGAATCACCAGGCCCCCTCAGCAGCTGTCCCCTTTGGCGTCCCTCGCTCTCATTTGGCATGCCTGGCCTTAATTACCAGGCAGCTGGCTTTTAGCTCATGTGGTGGAAGAGTCTTACACATTAAGGTCCCAGGTTCAATTTGGCCAGCTGATGGCTGGGGTCTGTTGGTGTCACAAGTAAGGGTCTTAACCATGATTTCAATTGGGAAGAATCTGAAGCTCAGGACACTTCCAGATGCAGTAGTAAGCACAGACAAGGACAGTGAATGGAATACAGAAGAGAAAAAGACTTGGCATACACGCCTTGGGGGCTTTGGGTTTCACATTTGTTTTTTAGAAAAGTCACCAGACATAAGGGAGATTGGTAAAAGGTGTTCTGGTTGAGCAGTTGAAAAAACTACACCCAAAATTGGCAAGGTCCAATCAGTGCTAGATGCAATAAAAGAGGTTCTATAAATACAATGAGATGAATTTGTTAGCCAAGATATGGGATTTTTTGAATGGGTAGCCCACAGTACCTAAATTGAGCTAGTGCCTTGCACAGCACCCACTGTTTGAAGTCCCAATTAACTCTTAATTCAGGCAAAATATGTCATGCTTCTTAATTACAAAACTTTGGACATTACACATTTTTAGGAGACTATAAAAATGTAGTACATACCTTTAAAGGTCAGTCAGTTACAAACATTCATTTGCATGAGTTTTTAATTATTCATTGGTTAATAGAAGTAAAACATTGCCTAATTTAAAAAATCTGGCAGCATTTATTATTATTTTGGAAACAAAACACAATGAAATTTAGCATATGAAACAATTAAAATGACATTTAAACAAAAATAAAGCCAGACCACAGAATACCTTTTAACTTTATGGTATTTTAATTTTTTTAGATTTACAGAGAAATATGTAATGAGCTAAGTGTTTTCACCTGAACCCATAGCCAGAATTTTGGGGGTGCTTTCTGCCATTTTTAAAAAATACGCACTCAGGGCTAAGTTCTGAACTAAATAGCACCAATTTACACTAGAAGAAAATTCTAGCCCTCAGTTGGTTTGTTGTTTGATCCTATCAATCCCAACAAACCAAATCTGTATTGAAACCCCAGAATCTTTAAAGATTATGCAAACCAGTAATTTATATGTTATTTATGGACATTGTTTCTTTTTTATGAGATGGGCCAGATGGGAAGTACTGTCAACATGGTATTTATTAGCCAGGGGAAAAATCAGCTGCATATTACTGGCATCTGGTCAAGATTTTATGACTACATATTTTAACATATATTTCAATTATATATGACAGGATACCATTTTCTCTAAAATCTCAGCTCAGTGTGCAATAGCCAGTGTTCTTCTGATTATTCAGTCTGTTTGAAAATATCCAGAATAATTATATATGGCAAGACTGTAAGACCAGGAGATCATGTGGTTTAACCATTAGGAAAAAGCAACCAGAGAGTTCAGATCAGTGTATCTAAACTTGACAGAGCCACCAACTTACCCTGGATGAAATTTCCTCCTGTGCTGAGCACCACCATAAGTGCCATGCACCTTTTAAGTCCCACAGAAGTCTTCAGTATAGGTCCTATGTGAGATTTAAGTGGTGCATTAGCTTTTCATTGGCCCACTTCACAGAACTGAACTTCACCCTGAAGGAAATCAAATATTTTACTCTGGAACGAGCCTTTCTACTTCTCCTCTTCATGATTTCTATCCCTTATGCTGAGTGAGCACTCTCATAATTCATCTTTTTGGCAGTTGCTCCCAGACTTGGGACTGAATCTCATATTTTTTCTGGGTTATTTGTTGATATCTGTTTATTTTAAGCCAAAATTGATGATTGTGTCTATGAAACTACAGCTTCTTATCTTAGGCTACATTTATGCTAGCCAAAGTAAGTTGACTGCAGATATACAATTCTAGCTATGATAATTGCATAGCTAGAATCCACCTTACTTGGCTGTCCGTACTGATGGGAGAGTTTCTCCGGCCAACCTCCCTTATTCCTTGCATCTTGCGGGAGTACAGGGGTCCAAGTGGTTGATTTTGTGCATTCCCATGAGATGTGTGAAATCAAACTATGGTCAATCTTCTGCGCTAGTGTAGACATAGCCTCAGTCTTTTCCCCTATAAGATGGTGCTCATGGATAGAGGACTGTGACAATGTGACCTTCTCCTGACTCTGTCCATGCTTCTGGAATAACTGAGTAATTATTTACAGTGCAGACATTTCATTAGCCAATACAGCCAGTACATTTTTTTTTTTTTTTTACATGTTGCTGCTTCAGTTACCTTTTTTGTACTCTATAAATTTACTCCCTCTATATCCTCTTCCATAAATTGAAACAGTTGAAGTATTCCAGCGTAGTAATTCTTTAGTTATGTCTAAACTAAACAGCAGCCTTATTTTGAAATAAACTATTCCAGAAGACCTTATCTGGAAAAGCTTATTTTGAAATAACACTGCTACACAAAAATGTATTTCAAAATAGCCCTCAGCTATTTTGAAATGGAGCGTCGGCACACAATATAGCCTATTTTGAAAAAGAACCATTGGACTGACTATGGCTTATTTCGAAAGAGACTCTATTCCCTGTCTACTTCACCCCTGTTTTGAAATAGCTATTTTAAAATAGGCACTATTCCTCATGCAGTGAGGTGTTATCTATTTCAGTATAAGCCAACCACTATTTTGAAATAGTGGTTGCATTGTGTAGATGTTAGCAAAGTTATTTCAAAATAAAGGCTATTATTTAGAAATACCTTTGCTGGGTAGACATACCCTTTTGTGAAGAACAGTTCTGAACAATGCCAGTTGTTCTATGACAAGTCAGAGGAATTATTAAATAACTTCTCCAACCTTACCAGGAAATACTAGATGAGAAGCACAAGCAAAACGGAGATTTCCTTTGAATTTAACACAAGAATGTCCTTTTCCAAGCAAACAAATGGTTGATCAGACGCAGGCATCTTTGATGTTGGATGATAAAGGACCATGCTGGAGAAAGTGATCCATCCACAAAAAAAATAATTAATCCCATAATCTTGCCTGGGTCATTTTCAGCTTTTGTTACTATCTTCTTTATAGTCAAAAGAAAAATCAGGTGAAATTCATAAAGAAATGTCATTTTTCTGTTTCTGAAATCGCCTTTGTTTATGCTAAAATGTTAGCAGTAAAAGTAGGTGCAATGTTCTAATGATGGCAAGAATTTCTCTCATACCTTTAGCTAGAACTCACTAGAAGCTCAGTGCAACCCACTAGTAGGTTGTAAACTTAATTGAAAACCTTTCATGGTATAGTATTCATCCTCTATTTCTGCCAACAGTTCTGAACATTAACACTTGAAAACATCAGAAATATTCTGCTCAGACTCCAGACTGAGGTCAACAGACTTTGAATGTGTGAAAAATTCTTTAAATTTCTGTCTTGTTACCATCACAAAACTCAGATCCTTAACCAGTTCTCTTAAGATAATACCACTATAAAGATTATTGTTTGCTATCAGTTAAACCCACCAAAAGACATACAACAGAGAAAAAATACTTTGTAACCAAAGACAATGGCAGCAGTATTAGGGATGTAAGTGTTATGGTTAGTTATTTGTGATATTGCAGATGGAAGAAAGACTAGGAGCAGATCCATTTTGAAAGTTATTGTCCTTCTATTTCATATTAAGAATTAGAGAGATTTTGTAAAGTTGCTTTGAAGGCAAATTGCATCCTAGGCATGGTACTAGGGTAACTTACCTTATATTTCTTTGCAAATGTCACTCATAACATTAACTGTGTCATATTAATGGGACAAGTTATTTTTGTGCCTTTGAGAAATGATTAAAAGTATTTATGTGACAAAACCTCTCCAACGACAAACATGTCTGAGCCCTACTCTTGAAGAGAAACTCTACAAATATATATATAAAAATAAACTCATTCTAAAGAGCATAAAAAGGGCTGTTTTCTTTAAATTTATGTTGTTATAAGTCTGAGGGATAAAGTCTACTCTTTCATTTAAATTAATTGATATGTTAACTATTCGTTCCCTTTTTTAATAAAAGCTGAACAGTGTGAATGGTTTGCATCTCCACTAGTATATTCAAGTTCATATTGTTTCTGTTACTTTACACCTCTGGACTGGACAAAACTACTTAATGATTGAGGAGATTTTAAAAAGGCCCTAAAATTGGCTAAATAGGAAATATTCGATTCACTTAGTCCCTGAACCTCCAGAGACTCAAACACATGCTTAATTTTACACACTGTGAGTTGTCCCACTCCAGTCAAGAAAGACTTCCATTGATTTCTGTAGACTTTGGATCAGACCCAAAAGACATCAAGCCTCCAGCCTTGCATTCACATCGTACCCAAATGCCCATTGAATCAGAAATACTGAATTACTGGTGATTTATACCAGATTTGTACTTTTTTTTAGAACAACTAGATGAAGGTTTATAACTTATTAATTTTCCTTTTAAAAGTGATAAACACCCACACAAATAACACCCCCCCCCCGAAATCCTAGTTATTTCTGCCAACTCTTGTATTTTTTCAAAATGTCATATGCCTTATTGCTGTGATGCACAGTAATTCTTCACCAGGAATCACACAGTGGAACACGAGGTAGAGCAATTGCTAGGAACCTAATCCACCTTGGCGAAGTCAAAATGTCAGTTAACCAGAACTCGGAAATTGGTGCTCCTGGATTGGAGTTATTAAACATCAAACAGAGTGGAGTTTAATGGCATGCAAGAATCTAGGCCAAATCAATCACGTCCAGTGTTCCCTCTCATATTTTCCATCCAGGGGCAGAATAAATTTTATCATCTGCACCAAGGCACATGCAGATGTGCATCATCAATAGAAAACCATGCTGCCGGCTTTAGGCACTCTGCTAATCAGCTGGATGGTACCTGAATTTCTCTTGGGCAGCTGCCCAATCACTCATCTTACAAGGAACTCTGGCTGTCCCTGTACTGCACTACTAACTTCAATGACTATGTGCATACTACTGTAACAAAGGAGCATAATTAATCCTTGCGCATCTAAATGATGTGTAAGAGATTTCAGACTGCGTTTATTATGTTAAATAAAATGTTTGCCAAATTCTGACCGCAGGAAAAAGGGTTAATTTCAAAGCAGCATTTCAATGTCTGGAAAGCTAAGTGATTAGAAACAGTCACATAAAATTGACAAATATAACATATGTATTCTTACCCTTCAGTCCGGAAAATAGTCCTAAAACTGTCCCCCAAGCTCTTGTAACTGGTTGGATCAGTTTTCCCTCTTTGAATTTGGAACCTAAAAAAATACAATTTATAACAGTAAGAGAAGTTAAGGATTTTAAAAGCCACTTTCGGCTTTCCAATTTCTATATAAAAGGGATTTTAAGGTTTATTGATATATCTTATTCATGATTATAGACTGTTCCTGATATTTATTCTTATTAACACCACTTTCATAGAAGTTATTAAACAAAGGAGAAATACAGCTTTAGAAGTAACTTTTTTGTAGTTCATAGTACTTATATAGCCAATATTTTTACAGTTTTCTTGTTGTGTAAAAAATAAACTGCTAATCATGGGCTTGATCCAAAGTCCTCAGAAGTTCATATGAGTCTTTCAATTGACTTTGAACCAGACCCTGTTTTCAGAAATCTGAAGTAACATATTGCAATGCATTTCACCACTGTGAAGTAAACCTACCATGCAATTTCTTATTTTTAGAGGCTGATCCAACCCTATTTAAAATCACCAGGGGACTCTATCGGAAGTCAGATCAGGCTCCTAATAGTCGCTTTTCTACATGTAACGAAAAGGTGAACAACATAAAATGCAGTTATCAATATTTTAATGAAATCACCTTTCCTCTGCTCGTATTTTGACACAGAACTTTCAGCAGTGGCTGACAAGGTTTACAGCACATCAGCCTTAAGAAGAATAACAAGATTATGATTTAAGACTGAAAATATGCCAGTATTTACGAGCTCTGGATAAAGGTGGTCAGCATAACTCACACTGTTAATCTACCGAGTGCTTCAAATGGGGCTACACCCACTTGTCAATGCTGCCAGGAGAGAAAAGGAAAAAGGTGCTGGAGCATGCATTCTACTTCCCCAGTCCTTTTTTTCTGTGCATGCAGGTTGGGAGAGATCATAAAGACATCTTTTTCAGACTGAGCATCAGCTACACTGTGCTTTTGTTCACAGTTTGTACTTAGAAGTGTTTGGCTACATCCTACATGGTAAGGGGAGTTTGTAGAGAAAACTATCCTCTCAAAGCAACATAGGCATTCTTTCATACAAATCTCATTTTTAAACCTCTAGAGCCTCAACGATGCTCACCTGAATAGCCTAGACAAATTTCACATCAAGGGAACTTCAAACAGAGTTGGAAGTACATAATTTCATGTTAGACTTTTTTCATTATCATCCAGCATTGAAAACAACACAAATATTAGTAATTTCAATTCACAATAGCATTGTGTGAGGCAAGCTACAGATGGGTATTGTCATGTGACGCCAGCCCTGTGCATTAAATAATGTCTGCTTTGAAGAATCATCCAGATGTTAATTATGATCAAACACTGCTGGGGCACCTATGCAAAAGACAACACAAACATTTTTACCTTTTTATTTATGTTCTTCCTACTAAAAACCTTAGGTTGTGTCTACACTTGCATTCCTCTTTCGAGAGAGGCATGCAATGAGGGAAATCAAAAATGCAAATGAGGTGCAGATTTATATATTTGGTTCCTCATTTGCATATTCTTCTTTCAAAAGAAGAAAAACAGTGTAGACACAGCTCTTTTGAAAGAGAACCCCATCTTCAAAAGAACCTTTTTTTATGGGAAGAAGAGTTCTTTCGAATATGGGGTTCTCTTTTGAAAGAGCCCCGTTGACACTGCTTTTCTTCTTTTGAAAGAAGAATATGCAAATGAGGAACCAGACATGCAAATCTTCACCTCATTTGCATTTTTTTATTTCCCTCATTTGCATTCCTTTTGAGAGAGGAATGCAAGTATACACACAGCCTCTGTGTTTAGAAAGGTATTAGACCTGCAATCCTGCCCCAACAGACAAATACGGATTCTTATTCTGCTTAGGCATACTCAGACTCAAATAATAAAACAAAGTAGGACAATTTTAGTTAAATGCTATGAAACAGCAATTTTCTCTTCCATCTCAACTGGATTCAGCAGAATCAAAAAAGGATTTCACATTTTAGCAAAACACATTCTTAATTTTGCCTATCACTACATCCTAAGCTTGCACTTACAAATCTTAGCATTTTTCTTTGGGAGACAAATTTCCAGTGATGTAATATAATTCCTAGGGCAATTATGAAAGCAAACCCACACCTTTTTGAATGCAGTTAGAAGGAAACATTGGATCGCTCCATAGTCCTAAGAAAAGCAGTTCAGGCACATGTGGGATCTCCATTTGAAGTACTCTCTTTTATTAGTGGGAGAACTTGCTGCCAAGTTGGCAAAGTACAGACTGCTGTTCTAGAGGTTTACACTCATATGAGAGTTGATGCATAACATTTTGTCTGAAAAGAACCCTTGGGAAGGTTAATAGCTGAAAATGCCTCAATGGCATCGCACAAAGTCCAACAGTAATAACAGCAAAGGAATGTTGTAAGTTGTTACATTATACTAGCCAAGAAATCAAGACTGGAGCAAAAAAATCTTAGCACACACACAAATGTTAGCACACTAATATTAGTATCTTTAAGCTGTGGTAAATTTTACTTCAAAGTTTAAATTTAAAAGTGTTGGACACCAGTTGTTTTAAAAAGAAACCTGTTTAATATTCACTAATAATTTAAATAAATTGTAGAGTAGAACACACACACACACACACACACACACACACACACTATGGGAAGATTGTCCTAAACGGAACTTTTTTTTTTTTTTTTTCAAAGGCTTTAAGATTTTTGCTCTAATTAGAAATTCCAAATTCTCTTGGAAAATCTCAGGCTCCTATCCTGTAAATACTAACATATGTGTTACCTGTACTCATACAAATTATTCAACAAGACTATTCACATGCATAAACTTAAGCACATGCAAAAGTATTTGAAGAATTGGAGCCTTAATCCAGGGCTATCTTAGTAGAGATTTTAATATATGCATTTATAAATATAAATTTTAAACTTTAGTTTTATCCTGCAGTCATATTCCAACTGTACAGTATATTCTTAGTATTTTTGTTCACAAATATGCATAGACAGAATAAGTGCTTACATAAAATAATATTTAATGTATTTGTATCAGTTTATGGGGCAAAAGGATAATTTTTTAGGAAAACTGTAAATAAAATATTTTTACGTTTATTTCCATTTCTTTTTTAACGGGAGATAACATCTTATTAAGAGAGTTGACTTGTAACACTGACACAAACAACATACTCCTTCCTTTAGGGTTTTTGGATCTATTCCTTTCCCAGTAAATCTTTTTAATAGCTTTAACAGCAATCCTAAAATACATGCCAATTATGTACTCTAATCTAGATCTGTGAACGGCGTTCTTTGATTTGGAATTGCTTGCCTCAATAAAATAAGGTGTAACTTTTTAATGTACTAGCTAACTGATCACCAGTACTTGTTATGAGAAGTTAGAGAAAGAGCTGACAGGATGTTTATTTGTTTTTCTGGGAGGGGAAGAGCAGCAGTCACAGCAGCACCCTGAAATAGTACTAGTAATAATAAAGAAGGGTGAAAGTATTCACTTCAAAAACAGCCTGGTCTGTTTTAAATTACTGCCTAGAGGATTGAGCACAACCGGGAGATACAAACAGATTTTTTTTTCCGCCTCAAATCTATTCCTCTCGGAAAACTGTTTTAACCAAATGCTCACATTGAAGTGAAATTCTTGGATTTTTGAAAGCAAGATTACTCTGTCAGATATGTTACTGGCCTTGCTAGAATTACAGAAACTAGCCCCCCACCCTGCCTGTGACTATATAGAAAGAAGCACATATTTCTGATCTAGTCTAAAGAAGCAAAATCTGCAAGTAAACATTTTTGAGAGATAGAGTAATGGAGGTGAATGAGATAAGGCCACAGTCCTGTTTTAGGTCTTCATCTGTAGCACCCAATGCAGATATAAAATTAGTAACTGCATCTACAAAAATGATCCATGGCTAGCCACATCCACGGATGAGGATACTCACAAATATAAAGTTACTGTCCATAAATCTGCATGGTTATATATCTGAATTACTGTCCATAAATTTGCATGGTTACATTATATATCTGAATCCATATTGTTACCCACAAAAATGAGCTGCAGGGATCCACATCGACAGATGCAGATATAATGCAGCTATCCATGGATTTGCAGGGTTCTATCCATTTCGACACCTAAAGCTGCCCAAGCAGTCTTTTGAAGCATGGAGGCTTAAGGGTGCATTAACAACGTTGCCACAAAACAAGAAGCAATAGACAGTGGATACTGTGACAAGAAGCAAGTTTATTGAACATATCACTGGAAAACTGACTTTTTCCTCAGTTGTAACCTCTTCTCCTCTGGCTTCACTGAGTCTTTGGTTTGTTCAAATGCTGCAGCAGCAATAATTATCTCACTCCCACTCCCAAATTCCAAAAGGTTTCCTGATGTTTGTAAGAGGAGGCAAGAGCCACTGTCCTCAATCCACCCCGGATTACGTAAGCAGAGGGATTCTTAAACTATTTGAGGACTAGAGCCTGAAAAGGGAGAGGAAAGGATGGGGCCAGGAAGGGTGAGAACCATGCAAAAATGGCAATTTTAAAGGCTTTGCTTTTTGAGATTGTTTTCTGTTTATTCCAAACCTAAACTCTCAGGTTGTAAATCTCTGGGATTCAAAATCAAAGAAGTAACAATTAAATGCTCCATATTTGTGCAGCTGTACAACTGGCATTTGTCAGACACATAAACGTGGATCTCTTCACTTTTACACCATGAGAAATATAATCTTTATGGACAGAAACTGCCCTTGAATGACTCCTCCAAGGTTGTAGGTACAAATAAACTTGTATTCAATGCAAAGATGCTGGGTTTTCTGCCATCTCTGTCAGCCTTTTCTCATTAGTAATCATTACATCATCCAATGAAGCAGCTTCTGTGAAGCACCCTCTTATGTAGCATGTTCACACGTCCCTGAAAAATCACACGACTATTTCCACAGTCTGTCCTACTGTCCTTGTTGATTTTGCCCAGAGTGGTTCCTCCAGTTTCGTAAACTCCTGCAGTCCTGATGCCTCACAGTGATCCCTCTCTCTGCAAACGTCCTCAAGCCTGTCTTATCCTGTAGGAAGTGTAATGCACAGGACGTTGTGGAAAGAGAGGCTGAAGTATTACTTGGCCGAGCAGATGAGATATTTCCTATTCTCTTCTGCCTTTAGCTGTTCATTTTAGTAACTCCAACCAAGGTAGTCTTCTGGGTACCTGATACCACAGCTGTTTTTGCTTTGCAATTCAGTTCACCCAGCTCTTACCAACCCTCCCCCATTTGATGCTAAAGCGCTACATAAAGCTTTCTCATAGTCTCATGGACTTTAAGGCAAGAAAGGACCATCATAACCATGAAGTCTGAGCTCCTTGCACATTTCACATCATAGAAACTCACCCACCAAATCCTGCATAGACACATATCCTCCAACTAAGTTCCAAAAGCCCTCAAATGATGATTTCAAGTTATGGAGACTCCATTACGTACAGTATTTGAAAGCTGCAAGCGTCCCTTGCCCTACGTTGCAAAGAAAGGCAAGCCTCGCTCCACAGGATCTCTGTCAATTTGCCTCTGAGGAAAATTCTTCTCTGACCCCAAATATGGTGGTCAAATGGACCCTGAATGCGTGGGCAAGATCTACCCATCAGACAGCTGGGGAATCATTATTTGTAGAAACTCAGCAACTGCTCAATCTAGTGTCCTGTCTTTGGCTGTTGGAGATAATTTGCCACAAGCTTTTCAGTCCATGTTAAAAGTACTTCAATTTCCTTTTAATCAAAAAGAGGTATGTCAGTATTTGATATGTGTATTGAAATATACTGTCAGCAACCACACCTCATCCACATAGCACAGACTCATGGAGTGAATCCTGGCTCCATTAAACCCAACAGTTTTGCCCATTGTCTTCAATGGGACCAGGTTTTTACCCATGAATTCCTGAGATTCTTGATGCTCAGTGCTGCTGCTGGGATGATCATAAAATATGTGCACTTATCTCTCTCTCTTCCCCTCCCTCGCCTTCAAATCAGCACTTGGACCATATACGTGATCTTTGCAAATAAGTGAAAGACTTCTGTCTCCTTTTTACATCCTTGTCTGCTAGGCATAACATGACAGCTACATCATGCAAATTTAAGATGTGAATCAAGTCCTTGGTATTTCCTCACTGGATTGGAAAATATGAAGTAGTGAAAGCATTTATATGCATAATGTAAATATATAACTTTGGGTACTCACTCAATTTAGATGATACTACTGACAGGTGAGAAATTATTTGGCACAGTAACAAAAGCAAATTAAATCTTCTGTGTAATGTACATTCTAAAAAAGCTTTTTAACATGTATAGCTTTCTGAAATAGGTCAACATCTCGAGCTTATACTTTAATTAATTTCATGTGATTCCAGACATACCTAATTGCAGTTGCTCTATAACCATAACTAGATATGAAAATTGATAGCCTGTAGCTATATTTTTAGCTGTTTAGATGCATCTATTAAAGTATACCTGTATTAGAAGTTAAACTACTATCAAATTTCCTAACGTAATCATTTCTTCTGGTGCCATTTGTTAGCGTTGTATGTGGGTGCAGATTTACATAGCCACTATACATGTTAGTATACATGCTGAGTTGTTCTCAGTGGTGGAAGATAACAGGACAGGAGCAATGGTCTCAAGTTGCAGTAGGGGAGGTCTAGGTTGGATATTAGGAAACACTATTATACTGGGAGGAAGGTGAAGCACTAGAATGGGTTGGCTAGGGAGGTGGTGGAATCTTCATCCTTAGTGGCTTTTAAGGCCAGGCTTGACAAAGCCCTGACTAGAACAATTTAGTTGGGGTTGGTCCTGCTCCTAGCAGGGTGTTGGACTAGATGACCTCCTGAAGTTTCTTTCAACCCTAGTCTTCTATGGTTCTGTGCTGTTTATGGCATTACTTAATGCTTAAATTTCATGTGAAACATGATATTACACAATGGACCTTGATAAGGTAATTTATTCTACTATTTGGCAAAAGTTCTCTGGGTTGTTTATATTACTTATGGGATAATAACTAAATTGGAAGTATAATTCTGCAGTTTATTTTAACAGTAAATCCTTCAATTCACACAAGCTGTTGAACAAATGAACATTACATTTTGGAATAAAACTCTAATTATTTTAAGCCATAGATACAAATTATGGCAATATATGGAGTTATATTTTAAGTATTACAGTATTGTAATGATATTTTAAGTGCAAGGCAATAAAGAAATGTAGCAGAACAGTAATATTGTAGAAACAGGCAAGGGGCAGAATTTTTTTATTAAACTATAATGTATTGAAAACCTAGGTTTACTTTTGACTTTCTACAGAGCCGTTACCTCAGGTTTTCACTACTATAAACTACTTGCTTCACAAATGAGAAATCATAAGTACAGATAGATAAACACTGCAAAATGTATTCCAACATACATTTGAATAATTACACTCACTTTGATGGGATTCATTATCCCCCTTATTTAATTTCTGTAATATCTGGAGGAGCAAATCTTTGCGGAAAGGCAAAGTTTTTCAGTTCTGTACACAAATATATATTTGTACAAGTCTTCACAATGGACATACCCATCTTGAAAGGGGTAATGTGGGTTTGAGAATCATCTGATTTAGAACCCTATGCAGATTAAGTGACTAATCACAGGGTGCATCTACACTAGGAACTAACTTCAAAGTTAACTTTGTAGTTAGGCACTACTTCGAAGTAGCCAGCAGAGAGTCTACACACATTTTTCCCTTAGTTTGAAGTTGACTTTGAAGTAGTGAGCCCAACTTCAAAGTCCTTACTCCATTCCCGGGAATGGAATAGTGCCCTACGTAGGGTGTGTGTAGACGCTCAACTTTGAAGTTGCTTACTTTGAAGTTGTACTTCAAAGTTATTTCTGTAGTGTAGATACAGCCATAGTGTGTGAATAGCAAGTTACAAATACCTTGCCCCGGGGTCCATGGTGGCTGTCAGCAATCCTGGCAAGAACTAAACCTATCTAGGAACATGTCAAACTTGCCCAGTGAACCATTCCATGGAAATGTGCTATAGTAATTGTATTGATAGTTTACATAACTAACTCAATCCGTGGTGGCTTATACAGTAGAAAAGATACCATATTACATTTCTGAAACTGCATATATTTAAGCCAAAGCAAAAGCATCTACCGACTTTTATGACGAATAGGACTACTGCAAGTTCAGTATTACACACAAAAAAAGCTAACCTCTTATGCTAATTTCCTTCTCTGCAAAGAGAAACATTTCAAGAATGAACAGAGCAGGTGTCAACATCATAAAATAAAGGGTACAGATCTAGCTTTTGGCAAATTAACTCTCAAGGTTGGGGTCATTTTTGGCCCTTTATTGTTGTTTCTGGGTTCCCTGATATCACCCAGGGTCTTCAGCAGCTACACCTGTCCAAGAACCATCACCCAGTACTCTCAAGTGTGAACCTAAGAACGGTCCACAAGTTGATTACTCTTTAGAAGTTAGTATAATGTTCTTATTTGTGGCTACCCCTGAAGTCGAGCTCTAGCCAGTGCAGACAGGGCTGAATATAGGGGCAGGTAGCCCAGATAACTGCCTGGGATGCTGGTCTGGCAGGAGGGATGCCACACTCACAACTTTACAGATCCCAGAATGCAAATGCACAAATCTTATACGATGGGGATAAACTTATGCATGCAAGTCATGCATTAAAGTAGTGAAATGGGTACGAATGTAATCAAAATAATGTATTAAAAAGTTTAATGCAGGGCGGTGCATGTGTGTGGTGGGGGTTGCTAATCACCAGGGGCACCATTTGGCTTAGGGTTGGCCCTGAATACAGAACACCACTCTGCCTGCCTCCTGAGTTAGGGAAGGAGGCAATTGAAGATGCTGGGGATGATCTTTAATGCCTTGAATGGTCTAAGACGTGTATACTTGAGAGACTGACCACAGAAGTTAGGGTCCTAGTTAAGGAATGGGTGAGGTCTCATGGCCCACAATGTGCAGGTCAGTCTAGATGATCCCTTCAGGGCTTAAAATCTGTGTCTATGCATCATGACAGGTAAGATCAACTGAGAAGCACTTGTAAGAACTCTAGCCATTCTGGTTCCAGGATGTGAGAGAGACAAGGTGGCTGAAGTAATTTTATTGAACCTACTTGTGCTGGCCAAAGAGATACATTTGCAAGCTCTACAACGTTCTTCTTTATGCCTATTTCTAACCTATAGATTATGTTGAGAATTTTGGTTGCCTTGCAAATCAAACAAAATCAAAGCCAGCCCCATTTATTTTGAAAAGCCAGCCACCAACAAAGCTTGGTCTACTGGTAGGTGTCTAAAATAAAACATGCTTTTGATGAACCACCAGAATGCTGAGCAGTTATTCTAGAATTCACACTGCTAATTATTTGATGGTACTGTGAAGCAGGAAAGAGTCACTCTGAAATTATCTCTAATATTAGCTCAGTCAAAATATTAAATTATATATCTCTAATATTAAGTTTTATAGCCAACAAGGAAAGGGTTCAGGGTTTTTAAATGCTAATAAAAAGGGTTATGTATTTCTGAATCTTTTTCTTTATGAGGTTTCGATTTCTCCCTTGGTAATGACATAGCACCTTTCCATCTGCCTCAAAGGACAAGAAAATGGCTGGTACTCTATGGTTTTCTGGCACGAGATTTTTTAAACTGCTGTTGAATGAGAAATTAAGATCTCCTTTTCAGTTTTCATTAGCATTCTGAGTTCTTTTGTGAGTTCAACCCCACTCTCCCCGGTACATTACTATATTTCTTCATATTGTAATAAACTGGCAAAGAAAAAGCTGTACACCACAACAAAGCACACATTAAATTCACTCCCTACTGCCAATGTGGTTTAGTCACCTGAAGATTTTTCCCCTGCAAAAGAAAGGAAATAAATCAAGACATTTTAAAAAATGAAAACCCCAATGAATTTTAAGTAGAAAATTGCCAAGAGCAAGCTGTAGTAAAGAAGGTTGTATAATAAATGGTAGTTAGAGTATTCATCCCACTTTCAACAGCTGTGTTGAACATATATTTCAAAAGAGGGACAGTTGTATTCAAGCGCTGCAGTGGAGATTTTCACAACAGCAGAGGGGATTTTGCTGCATATTGAAATGTGTAGCTAAATCCTGGGCTCAGCTTGGCAAATCTTAACCTGGGTGTCTATTGCTAGCAAGAGATAAACCATTTGAAGTGACAAAGAAAACTTTTCATAGCTTATTCGCTGCCTAGAGTAATCATATTTATATGAACATACTCAAACACTCCATTGAAAAGTTACCCGTTTTTGATCGTTAGCTGTAGATAGTTGAACCACTAAAAACAAAATGACATTTCACCTCTGAAATTAAGCTAGGAAATTCGAAGCCTGAAACTCTATTCTTACCCACCCAGTGGTGCCTCAATATTTGAGCTTAAATGGTATTCATTATCAGTTTGTATTTAGTAGCTCTTGCTACTCTTACTATACAGCAGGACATAACAAGGCAAGTGAAGGGTGAAGTTTCAGGTGAAAGTCTATGACTTCCTTTGCTTGAGTGAACTTAAGTCAAACAATATCCAAAGAGTTTTAACAGTTTTCTTCTACATAATTCTACTTTACCTTTAAAAAACCCTAAAAGAATTTTATTAGATCTGAAATAATAGATTGCCTTCCCAGTTTAGAACTGATATATGTGTAGCCACATTTTAAGGGAATTTTTGATTAAACATATTCCATTTTCTCCTCCAAAGCTACTAAAATACCTCAGGCATCATAACTAGTAATATCAAATTAATCCCCAGCACAAAGGCATTAGAATGCTAAGACAGATGTGTACTAGTAATATAAAGGGGAAGAGATTCTGAACAAGTGCGCTGATCAGCTACTTTTAGACTTCAGCAACCCTGCATGTACTGAGCTATTTCAAAATACCCCGTCTCTCCCCTCCCCCCATTGCTCAAGGTAATCCAGTCCAGGTTGCACACAAATGGCCAGAAAATTGCAGTTGTAGTACCAAAAACTGTTTGAGTCATAGTTGCTACGGAGGTATCAGGGTATTATTTTTTCACACATGCACGACTTGAAAAAAATCTCACCTAAATGGAATTTTTTGTTATTTGTAAATACATTTTGAAAGCTACCAAAGTTCAGCCTTAAATGTTTTTTTATGACCAAGTTATAAACTCCTGAAAACAGGACTTAATACCGTAATGGAAACACTAACATAGCCCTGACAACAGCAGTGCTAGCCTGTACCTCTATAACACAACACTTCCCAGCTGAAAAAACTAGCTAGTTACCCAGGATGGTGTTGAAAAAGGAGCCCTGTTTTTTTTAGGAGAGACAGTTACTTGCGAATTGGCACAAAATGGTGAAAATTGAAAAAGAAGGGGTTTTTTTTTCCCCGAAACTCAGCCTAACTACTCCATAAAGTAATGCATAAATCATTCATTATAATGAGTCATAACAATGATTTGTGATCTTCCTAGTTTTCATTTTATGCCCCTCTGTTTTTCCTTAAAGACAGGAGGAAAGACAAAGACTGGAAAGTTTGGGTCATATGGATCACGGCACCACTGCTATGTCTGGAATTTTCTTATAAATATCCTATTGCTCTGAGGTTCATAGGCCTGACTGAAACAGCAGGGACAATCTCATTTGTACTTTTATAGTTGTAGAGGGATTTGCAAGAGTTAACACAATTTTCCATAATATTTCTTACTGACTTCAGAAATAAAAGGAGAGTACCCTTTGTAATCAGTATCTGAAACACCATTAAGCCTCAAGAAAAACAGGGCTTCTTTTACGTTTAACAAGATTTTTCAAAGTGCTGATAATTTTAAAGGTACAAAGCAAGATAACTTTTGAAAAAGGAAACGGATTACAGCCAAATGTTTGTCGGAAGCAACCACTGCAGTTTTCTGAGGAACATACTTTGCAACAGGTTTTACTGCCTCTTTGCAACTTTATGTCTTCTTAAGATTATTTTTAAAACACTGTTAAGTGACTGTTTCTAACCTAATGAAAATCTTCACATCAAAGAAACATCTTAAGGCTCCATTCACAATGGTTTTATACCCCTTTCACCCTCTGAAAACAAAATGTGTTATTTTTGTGCTCAGCTCCAGCTGACAGCAATCTGCCTCTTTTTCAGCTTTAGATCCACTTTGTTCATATTCTTCTTCCATTGTCTCCCTTGGGCAGCCCAGACAAATATGGTTGATTCTTGGCAGTTGTTTAATCCCATCTATGAAGGAGATACACAAAGTTCATTCAGATGTTGCCATGTAACTTTTGTGATCGACTAATGCTTTCTCCTGCTTTGGTTCTTGATCACAGTCAATACTTGTACATCAGTCCCGTGGACTCAATCCTATGAGGTCAAGTGGGACCAAGTACGGGAACTGAAAATTCACAAATAAAGTCACAGTGATAGTAGCTGCTTATATGTAAAACATACATACTTATTTTAAATAAGAGATATTTGAAAACTAACAAATTCTACTTGCTCATACAGACAATGGGATATGGGTCTGTTCCTTCTCCACACAGGTCTACAGATCAGGTTTGACAGACACATCTTTTTGTACCCAGTCCCATTATGCACTCATGTGCAGACTCACACATATACACTCTTATATGCAAGGCGGTTTCTAACAAGCACAGCCTAGTGCTTAGGCAGTAATGGCACCATGTGTATATGTCAGACATTGCTGCAGCAACTACTTTAAGAAGAATTCTTTCTTGCATTCTTCATGCAATGCCATTCAGGTGCACACATTAGAGTCTCCCACACTCCAAAAGCTGCTCTAGCAGAATGATGAGAAGAGGCTGGTTCAGGCTTCAGCAGTACTGAGCTTCGGTCGAGCAGTTGCTTCCCTTTGCCTCTCTCCCTGCTCCTCTCTGGAGGTTGAAGAGCTGCTGTTAGGGAGGAACCTGTAACTCCATTCCTCCTATCCTATAACACTAACCAGGAGAAACTTGTTTCTTCTCCTACCTCCCCACTGGGGAGTCCATGCCAAACTGGGGAGATCCTTCTAAGTCCTCGCCACACAGGTCAAGTTATGGCTGACTGTCAATCATGTCACGTAACATACGAACAGACCTGCCTGCAGGCCTTAGAGAGTAGCCTGCAGGCCTCAGACAGCGAGAGTGGAAACTTCCATTCCTGTGGCACAACCAAGTTCCCACCCCTTTGTTACAGCCTTAAAACCCCACAAATGTAAACACCAAATCAAATCAGCCCTGACACCTGCATTTAGATGTGAGAACCTAAGAAACCAGTAACCAGGACAACCTTGGCTTCAGCCCTGTGAGAATGTGAAAAGTGACATTGAGCCAGTTTGTGCACGCCCAGTAAACAGCTAAGGGATAAAATCACTGTAAAGTCCTGCCCCTAGCTGAGTTCCCCAGGGGACTTTTGGCCTCAAGGATGCCTTGGCCATTCCTGCAGCTGGAGCCATGTCTGCCATGGCCCTGATGTGAGGCACTTCGGGACCAGAACTCCCGGCTGCAGGAAGGGACATAAGCATGCCAAAACGCCTCTTCTCCGATAACATACATTCTTGTTTTGATTTTTGATTGCTAATGTGTACCTTGTGAATCTGAATTTGTAGTAGCTTGGAGTAGGTAAGCTTAATAAAGTACATCCCTAATTGGCTCTGTGTTGAAGCGAATCCCACAATGCCATCTGTCCTTTGGCTCGTGAGTTGACACATCAGCCCTACAAACTTAAGGGGATGCATTCCCCAAACGACCACACAGCCTTGCCAGCAAAGAAGATCCCCCTTCCTGCTTGACAAGCCACCCAATAACCAGAGAAATATGGAGAGACAAAAGAGATGGAACTGATGGATCTAGGGAGAATGAGGAAGCATACGGCAATAATTCATTTTTGAGGTTGGAAGAAAAAGGGCAGTTTCTCCAGGGGATGTGTTATGTGTTGCAACTGAGGAAAGCCTTGTAGGAGGCACTTTTCAAAACTGAAGCAGCATGTCGCTGCCCCTGCTCCCATGCCACCACTTATCCCTAACACACAAGTGGGGGAAATACACTTCTGTAATTTTGAAAGCAATTTTTCCTCTACATGGAAGGAAATGATATGGTCCTATATGACATTTGATTTAATATACATTGTATTGGTGTATTAGATTGCATCTAACACAGCCATAGACCTCCTATGTTATTACTGCCCAGATTACGGTACTCAAAGCCATTAGTTCTCATAAAAGATACAAAGTGTATGTCAATTCTATTATACATGTAGGCTAGTGCTACACTCCCTCCTAGTGCCATCAGCTTGATGCAAATGAGCCATCTCAAAAATGCAAAATGGTCACTTATTTGCATAGCTGAGCAGCTCATTTGCATATTCAAGGTAAAAAACAAGCAATGAAGATGTGGTGCTGCCAGCAAAAAGCCCCTTTGTCGGCAGCTCCTTATCCCTGAAAAAAATCACAGATAAGGGGCTGCTGACAAAGCGGCTTTTTGCTGGCAGCACCACATCTTCATTGCTTGTTTTCTGCTGTGTATATGCAAATAAGCTGCTTGGATATGCAAAGGAGTGGCCATTTTGCATTTTTGAGACTGGTCATTCGCATCAAGATGAAGACACCAGAGGTGCATGGAGCACTAGCTGTAGATTGTAACTTCACATGCACTAATTTTAGTGTGATTCCTTATACTGAGCAACAAACAATACTTTCCAGCATGCCACTGTAGTTTTCAGAAGTTAAGTCAATCTCTGAACTTTACATAACATCAGCTGTATTGAAAAAGGATGGTGGTTGGGTGAACATATTCACACATTAGTGTTACAATTCAAATGTCCAGCGTCTTTGTTCTGGTCACCATTCCCTTACTCATTAATATTACTCAACAGAGAATAAATCAATAGATTGACATGTGCCACAGAGCTTATATACCAAGGTAACACCTCTGCATAAATTTACAGAGGAGAATAATAAAATCACTTAGAATTTATTATTTCTAGAATGTGTAGACACAAGTCTTTGAGGATTAATTTCATGCTGTGGGTTAAATTTCACTCTCACGATAGGCCAACTGTTGCCTGGGGCTCTACAGATAATGAACCTGCCAAGGGATTAGCAAGGAAACACTTGTGTTATTATAAAGCACATACACTTCCCTTTCTAACCAAGTTCATCCTACATAGCATTAACAAATTACTCTTTCTCTGTCCATGTTTCAGTATAACGTGAGCCTGTGAATGACCCTGAACCAAGAAGACACCAGATAAGATCTTCTCGATGCATAAATAGCTATTAAATTTGTCTCAAAGACCCAGACCTCCTGTAGTGAAAACATGAGACATTTTATCTTTTCAGAACTCTATAAGAGCCACAGAAATATTTTACATGTCGACATATGTCTACAGTTTGTTAGCTGACACAATCTCAAATGCCTTACTATAAACATACGTAAATATATTAGTTGTAGCATTGGAACAGTAGAGATTTTTGGAAGAATTAACTTACCTTAAACAGTCTAAGTTAATTAAGCCAAAGAAATTAAGGACTTGGCATCACTGTTTAATAACTGTTTATATATGCTTTCATGACCAAAGTGACTTGAAACTATTCTGTGCTTTAAGGCCAATTGGAACATTAGCATTGAAAATACAGGTCCTTTTCCTATTCTAACTTTCTTTCTTCTTGGCAAAAGTTATTAAAAGCTGAACTTATTTTTTTAAAAAGCTTGAGTGAAGCCACTTCAGACTTTCCAGTCACTCTGTGCTGCTCTGCACCAGTATGCACTGATAGTAAAGGGGCATTATATCATTAGATGGGACTTGACCTGACATTGTGGACTAGATTGTGAATGGCACTTATACTATCACAAAGGGGCAGAAGGATGGGAAAGAAGCTCCCCACCTTGTGCAGCTGCTCAAAGCCTGCTCACAGCCATTCTTGAGACAGGAGAGGCTCAGATGCCGAAGGAGGACGAGGTCATGGTCCTATAGCTTCTCCTACTTCAGGCTAAAATGATTACCTTTCTAAAAGGCAAAAGAGGGATACACCCAGGAGGCCCATCCTCTCCATGGCCCTGCCCCCTTTTCTTCCCTGGAGGTCTGACCCCTTGCTTTTCCTCTTCCCTTTCAGGCCACACCTTCTGGCTGTGGCTGCTCTCAGTAATTCCAGTCCCATGCCCACCCAGGACAGATGGTGTGCCCAGTGCTTCTCACAGTGGCTTGGGCTCCCTGGGCAGCTCTTACCACTTCCTATCTCTGGCTTCTGGCCTGACAAGGGGGCAGGGCCTTGTGGCAAATGGGGACTAAGGCCCATCTCAGCCCCTGCTCCAAATTGGAAGATGCTGACCCCATAGTCTTGGGCAGGCACAGGGCCAGGCTGCAAGCAATCTGGGACAAATGCTGGCCCAGAGCAATTCAGCCTGGCATCAGGACTTGACCTCCGTATTTTGGGATTGTCTTGCCCATTTGGGACAGGTGGTCATCCTACTCCAGACCTGCATAGCAGGGACAGCACATTGGAAGGAAATAATCCACTCTCAAGGATGGACAGATTGGTATTTCCCTCTCACAAGGAGAAGCCTTGTCTGAGGGGCTCTATTTACTGCATTAATCCTGGAATAGTGCAAAAACCTCTTATTCAGGGCTGTAGTTTAACAGCCACATTCTGACTCTAAGTGTTAAAGTGCAGGTGGGGGGTTAATCCTCCTCTCTGGGGGACAGAGGGGAAGGGAAGGGTCACATAAATGCTTCCTTCCTGAGTGCCTGTCTGCAGCAGCTGAAGCAGTAGAGCCACCTAATGCTCTAACTCAGGAGTCGGTAACCAAAAGAGCAAGAAGAGCCACCTTTTCCAATTTGGTAAAAAACTCAATAATTCAAGAGCCACAGTGCATGTGAATGCGAGAGGGTCTTTAACAAATAACGTCAAGCCATACTTTTGATAACCCGTTTTAAGAACAGCGCACGCACAAAGATTTGTAATGCGATACGTGTTTACTGCAGGATGTTCACAAACTTTTTACATATTCTATTTCCTCACACTTTATGTGTGTGTTTGTACCACTATCATCCTGACCTTCACTCCCAAACGTCTCTCTCTGGAGGACGCTAGGAGGAGTCATCCAATGTTCTGAGATCACATTACATATGCTATTCAGATATAAGTTATTCATTATTGGGCTTTTAGACATTCACAATTTATCGAAAATAATCAGGAGGTTTTTTGTTTTTGTTTTTTTTACTTTTCAATTATAGCCTTGGGAGCCACAAAGAAGTCCTGAAAGAGCTGCATACAGTTCTAGAACCACAGGTTTAGACCCCGATCTAGCTCCTGGAGGGGGCCCTTGCTTAAATACACACAAGTGATTCCTAGCTCCAAGGGGGTCATCGTTTAACAGCCTTGGGATGTGGCCAGGCCCCTGCCCCGTAACTACGTACATTAGTGAGCAATGCCTGCTAACTGGGTGAACACACTGATACTCCCGGGAACACAAAATGTGCTTCCCACTTTCAGTCACCCTGAATAATCTGGCCCTTTGTCATGCAACTCAGACCCACCATATGGTTGGCATCCTCCATTTGCTTCATGCTGCCAAAGAGAGGACAGGGCAGATTTTGCCCAATATCCCATATGAAATTACTATGCATACATTAATAGGACCAGACCTTTGACCTCCTCAAGTCTTTTTAAGTTCCAGCTAATTTCCCAAGCATAGGGGATTCCTTGGTTGGAAGAGTGAAGCCTACTGCAGTGTGTTGTGCTGTCAACTCACCACCAGTAAAGGACATATTCCAGGGTGGGATAGTAAAGCCAAGTAGTCTTCAGGATTAAGAAGTGAGTAAGGTGCAATAAAATCATTTATAGTCCCTCCATTCATGTGCTCTGAGCACTCCTCTGGGATGCCAGGGGTTCCAGACCATAATCTTTGGTTTTGCAGTCATAGTTTAAATATATGAACAGTTTTATGCAAACGTAATTTAGCAACTACAGAGATTTTGATTCCTAATTGTTATATCTGAGGTGTGGCAAATCGTATGTCTTACAAGTCTTTTTATCATTCACAAATCAAAATCTGATGTTTGAGGCATATGCCACTTCCATTGAAATGAATATAGTTATACTTGAAATTAATGCTATTTATGATTTTACTGACCTACTGATACTTGCTTCATGCCAGTAACAAATTCTCTCCTCGGTAACTGCGTAGCTCCTCTTTAGATAAATAATTTGTTGATAAATAATCGATGACAGCCATATGGTGTACATCTGAGAACTAAGGCCAAAATTTTAAAAAATTACCATAATGATTCTGGGGTCTCCATTCTTGGATGCCTACGTAACGACCCTTTAAGGAGGGCTGATTTTCAGAGTGTGGGTGCTCAACTCTTTCTCAAAATCAGTCAGGCCCTTCAAGTAACCTAAGCTAGGGCCTGAGAATTGAAGCATTCAATGTCTCTGGCCACTTTTGAAAACCTGGATCAGAATTTGGCTCTAAAAGTGGTGAAAAGGAAATATATATTAGTGGGTAACAAAGCATAATTAAGAATTACTTCAAGCAAAATGAATTATTTTCCTGTTAGCTTTATTAAATGATTATAATGATTGATATGAAAAGTATTTCTTTTTTCACAGATTTAAAGTCATAAAACATACAACCCTCTTAATCCAATATTGATCTTTTAAAGCAAATTAACTATTACCACATCCAGAAACAATTATGTTGGACATAGCTTAAATATATCAAAGTCAACTGACATCTGTCCTCCACTGCATTTGTCTGCTTCACCCCAAATCCTGTCAATATAACATCTTCATATTTTAAAGCGCCGCTTTTTCTAGAATAGGTTCATAGGAAAAATGCTACTTTTCAAGGATCTATATATTTAATATTGTTAGATTGCATAATTATCACTCACTAACGCAAAACAGCTCTAACTTTTTCTGTTTAGTATTTTAATGCAATACAAGACACTGATGAACCACAAATGCATATGGAATCAGCTGACATGACCCCTCAAGAGGAAAAGAATGTTAGAACCACTGAGGTGACACATGGTCTCCAGAAGGCTGGAACAAATGAGATTTCCTTTTTTCCTTTCATAGAACATGGTTGGAATTAAGTTTTACCAAAGTCAAACCAAACTATCACCATCATCTCTATCTTCACTTCCTCATGCATTAATTAAAAACTAAAGATTACAAACATGCAGTTTTCTTCAGTTCTTGATGGGGGAAACTCACCTTTGTGCAAAGAGACAGTACGACATCATGTGCACCATCTACGCTGTGAGTTACAGGCTTCAGTGTTTCACAGGGTGTCACACAGGCCCTGTACGCTACAATGCATTCTATGCGAAAGCAGCAGTAGATGCACACACCTGCCTCCCTTATAGATTTATTCTTCAATTTTCTTTTGAATAACACCTTTTTTTGGGAGGGCGATCTTACTAAAACGTACATTACAGTCTAAACTCCACCTCCACACACTTGCAGTACTATTCATACTGAAGTCTATGGACACTATGTATGTATACTACTCAGACTGTGAATTCCTGGAATAGGGACAGAGTTCTTGTTCTGTCTTTGCACAACACCTAAGAATGATTACAATAAAGTATGTTTAAGGTCATATACACTTATAATGTCTCTGTTCCCTGTTCCCTTGATCTCCCCTTTCCTCCAGAATGTAAAACTATAAGCAACCCTGTCTTCATTATTATCCTCAGACTGAACTGATGTTAGCCCATTATGCATTGATACTATTTTTGTTAACATATCTTCATTGCTAATAAAATAGTAACAAGATCTTAACACAGAAACAGATATAAATAAAATGGTACTGGTGAAAATGTTTATTTCAGTGACCCATTATACTATATTTATATAATCTGTGGACCTAATTTATGACAGAGCTCAATCAAACATAGGCTAATTGTAATTCTCCGCTTACAATGTGGGGTGCCTGCCCCAACATACACATATACAGCCTGAGGCATATATGTGTGTGTGTATATATGTATATGCACACACATACAGAGAGAGAGAGAGAGAGAGAGAGAGAGAGAGAGAGAGAGAGAGAGAGAGAGAGCGTGTTTCTGCTAGAACAGTTCTGTCACTTCTGAGAATGACATTAAGGAAAAACACACACTTCTTCTCAAATTAAAATATTGTTATAACTGTTTTGATAAGAAACTCCAGTGGCTCCATGCTCTGAAGCAGAGACGAAAGTTGGCAAGAGAGAGGCTTTTGTGTCAGGTACGTACTTTTTGCTGTTCCCATGAAAATTCATTCAAATTTGGCCAAGTCTCCTCAGTTTGCACATGCTCTTCTTTGGCAGCTGACATTTCCAAAGATTCCATCTGCACTGGGCAGGCTTTTGCGGAGCGCTGCAGTGACCAAGCAGGACTCGGCTTACAATTGCTCCTACCTGTAGCCAGAAGCACAAGACCAGGGACCAGGGACACTCTCTCTCTCTCTCCTGTGTTCTCAATGCTCCTCCTACTTGCACCCAGACAGACAGGAGTAAAAGGAAGGTGCAGCCTAACTGAGATGAAGAGGGATGATAGAAGAAGGGGTTGCAGGAACCAGAGAGTGGGGAAAGCAGAGGTGGAGGGGGACAGGGTCTAATGGGTGAATTAGAGTATAGGGAAAGAGAGCTGGGAGGTATATTTGTGCAAAAGGAAAAGGGGCCAGAATCCAGGATGGGTGGAATGGACAGATGTAGTGATGGAGGTTGACAGGAGTTGGGTAGTAGATAGGAACAGAGAAAGAAGCAGGCGGGAGCTTGGGGTGGACTGGAAAAGACTAGGTGGGAAGCAGGAACTGGGATGGGAAGAAGATGCATATGAGGACAGAGGGTCAGGGACATGAGTTGGGGTTAAGCTAGGAACACAAAGGTATATGATCACTGTGTAGCCATAGCTCACCTCTTCATACATATGCACTATGGTACAGATTTTAATTACAGGATCACACACTATTAGTGTTGGCTGGAGAATGATATTTGCATTTTGTGACGACTTGCAAGGTTTCAAAATTGGTTTTTGTTTTACTTTGGAATGAAAATAAACACTCTCAAATTATTCAGAAAATTGATTCGCATCCAAAAGGTCAATTTTTCAATCAGTCTTCTTCCTTGTGACCCTCTTTCTGGAAGCAACACGTGAGTCCATCCATACTGGACCTCAGAAACCTTCCCTGGAGAAAATGTCAACATTGATAGGTATTTGTGAAAAGCTTTGGTTCTGGCGAAGAGCCTAAACTGTTGAGACTCATTGCTGTATTTTGTTCTCATTGGCATCTGCTGAGGGATTATGGTTATGCATTGATTTATACTGCACTGCTGTAATCCAGCTAGGTGGTGACAACTGTGTATAGTGTGAAGTCCAGGTCACTATTACAATATCAAACCCTACTCCACTGTTAAAAGAATAGAAGTGTATTTCATGTTGAACCATTCTACTTCCTCCGCCCTCATTAAAAGCATTGTTGTTCTTAGCTCAGGAAATAGTAAATTGAAGGAAATCAAATTAACGCTTTTCCCTATCATGAAATGGAATAAGGGACTCAGAAAAAATATCCACCTGCTAACCATCACTCACTGCCACCTACTTTTTTTTTTTCAAAGGAATGCTATATTCAGATAAGCTGTATAAGGTAAACAAACAGCATTGCTAGGAAGAAATTCTGTGATAAGTTGTGCCAGTTGGTTGCCATTTGACCAATTTGAAAAGCTGCTTTTGACATTTATGGACCATGAGTATTCTAACAGTATATGGCTACGTCTACACATGCACGCTACATCGAAATAAGTTATTTCGAATAGCGTCTACACGTCCTCCAGGGCTGGCAACGTCGACGTTGGGCAGCACCACATCGAAATAGGCGCTGCGAGGGAACGTCTACATGCCAAAGTAGCACACATCGAAATAAGGGTGCCAGGAACAGCTGCAGACAGGGTCACAGGGCGCACTCAACAGCAAGCTGCTCCCTTAAAGGGCCCCTCCCAGACACACTTGCACTAAACAGCACAAGATACACAGAGCCGACAACTAGTTGCAGACCCTGTGCATGCAGCATGGATCCCCAGCTGCAGCAGCAGCAGCCAGAAGCCCTGGGCTAAGGGCTGCTGCCCACGGTGACCATAGAGCCCCGCAGGGGCTGGAGAGAGAGCGTCTCTCAACCCCTCAGCTGATGGCCGCCATGGAGGACCCCGCTATTTCGATGTTGCGGGACGCGGATTGTCTACACGTTCCCTACTTCGACGTTGAACGTCGAAGTAGGGCGCTATTCCCATCCCCACATGGGGTTAGCGACTTCGACGTCTTGCTGCCTAATGTCGAAGTTAACTTCGAAATAGCGCCCAACACGTGTAGCCGTGACGGGCGCTATTTTGAAGTTGGCGCCGCTACTTCGAAGTAGCGTGCACGTGTAGACGCGGCTTATGTCATGCACAGATAATGTTTTTTCAATGGCAATCAGGTGGTTAATAATCATACTAGGAGGGTAAGTTTCTCATCTCCAGATGAATGACCACTATAATGCACCAAACCATTAAATATTTGCCATGTCACATAAACACTGGAAAAGTAATTGGACAGAAGCAAAATAGACTCAAGACCATGTTAATTAAAAGTTATCAACATAAATTTACTGTGTCAGGTAAAAACAATTTGCCCAGCAACCTGTTTTTTGCACCACATGTTTTCAAAGGTACAGGCATCCTAAACTCTGAAAGCAAAGAGCCAGGCATTACTTGACAAGCTGAATTAATGCCTCTATCAGCATCAAGCCCATACTGCATAGTGACATCTCTCCAGTAGGTAAACTGCCTCTGAGACTAATGTGTCTTCACTTATTACTTCAGTCCTCCTCGCCTAAGCTCTGCCATGTCAAAAGAATATAAATGATCTTGTCTTCAAAATAATTTAAGGCTTGCTGCAGCGTAAAATGGAAAACAGAGTGCGCAAGGTCTTGTCAAAATGCAAAAATCAACAGCATGTACCAGGAGGCAGAGCCAGCTCTCTGTAATCCGATCCTTCCACACACCATAATCTCCATTTTATTTTGCCTAATGAGGCAGAAGTTGAAACAGTTGACTTGATCAGATTCAGATGGCAGCCCTAGAGGAGTGAGCCCCCCGCTGTATTCTTGTCCCGACACCCTTTGTTACCTCCAAGTGAGCTGAGACCAGGCTGTGAACCATGTAAATAGGAGGTTTCCAGGTTAATGAAAAGCTGCAACACCATTTAAAAACCTGGACGGAAGGTTATGCCTTCCTAAACCAAAGAAACTTTCATGCACCCCAGTAATAAAGTTTAATGAATGCTGGTTATTTTGAATTATGGAACTACATGCTGAACAAAGGCTAATAGTTTCCTTATAAAATCTCTTTATCTCATAAGCAGTGCTCAGCATTACATTAAAAAGGTATTAATTCATTATCTGATGCCAAAACCAAATATATCAATTAAAAAAGGAAGTCTTTGAAAAGGTTAGTTAATGTTTCCTATGAACTTATGGTTTTATTAGGTGATGGCATGTTTTGTGTTTCATTTCATTAGTTATCTCCTAAGGACCTGCTTTCAACAGCAAATCATGGTACAATCAGCAAACCTACATGGTACAATCATGTAAATATAGTCAATGTAGGTCCACACGCAGCTTTCAAGCGTTACAAGTGCTTGGAAACGTAAATAAAAAGAACTTATTTGCAGCTAGCTTAGAACAAAAAAGCAACAAAGGTTAACAGAACAAATATGGGGACAGATACTCAGCTACTGTAAATTGTCCCAACTTCACTGAAATCCAGCAGAGGATCTGCTCCTTAATTTGCAATGAAATAATAACTCTTAACATGAAATTGTTTTGAGACTAACATGTAATAATACGCAGAATAGAATACTCTATAGATCATCCTCCAGTGTGCTTTACATATCAAGAGACTTTTATGCAAAGGAGGCAGAAATTTAATTAATCAGGTCTCATCCTGTCATTCAAAATAGGATACAGCAAAATGCTCAGAAATCTCAAATCAGTTCCTAATCTCGGTCATCTCCAAAAGGGATAGAAAATGTATAATTCCATAATGTTTTTGTGAAGTTTAATGAATATCGTTAAAGACTCCTAAAGGAACGTGCTGTTGCCTATATGCCAGGAAAATTTTTAAAGATTTACCCTGTGCATAAGTGATTTACTATCAAGTTTGATACTTTGCAGTTTGGTCTTAATAGAGATAGCAATTACCTTACACATTACAAAGACTGGTTCCCCATCTTTGATATTCATCGTGATCTCAGGCAAGTCACTTAACTTAATAGATACTTGCAAAAAGTAATTTTCTTCCCTCTCCTCCCCATCCTTTGCTCCCCCCTTCTCTCCTATGTAGCTGATTTTTCAATTTTCATTTAATACTTCTCTCTCTGTTATATTCTCATCGTGCCAGTTTATTTTCATCAGAATTTCCAGATCTGAAGAAGCATGTCTGTCTCACAAAAGCTGGATAATCTAATAAATTATTTTGTTAAAGTGCTACATGACTGCTTTTTTGTTTTTGTTTTACTTCCCATAAATTCAAACAATTAATTCTTAAGTTATTCATCAGGATTTCAGAAGTCAGTCTTGAAAAATTAGATATATATGCTCAGTATAAATGAGAATTTCGTGATTTATGATGTAGGTCATTCTGAAAGCTCTTCTCCAGTGAGTTGCCAGAAATCATAACTCTTACTACAACGCCATGCATGATCTGTTTATTATACACTTTATGGGTGGTGCTATGTCTAATTAATTTTAATGTGCTACATTTTTTCTGGCCTAATTTTGGAAAACAAAGATTTATAGCTTTTCAGAGCTTGACAAGAAATGATGTTTAAGCTAATGTTTTTAAATCAGTCCCATTAAACTATCAGCCTGTTTGTGCTCAGTGTTCCAGCTAGGAAGGTGGTATTGTTTTATTTGTAACAACAACAGTCAGTGGTTCTAGACACCATGCAGCGTCATGCATTCCTGAATGCCACTCCTTTCAGCCCGTGGCATGGGAGGAGACTGGCAAGGAGGAAGGTTCTTGCTTGGGTCCTGGTCAGTCTACAGATGGAAAAAGGTGCCCGCTTCTCAAGTTGGAGCAGACAAGCAGATGGGATGGTTTTCCCCATCCCCTGTGCTCTTGAACAGCTGGTCAAAGGGAGGCTGCTGATCGCCACTGGTAAGGTGCGCACCTGCATCTTGCAACTCAGAAAGCTTTCTTCTTGTGCCACCTTTGGTGGTACCTGAGCAGATCCAATCTACTCTCCCTGTGAGTTAGCTGTCCTGAGAGTGTCAGAACTTTGTCTCCTCACATGTTATAGGCCTTGAGACATCAACTCTCTGGTGGTCAATTGCCCCTCAGGTTGGAACTGGCCACGGACTGAGGGCTTTTCATCATCCTCACAGCACCTTGGATGCTTGGGTTGGTGCTCAGGATATTAGAATTGTGACAACTTTTGCACAGGGCAAGGTTAGGCTATGTGGTAATTTGTCAGATCCTGGGATAAACTAGAGTGTAGGACCTAGGAGGTGTCTCACATGTTTGGTATTAATACAGCAAAGAGAAGATGTTTAGGTCTAGGACAGATTGAGGCACCCTTCATCTCTACCTTCATTTCCTTGAATGAGAAGGAGAGGACTAGGGAACTTAGCAACTGGCTAGCTTTGTTGGGTGGAACAGATTAGAAGTATTGCATCTCTTGGGCCTGTGGGGAGAAGAGGTTGTGCGAGTCCAACTATGGAACAACCATAGAGACCAGGACATCTGTGGGCAGATTACATGGGAGATGCTGGCAAAGGGAACAATCCGGGAATAGAAGCAGTGTCAAGGGAAACTGAAGGAACTTCACCCAGAATACCATCAAGCAAGCAATGATAACAAGAAATCTGGTGCTGCCCCAAAAACCTGCTGCTTTTAAAAGCTGTATGCCATACTTGGTGGTGACCCACTAGAACTCTGCAGACCACAGCAGCTACCTTGGAGAGGCCCAGACAGAGACCTCTGCCTTGAATAGTGACATGGAGGAAAAGGAAGAGATGGGGAACAAAATGAGGGACTCCAACTATGCAGTCAGCCAAGACCTATTTGAAAGTCAGCAAAAGTCAAGCCAGTTCCACCAGGTGAGAAGGATGATCCAGCTGACGAAGGGGAAAGGTGTGAGCATGCGTTTCTCATTACAATGTTTTATTAGCTTTTATTTCCTCTTTACACACTTGCCTCAACCATTCAAATATAGTGCCTGTCTTGTTCCCCAATACAAAGATATGGGCTTTCATTATTTTACTCATCTTTTGTGAGAAAATAAAAAGTTAGCAAGTAAATTCAAAACATATTCTTGAAGATCATTATGACAGTCTGATTACATGATTTATATCAATTCATATGCTCAGGTAGAAGTGGAAACAACAGAGGTAGAATTCACATTGGCTTTTCATTCCCTTGTGCCTCTTTATATCAATAGACTTTGGCATGGTAGGCTTGAGGGATGCCCCCTTTTACACCCACAGGACATCCAGTCACGATGAGAAGGAAGGGCATATTCTCTGAGATCCTACAAGCCAGTGCTCCATTATACCATGAACAAAGAGGCTGGAGAGACAATATGACCAACAGCATGCAGGAAAACAGGAAGGAAAGACAAGACCTGGGAGTCCCAGCAAGATAAGGAATAGGAAATGTCTACACTGCATTATAAACAGGGGTTCACAGTCAGATCTGAGCCAAACCCCCTACTGTCCACACACAAATCTATCTGACTTGGGTCAGCAGCACTCATGACTTAAGTCCTAAGATCCACCCTGGAGAGAGTCCCACTGAAACTTGGATTCAAGTCCTGTCATTTTACAGTGTAGACATAGCTCAACCCACAGACCAGAATCAGAAAGTCTATGTAGTGCAGAATGGACATGTTGGCATCATTGAGAGACCCAGGTCCAGCAGCTGTAAATCCATCTTTACAAAGGAGTAGACACTCAAGTTCTGACTTGGAAACAATGAATGCGCAAGCACCATGCTCACAAAGCAGTGGAGACGTACCTGGACACACCCCTTGCACTCACTGCAGAACTCCATGACCGCTGCTCTTATCTCCTTGACCCACAAATACCTTGTAGGATCATAGACCACATCCTTAATCCTACTGCTCTCTGCTGGGAGAAAGCCAAGAAAACACATCTTACTATGTGTTTGCCTGTGAAAACCACATGCTAGTGTCTGAGTAGACAAACAAATGACAGAAAACAACTTTTTTGTTTACACCAATTGGCATATTTGCTTCCTTTTCAATAAGGATTTCCAAAAAATTCACCCTTGTAAGTTATGGTAGATATTTTGTACTTGTTTATTGATTTTGTGCATTGAATTTTTGTACTCAGGCTCTGTTTTTTGAAAATCAAAGTGTCTTGCTTTGCTCACAACAAATGCCACAGAACCCACAGTGGCTGTCAAGAAATCAAACCGCGCTTATAAATGCACACCCAGCACCACAGAATGTATGACCTCAGAAAAACAGCCAGCCATATTTACAAATGAAAAGTAAGCACTGCCCAATTCATAGGATCAGGAAACATCCCAGACCCAGCAGTATTTATAATGTGCAGCAGGCACAACAGAAGAGATAGAAGCAGCAAAACTAAAATAGACATAAACTATATAAGAAAGACCTTATCTCAAGACAGAACACTCTTGGAATTGACTGGGATAATAAACCTTTAATTTTTCCATCAACAACATAGTTCCACCATGGCTGTTGTAATAGTTCCGCTATCTAGCTGTTCAGAGCCATCAGATAGTGACTCTACCTCATGCCTCCTCACTGGCAGCCATTTTTCCCTCCTTGCCTCCCACATATTATAAAGAACACATCTTGCAGCAGTCGCCATTGGGATGTGGTGGCTGAACCTTTCACTGACACTGTCAAAATGGCCACTGTACAATGAGCCTGGGGATCAAGGGGCAAGCTGGGTCCTCCAGAATCTCTACTGACATTTCCACATTGCCAATAGTAATTAACTGGTTGGGTAATAACAAACTTGCATGCAACTTTCTGAACAGTCATATTTCATCAAAAACACAAGCATCACACACCTCCCCCGATCAAACACACTGATATCAGTCAAGCATCACCAATGATCACAAATGCTTGTAGAACCTTGGGAAGCTATCCCTTTCTGTTTTTGTACTCAGTAGCAATGTAGGATGGTGACCAAACAGGGCTATGCATGCCATCGATTACCCCAACAGTTTGGAAATCCATTGTTGCAAAACCACCACTATTTCTTACACCTTGTTGAAAATCACTGTCGTGCATAGGAGACGATTAACACCCTACACACTTGCATGACAGCAGCCTCCAATGTGGAATCCCTGACTGGTAGTAATCCACCACTGCAAGCTTCCAAAGCAGGATCACCTCTCACCTTTCTCAGAAGTCAATGGAACTCTCACTGGTGTCCCTGTGCAGGAGGGCTGGGGGAAGCCTGGCACACAGATCCAGGAATGTGGCCTCTCACAGTCAAAATTTCTCTAGCCAATGCTTGTTGCCCACGTCTGCATTATGATGCAATCTTACCAGTCAATTCTCATTTTTCCAGTGGCGCTCCATTGTCTGAAGCGCTTCATGAACAACCCCAGCACTCTGGAATTTTTCCCCATATGTCCATCAATAAACTAGATATCCTACTAGATATTTTCATTTTCCTCATTGTCATCCCAGCTGTTGTGGAACTCCCTGAAGACCTGCAAGTGTAAGAGAATCGTGCATTGTGTATTTGCAGTGACTGTGAGAACCATGCCGAACTCTGTGGACTCCATGCTTTTGTTGGAGATGTCAGAGACTGAAAAGCATCTTGTGGATTTGTAAGATTTCCTAAAGAAAGTGTGAAAATTCAGGGATGTAGAATATATAATGGGATGCATGTAGGAAAATTGACACCTAACTTCCAGAAATCCCAAGGCAAATTATTATGGCCCACAAGACACTTGTCCCAAAAGGCATTGAACAGGACAGTGACACATGGCACAGTGGGGTAATTATTCATGGTGCAATGCACTCTACATTGACACAAGAGAACTTCTGGTAAATCCATGAAGCACTGATGTGGTCAGACAGATATGCTTGCACCTGAGCAGGATGCAAACATTGGTGGCTGTAAGACAACATGACCTGCATTGGCTGAATTTTGTCATGTAAACATGGCCTTATACTTATCTCTGAAGGTCCCTTGTTCAATTCTGGAGAAACCAAAATATGACAGATATTGCAACCACATGAAGTATCTTTGGGGGCCACTGTATTACATTTATGAACGGTTTATACATGTATTGTGTTCTGCAGCCTGGGGGAGAATTACCACAATTCCTCTAGGAACCAAAAGCAGTGGGGGTGAATAAAGTGAGCCACAAGTGATTCTAGAGAAGATTCTAGAGAAGTTCCACCAAGGGGGTGGTTTAGAAATACCTGTCCAAGCTGAGCTTTCCAGAGGCTAGGAAAAAATTAAAAAGCTTTCAGCGTAAAAGGATGAACTTGCACTGATTTGTGTGCCTTCCTTATGATGAATTAATGTATCTGTCCAATGGAAGGCTCCAACCCTTGATGAAAGATTGGAAGGGACACTGGCCTGTCTGACTCTCCATCTGAAAAAATTGGTGATATCTGGCATGTTTAGTATGGGGCTAAACCTGTTTCAAAATACATTGTCTCCATAATGCTTTTCCCTTATAAAGATGGGCTTGTATGGAAGAGCCAGGTGGCCAGTGGTAAAAACCTGTCATTGGCCTCTGAGAGAAGACAATGTACAGGGTCTGTCTTCAGATAGATTGGTTTTCTGGGGCTATGAGAGGCAGCTGTGCAGCCTTAAAGCCCCAGTCAGGAGGAAAGAGGTATGTGGATCTCTGCCCAAGGGAGGTGAAAACTATAAGTTTGAAACCTTAAATTAGTGGCCTCAAGGGACCCTGGAAGAGAGATACAGGTGCAATACCCTGACACTGTGACAACAGCCATCACATAAGAATGACGACCAGGTTCAAGGGAGCAAGAGCAAACATGCTGCTACATTTTGCACCAGGCGAAGGTGTTGCTTTACTCACAGCCCACAAGAGAGGATGGTAAAATAGAAAAGTAATGGTATAACTATCAGGATTTCCATCGAAAGTCATCCAAAAGATATTTAATAACAATGTTAACTACTTGGATTTAAGCAAGCTAGGAGAATTAAAGGAAGTCAATAGGGATGCTATTGGCCCAACTTCTATGATGAGGCATTAGCTATCATATGTGTGCCATTCCAGTTCTTTTTCTGAGTGTAAGCACCCGTAACTTGCGTCAGGCATTTCTGGGGGTCAGTGAGATAAACATTCGGCATCACGAGGATGCCAGGATCACCCTATCCAAATTTCTTCTTTGTGAGAACACTCCCGTCAACATAAGTGCATGTTCAAACTCTCTTTACGGTTGAAAAAGCCAAACATTGCTTTCAGGGCTCTTCAAGGCTTGATTTTGCCTCCCACTCAAGAAATTAGCAGGCTCAGTGGGTGCCTGAAAACAGAACTTTTGTAGACTGGCATGGGTGAAAATTATTCCTCCCCTCACCTTGGCCAGGGGGAAAGGGAAGCTGTGTATAGGATGGAGTTACCTTGCAGGTCTGGTTGCTCTGATAACACATTCAGATTGATCTCATCTCAAAAGGAAAGGATCCTAGAACATTCATGTAGGTGCCTTGCCTATAACTTGGTTGTTCTCTGTTTAAACTACTTATTCCTTTGGCTTGAATTTAGGTTAGCTAACTATGCAAGGAAAAATGACTCAGAACATTGATATTGTTATCTCAGGCATTAGCAGCACATGTAAACCCCAGGAAGGGGCATTTCTTGAAACCTCCTGTGGGCCATATCTATTCTGCACTGCTGCTCTTGGATTTTCTACAGTATAGTTTACCCCCAAAGACTCCAAAAATGCTTTTCAAAATAATTGTTTAAAAGCACACAGCAGCATTACATAAAAGTTTAGTACATGAGGGGAAAATATATGATTTGGAGACTTTATAGTAAGGTTACATTCTCTAATAATTTATAAAGGGTTAACAAATGATTACCAGTTATAAGTATGTTACAGACCAGAGTAGTATTTATCATAGAGGGTTATGGATGCTTCACCCAAAAGCAGCATTACTCATAATAAGCCATTATTATAGCTGATTATAAACTAAGATAAAAAACTTATAGACTTGCTAGATTCTGTAACAATGTCACCTTAATTCAAAGTGTGACCAATAGCTTATACAACTAAAATACCAGGAAAAATATTAAAACACAGAACAGAATTAAGTACCCATATGAAAAATGTGACCAGAGCAATGAGTCTAACACAGCTATTTTTGTGAAAAGTTCCATGCAATCTTTGTTTCCTTAATGACTGCAAGGGGCCATCTGGGCTTTTACATCTTTTCTGAAAGATGCTGCAGCACTGTCCTCAGTTCTGCATCCATGTCACTCCTTTCTGCCTGCATAATGCTGGGCATTGACAAAAATGTGATTCAAAGCCATCTGTGACTGGACCAATACTCCAGCATAGTATTGAAGGGTTGGAGAGGCATTTTACACAAGTATAGAGGTACTAAACTGAGCGTTCTGGTCGCATTTTCTACAACAGGGTGCTAAAGCATGAATACTATGTCTTCTGACACCTAGGACCCACCACAAAACAGCCACCTCTGATTCATGTAGTGGCAGCAGGGCAATCTCCCTCTGCCTACCTTGGGAGGAGTTTCCTTTTGTAATTTACTTGTAGTAAGGATATTAAGTAAATCTTTTCCATTTCAGAAATTAAGTTCCAAAGGAAGAATCAAAGTAGGCAGGAGATGGGAAGTGATATTATCCCCATTTTATAGATGGGACCTGAGAGGATAAGTTATTTGTTCAAGGTCACCTAGAAAATCTGTAGCAGAGGTGGCAAGTGAACGTAGGTCTCTTCAGACCCTCACCAGTGCCTTAAATATGACACCATCTATCCTCCCATTATTTTTACTAGCTATCAAACAATGAACATTTGATTGTCAATAAAGCAGCACACAACTGCCAATTGTGAGACAATCACACTTCTTTTCAGTGACCATCAGAAAGAAGGACAAAATAGGGCAAACTGTGGCGCACTTCTGTTTGACAAAAGGACGGAAACTGACACAGCTGGAGGCATTTCTTAGCAAACAGATTGGAATTCCTTTACTTAACTACAGCTTAATTAATAAATTGACTTTCATAATTTTCTGCAGTCAGCCTAAATGTTTTTAAGAAATTAGTGAAACATTTGATCTTAACGTATTCACTAAACCTTGAGCATGTCACTTTGAAGAACATGTTACTTATGTTTCCCCATTTGGCACAGAGACAAAGTGCATTATAACCAAAACTTGTTAACAGAACACACTGAAAAACAGGTAAAACATGTTCATTACTGATGTCTATACAAAAGGGTTAAGTTTTTCTAATTTTCACTACCCTCGTCTCATAATACTGTTTTGTTTTAAAGCAGGTGATGTGGAAGATTTTTTCCCTGAAATATTAGCCATAAATCCACAAAGCATTTGCAACAATTCTATATATCTTGATGTTTATTTTTTAATCAATTTTTTTAAAATAAATAATGTTTGCCCCATAGTGGACCTTTCCCCATGGTTAGACCTATTTCCTTTTAAGAGGCTTTTTCAAATCCCACACAAGCAAGACATTATGGAACCCTCCCAAACATATTAAATATTTGGAAGATTTCATGAAAACAGTTATCACACATTTTTAATGAAACTGATGTTTCTTTCACCTTTTACCTAATTACTTTTGCAGTATTAGACTGGCAAAATCTGAAAGTAAGAGAAACATGATATTCACTATATAAACGAATATACTAAATTCTTTTTTCTAGAAAGCCATGGTGCAAATCCTCCTAAGGGACAAAATATAACAAGAAAAAGATGGAGTCTGAATTCAAAGCAAACATAAAAGACTGACTTACAGAAAAAAATTCAATTACACAGCCCAATTTGTTTTTACCAGCAGGCAAAGGAAAACCTGGTTAGCATGTTGCGGTATCCAAACACCTTGCCCGGATCTACATGTTTCATCAAACATTACATGATGACTGCTCTTGAGACGCAAACTAACAATTAGACACACCTGTTTGAAGTGCCTGTGCTCTGTTCACACTTCATGTGGTGTCTTAAAGTGACAGCATATTAAAATGTCAATGGAACTCTTTTTGCATTACTTTATTATTTTAACAGAAAGTGCAATTAAATTCACCACTACTAAATACCTCTTCTCAACTCATTCAGCACACAAGTGTTATATGGTGTCAATGTAGAAAGAAATGTATTGAAAATGTACATACATGCACAATGTACTATACATTAATATGTTTAATTTAGCATGTGTACAATTGTGTCAAAATTCCAAAATACATAATCATAATATGTAATCAAAATACACACTCGATCACAATAATTTAAACAAAGAATATGGTCTGTCATGATGTGCACACTTAAAACACAATAACAGCCTGCATACCAATGAAGTTTCCAAAGAAATTAAATATAATTACAGTGAAAATATGTATCCTAAATTATATTGCTAAGGGTATGCCTACACAGCAAAGAAACGCATGCAGCTCCAAGTCTCAGAGCCTTGCTTGACTGACTCCATGCATGTGGAGCTTCAGGTATCCTGCTACAAACAACAGTAGACAGGTTCTCGCTCAGGCTGAATCCCCAGCTCTGAGACTCGCTTTCCTCACAGGCTTCAGAGCCTGGGTTCCAGCCTGACCCCACATATCTACACTAAAAAAAAAAAAAAATCCAACAAGCCCCATGAGACTGAAACAACTGCCTGGGCTCTGAGACTTGATGCCATTAGAGGCAGATCAGGTATTTGTGGGGCTCTGGGTCCGAGCAAAGTGGGGCCCCACCCCTTCTGCCTGTATTCCTTCCTGACCCTCTCTGGTGCCCCAGCCAGGAAGCAGTGTCAGGGTGCAGAATTATCCTCCCTCTGCACCCTACAGTCTCCAGCAGGATTGCCAGGTGGGTAGAGAAGGCCAAACCTCCACACCCTGATCCTGGCCCCTGGCAGGAGTACTGGGCAAGTGGGTAGACCAGGGCAAAACCCATGCCTCAACCCCTCTCTCTGGCGGGAGTGTCAAGTGGTTGGGGTGGGTCTGGGCATGCCCATTTTTTCAGGAGCCCTCAGGCCTGATGGCCCAGTGGCTAATCCAGCACTGGGTGACATGAGTTTTTCTTCGCTATATACATACCCTGAATCAGGGTGGAGGTGAGGGGGGCAGTAAGTGCCCCATGGGCTGGCCGCGTTTCACCAAGTTACCCCTGCTGGGCCATCAGTGCTTTATTTACTTGCTGGTCTACAGCCATGGATTGCTGTTCCCAGCTAATGGGAAGTGCTGCAGCCCAGGAAACCACTTCCCACAGCTCCAACTGGCTGAGAACAGCGACCTGCGGCCAACAGAAGCAGCAAGAGGCTATACCTGCAGTCTGGCAGGTAAATAAAGCACCAGAGACCCTCTATGGCTAACCCTGGTGAACCATATCCAACTTATTGCCCACCCCAGCCTAACAAGACAGCAATGCGCTGTACAATTTGTGTTTGAACTGTACCTTGATATCGCCTACCAAACTTGGACAGAGGTTTTTGTGTTCAAGATGCCTGGGTTAGGGGCAAATAATAGCCTGCATTAACTCAGCAGTGATGACATATTCCACAAGTGTTACTAATGGAGCATTCTCGTAGAGAACTCCAGGACTGTTTCGAGCAAAGCAAAATGAAAGCTCTAGATTGCAAACTTCTATCTGAAGTTTTTCTAAGAAAACAGCAGCTCCCTTAAAAAAGGAAGGTTCCACTGAATATAAATGGCTGCATTTGTTAAAAAACAACTTCTCAGGAGACCTGGTTTTAAAATCACATGGGGTGATATTTATCTGTGTGCAGAGGGCTAGCATGAGGCCCAGGCACTATTAAAATCCAGCTTAATCCCACTTAGAATGGAATTTAAGGGAGATTTTGATGCACAGTGGCTCCCTGAACAGTGGTAAATTTAGCTCATTGTCTTTCAAGAAGGTTCCTTTTTTTCAATCTATTGGAACTATTATCTGTAGAATATGGATTTTAAGAAGCTTCTTCTATTAAAGGTGATCTCTCAGTACTAAATGGGAGGCTATCTGGTCTGCAAAGCCAGGCTTCATTTTATTGCTGCTGCAGGTGGAAAACATTTCAAGCATCCTTACCCTGTACAACCAAAAAGCTGATCTGGACATGTGAGCTCAAGCATGAAATAACTCCATTCCTGGTTCTGCCAATACCATGCTGTGGGCAAATCATTTCACTTGACTGCATCGCTTTCCCCTATTTGTTATATGGGGATAAGAACATTTGCTGCTCTTGGAGGAGTGCTGGTGAGATTGTCTGCACAGCCCCCATATCATGTGAAGTACTAAATAAAGATTAAGTGTAATTCTCTCTTGTTTGCCGTGTTGGTTCTATGATGTGAAGTAATATTGCTCATTTGGTCCATAGGGGTTGGTGAATGAAGCTTTCAAACTCCACAAAGCTCTCTCTCACCAACAGAAATAGATCCACTAAACAAATTACCCACCTTCTCTCTCTCTCTCTCTCTCTCTCTATTTCCATAATTTGATGTACACCTCGCAAACAGTAGTACTATTGTTTTGAAACCAATAAACATTGCTACAGAAGTTTTAATTGTTGGTGTCCTAACTTTCACCAAGGTTTAACTGTAATATACTACTGTCCCTGTCTACTTGAAGTGTGGATCATCGAAACATGTTAACAAAACTTTGTTTAGATGTCTTTGGTTTGTGTTGTAACCTAGACAAGAATGCTGGCCTGTTTTTCAGATAAGGCAGCTTTCAGGAGGCTGTGCTGCAAGAAACACTTAGCTGAAGGCATCTGGTATCTCCAGGGACCATTGGATAAATGACGTTACACTTTACCAGTTCCATGATTCGAGAGTCCAGTTGATTCTGCATGTATAGCCAAGTCATATTTGGTATGGGCATGCTGGAGGGAGGCAGAAAAAGGTACATTTAAGCTATTATAGGAACTCTGCATTCTTGAACTGGCCAAGGGCCTAGCTTGAACCCAAGCAAACATTAATGAGGCTTTGAGGTTGCTCTAATTTACACTGACTTGCTGACAGTCACATAGGGCTGTTCTGGACCCTTTTCCCACAGCAACCTTCTGGCCCATGTCAAATCGTGTGAGAGGAAGGTGATGGTGAGACATTAACCCACCCCCACACCATGCTGGATTCTCCAGTGGATTTCCTCTTAGAACTGCCAATGTGGCATAAAACAGTGATAATACAACTAACAATTGGGCCCTCCATCTTTAACACATCTCCTAGCATTCCTGATGTATACATTCTCCAAAGTTTGCAAAGTTTACAGTTAGCATTCTGAATATAAGCACAATTACCATATTTTAATTAATCTCTAAATAAAAGTGAATGTCTCAACAAAACCCTGTCCAGTCTTTCACTGATGGCTAGTAGTATCTTGCAATAGCATCTGGTCATTCAATGAACAACTTAAATCTCTGGCAAAATATTTGTTTGATTTTGAACCATGCTCCACCAGGCAAAGTGAACTTAGCCTGTTTACCACACTGAACTCTAACAACTGTTCGCCCCTTTGAGCTAGTTTTTACTGCTGTTTCTGTGGTGTGATTAACCCCTTTCCCTGTGCATACTCTCGTTATAATTCAAAGGTTATCCACATAGTAACACTGCCAGTGGGGCTGATGACCACTGTGGACCTCGGGGCAAGGTGAGAAGGGGGACGGGTGCCACACCTCTTGAATGGACAAGGCCAAGGGCGGAAGGGGCAGGAGCTATGGAAGTCAGCCCTTTGTGCCACCTGGACGCTGGTGCAGCCTCCCCCTGCTCAGCCATGCAGAGCGGCACAGTCACAGCAGTTCAAAGGGGCTGGCGCTCAGGCTGCTGCCACAGCTGACGTAGCAGCTACTGTGGCTGGAGCTCTGGGCTCCTTTGAAATATCCCACTTGCCCCCACATCACCATCAGCAAGCCTGAACATTGTCATTTGCACCATCATTCTCACTACAATGACTTGTATGATGATTTTTCTGCAACATGGTGCAATTCTGATTATTTTAGTAGGAAGCAACTCAAGAACATTTTATTCTTTATTATTTTCTAGTTCAGGGAAGGTTTTAAGCACATGCATTCAAATGCATTACATTTAACTTGAAGTAAGTGCTTATGTTCTTTGCTGAATAGGGATGTACCGACTTACAAGTTTAAATGCCTTCCTAAATCAGGGTCTGAATTTAGCTACATTATAGTACTGTATATACCTCCATGTTACAGGCTGCCACATATAGTCCTGCATGCTACAGGCTGCCATTATATAGAACTGACACACTGTAAGCTGCTCCACTTTTTGGGCGTCAGTAAATAGATTAGATGCAAAAGCAGTGTGGGAACTGGGGAGAGAAAGAAATGCACGAGGACATTTTCATGTTTCTTTAGGAGACAATATGGTTTCCCTGACCAAGCTAAGAAACCTTTCCAGCACAACTGGCTTTCTGGAATTATTTGCTATTCCTCTTTAAGGAATTGGGGAGGAAATCAAACTAGGTACTTACAGAAAAAACACTTTTGTCTAAGTGAATTACTTCCATATTTTCAAGATGTGATTTAATCACATCAGGTATAATACAATACATGCTTTCATATCCGGCATTCTATCATTTTACATAAGTACAGTACAGTGAAAGTAAATACAAATACTTTCAGGCAAATGCAGTATAAGTTTACAGTGTACAATACTATGGTTGTTGGTAAATAAAATACCCTGCACACATTTTTATATGCTTCTTAATATCTAATCTTGTTTTTCTTTAATATTATGCATTGCTAGGTATACTTCACTATTATCCAGAATACTTGAATATATGGCAACCTCCCAGTCCCAGGGCTGCCGGATATGAAAGAGTTTACTGTAATGTGAAATACTGGTAATCAGACAGGATACAGAGATCGGTGGTTATGCTTTCCAAGCTTGTTTAATCAAATCTGAGGTGGAGTGAGGTATGTGCAATTAAAGCATTTGCGTGTAATGCATTGCATACCAGGGAACTGGAAAGAGAAAAGAAAAAGGTTTTGCCTTTCTTTTTTAAATGACATATAAGGTAGAGTTGAGAAGTGCACTGGCAACTTTTTTCCTCTTTCTACTTATTTTTTAATTTAGTAATCTCAGGAATGTCTTGTCTGGTCTCTCTTGGTTTTGCTAGTAGTCTCAGTTGGACTCTCAGAGATGTATGTTGTCATCTCTTTCAGTTGTTAACTGAAGGAAGGGAAGTGTTGAATCTTCACCATAACTATCTTTTCCCCCTAAGTGTTCCTCAGGTTTTGTGTTACACAGATATTGATAACAAAACAAACAAAAGGGAGGAGTTTTAAACAATTTGGCTAGAACTTAATTTCTAATTCAGTTAATCAATTTTCACTTCCCAAGTTTCTGAGAAGAATTCTCTGCAGGCCCCTATTTTTTCAATGCTGAAAAGACCAACATTTATTCTGTAAGAAACACTGCGAGTGTAAAATTTTATATTCAGCAAAATCATTTCTACTGATGACATTCAACATAAGTAAGGAAGAAGAATAATTCCCTTTTTTTCCTTTGCAGTTTAGATCCATGTTGATAATTGGCCGGTTTGCTACTAAGAAGTGATAGTTTCTTGAGCGTACCTATGTTTCTCTAAGAGTGCTTGGTACTATGCACTCCTTAAAACCATCTCCACCAGGCAAGGATGTTGGAGTCTCCTGCTAGATTCTACATTCACAAAAGACATATAGCCAAAGCACAGGTTATAAGATGAAGATTTTCCAGCACAAGAATATTACCGAGGTCTAAGCTGATGTGGAAAAGTCCTGGTCTTCATACCATGTAGAAGAACAGCTCAGCATTACTCGCGGTGTTTTTCTTTAAAAAAATAAAGTAAGAAATGTTGTTTTACACAGGAAGTCCTTGACTCTCCTGGTAGAAAGCAGCCACTGCATGGAAGGAGCCTTGTGTAGATGCCAGATCGTTATTACAAGTGGTAATAATTTAGAAGTATCGTCACTCTTCTCTGTGAGAAACATTGGGTCAGTCTGGGGCCCAGCATATATGGCTGTGCAAGGACATAGTGTGGGGTAGCCAGTCTCCACCTCCACAACACTTCTACTGCAGGGTACAGCAAGGGATGTTGATCTATTATTTCACTCTCTGCCTAGAGGCAGAGGGAATGGGCAACGAAGGGTGAAGAATGACTGAGCCTGGGCTAGTGCAAGTAACTTGATGCAGCTATCAACCAGCCTGTTCATTATCAAGGGAGGAACTGTATCACAGAGAGGCATAATTCCCTGTGTAGGATGCTCTTGGGATAGAACAGCTATGCCCTTTGGTCAGTTCTGAGTGTTATCAGCACAGTCTAGTCCTTTGTGCTTTTAAACAGAGAGCCCTCAGCTTACGACAACATATTAACAGAGGTTAAACACTTGCAGATATTTCCTCAGAATTTTTTTGCAACCTCTTGAGAAATAAATAAAAAACAGAACTCTGTCTTGCCAATATTATTTTGGATATGGTAGTCTTACTTCCTTGAAGACTCTAGTTTCTCAAAACCCCCTCCAGACCTAAAATAAACACTGATACATCTGCTAGTAAAAACATATAAAGCACAGTTCCTCAAGTAAGATATTATCTTTATTTATTTATGGATTTATTTGGCACCCACTCACCAAATGTAGTTATTTTTAGGGACATACGGTGTTCAAGCACAATATTAATGGCCAAGTACTTTGAAAGAATTATTGCTCTCACTACAGCTATATTGTGTTTCTAACAGCTTTCTTCTTTTGGATCAGTAGCTTTCAAAAGCCAGCTCACTAAAAAGTTATAGACAATACTAATGTAAAGAGGTAGGTAATTGTCCTTCTATTTATTGTGCATGAAGTCATTAAGTAGTGGTATTCTATCCTTAAATTACTTCAGTAGTATTGCTACATGACCAAACACTCATAAAACAAAAAAGAGTTCTCATTATTATTTTTTTTAAAAAGTAGCTCCTTTCATGCTTTGTATCAGGCTTATTCCATCCATGGTTAGAAATCAGGCATGACAGTGGTCTGACCCTCCATTTTCATCCCAGAGTTAGAAATCAGGCATGACCGTGGTCTGCTCCGAATGCGATCTTAATGTTTTATACTACTGCCAAATCATTAACAGCTGTTAATATCCCACCCAACGGCTCTGTTCAAATGTTTTTTTTTTAAATCATACGTACAGCATAGATGTCTCCAGGCCATGGCCCATCTAACCTTTCCCAGCTTTTAAATCTATGTTTTAAGTATTCCTTTAAAAGGAGAAGATACATTTTTAAATCCCCTTCTCTTTCCCTTTGTCTCCAGATTGCTGTTGTCTTTAGCAACACCTGCCTGTTTCCACTCTCCAATTTCCATTTTAAATACTTACTTTAAACATAAACTTTTTTTGATAATACACGCCCAAGCCCTTTCCCAACCCCACTTCCTGGACTTTCTACCTTCCTCTCATTCACACCCATGCCCTTGGTTTCATTTTAAATATTTTTATTTTAAATACAAGATTTACATGTACAGAGGGTTTTTTTAGCACACTTGTTTGTCTGATCAGCTCACCTTCATGTGTGCTTGTGTGAAAGAAAATGGCTCATGCTAATATAGCCTACACATATCTGGAGGATGTCAACACAAAGGGGAGAAGAACAATGTAGCATAGTAAAAGAGGAATAACTGGCCATAATAGCACGAAATTATGCTGTGGAAAGTTCAGGCCAAAGATTAGGAAAAGCTCTCTGGCAGGAATGTATTGGGTTATATAATAGCCTCCTGAGAGATGTTTTGGGAGCTCTGTCACTTGGCATATTATAATGAGGCTGGGCAAAACCCTAGGGTTATGTCTACACTACACGCATCTGTTGACAGAAGTTACTGTCGACAGCGTAATCTCAACAGAACCTCTGCCAACAGGGGTGCTCCTACACTAGCCGGCTACGTAGAAGTAGCTGGCACAACGTCAAAATAGCATACGTTGCGTCTACACGCGCCGTGCGCTATTTTGACATTGACATTAGGTAGTGAGACGTCGAAATCGCTATTCCTATCCGAAGATGGGAATAGCGCCCTACTTCGATGTTCAACATCAAAGTTGGGTGTGTGTAGACGATCCGCATCCCGCTACATCAAAATAGCAGGGTCCTCCATGGCGGCCATCAGCTGAGGGGTTGAGAGATGTTCTGTCCAGCCCCTGTGGGGCTCTATGGTCACCGTGTGCAGCAGCCCTTAGCCCAGGGCTTCTGGCTGCTGTTTCTGCTGCTACTGCCGCAGCTGGGGGTCCATGCTGTGTGCACGGGGTCTGCAACCAGTTTTCGGCTTTAAGTGTGTCTGGGAGGGGCCCTTTAAGGGATTGGCTTGCTGTTGACCCAGAAGGGCTTGTCCAGCCTGTGACCCCGTCTGCAGGCTTTGCTGGCCTCTTATTTCGACGGGGAGTGCTTGTGTGTGTGGACTCATTTCCTTCTGGGGTGGCTCATTTCGATATTCCCCATCGCTACTTCGACTTTGAATGTTGACAGCACCAGCCCTGGAGGATGTGTAGACGATACGTGTCGAAGTAGCCTATTTCGATGTTCTTACTTCAAAATAGGCTACTTCGACTTAGTGTGCTAGTGTAGACGTAGTCCAGATTGCATCTACACACAACTTGCTCTGTCAACAGAGAACTGCCGGACTGCACTGCCGTCTGGTGCCAGAAAGCAGAATGCCAGTTCTGCAAAGAGAGCTGCCCAGCAACCGGAAGCCCTCTCTGTCAACAGAAATAGATACACTGTACTTTTTGTTGACAGTACTATGTCCAGAGATTGTTATGCCTCAAATATTTGAGGGATAACACTGTTGAGGAAATGGCAGAGTTCTGTCGAGACTTTGTCAACAGAATGCTTTAAGCGTGGAACCGCTGCCTGAGTTATGTTGACATAAGGCCCCTTCGGTAGATAAAACTCTCTAGTATAGACCCAGCCTAGAAGTAGTACAACTGAAAACAACCCTGTTCTAGCAGGTGGATGGACATGATAATCTAATAGGCCTCTCCCAACTCTAGAATCTAAGGGTCAAATTCAGGAATGATATGTAAAGTGGGCTACATTGCATGCAGGCTCCCTCAGACCTAATGACACCCACTCTGCCATGGTGAAAGGAAGCCTAAATTGGTATAATTTACACAGTGAGAAGTTTGATTATGGCATAAATGCAAGAAATTGACAATACTTCTATCAGGACATTCTTCCTGTTCTTTGCTGTGCAAGTTACCTCATTTTGGACCCTTACACTGGGTTACAGCAAGTGTCATTAGATCTGAAGGAGCTTAAATGAGTCAAAATGGACATAATTTACACACCATCACTTTTGACTTTGAACCTATTAATTGACCCAGCTGCTCAATTTCAACCTCTCTGACCAGACTCATTCTGCCCTTTTGCTCTATGATCACATTCTCTTCTCACAGGACAAAAACTTGCATCTTCCTGGGTAGTACCACTCCTGGATGATCCCTGTCTGCAGCTGCACTGAAATGTCTTCAGACTTCAAACTGTCTGGAGGGAGAAATGCTCCTGCTATTTGTGGGTCAATTTCTACCTTGGAATGCTGCTGTTCTCCAGACGAACATATGCTGGAGAACACCTGCTCTCTGCCTCCTCCCCTTTCCTGTAGCTTTCCTCTCACAGCCACCTACCAGAACAAGGAATTTTGTCATGGCTGGGCTCTCCTCTGCCACCACAATGATGGGCCATTTTTATCACAAGTCGTATATGTGAGAGGATGTCATGTAGCCCTACATTATGAAAGAGAATATTTTCAGGAAATTAAATTAAAAAAAGAAAAGCAGAAATTTTTGGATGTCTACCAGGAGTACACAATGTGCAGCCCACAGAATCATAAAACGCAGTCTATGGCTGCCCTCTCCTTGTAACTGCAACATGAGGACAGAGCTAATCAACTGCAGGTTTTTCCACTGTGAGTGAACTCAATCATTAAGCAATTTCCCCTTCTGTATCAAGGAAGATACCCACCAGCACAAGTAAGTGTGCCTTTGGGCTTTTATTTTTAAGAGATATATAGATATAGATACGTATATAGTGAGAGCTATATGCAGACTATAGAATGGATACCCTTAGGCTCCCATCATATTACTAATGCTGACCTTATAGCTGCCAGAAAATGTTTGTACAAAAAAAGGTACCCAATGTTTGAAGAAACACAGACACAGAAAGAGTACCGTGCTATTGCATTAGAATGAAAGCAAATTCTGCTTTAAAGGGAAGCAATCTGAGCTACTGCAGCTGTATTGTCCAAACTGGGCAAAGTGAAAGATAAAATGAGTATAAACTTCTGAAAAGTGAAATCAATGTTTAACATTTTCCCAACGTCCATAAGCTAAAGTCTTGTTAATGGTAAGACAGATCAGGATTTAAAAAAAACCAAACCAAACCAAACCTGACTTGTCCTGAAACAGATAGTCATCAGTGAAGTGGACTACATTGGCCAAGTGTAGGAAACCTGACACTTGTGGTATTTTAAATTAAGAGAAAAGGATGACAGAGACAGACTGAAATAAGTGTTCCAAATCCAAATGTTGCCAGGTTTGAGTCCAGAGCATTAGATCTGGACCACTCCCTGTGGTTCCGGATTCAACCTAATTCCAGAACTGTATATTTTGCCTTTAGTCCAAGTGCCTGCTCAGGAACCCTTCCTCTTCCTCGTGTGAGAGACTTTTAATCTACTTCTACTTTTAATCTACAATCAAAAAGTTCACCTCACTTGCCTACTAATACTTCTCTCCCTTTTTCTCCCAAGGGGGTCCCTTCACTTGCTTCCTACCCTCAAAAACAACAAGAAGTCATGTGGTACCTGTGACAGGCCCCTGGCCCACAGCCAGCTACAGCACCCTTGTGGAGGGGAGTTATTTGCAGCTGGGTGTGTGCTTTTATGTTCCCCAAGGACTAAGACCCAGGTGGCATCAGCCTGCAGCACCAGGGTAAACCAACACCTGGGTCTAATTAAGCAGCTGCAGCCAATCAACATCTGCAGCTCCCTTGAAAAAGGCTTTCCCCCCCTGGAAGGAGGGGGAAGGAAATAAAGGATGCATAGGGACTGTGGAGAGAAGTACTCACAAGGGAGAACTGTGGTTGTTGGAGGAAGGTACTGGGGAAAAGGGGGTCTCGTAGAAGTGGCTCAGGGAGGTAGGCTGAGGCACTAGGAGGGCCTGGGGAGGGAAGTCCCTCCTACTGTAGCTACCTAGGGTCCCTGGGCCAGAACCTGGGATGTGTGGGAGGGGACTGGGTTCACTCCAGACCACCCCATACATCAGGACAGCCTAGTGGGCAGGGGAAGGTGGGCCTCCCCTAAGGGGTGGCGGGCAATGAGTGAGCCTCCTCCACAAAAGACTGTATTTTGGACTAGCGACTGATGAGAATGGCCCGGTGCTGCTGTGATTCAAGCCCCTGCGAGTACAGGAGGCAGAGCAAGAGATATAGTAAGCCTCTGAGGCTGCTTTTAAACTGCCACTTAGTGCAGGGAGCCACAAGGACAAGACAGGGGTTTTGTTACACACCTTATAGACTAACAGATATATTGGGGCATAAGCTTTCATGGGCAAAGGTGAATCTGATGAAATGGGCCATTGTCCACGAAAGCCTATGCTCCAAAAAATCTGTTTGGTCTATAAGGTGCCGTAGGACTTCTTGTTGTTTTTGTGGATACAGACTAACATGGCTACCCCTCTGATGCTTCCTACCCTCAGCAGGTTCCCTTCTCGCAAGTGAAAAGGGACTAGCCACCTGCACATTAGCAATCTAGTGAGGATTCTGGAGTTTTCATTTATTTTATGGCATTCTCCTGATAGCACTTGAAGCATGGCAAGGACCCTTTAAAGGGGAAAGGGAGATTATTGTTCTATTTGGAACATGTCAGGTGTGTGCAAGGGCTAGCTGGCAGGTGTCAGATACTCCATATTCCTTCAAATCACAGGTGGATCAGGACACCAAAACCAAAATATTTTTTTCTTTGGCCACTGTAATGGCAAAATACAACAATTGAGAATTTTGCCAAATTCTTGTAAGCCCATTATCTCAAAAGGGAGTGACCATTTTACTGGACTTGTTTTTGTTGTTCAGAAAAGCACCTATTGGTTATAAAAATCAGGCACCAAACAATAAGATTCCAAACCATGAAACTACATTTGAGCATTGTTCACCTAAGGGCATATCACCAGTCTTCCCCAGCTATCCCAACTGACTCATTCCACCCTGTCAGGGAAGGCCTGGGAAAACAGGTCCGATAACATGTCCTAATGGACAATGAGTCTAGGCTCTGTCTGAGCTGGGGGAAGTAAATTCCAGAATTGAGAGCCTGTGACAAGGTGCTATCAGCATCACCCTAATAGCTGGTACTGCTGAGGGCAATTATGTACTTTCTGTTGGGGGACAGTGAGCATGTGGGTGACAATCACTGGGCTAACAAAGTCATCAGGGAGAATATAAGGGGAGGAAACAGGATGCAACTGGGATTGCCAGAGGAACCCAGAGGATATGCTTGGGCTGGGGAGCCCATTGTGCGTTTATGACTGTGAAAGCAACTGAGCTGGCCAGGCCGTGAGGTTCCCAAGGTAGCGAGGGAGGTACCCTGGAACAGGATTCTTCACCCAAAATCCCCTGGTTTAAAAAAGGTAACTGTACGGCTCTGCTGTTTTTTGATCACAAATGTTCCTGTATCACATTAATAGATGTTATGCAAATTCTGGTATAAACTATATACATGGTATGTCTGCATACAAATAGGAATCACTCTGTCCGGCACTGCAAAAAGCAGCATCTATTTAACAGTGCACATCAATACTGTTCTTTAGTTTGGAGCAGGATTTAAATTGGAATAGCATATTTAGCTGGAAGCATCAGTCCACATGCCCTTATTAAATTTCAAACAGATTGTTTTCCTGCTAACAGAGGGCAAATGACTGAGCTGTGGATCACATCCACAACACAATTATTGCAAACTTGAGATAAGTTCTTATTACATAAAACCTGGAGTGAAAAATCGTAAAGAAACATGCAAACTATTTAAGTGCTAAATCCTGAATGCCAAAACCAGAAGACCAATTACAGCGCGCATAAGGATCCCATGAGTGAATATATCTAAGTTCACTGACAAATCAAGTAAGATACTAATGCAACGCTTGAGGTTTGGCAGAAATAAGTTTATTAAGACCTGTTTGGTTAAAATGCCTGAACTAAACCCAGGTCAGTAAGAGCCAAGTAAATTATAATCATGTAGAGATAGTAATAGTGGGTAAGGACAATGCACTCAGGTATGTTAGAAAGAAATGGAAGTCAGATGACAATTGTTATCAATCTTTTACTCTAATCCAAAGCTTTTCAGAACAGGCTCCACTACTGCCCACTTGAATGAAAGAACCCAGAAATCAAAGAGGAATTAATGATATAAAAGGAAGGAGCTCTTGCAAAACAACAGATGGAATGAGATCGGAAACACATGTCGTAAGCTGAACGCTTCTAACAACAGCAGAAATGACAGAAATTGGAACAAGAGGCAGGGAGAGAGAATCGCCAGTAAAAAAGTTTCCAACGAGGGCTATATTGCAAGGTTCCTATCAAGACTCAGACTCTCTCTTAAGTTTTCCAAAGTTCATTGGGGGGGGGGGTGTGAACCCAGGGTGTTCATTTAGCTTGTTACAAAGAGAACAGCCAGCCAGCCATGAAATGTAACTGACAAATGGATCAAAACTCCCAAAATTTGTGGACTGGAGTTTCAATCTGAGTTTTTTTTATACGGGCCTGCATCTACTTTTGACCACACAAGAGACAGAAGTACAGTTTCTCATTTAAACACAGATTACTAACACGGTACACTCTATCCTTGTCTTCTGATGTCACAGAAACTGCTGAGAGGCACAACTTTGTGCAAGTTTATTTATATTCCCTTCACCAACCCCAGTAGAGCCTTGTGCAGCAAAGTATTTAAAGCAAGTCTCTTTCTTTAGTTCTTTCCCACAGGGCCAGGGAAGAACAAGTGTCTCCCTTCCTCAAGATCTCAGAGCATACTGGGCTCAGCTAGCCCAGGTCCTGTCTCTTCACTTCCTTCGTCTTCTTTTATACCCCATAGCTGACAGCTAATTAGTTTCTCAAATCTCCCAGACTGATCAGTGAATTAGCTGCATAGTCTCAATGCACCTTCTGCAGAGGAGTTGTTTGGTGTATGAGATTAGGTTGAGGGATCACTTGTTACCTTCCAGTTCTGTGTCACACACCTTACCCATCTGTCTAACATTGAGATTCCTTTTCCCTTGTTATCTCCTTTCTGTAGAGAAGCACCAAGTGCCTGTGTTCCACACTTGTCTCCAGGGTGGTCATCTGCTCTACAGCCAAAGGGCTCATATTTCATAGGGGATGAACATCCCTTCATTCAGTTTCAGACTACTGGTCATCATACAAGGGCAAGTCAAATATCTAATTTCTTCCCATTCACCCTTTTTATTCCGGGTCAGGATGAATCTCTTTATCATTTTTCCCTCTGGTCTCTCATTGTTCTAGTCCTACCAACATATCTAATGGTTCCTCCGCTCATCGACACCCCTTCCTGCTCAGATACTTTTGGGCTTCCTTTCCCCATGCTCCCTGGGCTGCCTGACCAATTCTTCCCTTTCCCCCCCACCCCATTTTCTTGTCAGGAAAGCTCATTTCCCTCTTTCGGCCCCTGGCTTGTATGCTGTTGTCCAGGGTTCTTTTTTTCCGCCCTATTTTGAGCCATTTCTTCATCTTTCTTGGTGGCTCTATTCTCTTCTGCCACAGACTCCAGAAAGCTATTGTTCTAATTCCATTTCAACCCTAACACCAACAGATGGGGCAACCAATACATAAGCTGAAGCTGTTTCCATCTCAATTTAACCTGGATCTTTAGTGGTATACTGGCCTTTGGGTAGAGTCTTTTCACCCCACAGATGAACTCCAGACTCAGCCTTTCCCTGGGAGGATACAAAGTGGCTTTACCACATCTTACCTAGCTAACAAACATCCAGACAGTCTCTGATCTCCCCTCCATCTTCACCAACATGCCAAGGTGGTTGTCTTTCCCCCCCACACCACTCCTAATCCCACCACAAAATTCAGACAACCCAAAGTCTGTATAGGGGTCTCACTCCCATCCTGGTAGCAGATAATTTTCCTCTCCCGCCCCCACCAAAACAGTTAATCTGTTCTCCATTTTCTTCTCTTGAATTCTCAAAATTTCTTCTCTAACTCATGTCTCTTAAGTGGAGAAGTACCTTTCAGAGAAAATCTGCTTCCTCAAACTCCTCTGTGGATTTGATATTCTCCTCCATAGAATTAAACGGATGGCTCCTAACCAACATGGACATGAATGTTTGCAGGGAGGTCTTGTAGCAATCGGCCCAGAATTAGGGATATTAAAGAGTGAATAATGTGTCAGAATTTCTGTTGATTACATAGTTAACCTCCCTCCCTCAGAATACAGCAGAGTTGTGGGAGTGGAGAGGCAGGTACAGAAGCTGAGAAAGCTTGTGTACAGCTCAGACTTTTAAGTGCATAGTGGCAGGGGTGGGGAACTGCCTGGTCCGGGAGCAAGGACACACGTTGAGCCATCTATTCCCTATTTACTTGTGGGGAGAGGGGCCCTGAGAGTACCTGGTAGCACTAACTGTGTATGTAACTTCTAAAATTTCTATTTATTTTGCATTGTTACCACAAGTCCAGTTACAAACTCAGTGCCTTCTAATGCTGCAGTGTTGTTCTCAGATGTATCATGTCTTTAAGATGGTACTTCTGAGGATGAAATTTCATGGTGGTCACAGCTAGTTGGAAGTTATTGGGCCACTTCCTACACATCAGCTTTGTGTTGACAGGATTCCATTAGGAGACCTGGAGTGAAGAAAGTGCAAGTTTTGTGTAGGTATTTTATTAACTCTTTCAAACCTGTTTGTGAGCGTGAGCCAAAACTCTAACATTGGACCTAAAGCTCCACAATCATTGGTGAGTTTGGAACTCAGTTACCACATGGCCTAACTTGATATATTTGGCCCAATTCCTCCTAACCCCAAACAATTTTCCATTACCAGATATCTTCTCCCTCCCTTCCCCTGCAAATTCCCACAACTAGTTGAATTATCCCTTAAATTGTTTGTCAGCTGTTATTCAAGTGTCCAGTTGTTCAATAATGAAACTTTGTGGTTATGGCAGTGCTTTTTTTTGTGCTGGTATCTGCTGGTACAGAGTACTAGCCCTTGGTAGCCCCAGCCAGGGGATTGGCTAGAGGAGGTGGCCAGGGAGCCGGCTGAGTACCAATTCTTTTTTTTTTTTTTTTTTAAACCAAACCAAACAGCACTGGGTAAACGTCAATCCATGAGGAATAGGGTCTATTTCAACCTATTTCAAAATGGCTGTTTTAAAATAGAGGCTGGGTAGACAGGGAATACACCTATTTTAGAGATAAGCCATGTTGCATCCAATGGCTGTTTTGAAATAGGCTTTATGTGCTGAGTACCAGTTCCCCCTATTTTACAAAATGTTATGGTGTTGGTACATTTGTTTGAATTAACACATATACCAGTCAGGCCCAAACCACAGCTTTCTATCTGGAAAAATCTTTTTACTATCTTTAGCTCTAAAACAATGATTGTTACAAACGTTTCTTTGACATCTCCGTTTGTCACATCTTGTGTCACACACTGGTTAAGTCTGATGGGTGAAAAGTAAGATTGTTCATTCAGAGCAGGGTACTCATCAGCCTTCCATTAAAGTCATATCATCGAGGATTTTTAGTTAAAAAACCCCTGACCTTCTGTATTTTGACAGCATCCCTCTCGGGAAGTTCTTAGTTACTGGAATCCTGGGGCTCTACCTCACTCCCCCGCTACCCAGAGGATACAAGCAACTTTTATTGACATTAATGAAAATTTGTTGTAGCCATCAGGGAGACTATATGGGCTCAGTACTTTATTTATTCTACTGACTGCTGCACCTTCCATGGGGATAATCTGATTAAGAAAAAATAAGATAACACAAGATTTGCTGTGAGATTAACAAATGCAACACGGGCTGCTTAAGTCTTCTTTTTCCAGAAAGTACAGCCACAGTCTTTCAACTAGGTATAGCATTTCATTCAGAAGAGGGATAAGCTGGGCTAAAATAACAGAGGAGGATGAGAAGGGGGAGAGAGAGAAATATTTTTCTGTTTCCCCCCTTTAGTATCTTGGATGAATTCCTCAGATTGATTCTACATTTGGACATCAAAGAAGATTTCCAAACAGAATTGTTTTCAAATGTACAAAATATAGCTCCACTAAGCATGTTGTTTGTTTATAGTTTTAAAGAACATATTTTTATCTCTCATCAGTTCTCCAAGTCCTGCCATGGATAAATTGATATTAATTATTATTATTGTTATTATAGAATAGTAGAAAATTATTAAATAGAGGAAATGTATCACAAAATATTGTCTCAAAAATCCAAACCATTATCTTAAGTATTTCCTGATATTCAAAATAATCTCAGGCAGGAATTTCTTTCTCCAATGTATTTATTAAAAATATACTCAAGCAAGCAAAACACATATCATTTAAGGATGCACAGCCAAAAATCCACACAATACCATCATCTCATTAGAGGTTCTTCTGGAGTGCTAAACTGGATTGTCCAAAGGTCCACTAACCTTAAAGTTGTATTGTCCCCTCTCCAAAAAATTTAGTGCAGAACTCCACAAAAATGCACCACTTAGCAGAACTGAACCAGTTTACGTATATACATAATAGTCTCATCCAGTCAAAAGGAAAAAAAAAAAATCACTGTATTGCCTGGAAGTGTCTATGTCACTTAAGAGGCCAGGAACTGTGGATACTGTGCTGGGGAAAATTCAGAGAAAATTCCACAGAGAAAATTACTTCCTTCTCCAGACTTCTTCATGTAATTATGAAAAACAAGCAAGGAATGCCTCTACAAAATGTCAATACCATTTTAAGCATCCCAGAGAACTGCCTCTTTTTCCTATTTCAGGCACCTCCTACAATCCTCACCGTTCAGCTGTTCATAGTAACATTTTCCTACAGTCAATTTCACAAATAGTTGGCACTAAAGATTGAACCTGTCTAGTTCGGCATCCTCAGGACCTGACTGGTGCTGCATGACAGAATTTTGCTGGACCATGGGAGGTCAATATTGTCTAGCACATTACCAACACTTCTACTGCTTACTAGGCTCTTAGAAAATATTTAGGGGTAAATTACAGCTAAATAACAGCACAAAACACTGAGAACCAGGACCGCTGGCTACAAACAACCTTTAGGGGACCAAAAGGAACTTGGCCACCTCCACGACAAGTGGTCATCTGGCTAACTAAAATTCTGCCCGATTATGGATGTTTCCGGGTGAGATAAGAGTGTACCAACTGGAGAGGTTCAACCTGCAATAATGTCTGCATTTATTACATCATGAATGAACTAAATGTCTTGCTCCAAAAGCCAAAAAATACAATGCCACTAATTTTTTCTTCTAAATGAACAATATGATAGAACAGAAATTTTAGGACATAAGTTTCAGAATTGTTTCAGCATGTATACTCACAAAAAACACAAATTTGTATGGCTAATGCAGGGAACTGGAGGCAAAGTATAGTTGGCTTGAATTAACTCAAATTTCAGGTGATAACTTGGGGAGCATCTTTTTGTGTTAAATTTTGAAAACATGACTCATTGCAGCAGGTCTCAAAAATATTTCTTAGGCAATATGGTGTTTTACTTTCAAAGAAAGACATTACTTGTGGTGATTGATATGGTAAGAAAATTTAAATGTTTAACTTTTATTTAATAAGCTCTCCTTTGCTATTATTTGAAGACCGTATTTCAGAAAAAGTATTTAACACCTTCAGATGACCTCTAACCAGAAATGCATCAAGCCATTCAAATTCAGTATATCAAGTGCTGTAAAAAGAAGTAAACAAACATAAATGCCATTAAAGGGAGAAGTTCTCTTCCTTGGACATGTTCTAGCATTTTATTTTCTGACATCTCCCAATTTGGACATTTTCCAGAGTCAATAAAACTTGTTCAAGCAGAACCTTACCTGGTTTTCACTACATCAAGAGGGTGCATGAGGCAAATTTCTACAAGACCTGTAAGATGATAAAGAAGAGAAGACCAATCAACATTTGTAAAAACAGTAGGCTTTTTTTTGTTGTACCGACCCCAGTGGTTTTCTAAGCGTGAAACTTAAAACAGAAAGTTCAGTAGCGTGAAGGAAACTGACCTAAAAAGCTGAGGGCAAAATACAGAAACATATTCTGTATTTCAGAAGATCACCTGTACCAAATTTTGCACAGATTTTTTACAACTATTTCCTCTCAAACAACTAAATAGATGAACTTTCAATGACTACTCAATAACAAGACACAGGGCTAAGTATTACTATTAGTACAAAAAACTCAGTGCATTGAACCTTTATTCCCAAGAACTAAATTTGTTCTGCACTAACAGTTTTGATTATTTTCAAAATTGACTAAAGTGAGGTTTTTTTCTGCACCATTTTGGCCAATATAATACAGCACTTATATTAGAGGTCAGACCAAAGATGTTGTTAGGAACCACTGTAGACAGGTTTTGAAGTAGCACCTTTTGGTGATGAGCTATTCATGATAATAGTTGGAAAGTAGGGGGTGCAAAGGGTATCCTCCATTTTAATTCCTGTTGATTGCCATTCTCTAACTGGGGTACCAGAAAAAGCCCACTGGCATCATGAACAAATTGAATTCTCATTTTTCTTGGATAGAAAATTAACTTTCTCTACAGAAAATATCAAGCTTTAGTAGAGAAGAAGCTAGTTTCAGGGCACCACGCTTATTTACAAGTTGTTAGACACTTCGCCCTTCTGGTACACATCACAGCTTCTGGAAATCTGCTTGTCATTCTCTACATTCATCTGCTCCTTGCTTATCCATCCATAGGCCTCCATTTTAACAACATACTAGAACCCACTCTACTGATTGGTCCACAGCAAAAAGGGCATTTCTGGGTTCTGAAACAGATTGTCTAGAAGGCTGACACCAAACCACCACATTCACGTTAAAAGCTTTCTTAAAACATGAAAAATCAGAAAGGCAAAGGAGTGTGCTCACATACATGATATGAGGTGATTAAACGTTTGTGGAATTCCCATATCCTACCTTACTGAGTCTCTTTTTATGGCTTCTGGAGTTCTTTGTGTTTGATCATAGATAACTCGATGTCATATAGGTGACTCTTGATAGCACTCAGGAGGTGCACTACCTCCTTGTGCCATTACCAAAAATTTTATTGCTCAATGGGTTGTCCCCTCATAGTCCCTCCAGGTTCCTCTGGATGACCCTACCTATATGTCCCCCTTCTCCTCTGTAGGCATCAGTTGCCTATGCTAAAAGTTATGTTTTAAAGTAAAAGAAATAAAATAAAATAAAGAGAATTTTCAGGCCTGTTCATTTTTAACATGCTTTGAATTTGTCTGCTTCATCTATTTGCTATTTTAAGGACAAGCTGCTTGCAATCAATTTGTAATGCTATATGCAACATACAACAGGAAGTTGAATGTGAAACCATTAGTATAAGGTTATAATTGAAAAGTGAAGCATGCAAGAGTCAGGAAATTCAATGTTAAGTTTTATACAGCAGCCTTTTTTTGTGCTACGCTATTCATGAAGTTCATACTATGTATACATTTAACAAATAGCCAATGAACATATTCTTTACCAAGGAAATCAGAAAATAAAAACAATGGCGTTGAAAGCCTGTCCCCCTTGAAGTTAACCAGGGATGTCAGGAGTCCAGTTTTCAGCCAGAACATCTGGCCAAAAAGGGATGCTGGTGGCTTTGGTCAGAATTGCTGACTGGGCTGTTAAAAGTGCACCCAGTCTCAGGCAGGTTGGGCTGCTAGAGGAGGATGGAGCGTGGTTTCCGGTCAAGAGCTGTAGAGAGGGTGTCTGGGGCTCTGCATGCACCTGGCAGCTTCCACTGACCACTGTTCTGGGTCAATGGGGGCTGCAGAGCTGCACTCTGGACTTCACAGCTGCCCTTGATTTTGCCCCCACAGCTCCCACTGGCTGCAGTTCCCAAGCAATGGAAGCTGTGGAGCCAGCGCTCAGGAATGGTATAGACAGCTTCCTTGACCAAGCCACCAAGTAGCCACAGGGCACTTCCCAGGAGGTGATGGAGATGAGTGCCAGCCAGATCCTGCACCCCCTCTTATGCCCCAAGACCCTGCCCTGAGCCCAATCCTGCACCACAGACCCTGCCTCCATGGCCCCATCACAGAGACTGCACCCCCACCTGGAGCCCTCACCCCTCACACCCTAAACCTTTGCCACAGCCCAGAGCTCCCTCCTGCACTTTCAACCCCTAATTTTTGGCCCCACACTGGATCCTGCACCTGAAACCAGAGCCCTCGCTCCCTACTAAACATCATCTCCCTGTCTTGGCTCAGAGCCCCCCTTCTGCACCATCAACCCCTTATTCTGGCACCACATGAAGTCCACACCCCCACCCAGAGCCCTTACCTCCTCTTGCGCTTCATCTCAATGTCCCAGCCCAGGGACCCCTCCTGCACCTCAACTTCTTCCCCAAACCCAATGCAAATGCATGAGTGAGTATGGGCTGAGGATAGCGAGCAAAATAGGGAGGAGGAATGGAATGGGAGTGGAGCAGAGCATCAGTGAAGGGGCAGAGCAAGGGGGAGGGGCTGGTTTTCTGCAGATACAGCTTGAACCTCTTTTGTCCGGCACCCTGGGCACCAGACTGGTAGAAGATGAGAGAATTTGCTGGACCACGGGAAGACAATATTGTCCAGCACATTACCAGCACTTCCACTGCTTACTGGGCTCTTAGAGGACATTTGGGGTAAGTTAGAGCTAAATTACAGCAGAGAACATTAACAGCCAGGACTGGTGGCTGTAAACAAACTTTATGGCACCCTGGGAAATCTGACCACATCCATAAGTGGTTGTCTGGCTAACTAAAATCGTACTGGATTACGGATGTTGCTGGACAAGAGTGTGCCAGACTAGGGAGGTTCAACCTGTAGAAAGCTGGCAGCCCTAGCCAAGATTCAAATCACTATGTTTTTGCTATAATACTTTGCTAACACTAATTTAAAGACTTTATTTTTTGAATTTCTCATGCTGCAAATTGCATTTAAACTTGATTTTACATTTAATTTTTCTCTTGTTGTTCTTGTTTAAAAACTAGAAAAAAAGTCCTGGTTAAGTAATTCAGACACAGTGTCTTTCGCAAATGTATCATTCACTCCTTAACAACCTTAACATAAGTCCTGCTTCATTCAGGAAAGTGTTTAAGCATGTGCCTAAATCCCACTTAATTCAATGGAATTTAAATATATACAAACAAAATAACAAGAAGAGCCATTTTTTCCAATTCATTAAAAAACTTGATAATTCAAGAGCTGCATTGCATGTGAATATGAGATGGTCCTTAATTATGTGAAGCCATACCTTTTGTAATCCTTATTTTAAGAACACACAATGATTTGTAATGCAATATGTGTTTACTGCAGGACGTTCACAAACTTTTTACATATTCTATTTCCTCACACTTTACGTGTATGTTTATACTATGTCTTCCTGACGTTTACTTCTGAACCTTTCCTTTCTCTGGAGGACGCTAGGAGGAGTTACCCAATGTTTCAAGGCTACATATCGTTTGCTATTTAGATATGAGTTGTTTATTTTGGGGCTTTTAGATGTTCACCATTTACCAAAAATAATCAGGAGGGTTGGGAGTGGTATCTGGCTCTGAAGCTACAGGGTGCAGACCCCTGACCTAGACTATTATACTGGCAGGTACCTGAAATAAGGGTAGAAAAAGCTCCACGTTATTTTTAACCATATGCTTCTGGAAAGCAAGTATTGCACTGTTATTCCTAAAGCAGCTAGGTTGCTTATTTTTCCCAGCTCCCTACTTACTATAATTTTCATTGCTAATGCATGGCTTGTATTGAACTAAACTAAGAACCAAATTACACCTCAGATGGGGGAACCCAGAACCCATTTTTTGTACTTCTTTTGACCCACCAACCGAACATAATGTGGTCCACAGTTGCCAATAGATGCTTTACAAGTGGAGCTGCATGCAGAGCAGTGTTTTAGCAGTAGCAAGAAGGGCATGACCTATGCATTTTCTTTCTCTCCTACTGCTACCCAATGTTTGATCTTCCAGCTTGCAGTGGCAGGAATGAGCGGTGGCAGAGGAGCCAGGCCTTTATTCCCGCTGTCCTGTTTTTACACATTAATGTCCATTTGGAGAGAAAAGTAGACAGTGCCAGACTCTGGTTCTAGTTTTTTGGTCTCCACAGGTCAATTTTTAATTCAGGCATTTTCCCATCAATTGAATCACAAGAATTCCAAGTTCTTTGGCAAGAAACATGTTTTGATAACTCAAGATTCCATTAGTTATCTGCCTTTCCCTGCCATTCCTTTGTTCTCATCATTTCATTATCCACTAAGTTTTAAACAGTAGGTAATCCATTTCATGAGAAAACAGCCTGCAAAATAGCTAAGGATAGTTACATAGTTCTCTAAGAAGCACTAAAAAGAGAGCAAACTGCAAGACTCCAATGGAACAGCTACAAACACAAGCTACATTTTTCCATTTACCGTAGAAGTCATGCAAATCATTACAACATCCCACTTGATAGACTGCCCAGAAATTGTGGTGTCCCAACTAAATTACAAGCAATCTGAGATGTCCGTAGGAATAAAATATATTGCGCTTTCTCCAGCTACAGTGCATTAGCATTGTGACAAACTCTGACAGTGCTATGAATATCTATTTGCTGAATATGCAATCACATGCTGTAATGTAATCTAGCTATTCACACGAGATAGCTGCTGTTTGCCAATTCTGATTCTATGACAAGATGGTATATTAATGCTGCTAGGGGCACACCGATAGTCCAAAGCTATGCTCTGATTGGCCCAAGGGATCAGTTTAGTGATGTCAATCAATTAACAGTGATGCACAAATGGAACCTCATCAGTAAAGGGGAATCTACACAGCTATTGCGTTAAAAACCATCCTACTGATTATTTAAACTGAGGGGGGGAAATCATAGGAAGACCTGGCTCTATTCCAGTTCCGACACAGTACATGTCTTTTCCCTGCTAAGAACTGTTTTCATTCTGGAAGGATACATCCCCCTCCCAAACTGACTGTTTAGAAGTTTTGCAATTTATGCTTACAGTTAAGCTGCAGACTCCAACAACAGTCTGTCTCTACATAATGTGCCTTACTGAGTGCTTACTGCTCATCCTGAATGATTCAACTCCCTTGGTCCTTATCCTTTAGAACACAACCGAAGCTAGCTCCCACAAAATGCACTATCTGGAGTAGTCTATTGGTGTATTAAAGAGGTTGGGAACAGTACGATTATCTGACTGGATAGCTGAGTCTTTTGGATGATGTCATACTTACCTAGGATACCAGTTCCCAACACTACTCACTTAAGACCTCACTACTGTGTAGGACGACAACAAAACACTCCTAAACCAATTACATTCACTGAGTAGGAAAAACAAAACAAAAATCCAAACTAACAAATGAGGAAGGGAGGTATAAGTAGTACGTGGATTGTACACATTTCAAAAATGGAATTCTTTATGCTTTTCGGCCTTTGCTTGGAACAAAGTCTGGCTCTGAACTCTGCATACACCCTTAAAGCTGTGGGCAGTAGGGAAGTGTGGGGTACAAATGGGGCACCTCAATATTTGCTCATCAAAACGCTGTGTAGTTGAATCTCCCTGGGCTTTCTGTTTGTTGTACTCTGTAGGGGGTGCTCTAGTGCAGAGCAGAGAGGCCAGGGAGCATGCTCCATGTGTTTTAGCACAGACACCCTGTTTAGTGCAGAAGTCATCAGACACCCTCCTCACTGTGTGTTACTCATTTTCCTGGAATAACATAGTCACCAAGGAAACACAACAGAATGGAGATTGCTCATTGAAAATGTGGCAATAAACATGCCAGGTGCTGTATAGCTGGAACACGACATATTTATCTTGGCCTTCATAGAGATACAGTTACAATATAAGAAATGATAATAAATATTTTACTGTGTACCTTACATTTCTTTGTGAGAAATCAGACTAATTAATTAATCCTAAGGAAATGTGAATTGTATTGACCTTTCCTAAAACATTGGGAAAAAAAGGCAAAAAAAAAAGGCCCCAAACAAAAACAAGTGTTACACATTTCCCTTTTAAAACCAGCTTACTTGTTGGCAGAAGCAAGTTATCTGACAAGACAAATACTTGCAGCAGTATGCAGCCTCTAACTGACTGTAAAAAACATTGTTTGGAGAATAATCAATGTCTGAAATACAAGCATCCCAGCAGTCAATCTTCCATTATGAGTTCTATCCAGACTAAATTTTTTCCATGGCTGCTGGCCCACTGCATCTGTGCAGACACACAAAGCTTTAACCTGTTCTCGCTCAAAAAGCAGCCATAAAATGCCATTTGCAGCTTTACATACATATGGCTGTCACAGCCCATTCCCTTCACTTATTGTGTCCTTCACAAATGTAAAGTTTGTTAATTAGGCTCAAAAGAAAAAGAGTACATTAATTTTAAAGAATGACATTTAGTTTAACTCTTGCCCAGTATTCTGGTTAGTGCTGTGGTCTGGGATTAGCCAAGAGACCCTAGAGCTTTTAGCAAACATTAATTAATCTTTTAGGTAATAAGACAAGTCAATCCTTAGAAAAATGTGTAGAAATGGAAAGCTATTTTAAAAAATGCTCAATAATGGCAGTCAACATTCAAGTAGAATGCTACCCTCAGAGATTTTGAATACATTGAAATAATGCATCATGCTAGAAAACATGTCAGTTGAGAAGATATTAAACCCAATTTGCCCTTAGTATGGACAAGAGTGTGTAAGTCCCAGCAGGTCTAAAATCTTATCCTACAGAGTTGCTAGGTAGCAAACATGTCCCTGCTGCCATCCAATAGCGGCTGTAATCAGCTTGTGCTCCACTACTCACAACCCACTGTGGATGTGGCCCGTGGGAAATCCCACCTCAGGAGGTCTGACAGACATCAGCTCCTTGGTTCCTGATTGGTTCACTGCCCTTTATAAACTGAATTGGCCTTCCAGGAAGCGTCTGGGTAACAAGAGGATTTCCTGTAGCTGCCATGACCATTCCTTCTCCTGAACTCCTGGCTTCAACCTCAGATTGTCTGGCCTGGAACATGACTACTAATGTCTTTGCCGTGTGGAGACATATCTAGACCTAGTCTTCCATGCTGAATGTTTTAATAAGGACCACCAAAAATTGAGGAGGTTTACAAACCAATGGTGCTTGCTGCTTCTACTACACCTTCCGTCCTAACCCACTGACCAAGCAAAACCTGGGACTCATTATTAGCCTCCTGGTGGGAGATGCATTGAATTGGGCCTCACCAGTATCTGAACAAGCTATTAGATTACATACCTTCCTCTAGGTGTGTTCTGCCATATTGGATGTTCCTCACTGTACCCTCTGGGCAGAGGTGGCCCTGCACAAACTCCAGCAAGGGCAAGGACCAACTCCTCTGAGTCCAAATTATGGTGACTAGACACCAAGTGCAACAAAATGATCCAGCTCTACCAGTTCCACTGGAGACTACACAAGGAGATTAAGCCCATGGTAGACTAATGTGGAGGCTCTGCCCAATCTAGATGCCCAACCTGTCATACACATCGACAACAGGGCTCAACATGAGGAAAGAAAGCAGTCTGTGTTGCACAGTGAAGAGGTGGATGATGCTTTTTTTAAACAACTAACAAAATCATCCAGGGCCCAGGATTTGGTGGTGATGGGGGACTTTAACCATCCAGATATATGCTGGGACACTAATACAGCAGGGCACAGACTATCCAATAAGTTCTTAGACTGGATTGGAGACAATTTTTTATTCCAAAAAGTTGAAAAAGCCACCAGGGGAGAAACTGTTCTGGATTTGATTTTAACAAATAAGGAGGACTTGGTCGAGAATCTGAATGTGGGAGGCTGCTTGGGTGAAAGTGATCATGAAATCATAGAATTCACAATTCTAAGGACTGGTAGGAGGGAAAATAGCAAAATAGAGATGATGGATTTCAGGAAGGCAGATTTTGGTAAACTCAGAGAGCTGGTAGGTAAGATCCCATGGGAGGAAAAACTGAGGGGAAAAACAACTGAGGAGAGTTGGCAGTTTTTCAAAGAGACATTATTAAGGGCCCAAAAACAAGCCATTCCCCTATGTAGGAAAGATAGTAAATATGGGCAAAGACCGCCTTGGCTTAACAAGGAGATCCTGCATGATCTCAAACTAAAAAAGGAATCCTATAAAAAATGGAAACTAGGACAAATTACAAAGAATGAACATAGGCAAATAACACAGGAATGCAGGAGTAAAATTAGAAAGGCTAAGGCACAAAATGAGCTCCAACTAGCTACAGGCATAAAGGGTAACAAGAAGGCCTTTTACAAATATATTAGAAACAAGAGGAAGACCAAGGACAGGGTAGGGCCATTGCTCAGTGAGGAGGGAGAAACAGTAACGGGGAACTTGGAAATGGCAGAGATGCTTAATGACTTCTTTGTTTCGGTCTTCACAGAGGAGTCTGAAGGAATGCCTGACACAGTGAATGCTGGTGGAAAAGGGGTAGAGTTAGTTTTTGAAATAAAAAAAGAACAAGTTAAAAACCATTTGGAAAAATTAGATGTCTGCAAGTCACCAGGGCCTGATGAAATGCATCCTAAAATCGTCAAGGAGCTGATAGAAGAGGTAGCTGAGCCATTAGCTCTGGTTTTTGGAAAGTCATGGGAGACAGGAGAGATTCCAGAAGACTGGAAGAGGGCAAATATAGTGCCCATCTACAATAAGGGGAACAAGAACAACCCAGGAAATTACAGGCCAGTCAGCTTAACTCCTGTGCCAGGAAAGGTAATGGAGCAGGTAGTTAAGGAAGTCATCTGCAAGCACTTGGAAGGCAGTAAAGTGATAGGGAACAGCCAGCATGGTTTTGTAAAAAACAAATCATGTCAAACCAACCTGATAGCTTTTTTTGAAATGATAACGAGACTCGTAGATAAGGGAGAAGCAGTGGATGTGGTATACCTAGACTTTAGTAAAGCATTTGATATGGTCTTGCATAATATTCTTATCGACAAAGTAGGCAAGTCCAACTTAAATGGGGCTGCAGTAAGGTGGGTGCATAACTGGCTGGCTAATCGTACCCAGAGAGTAGTTGTTAATGGTGCTCAATCCTGCTGGAAAAGCATAACAAGTGGGGTTCCGCAGGGGTCTGTTTTGGGACCAGTTCTGTTCAATATCTTCATGAATGATTTGGATATTGGCATAGAAAGTACGCTTATTAAGTTTGCAGATGATACCAAGCTGGGAGGGGTAGCAACTACCTTGGAGGACAGGGTCAAAATTCAGAATGATCTAGATAAATTGGAGAAATGGTCTGAAGTAAACAGGATGAAGTTTAATAAAGATAAATGTAAGGTGCTGCACTTAGGAAGGAATAATCTGTTTCACACATACAGAATGGGAAAAGACTGTCTAGGAAGGAGTACAGCAGAAAGAGATCTAGGGGTTCTAGTAGATCACAAGTTAAATATGAGTCAACAGTGTGATGCTGTTGCAAAAAAAGCAAACATGATTCTGGGATGCATTAGCAGGTGTGTTGTGAACAAGACACGAGAAATCATTCTACCGCTCTACTCTGCGCTGGTTAGGCCTCAGCTGGAATATTGTGTCCAGTTCTGGGCACCCCAATTCAAGAAAGATGTGGAGAAATTAGAGACGGTCCAGAGAAGAGCAACTAGAATGATAAAAGGTCTGGAGAACATGACTTATGAAGAAAGGCTGAAAGAATTGGGCTTGTTTAGCTTGGAAAAAAGAAGATTGAGGGGGGACATGATAGCGGTTTTCAGATATCTTAAAGGGTGTCATAAGGAGGAGGGAGAAAACTTGTTCTTCTTGGCCTCTGAGGAGAGAACAAGAGGCAATGGACTTAAGCTGCAGCAAGGGAAGTTTAGGTTGGACATTAGGAAAAAGTTCCTAACTGTCAGGGTGGTCAAGTACTGGAATAAGTTGCCAAGGGAGGTTGTGGAATCTCCCTCGCTGGAGATATTTAAGAACAGATTAGATAGATGTCTATCAGGGATGGTGTAGATAGTGGTCGGTCCTGCCGTCGGGGCAGGGGACTGGACTTGATGGCCTCTCGAGGCCCCTTCCGGTCCTAGTGTTCTATGATTCTTCTGGTGACTCAGAGTTAATTTTCTATTGGTTTTGTTCCAAATGCTGGTGGATGAACCAAGCAGACAATGGTATGGATCTCCAGACACAATACTGTTTACTGGGCACGTAGGTAGAAGTCCAGGTTGTCTGGAGGTTTGCAACTGGCTACTTGAGCCAGCTAAAAAGAGGGTTTTTCTTGCACTGATATGGACTTACAAAGTCCCCATTCTCTTCCAGTCACAGCAGGGAGGAGGGGAGGAAAGGCAGGGAAAGGGAGGGAAAAGGCAGTAATTTCAAATACAGCCATGGTTTTTGCTTTCTTTTGACTGTGTAAATTGCACAAGGGACATTGCATGGGACATTTAATACATTTACAAGACAGGACATCATGGAAACCAAGGGGAGCATGCACAAGAAAGTAACCACACAAAAAGATTATGGAGAAGACAGCATATCAAACCTTAACATTAGGTCTGAACTTCAGCCAGCGTAAGTTGGTGCAGCTCCACTAAGGTCAATTGAGCCATACTAAATAACACCAGATGAGACCATCTAGCCTTAAGAATCTTTACGTTCATATCTACTTAACTATGTCTCAAGAGTGTCTTAACTTTCTGTTGAGTGCTGCTGATAATGCCATTATATGCTCTTCTATAAATTTTTACATAACATGCCATTTAAAATTTGTTTGGTTTTATATTCTCTGCTAAAATCTGAGATATAAAATGAACACTATTGGCAATAGTATATACTGAAAATATCTCTGAACAGTCATGCATTACACTCAGCTGACAAAGGAACGCTGTTTACATGCAAAAATCACATTTTCTAACATGATTAACAATAGTGGTAAAAAGACATTTATATGTCATTTTTCTCCAGTAATTACACAATATTTACATATATTTTAGAGCAGGGGTCGACAAAAAAAGACCAAGAAGAGACTTTTTTTTTTGTTTATTTTGGTAAAAATCTCAATAATAACTCAAGAGGCGCAATGGATGTGAATATGAGATGATCCTTAATAAATATCAAGCTATGCTTTTTGTAACCCCCTATTTTAAGAATGGCACATACTCACACCCCACAATGCCCTGCACATATTAAAGAGGAAGTTATCTAGTATTTTGAGATCACATATTTTCTATTTAAATGTGAGTAATTCATTGTTGGCTTTTAGATATTCACCATTTAGCAAAAATAATAAGGATTTTTTTTAATTTACTTTGAAACTATAGCATCAGGAGCCACAAAGAAGCCTTCAAAGAGCGGCATGCAGGGTCTGGAGCCGCAGGTTGCAGACCCCTGTTTTAGAGACTGCCAGTATTTGTCTTAACGATTTGACTTGCATAATAAATATATGCATTTTAAGATATTTAAGTAGCAGAATCTCTGCATGCTAGTGAACTGCAATTTACCATGTAACATTCTCCATACACTTTCCAGCAAGCATTACACACTGCTGTGTTGCGCACTGATGACATATTCTTTCTGTCGTGTAACTGAGAACGAAGTTTTTCAAAATATGATTGAAGGGATCAGTGAGGTAAACACTGTGTTACACTGTATCTGTGCGGAGACAACTTTTGCCGTTTCAATGCATATTGAACTAATATCCTTGCAATGGAAACGTGAAAGCTATATTTTCTTTGTCATTATAGTAAAATGCTGCTCAAGAAACATGTTTTCACAAGAAGTTTGCCCTCTCCAGTGTCCCAGAGCTGTTGTAATCTTCGTTGCTGAGGCTGATCTAAGAGTACAGACATTATTCTAATTCTTGACAAGTTTAAAGTTCTCTAATGAATAAAGCTAACAGCTTATGGCTGCTTGGACTGTCACTTGATTGCCCCTGAGGTCTTTAAGGTCTTTAAAACAGGCCTCCTAGTTTGTGTTTAACTACCTTGTCCACAGAGGTCTGAAGACTAGAGCAGATCAAAGATGTGCTGGGAACATAAAGAGCAGCTGTCCTTCATTTACTGTTAATTAATTACATCTGACCTGATTCTTTATGACCTCCTTGTCACACATTCAACAGGCAATAAGCCTTATGACCTATCCCCAAGTACTGTACCACTGCACAAGTTTCAAGGAAATATAAATCTAAAAATATTAAATGTGGGACAAGAAAGAAATCTTTGGTATCACACCATGGGGTTGCTGTTTGAGGAAATACAAGGCTTGACTCTGATTTGCTTGCAGCTATCACAGGCTGCTCAGTTGTTTGGGGACCCAAAATATTCTTTTAAACTTTTTTAAAATTCTTTTAAAATTCTGGAATTTAGAGTGTATATTTTATCTAGCTATTTTATTTACAGGCCTTGGTATATTACCTATCCCTGAAGTAAGAACGATTCAACAGACATGTCTGACACAGACTGGACAAGGGCCATATGTGGAAATATTGGCCAGGATTCTGTGCTGGGAGGGAAGTAGAACCAAAGGTTGCTTTAAGCTACCTTTATCCTTTTCAGATTCTTGATGGCTGTGGTGCCCAGTGCAGAGTCAGTGTTAACTAAAGCCCCTAGAAGCTGCTGTTCTTTATAATGCCCTTCCATACAAAGCTGCTTATGCCCACCACAGCTGAAAATACTCCTCCAATCCTAGCATGCCCTGTTCTTCTTTTGCTGGGGCTATTATACATATTGCTGGCGTTGGGGAAGCGGTCTCCTGTATGATAAGGAGTTTTTATGGTCTCTGTGCTCCACATCAGTAGCAAATAAGGGCCCAAACAGACAGGTAAATACCTCCTAATGCCTCCTTTTCAGTAACCAATAGGAAGCGTTGCTTCAGGAAACTGTGATTCACTGTAATGATGCAGGTGGACAGAAGTAGGCGTAGATTTTCCAACAAGCACATGGGCAGAGATTAGGAGTTACATAATTCATAAGATTACACAGACGAGAGTAACGTTTCTATTTACCACACACGAAACTATGCTGCCAAATTATTCATAGAATGATCAGAAAAGCAAACACCCCCTCTGCACACAATAAAGACTATGGCTGTGTCTACACTAGTTCCCCACTTTGAAGGGAGCATGGCAAGTAGGGTGTCGGGAAATTATTAATGAAGTGCTGCGGTGCGTATGCAGCACTTCATTCAGCTAATTTTCCCGCCACGGCAACTTCCAAGTCCCTTTACTCCTCAAAATTTACTCCCTTTACTCCCAGGCACTTCGAAGAACTGGCGGGTTAGCCGCAACTACACGCGAGCTGGAACTTTGAAGTTTAACACTTCAAAGTTGCCGTGGGGGAGAATTAGCTTAATGAAGTGCTGTATATGCACCCCAGCACTTCATTAATAATCTCCCGACACCCTACTTGCCATACTCCCTTCAAAGTAGCAAGCTAGTGTAGACACAGCCTATGGGTCATAACCTCTGCTGGTGTAAAATGGATCCAGCCCCAAGAATCTTTACATTTAGTTTCACTTGACCTTCTTTCAAGATTGTCCCCACTCGTTCTATGACTAAGCTTAAAAAAAGACCTTTAAACTTCCAAGAAGTCCCCCACACCAGTGCCTTAGTCTGACATCTTACTTCTTTGAAATGGAATTTACCAGTCCGAATAAGGCAACTGTTAGGCATATGACTGTATAGAGCATTATGACTATAGGCATGATAATAAAAGAGGAAGTTCTCGTCTATCTGCACCTGCAGTTTGCTTTTGGAAAGTGTAGTGATGATAAATAATTTGTTAGCGTCGATGACCATGCTGCAGCATGATCCCTCTTTATTCCCACCTATCCAGAAAAGAACCCAAACCCTGGGCCCGCTCTAAGGAAGATTATCAGAAATTGTTTGGGGAGAGCTCACAAATCCCAGACACTCATGGAAACGTTGCCTACACAAGGTCTGAGAAATCAGGCATTTTGTGAAAGATTCATATTTCTGCTCCTCCCTTCATTTTTTCATATAGGTTCCCTAAAGTTCAATGGTCTGTTTGGTAGCCTTCCTAATGGCAGTGTGTACAGATAATGCACTATAAATCAAATCAATACATGGGTTTGGTGAATCAGCAGCAGCTAATAGCTAGTTCCGTGCACACCCACTAATCAATGTGAATGGTAAACCTTCCTTCTTACTCAGAGCCATGGAAGATTAGAAACACACAAACTTTATTCTTCAAAAATCAATCCTCCTTTCTAAAAAAGATATAAAATAGTTGTCCCAAAATGTATAATTGAAAGCTATAATTATCCATCGGTTATTTCAAGTGGAATATGGCCTTTCCTCTTTGGGAGCTTTTGTCTCAGAAACTCTAATGCCATCCAGGAGGATAGTAGGTTAGGAGGCAAATTATGCATAGGTAAATTACACCCAAGAGCCATAAAAATACAGTAGTGTTACAAAAAGCATTGCATACCTCTTTAAATTTCAGCAAACATTAAAAAAACATTTATTCTTTTAACTACATTTTGACCCATCATAAAGTTATAACAAATCTGGAATGGAGGACATGCTCATGCATTGCTAAGTGCTGGGTCCTTTGCCTCGAAGGCCAGTCCCAGAGGAGAACTCTCTCACTGGGATCCCTTCTAGCCAAGGTTTTCTCGACACTCCCCAGTGCCAAGGCCCTGCCCCACTCCACCCCTTCCCCCAAGACCCCTGTCCTGCCTCTTCCAACTCCTGCTCCAGAACTGCCTTGCCCCCTTCCCTGACTTCTCCCAAGCTCCTTCCCCCAACCCACACAACTCCTACCTTTTCTGCCTCTGCCGTGCTTCCTCCCCTGAGTGCATCCTGGCCTTGCTCCTCCCCTGACCTTCCAGACCTTCCTGAAAACAGCAAATCAGCTGTTTGTGGTATTCCATAATCGCTGGGAGGGTGGAGGAGGATCTGGTCAGCAGAGCCACCTGAGGGTAAGTGGCGCAGGAAGGACGGAGGCAGAGGGGAGCTTGTCGGCCAGTGGGTGCTCAGCACCCACTAACTTCTCCCTGTGGTTTCTCCAGACCCCAGAGCACCCACAGAGACCATGCCTATGTCCATGCTGAGAGCTGACCTTCATGTTCCACACAGTATTAGAGAGGTAAGGTGCACCGAGGACACTGGAACCCCCTGAGCGCTTGCCTAGTTGGAAATCCGGCCCTAAACATAGGGTGGCTGCAGCCTGCTTGAAAGCAGATATTGCAGACAGGCCTGGTCCAGGGTGGCCAGGACCTCATAGGTGAAATTTGGGAAGCTGAGGAACAGCCCAATATGGCTGTCTAAAATGCATGTGGAAACCAGGGAAACTGTGACACAGTCCAGTATTGCTGCAGCTATTACCCTAAACAAATCTGGGGAAACTGAGGCATAGAGTCCACATTACATATTAAACAACCATGAGCTTGAGGCATATAATAGAGAACTCTTTGCAGAAGACTGCTGGGGGTACTTGGGGACAGCTCAGTCAAGGGACCATCACTCACTACACATACTCAGGCAAGACAGAAACAGAATGCTGTGCTTGGGGAAGGAACACAGAATTAATCCAAAAGGGGAGATTGTGTGTATGAAGAAACAAAGACTATGTGCAGAGATGAACCTCCAAAAAAAGCAGGTTACTGCAAGGGGTAAGGGAGCATGAATGCCTTCTCCACCCGACACTGGGTAACTGAAGCCTAGGTATTACAGCTTACTTAAGACAACCTTTGCATGTGGTGGACCATCTGGATAAACCTTTGTTTGTAGCAAAGATGGATTAGACAGATACAAGCCTCTTGACTTCATTACATATTGGCTGGTAGGTTAGAGGTTAGGAGTACCGCGAGCAAATGAAATACAGAGCATCCCTGCCCACTAGGCATGCTTGTTAGGAGACAAGTTAGAAGGAGGCAGTTATTTGTACATTTAACACACCTTTTGGACATTGCCATTTTAAAAGATTCCTTTTTGGATAATGTTCAGCTACAGAGGTATTTCAGAGAGTAATATAAAAGATTTTCATAAATATAGATGGCTTGCAATAGCACACGGATGACACAATAGTATGGGGGAAGAACTTAGAAGAACATGACACATGATTACTTAAAGCACTGCCTAGACCAAAAGAAAAAGGCTTGAAATTTAACAAAAATACATGTAAATTTAAAGGGCACAAATTAATTTTCTAGTAGGAAATACTGACCAGTCAAGGGGTACAGAATGATCCACAATGAATATGACACTAATAATATTGTTTATCCAAAATATAAGGAGTCATTACAGAAATTATAAATCAGCAACTGATTTATGATTATTAGGTTATCGAAAAGTTATTTTCAGAATATGCTCAACCCCAGTTTGCTTAATGAAAGCAATTAGAAAGGAGGCTACTAAATGCTGCCATGTCATGTAGGTTATGGGAATTTATTGTGCATTCTCTAAATCTGCCTAGAAGTAAATCAGTTCTGGGATAGGTTTTTACAGAATTAATATGTTCTTGGTTTGGCACATCCCAAAGGAATTTTTATATTAGTACAACTCAATACAATAACAATATACAAAACAAAAACCCTCAAAAATGCATGTTGACCAAGGCCAAGATTAACATTACAGAGTTTATAGAGTTTAGTGCACGGGAATCCCCAAAGATGGACTTATTTCTCTTCTTGTATATGAACACAAACTGTTCTTATGAAAAATTCCAGTGAATAGACTATTAAAATTCAATAACGTACGCTATTGCCAAAAATAAAGAAACTAGGCAAGCCCTGAAGACATTTTTTCCATTGTCGCTGAGACATGTAAAGCGCTGATACACCACAGTATGTGGTATGGCTCAGGAACACTATTTATCAAAACAAGTAAAGAACAATACTACAATTGCTCTCATTGTTATGGAAAAAGTGGATGGGTGTTAACTTAGGGCTGAATTGTACTGGCCATTTTGGGTCACATTTTCAGGTACCGTTTCATGTTTGATATTTTGTGTAAATTATATCCAAATAAGGCACATTAAATAATTAATGTATTTGCAAATACTTTGTGACTAACCATAAACTTAAAGGCTGTGGACACACTTGGCCAAAACTTCTAAATGGCCATGCAAATGGCCATTTTGAAGATTACTAATGAAGTGCTGAATGGAATATTCAGCGCCTCATTAGCATTAGGATGCTTCTGTCCATGGCACTTCGAAAGCGTGCGGCTCAGCACGGCTACGCGGGGGTCCTTTTAGAAGGGACCCTGCTCCTTTCGAGATCCCCTTTTTCCCCCCCGCTGAGAGGAATAATGGGATTTCGAAAGGAGTGGGGTCCGTTCAAAAAGGACCCCCGTGTAGCCATGCCGAGCTGCGCACTTTCGAAAGGGGTGCTTTCGAAGTGCAGCGGCCAGAAGCGTCCTAATGCTAATGAGGTGCTGAATATTCAATTCAGCACTTCATTAGTAATCTTCGAAATGGCCATTTGCATGGCCATTTTGAAGTTTTGGCCAAATGTGGCCATAGCCAAAGACTGTATTTTTTTAGGAAGAAGGGTTCTTTTGAAGATGGGATTTAATTTTGAAAGAGCTGCCTCTACACTGCTTTTCATCTTTTGAAATAATATGCAAATGAAGTGTCAGATATGTAACTGTGCACCTCATTTGCATTTTTAATTTCCCTCATTTGCATGCCTCTTTTGAAAGAGGAATGCACATGTAGACACAGCAAAGTGAATATACCCAGTTCCAACAGAAATTTATCCAGGGCACTCTGGATCCTATCTCTACCTTCCAACCCATCTGCCCTTCCGCCTAGCTTAGTGTGAAAGAGAGATGACGAGAAATTGTTCTCAGTGGTGACAGATAGCAGAACAAGGAGCATTGGTCTGAAGTTATAGAATGAGAGGAGTAGGTTGGATATTAGGAGAAACTCACCAGGAAGTTGGTGAAGCACTGGAATGCATTGCCAAGAGAGGTGGTGGATTCTCCATCCCTAAAGATTTTTAAGTCCCGGCTTGACAAGGTGTGAGCCGATGCCCAGGTGCCAGCTAAAGGTCTGGTGGGGCAAAGAGGGGTGATGCCACACCAGCAGCTACGCTAAGCAGCCAGGGCAGGCTGGGTTCTTTGGTTTGTGTTTAGTTCGGGTACAGCAGCAAGAGGAAAATTACACTTAGAGGCTTTAACAGTTACTTTTTATTTATACAAAGACAGAAACAATTTAACTAAGACAAATGATTAAAGTACAAGTTAGTACTCGCAGTTTTTAAAGGGGAAACAACACAATTTAACTTAAGAAAAGTTTTAGACAAACTAGCTAGCTTAAACTAATACAAGTAATGTGTACACAAGAAAGGCAAGTTGCAGGTATGATTTTCACCCCTGCCTCTTAGACCTGGTGGAACCAGAGTCTTTCCCTCAATTGCTATAGGAAAGAAGTGCAATACAGGTGTAATTCTTACCCCTGCCTCCTAGATCCAGTGTGACCCAGAATCTCTCTCTCAATCCCTCGGGAAGAAGTAAATACGAACCAGGCGTCCCTAGTCTCAGGAGTTAATTCCAGACCTGGCCAGCAGGTGTAGGTGATTGAAACTCAAAGGGGGGGTGGTCTGCCAAGCCCCTTCATACTGCTTTTGTCATGTACACTTCTTCCTGGTCTTAAGTGGCCAATTGGGAGGAATGTTTTGAACCCCAGGTTTCCCAGGGAAGGTGCAAGGCTCAATTCGCACCTGTGAATTGTGGACAACTGGGCACCTTTGGAGGTGATGGGCGGGGGTTCCCCAATCTTCCTGGGGAAGTGATCAAGGTGTGTCAATTACTGAGATCAGCCAGAAGGGTGGCCATTAGCTACCCCATCCACTGTCTGGTTTTTGTGTATAGTAGAAAGGCTGGGTGAGACAGCACACCTGCGTTCCCAGGACATCAAAGGCTACCTGTCTCCCCTGCTTATTTCTCTCTCTGTCTCTCCCATTCGGGGGGAAGAGGAAGAAAAGGCCAAATGGGGGGGTTCATGTCTGGCTACACAAGGTCCTGGCTGGGATGACTTACATGGGGTTGATCCTGACTGAAGCAGGAGGTTGGATTAGATGACCTCCTGAGGTCCCTTCCAGCTCTATGATTCTTGGACATATAGGCTGTGTCTACACTGAGCCCTATTGCCAACAGTTTGATGCAAATAAGCAGTCTCAAAAATGCAAAATGGTGGCTTATTTGCATATTTGTGTGACTAATGCACATATTCATGAGGCTAATTTGCATTTTCATAGCAGAAATGAAGCCGTGTAGACGTGGTTCTACCAGCAAAAACCCCTGTTGTCAGCAGCCCCTTATGCCTGGAAAAATCAGGCATAAGGGGCTGCCAACAAATGGTTCTTTTGGCAGCAGAAATACATTTATTCTGCTTGAGCTCTGTTGCAAAAATGCAAATTAAGCTCATGAATATCCACATTAACTGTGCAAATATGCAAATAGCCCACCATTTTGCATTTTGAGACTGCTTATTTGCATCATCTCCTCACACTGACTTCATTTCAGCTCCAACATGCCTCAAACATTAACTCCTTTGGGTCGGATTCTGATCTCAGTCATAGTGATGTAAATCCAGAGTGACTCTCCTGATTTCAATGGAATTATTTTGAATTTACAGCAGTACAAAAGATCAAAATTTGTTCCTTTATCATTTAAATTTGTCCATACCTGAGTTCCTGCTATGCTTTTGGGAAGCAGTGAGTTCTGCCTCATTCAGTTATCTAAAATAACCAATGAATTTTACAGCCTGGTTTAAAGGTGTATCTTAATAAAAATTAGTGAATGTAAAATGTATACTACATATTCATTATACTGATGTATTGAGACATAACATCACATTATACATGGCCAAGTTCATGCTTTTTTAGAATCTGTGAAAATTAGAGAGGGATGAAAACCTGAACCATTTTTCTGAGCTCCCTATCCCCTCAGATCACCACCACCACGGAAACAACTTTGGGAAATGGGCTACAGAATGGGATCTGGTTCTAGATAATCCCCATACCACAGCACATCAAATCACTGTCCAATCAAGTTGTGCAAAATCAAAACCATCTGCAGTTTTGTCCCATCAGTATTGTGCATGGAACAGACTATTTAGAATTAAACATAGTACAAACCAAGAGAGATGAAAATGTTTTCAAACCCTTCCACTCATCCATTGAAACACAGGGTGGCTCTTGCATATGAACCACTCAGGTTTTACATCTGTTTTACAAAACTGAAATGGCTGACAAGGGTTCCAAAAAGCTAAACTAAAACCAAACCCACCTCTGGTTTATCCTCTCTCTAAGGAAAACATACTTCTGTTACAATCTAAAGATATAACACATTGGTAAGCTATTACAGTGCAAATGCAATAGCTGATTTCCAGATGCATACTGCAAGATCTGATCCTTAGCACAGACAGCCTCTTTCTGCTCTTTAACAATGAACATTACGTGAGAGAGAGATTTGGTGGAACATTTTTTCCCACAGTCCAACTGCCGTAACACCAGACAACAATTTTATTATCTTAATTCTATTTGACCTTTCTTATGAAAGACTGAAAGTTGGGGGAGAGGTAGCCACAAAAAACACGTAGTGACAACAAATGAGAGATAATTGCACCAACATTTACTTGCACTCCAGAAAAAAAATACATCGTTTATAAAAAGCCAGTGCAAGTGTGTTCAAAATGTGATGTCTTGTGGCAAATATTTTACTGTATCAAAAGGCTCAAGCTACACAAGTTTGGGTTGTGATCCAGTACTGAAGTTTGGAGATGTTCAGACAGCGATTTTTGGTGTCATCCATATCATTAGTTACTAGGATGCCCTGCCATGGAAAGATTTATTAGGAGCAAAATTAGGTTAATACAATGTTTATAGGTATGGGTATTTTAGGGGAGACTGGGTCACATTTTGTATGCAACTCCCACTGATTTCACAGCTTGTTGCATATAAACAGTAAAGGACTCAGAAGCTATTACTGAGTGATTGCTTTTGCAGAACAAAGGGCCTGAACATAGAATCCCAGAAATGTAAGGCAGGAAGGGATCTCAAGATGCCATCTAATCTTGACCCCCCACTGATGCATGATTAAGGATACCACGACCATCCCTGGCAGATATTTGTCTAACCTGTTCTTAAAAGCCATCTATGACAGGAATCCTACAAGTTCTTTTGCATTCCATACTCATCTAAAATTCCCACTGTAGCTAGTGGGAGTCTCACTGCTGCAGAATCAGATCCCAAAATTGCTGATCTAAGAAAGAAAAAAAAATGGAGTGCAACTGTGAACAAAGACAAAAGAATGTAAACATTAAGAATGCAGCGGCGCATTCCAGCAAACAGATCTGCCTGCACGGTTCCTCATTCCCATGCAATGTCTCGCTGATTTTACTGACACTCACTGTGGACATAAGGTGCATATACATGATCCCCAGGTAGGATTAGGCTCGGGTTAATAGCTTGGAGGTGTGGAGAGGTACTGTGGGACAAATGCTGCTTGTGTAAATGGACACAGCTGCACCGCTTTCAGAGGTACTCTGCTCATTTATACCACCAGAGAATTTGGCCCTATGTGCTAACGTCACAAAAACACACTTTCCCCCTACTGCACAGTTGTGGATTGAATACAAAATGGTCAAATATTTTCCTGATGATAACCTGCATGCACGATGCTGTCAAATAGGCAGTGGACTTCTCACTGCACGTGTTTTTTGCTTAAGTCTGTGTTGTGGCAACAGGTGATGACAGCACTTCTACTTTGTGTTATTTTAGCAGTCACTGGTCTTCCTAGTGTTTTTCACCACTCCCATTTGCTGGCAGTTTATCACAGCAGAGTTTCAGCAGAAATCTGCTATAAACTATGTGCTAACTTGGAAACGTCAACATGCAAAGCCAAGTCTAGAACTAACCTGTCTTTAACATTAGTAGGTTCCCACACCCCTGTCTCATTTCTGAAACTTCCATCAGCATCAAACCAGCACGAGGGGTGGGGGGAGAGCAGGGCAGAAGAACAGTGTAAAGCAGTAATCCTTCATTATTCATGAACATTACAGCAGAGACGGGGACTAACAAGGCTGATGTTGCCAAGGAGTAAACTTCGAAGTACAGCAATATTCCCACTGCACCGAAAGTGAGGGGATTTAATACAAGACAATCTGTAGCGACTGATGTGCTAGCTGCTTCTGATTCTTGCTGAAGGGGCACCAACCGTTCTTGCTGTGCCACAAGGAAAGCAATGTCAACTTCCTTGGCATCCTTCTCATCTGAGACTCTCTTCCCTTGTGTTTTTTGGACAGAGATCAACTTCCAGACCAAAATGAATCCATAGAGTGAGGGTCCTGCTGGCACTCCTGCTGAATTCGAGATACAGGTTACCAGCCACCACAGGAATGATCAGGACTGCCTTACGAGGCCATGCCCCCTATAACCAGGCCCTGTAATTTGATCAGTATCTCAGATGCATTTTGCAGATCCCAATTCAAAATGTCATTTCCCATATCTAAAAAGAGAATATTCACCATCTCACAGCAAATGATACTTCATTACAGAACTTCACTAAAACTACATCTTCACTAGTCCAGAAGGATCGCTCTTCCAGGGTTCAGTTTTTTACATAGGAACATGTGAAATTGACCTCTCAGGGGCTGCAGTTGAAACTCTCCTGTCAACCTTCAGTAAGGAAGGCCAGGTATAGAGTACACATACATCCATAGCCATAGCTAAAATTGCATACGTGCAGTCAACTTCCTTTGCCTAGTGTAGACATAGCCTATATTTCAAAATGTCTTTGGGCCAGACTGTGCTGCTTCTTACATGACTGTGCAGAGACAGGGTGAGGGGCACTTAGAAGCACCCTCCCCTCCCTCCATATGACCAGCCTAAAAACCAGGTCCAATAACAGACATGGGGCTGCAGAAACCATTCCCTCCTTACTCCCCCAAAGTAGAAAACAGGAAGAGTCAAGGCCCTGCTCTTCCATCTACATGGGACTATGGAGCAGGACCATCACATTGGCTGCAAAAAGCAGCAGCAGATGTATTCTCCATGCACTTGGGAACTCTGCATTGCACCATTCTGCAGGAATGAACCTAAGGTCATAAAGACCCTTCTTTCTTTCTTGCTACTTTGCATGATCATCATATTAACATATTTTTCACAGAGCCTGATATACTGCCTCTTTAAAACTTTGTAGAGCTTCTAAGGCATTTTCTATGTAACTTGAGAAGAAAAGAAAATAGGGAAACTCGGCTAGAATGAGAACTTGAGGGGACTCAGAGCTGGTCAGAAATCATCAACTTTTGCTCAGTTATAGGTGTTATAAAATATCCAGAGTTCTGGCTCAGGGAAGCTTTATCAGTTGTAGGGTTTTAGGCACAGGCCATTTGAGAAAGTGAGATCTATAAAGGGAACTGAACACATTTTTCTAAAAAACCCAGGTGCTGTATTTTGTCCTGGTTTGGACTCGTGGAGTACAAACTGGAGCTGGGCCAAACATATGCATGTTTGACATTTTAATTAATGTCTTCTAAAGTCAAAAGTTAATTAACCTGCACAACGTGAAAGAAATGTGAATATGAGGATAATAACTACTTATAGTTTCCAACCAGTTTTAGAGCTACGGATGAGACAGGTTCACTTCTCTCAGTGCAACTTAACAATAAAGTAAAAGTTGAACAGACCCATGACAGACAAGGTAGACAGGCCCTTAGTTCTGGATTGGGAAATTATCTAATGAAGATTAGCTCAACCTAAAATTTAATTCTAGACATTAAAAAGGTGGAATGCTGTATTTTATAGTTATATTATGCTGAAAACATTCTTAGGTCCTAAGTAAGATTGCACCACTCCTGATAACTGCATTCTGTTTATATAAACAAAATGTCAAATTCTTATCATAATCTATTCAGCAGGCATTTCAAAAGAGCAGTTACACACACCTGGAAAACAAACTGACGTATCATACAGCTTTACTGCTTTGGTGAAAAACAGTTAATAAAATGTTCCAAGGATTACTGCACAGATCTTCTTCAGATCTGTCTTTTAAGCGTAAAACGCACAGTATTATTTATTTAATTAATTAATTTTTACAACTCTCCTTTGACATAAGGATTTATTTTCAACAATACAATAACTAAGCCTGGTGAAGCTCACAGGATTTTTTTGGGGGGTAGGGGGGTGGGATGGTATGATAGTAGCTCTTTTCCCTGGCCCTGGCAGAGTAGAGTAGTGGCTGACCTGGTGGCGGTGGGTTTTTTTCCTGGCCCAGAAAGAGTACTGAGGGAGGGAGGAAGGAGTGGGGTCTGGAACTGGGGTGTTTTTTCCCCCCGCCCTGGCACGACATTCAGGACCAGGGCTGTGGCTTTCTTCTCTAGCCCTGGCACATGAGGAGGGGAAACTAGGGACGGGAACTGTTTTTCTGGCCCAGGGAAGAGCAGCCACAGGGGACAGGGGGCACCAGGACTGGGCTGCAGCAGTCTTCCCAGCCACAGCATAAGCTTGGGGAGGGGCAGCGCTGGGGTTTATGGCTGCAGCATCTTTAGGGGAGGGCAGATAATTGTGGTGGGGAGTTGTGTGTGTGGTGGGGCAGTTAGCAGGGCTCCCCATGCACAGCACTATGGCCAAGTGCAGGGGGGGCAGTTGGGGCAGAGGGTCCTTATGCCTATCGGCAGGGTGGAGAGCCCTGTCTTCAGATAGCCACTGAGTTCCTGCTGCTGCTGCCCCTGGTGGTTGCTCTGCAGTATCACTGTTCCCTGTGGTCGCTGCCCCCAGTGGTGAGTCTGATGTATGTCGTCATCCCCCTCAGTACCCCTCCCTTTGCACGTTCTGGAAAAACATGGGTTATCTATCACATCCCACTTTCCAGGCACAACCAAACCCTGACCTTGGTTTAAGGTAGGGTAAAAGAAAGCTACACACCAAATTTCTTGGTCGTAGCTCTGAACGGTTTAAGAAGAGTTCTTGAACAAATGTAGTACAGACAGACGCACTCTAAAACATGGGGTAGATTAAGGTTTAGATAGGTTTAATTCAATACAATAATCATTAAAGGACACAAGACCCATATGCTCTGTAAAGTGGGGACACGTGACACACATTGACAATTGGGTGATATATGCCATCTGGACAGCAAAAGAACATCCCAAGGATGGGAGAGCCACAGAACTACAAATCTCAGCCCAGCGCCACTTTTGTGAGAGTTGTCACCTTGATCAAAATGGAAGAAATGAAATGAACCCAGAATCTCTAGAGCTAAAACTGAAAATGGCTCTCTCTGGAGCTAGAGGTTGTAAACTGGCACAAAGGGGAACACAGAGCAGAAACTGACGAGGGGGTTACAATTAGGGTTTTTTGGATTCACCTTCTGTAAACATTCAAACAGTAGTTTTACTGGCACAAAGGATGTAGAATGCAACTTTTAAAAGTTGCCGGCGAGAGAAATGGGGTTTTCAATTTACATCTAAGATTCACTGGGTTTCAGATTCACCTGCGTCTAAGTCTCTGCAACAGAAATTCTTGATCCTCTAGTCAAAGAGCAGAAATAGTGCTATGTATCTTTCCTACCTAATGATCCAAAATTAAAAACAATTTGAATAGCTCTTGCACAGGTTGCAGAAAGAGTCTTTATTTTGTGTCAGATACCTAAGATTCATTTTGCTGTTTGTGGACATTACATGTCTTTGGGCTGTCTGCATACAAATAAGGGACTGCCCTAGGCAAAATGTACCTTCGCCATGACCTACTGTTTTGCATTGTGCTGTAGAGTTGGCTGTGCTTGTCACAGCAGCATTTTAGAGTTAGGTGAAGTATAATGGGTGTATCTTGAGCACTTTATGAAAGGGTTTATGCTGAAAAACTATATACGGAAGTCTGCATTTCAGACAATATAGTGATGATCACAGTACAAATGCCTAAGGCAAATAGATGGACAGATATGAAAACCTCCCTCCTACCCTTCATCAGAAGCTCTCTCTGACAACTATGTGCAGACAGTCCAAAAGCAGAAAATATTTAACTTAGTTTCAATGTCAAAAATATTATTATTATTAGCATTATTAATATTAATTCATTGATCTAAAATATTTTAGACAAAAAATTGATTTATGAGTTTCATTACCTTTACAAGTGAATGTTAGTTGATTCCAAACATACATATCATCACAAAACTATGCATAATTTACGGAAATTATTGCAAGAAATCTTATATATTATTAGTGAAAACAAAAATATCATGCATTTAGAATAACGTAGGGACTATCTAGAATACATTATTTACAAGGTAAACAATGATGAAAATCAAAAGTTCATCTTTTTAAAATGCTACTAGTCTCATCTTCACACGTGTAGAATCCTCTCCATAAGTGTAATTATAGATATTTTAAAGCTATCTTCAATTACTGAAGATACACCATAAATATTTCTATAGTAGACTTTCCAAAACTTCCTGCTTGGCTGCTCAATACAACTTTTTCCCTTTAGAGGTCAGTCAGACTGGCCGTGGCTACATTAGCCCCTCGCTTTCAGAAGGGGCATGCTAATGAGCCACTTCAGCAGATGCTAATGAGGTGCTGCCATGAATATGGCACTCTTTCCATTTGGTGTTGGGAAGATGGGGCTTTCAAATTCTGGGGGTCCTTTTGAAAAGCCCCTGTCTACATGGGCGGCATGCATTTCAAAAGTGGCACTTTTGAAACATGCACGGCTGCTATTATGCTAATGAGTCACTGCATATTCATGGCACAAGCTCATTAGCATCTGCTGAAGTGGCTCATTAGCATGCCCCTTCCGAAAGGCACGGGCTAGTGTAGCCATGGCTGCTATGTCTACATGGCAGAGCTATTTCGGGATACCTTGGTATACTGGAATAGCTACTCTATGTCAGTGAAACATCTGTTATTTCAAAATATTTTTTGAAATAATGGGCATGCTGTATCAGCATTTCGGTAGTCCCCGTTGCAGAAGGAATAAGGATGACTCGAAATAGTTTTGAATAGCCTATTCTGAAATAATCTCAAAATAAGATATGCAAATTTCACATCTTATTTTGAGTTTACAGTGCCATGTACGCATAGGCTCAGTGGCTTGGGATACAGGGTTGAAAACAATTTTAATATACCTCATTCTAGACCTATCCTGTCCTGCACCTTCCCCTTTTGATGACTTCATTTAAATGAATGCACCTTAGCATGGGCACAACCCCCTAAAGCAGCACAAGCTTTTGTGTAGTAAGAATAAAGACCACAAGGCCATGTGCCTGTCGATATGCAAGATATGGACCAGATATTCTGGTCTCCTGAATCAGTAAAACTTGGTTCCAGTGAGAGCAAAATTTGCATCTGCTGTGCAAAATGGATAAAAACCTCTGCAAATCACCTGCTGCACTCATTTGTGAAGGAGGTTGAACCAGCTGTTCCCTCTTCCCTTGGTGTAGTGTGGGAGGGAAATGTTCCATCCGGGCAGCCCGGGTGAAGAGGGCACTCTCCCACCACACTAGTCAAAATTTTATCCTTAGCATGCACCCATATTTTTCAGAAGATAATAGCTCAAGGTATAACTATGCTGCACTGAAAAACCTGCTGGACTGAGTCTCAGAACATGGGTCAAGTGACCTGGGCTCAGGCTGAAGGGCTAAAAGTTGCACTGTAGATAATCAAGCCCAGGTTTCAGAGGCTGGGCTTCAGCGCAAGCCCAAACACTTACAAGGCAATCTTTAGTCCTGCAACCTCAAGCCCGGTGACTCTGGCCAGCTACAGCCAGGCATCAGGTCTTATACTGAGGCATAAATGTACCCTTCGTGTAGAGAACAGAACTTGTGTATAAAAATATTCACACAGATTAAGAATGGATCAACATTATATGTGATTCCATATAATGAGTCACATGAAAATTAAAAGCTGCCTAGGGGGAAAAGAAAAAAATCAAACAGAACAGATTCGTTATAAACTGACACTCGGACCTCTTTAATCCAGCAACCTTGGGAAACAGGTTTTGCCAGATTTAAGATTTTGCTGAGCCAGGGAGACATTGTGGGATTTGGGCATGGGGGCATACAGTGTGATGCTTATTTGGCATTCCATTCCCAGAGGCATGTGTGACTCTGCATCCTCTGCCACTCCCAGGACCTGGGGTTTTAAGGAAAATGCCAAATACTGGCAGACTTGTGAAGAACATCTGGAGAGCTGGCCAGGCTAAAAATGATAGTTGGAAAGTTGGGGAGCAGAAGCCAGAGCACAGGCCATTCTACCACCTATTCTTCTCATGGGGTAGATCTATGCTCATGCAAAGATTAATGGTGGGAAAAATCGATCTTTTGGAGTTAGAGTCTGCTGAGTCTTGGACTACACTAGGTAAGAAATTTGATTCTGATATGTTGATTCCAGATACACTAATGGTATAGCTAGAATTGAGTATCATAAACTGACTTTCTACCTTAGTGTAGCTCTAGGTTATTAGTGTAGCTCTTAGTTATTCCCTGCTACTGTTGTTTCTAAGGCCTTCTACTTCTGCACTCAAAATGGGTGTATTGCAAAGAAAATCTGAATATTGCAGGGTAGAAAGGGGGCAATGAAGACAGATCCCTGGATATATTATAGAGATTATTGAAAGACATAAAAGAGGAATATAAAGGAAATAAGTCTTTTCATTTGGAAACAGCTTTATGTAATTCAATAAAATTAAGAGTATAATTTAATTAGGAAATAATCTGAAGTGAGAAAAGAGCATTCTGCTGGAAAGTAGTCTGAAGAAACTAAGTAACAGTTCCTTTAATTTGTTTAAGCCTTAGGATATGAGTTCACACCCGTTGGTGCATCGTGAGCATAAAGTGACAGCATGTTTCTTGACAGTTTATCTCCGAGAACTAAATCTCTCAAAAATCAAAAGAGGCCCCCCTGAAGATTAGAGTCCTCTTTTCCTGGGCCATAATCTATTCTCTGACCCCCATATTTTTATAGTAGAAAATTATTTCCATCAGAAAGAATTATTTAACTGAGGCTACAGAAGTAATTACTTGAAGGGAAGGAATCCCACAGCATATTACATTTCACATATGAACAATTTTTTGTCTTGATCATTTTGCGTCTTTGGATAGGTCTACGCAGCCAAGTTATTTCAAAATAACAGATGTTATTTTGAAATAACCATCCTAGCATCTACACAATGCAACTGCTATTCTGAAATAATTTCAGAGTAAACAGTTGGCTCATTTCTAAACTGGTAAAACTCATAGCTACTTTCGAAATAGGCTCTATTTCCTGTCTAAACAGCCCGTATTTTCAAATAAACCATAGTGCATTCAGTGGCTCTATTTTGAAATAGGCTCTATGTTTGTAGACACTGTATTTCAAAATAGCTAAGTGCTATTTCAAAATGAGCTCTTCTCAGAATTTTAATGAATTTAGATTCTTTGGTCCTAATTCCAAGATATATATATATATATATATTTTAAATTAATAGTAATCTTGTCCTATTTATAATCAGGCTAAAGCTACCATCTTGTTCCCTAGACAAGGGGGATTTTTCTCCACGAACAGTAAGCATATGGGCAAAGAGCAACTTTCAAAGACTCCCCCAGTTACTATCTTAGTTTCCTTGCATTAGCAGGAGCTTCTTGCTGTGAGGGTTTGCTTTGGCATATTTTTCCATCTCTGCTGGCTTTCTGCTCACCATTTCTCCTTCTGTGACTCCCACTCACCTGGTTTGACTTCCTGACATTGTGAGCTCTGACTTGTATTTCTGACCCCTGGTTTGTCTCCTAACTCTGACCTCCTGGTATCCTATCCTGGCTGACTCCTGGCTGTGGACTGGAGCTCTGACTACTAGGTCTGGCCTGCCCATGACCTGGCCCTGACATTGCAGGCAATTTTATACAGCTGAAATACCTAACAGTAACTGTGAAGGAAGTGAAAGAACAAGATAACTGATAGTCTGGCACACTTGGGAAAAGTGATCACTTCATTTTAATTCTCAGTATATTTGAGTATGGGTATTTTTAAAAATCTCACCTCTAATATACTTGTATTTCTGTCCATACAGTATTACATCTTTGATTCCTAAAGATTCCTAAATCTGAGCCTTTAGCATCATGCCACTTTTAATATTACCCCAGTCCTTACATTACCACAGTCTGTATTTACACTGGCCCCTTGCCAACCCTTGACTATGGTTAAGCAATCTTAAATTTTAAAAGGCCACCTCTTTCTCCTGCCCCCTTGACTAACATGGCAATCTTTCTGAAGAGCAGCTGTCTCACCTGGAATGGCAAATTGTGGAAATTCAAAGTGAACATTGATGCTCTTCTCTCTAGCACTGAAAGAAAAACTATTTTTTCAGGTGCAATAGGAATCATATGAAAGCCCCCTAAAGTGTAGCGGCTCTGTAAGAGTGTTTGTAATGGAACAGGTCCATCAAAGTTATCTAGGAGCATTAAAAATGAAAGTCAGGAAAACAGGCTTTGTTAAACGAACCCAGTCTTTATCACTGGACAAAAACCTCTCACACTGGCTATTCTACCAAATATCATTTGGTACATTTCTCTTTCTGGATATTATTTTAGGTGTTTGAAATGTCATTGCATTACTGCTGGCAGTTTCATGATTTAATTCGATGCTTTCCTTTTGCACACCTACTTTCACAAATACGTGGCATAAACCGGAGTTTTCACAAGCATCTGTAATACAGCTCTGATACTTCCTAAGGGCCGAATTACAGAATGCCCTCAGATACATGCATGTGGTCTTCTTTTAAGTAAAGGGCAAATATTTGGCTCTTATTGCCTATGGGACACATTGCCATTTCTCTTTGTTTCTGCATATGCAAGAGATATCTGGGAGCTAATGCAAAGGCTCAAAATCCTTTGTATGAGCAGAATCCGAGCTGCTTTCTCCCAACAAAAATATATTCATCACAGGCTCCATGAGTATAATTTGGGGGTGGCCATCTATGTACAAAATGGTAGAGCTTGGAAATGTCTGTGCTAAAAATAAATGTATATTTCCCAGTTGGTTTTCACTCATCTTTATGAGAACTAGTCATTTCAATGCATGTGTTTATCCCCTCCATCGTAGGTGCCAACTCTGTGTGTGCTCCAGGGCTGGAGCACCCATGGGGAAAAATTAGTGGTTCCTGAGCATCCACCACCAGACAAGCTCCTACTTTGCTCCCTCTTCCCTTGTGCCTTTCACTCACCAGTGGTCCTGCTGACCCACTCTCCTGCCCTCCCAGTGCTTCTGGAGTGCTGCAAACAGCTGATTTTCAGCATTCATGAAGCCCTGGAACAAAGGCAGGGGAGTGGGAATTGGGCATACTGCGGGGACAAGATGGGGAAGTCGGTGCCTGTGCCCTGCACTGTATTTTTAGGATGTTCAGAAGTTCAGCATAACAGAATCATGCTGATTTAAATAAGTTTAAAGCAAGGGCGCTCAACCTTTCCTCCTTCCCCAACATATTATAGAAACTCCACAGCCCACCTGTGCCACAATAACTAGTTTTCTGCATATAAAAGCCAGGGGTGACAACTGCCTCGAGTCCCATGTCATATGGGCTCCCACAAAGCTACATTGCAACAGGCTTTGGATTCAGACTGGAGTGGCAGGGTTCAGGGCTCCAGAGTTCAGCCCCATTTGCTGGATCTTCAGCTTTCAATCCTGGGCCCCAGTGGGTATTAAGCTGGCCTTGCTTGGTGAGCACCCTGAAACCTGCTCATGGCTCCCCCAGAGGTCCTAGGACTGCTGGATGTGAACCACTGAATTAAAGTATGTTAAACATTATGAAGTGAAGTATTTTAAATGGGAGTTATCAAATGTTCACTACCATCAGGATATTCCAAAGAGACATTCCAGGTTTCCTTCTGCTACTGGAATTACTTTTTTTTATCTTCTACAGTCTCAACAGTATCAGCTACCAAGTGTTTTCTATCTTCTCAAATCACAAGCCATGAATCACCCGAGATAAAGACCAGATAGCCACATCAATGGGAACCAATGCTAGTGGGGCACTAAACACCAGGAGTAAATCTGCATCTGCCTTTACCAAGCTGAATCACAAACAGTCTCCACCCATATGATCCTTCTCCAAATAATTTCTTCGTTTACCTGAGGTGCACTTCCTGAAAGTAACAAACAGTTCTGACTTGAGTTATTATCTCATTAGGACTTGTGAAGGAACTAAGTGTATTGGAATGCTTTTCAATAAGACCCTTCTTTCCATCTCCCATAAACTACTACCTTAACTTGTCCTGATGTTTGCCTTCTAGTACTGTTTTCATGGCCTTTAATCAGATAGGCTTTTAAGCCATTACCAGTGCTTGGTATTAGCTTTCCAAGTGGAATTTGGAAATATATTTTCTATATATTTGTTAGTGATGTTGAAAAAGAAGATTGGACTAGATTGTCAGAAGAGCTGACAACCCAGCAATGCCTAAGAAAGTACCTAAACAGGGTCCATATTTTCCAGGTTTCTTTTGTGGGCGCTGAACTCTTGAAATCCTGTCGTAATTGTGGGTACTGAGCATGTTTAGAACTCTGACCCCTAGAGTCTATATATGCCTTTCATATTCCAGGTGTAAAATAGTATGTTTCAGGGGAAAAACTAAGTGATCAGTGTACTTAATCAGTGTAAACAATAATCAGCGTAGAAAGATATATTTTAAATTAAGATATGCGAGTTTGCAGATCCATTGGACAAACTGAAGAATGTATTTCCTTCCCTTTAATTTCATGCTTAATTTTGAAACATACTACTCTTTAAAGTGAACTATTGTATAAACAGGAAATAAATCTGTTTTTCTCAGCATATTAATATGCCTTAGGGAGAACTCTTTCTTTCACTCAATAAAGGTAGATAAATACCATCTGAAGAAGAAAATAAGGCTATAAGATTTAAAAATAGCTTTTCCAATTTCACGGAATTCATTACGGGCTTCACTAACAATGAGTCTGAGTTGCATGACGGAGTAGTCCCAGCCATCTATTACATGGCAGGATTTTTAATGAGCTGTAATTAGCTCTGATACACAAGTAGCTTACGGGTCAAATTTTTGTAGGAATCGCAAAAAATGAACACATTTACAGCCCCATTTTTTTCTTGCAAATTTGTTTCTGTCCACAAAAGAGGAAGGTGTACGTGGAAGCAGCATTTCAGATGCAATTCACCGTAGCTACTGTTGTTAATATGCCATTTACATACACAGATTTTAGTTTTTTAGAGGAAATTATAGTGCACAACAAAGCTGCAGGTGCAAATGGAAGAGGGTGTTTTTCAGCATGTGGTCATGCCTCCTCAACTTGCTGAAAACTAAAAAAAACGTATTGCCCCAGACCCAGGGTGAGCAAAGTGGAGGGGAGCACCCTCTCAGGGGGCTGTGAAATCTTGTAAGCGGGGGGGTGCATCATGCCCAGCTGCTGGGACTCAGGCTCATCCATCTCGTGAAAAATGTTGAAATATGTTACTGTTTTTATGTATGTGTATTCACATTTATATACTGATGAATTAAGTTTTTACATGCTACAGACTTATTCTCTAACACATTTCCCATACGAATACGACCAGAATTTCCATCACTTTGGATTACCTTAGACAGGTTGGGAGTGAGGGGACCCTGCTATTTGCAGGGATGAAAAGTGGGGCCCAATGTAAAAAGTTTGCTCACCCCTGCCTCAGGCATTGATGTATTACCACAGAAGAGAAATGTGAACAAAGAACACCTAACAGGCACTTTTCTCTTTCTACCCTCAAATTGGAATTGTGTTCCCCAACTTTTCTCCCTTTGCTAGGCTTCCTCTCGCTCCTTTTCGCACTTGTCATGTCTATATTTTGGTATATTTCTTGTCTGACCACTGATTAGTATACCGGAAGGAGAGAATAAAAACTTAAAAATACCAATATGTGGCAGATGCTCATACACACAACAATCCTCTAGGACATTGTAGTACAGTATATTGTACAAAGCAGAAAATAATCTAAAAATGAGTTCCGCCCCTATAACTATTGCCAATGGGCCCCAATCTTCCATTACCAAAATCAGTCAAAGAAAGACGGGGCCCTTATAACAGAACAGCTTCCAGTATTCTGTGACAGGAAAGTGAGAGAACACCAATGCCTTCAATGCCATCTTTTGAAGGCTAAAATCACTACGGAGAGAATAGTGAAACTGAAAAGAAGATTTAAACATTGCTATATAACAGCCTGAATATTTCCCCATGTCCATACACACAAATCTGTAATTTGTGCATTCAGAAAACCTGCATTTTCACATGGAAGTGGCACTTAAGGGGGAAAAGCATGCACAAGTACCTTTTACCAATAATAATAAAAAAAACAAACAAACCAAGTGCCTTTTAATAAAAAAACACCCCACCACTACACACAACATCTGCACGGAAATGATTGCAGGCAGTCTTGAAGGTGGTGTTCAGCCCTTTTCAAAAATTTGTCACAATGTAGCTAATTCATCTGACCAAATTCATACAACCCAAACAGTGAAAAGTAAACTCAGAGTGACAGAAAAGAATTTCCGCAGCCAATGCATAAAGAGACCTTACATTCAAAAGCTACCAAGAGAAATCCTGTTGAGACAGCATTGCTGGGAGTACTGTATACCGACATTTTAATTTTATTTATTTATTTATTTATTTATTATGGTTTACAGAAAGCCTAAGGCTGTCTCATTGCGTACCCAATTAAATGCTGTGGTTGTTTTTGGACTGTCAGTTAATATTTTCATTATCTGGCTTCTGGGCTTATTTTGCACCTGGACATTTGAATTCTTTTTATTTTCACCCATAAATGAAGTGTGCTTTTATATCCCAGTTGAGTTGGATGGGGACAGTCCTTGCCAAGCCATTCTTGCATTGATGGGTCTGAACAACAGCTTTCTAGCTCAAGGTGGTGCACACATTACAATGCAAAACAGATTCATGCACAATAAACCCTAATACAAAATAACCAGCATATGGTACTAAGTCTAATGACCAAGGAAGTGACTCCAAAAGGATACATGGCAGGAGTACCGTTAATTTAACTCTTATGGCTGGCCCCTGGGATATGCTCACAGTGTGGGTGCACATGACATTCATTTGCTCATGGAACCCTACTGATAGCCAAAATCACAAGGCTGAGAGTTGAGATTGTTCAATTTTTATTTAATATAAAACCAAGAGGGATGAAGGCCACAAGCAATCTCACTGAAGTGGTAGGGCAGGGGGAAAGAAAGAAGACGTGTGCTCTCACAGAGCATCCTGATGGGGAAAGGCAGGAAGGTGCCCCCAGTACTGGTAAGACTGGGTGTGGTAAATACAAGTAATATTATTACATTAAAATGGGCAAGCATAGGAAAATATTAAATGATGCCTTAACATTGCCCAGGATGACAGGTTTGTATTGTTTGAGTTGTCACACTCTGAATGGGCACAAGTGGGTCTGAATACAAACCAAGTGATCCTTTATAGAGTGGGGCCTGGAAGGTGCGGCATAAGGAGAACATCTCAAGTGTGATACAATGTGCGTCATCCTGATTCTTGGTGTTATTCCTGCTGTTTAGATATAGATCTAATCTTTCAATTTAAATAAGGGAAAATCACTGTTCCCCCTGCCTGAAAAGTGAAACACTTTCTCAGTTGCTAGCATGTCACTGGATTTTGTTTCCAGCATTTTGCCTCTGGTCACCATTTGTAATACAGGTTGAACCTCTGTTGTCTGGCATCCTTGGGACTGGACTGGTGCCAGCCGAGAGAATTTGCCAGACCCTGGGAAGTCAATATTGTGTAGCACATCACCAACACTTCCACTGCTTACTGGGCTCTTACAAGACATTTAGGGATAAATTACAGCTACATAACAGCATAAAACACTGAGAACCAGGGCTGGTGACTGAAAACAAACTTTACAATACCCCAGGAAAATTTGCCACACTTATGATAAGTGGTTGCCGGGCCAACTAAAATCATGCCAGTTTATGGGTGTTGCTGTATGAGAGTGCTGGGCGAAAGAGGTTCAACCTGTAACAGTATGGAAGTCAATTTTACTCTTTTGCATTCTTTTTACTATAAGCTTTCTGCCTTTTCTTTGTGGAGCAAGAACAGCTACAATGTGGATGAATATGATCTGTTAAAGAGCAAATGAGTTCCTCAGACTAGGTTTTCAGATGGCTATTTTCAAATATATTAAAACATATAAATGTATTTTCTGCTCCATCTTTGTGTACCTCTTCCAGATGTTTCATTACAGTACTCTGAGTTGTGAAAAAGCAATGGCTTTGTCCACTAAAATGAGTTTACATAAAAAAGATGCCATAGCATGCCTCCCTTTTCCCCCCATTCCCCCCCTTTTGGCAGGGATTAGAAGCAAAGTAATGAGGAGAAGAACTTGGGATGCCCTGCTCTACCAGGATTCCTGGTATGACTGCATAACCAGTCACTAAGCCTCTCTGACCATTGTACTTCCCTACCTTCCTGGGGTGCTGGGAGGATAAATACCTTACAGACTCTAAGGTTCTCAGAAACTAAACAGTAATGAAGGCCCTTTATGTGCCTTATTAATAGGTATGAAATAAGTGTTACTTCCCCATGCACCCCAAGTATTGTGTCCACTTTATCAGCACACAAATATTTTCTTCTGTAAATATCAAAAATTTACCCAGCTATGTTTTTAGCAAAGAGGAAATGACAATTCTTCAAAACAATTAGATCAATTTAAAAATATAAGTTTTATAGAAACCTATGGATGTTGATTCAATAGCCTGAAAGTGCAAGTTACTATAGAAATACAAGTTCAAAAAATACATAAAATCTTAGATAACTCCACAGAATCAGGATACAACCCAGCAATGACTTAAGTACATGCTAAATTTCACAACTGGAATTGCTCACATTTGTGTAAGTATTTACAAGATCTAGGGCCTTATTTAGCAGCCTTTTAAGTTGATGAAATAATTCCCATTGACTTCATTGGGTATGAGATACATAATTTGTAATGTGGAACATAAGCTAAACAGCCTCTTTTGAAACAGCGTGAGATACTCTATATTGTCATTTCTGCTACCATTCATGAGCACAGTTGATCTGATTCTCCTCTCAAAGTGGTATAAAAAGTAAACCAAGTTACACAGGCGAAAAACCAGTATAAGGGGCCATGCTGTACCACCAGTTTTTAAAGAGAACTCCCTACTGATTTCAGAGTTCTGATATGAAACTGATGATACAATATAGCTCACTGAATTTTGCTTCACAAAAAAATCCAATTTTTTCAGTAAGTACACTCAAAAGTGAGTTACCATCAATAATTGTTATGAATTATTGGTTACTAAAATTTCTTTTTATAAAATTAAACTGGCTTTGGTTATAGTTGGACAAAAATGTGCGTAAAACCACTGACTTTTGCTTTTGTTTTCTTATAACTTGAAAAAGCAAAGCTATTTTTTCCAAACGTGTACTAAAAATTCACTGCCAGATAAAACCTCATTGGCTAGCTGAATAGCTGAGTTGAATTATAAACATCTCAAAATAGATGTTTATTCTGGAAAATACACAATTTTAACTATAAAGGTTAAAATAAAAGTTATAGCTACAATTTTAACTATAAACTGTTGATTTAAACTTCAGTATTCTATAAAATATACTGAGGTCAAAATGAATCTCAGAAAAATGTAATGTTTTGTGAACATTTGTTCACGTTCTCTTAGCAGCCTTTATAAGGTTAACAGCGTAACCTGTTTTTTCTTTTGAGAAGTATAGAGAAATTACAGACATCATAATTACAGAACAGCTTTGTTGTTGATTCATTAAAATGTAAGTAATCACTTTGTGGTTTGGGTTAAAGTCAATTTTGAGATTTTTGTATTTTGTTTAGCTCTTCTACAGATAAATGAAATATTAAAGAGATTGTCTTATGTAGGTAGAATTTTATCACAACATTATGTGGTGCGCAGACAAAGAACGCAGTATTTTGACGCATGCCTATACTAAATTGAAAAAATAAGGCAAGCACTTAGGCATTATATTCTATAATCTGGTGTATTTGATCTTTCCTGTGTTCTGAGACTAAAGAGAAAACTGCTGAAAATTAGAAAGGATGTCATATATTTTCCTTTCACAGTACATGTCATAATGGGGCCCTCAAGTAACAACGTAGTAAATGTATATAGAATTTGATGTCTCAAAAAATTAATCACAACTATTTTCCTAGAAGTGTTGAAATGTAACAGCATTTAATGTCTCTACAATTCCTAGCTCAAAGTACAAAGTGAACCTTTGTAATGCTCTGTCATAAATTTTGAATGTGTAACTATTTCATAGTCTTCAATCAGCAACCACAATGGATCAAATTCTGCCCTACCTTGTACCCTAATGGGAGACTACACAGTGAGTAAATCATAGCAGAATATAGCTCAGCAAGTGCTACTATAAATCAAACCAATTAAAATTTTATTTAAGAATGATGTTTTCTGAGTTACATAGACTTGTGAGTATAAACTAGGCTGTTTTTTCTGAAATGTTTAAAATAGACTTTTATAAGGTACATTTTGAATGCGTTCAGTAAGAAAATATGTAGATCTTTAGCTTATTTAATTTTAACCTGTCATTAAATAGTGACTTTTTTTTACTGTAATAAAATGTTCCTTTGGCTTAGCCTGTAAATTTTGGAGATTAGAGAGAATTTTTAAAAAATAAATTGCTAGGGCTTTTTTATTACACAGGAACATTTACTTCCATCATGTACTATTACTATGACAAAAATATGTCTGTAATGCTGAGAAAACGGTTTTGTCCTTTTCCTTCATAGGGATCAGAGGTTTGTCAGTATTTTCAAACAATATTCTCAGTGGTTTTAGCATCACATTATAAATTAAAATAGCCTCTGCAAACCTCTATCATTCCACAACTCACTCTAAAATCTCACTTTAATTACAAACACAAATGCTTAGTTCTTGGAATTGAATACTTTACTTTGTTCTGAGAAACATTTTAAAATTATTATAAGTATTAAATTATAATTTTATATAGTCCTATAATCACATAATATGAGTGGTGACTAGGGGTTTATTAATGGTATGTTTTATCTAGTACATGGTAGTGGTTGAGGGACAGATCCTGTAGAGATTTAGCTGCGAAACTTTACTTATGTGACTAGTGTCAATGTTGGAAGAATCAGCCCTCTTATACTGTACCAAATACAAACACATTTCTGTGTACATATTTTCTTTATCCTACATTCAGCGTTTGTCCAAATAAAAATGCCTTGGGAAGTATGTGGATTAAAATGGGTAGTGAAGGGGGATGCCATTTTATAACATTTTAAAATAAATAGGAAAAAGAAAAAATTAGTTTTATTTTGCATAAAAAACTCTTATTGTGTGGCAGAATACAATGTAAAAGCTGAAAATTAGTAATTTACTTTTAATTCTTTTAAAAAACTGTTTAAATAACAAGTCATCTAATTCACATTGTAACTGTTTATGAAAAGGGTTATTGATATTACACCTTATTTTATTTAACAGGGAGCCAAGATTCAGAATTTATTTTGCATATCTTACCATGAGCTGTTGACACTGGGCTCTTTTGAGTAACTTTCAGTCAGGTATTTATGTTTTTCATTGCTATTTATGAGTCTACAATTAAGATACAATGTAAGGTACTGCTTGGTTAAAAACAAACAATAGCTTCACTTAATGAAAAAGAACTCATTTGCACTAAGCAAACTAATTTATGACAAGTATTTCCTCACAATACTGAAATCATAAACAACCAAATAATTCACACAGTTTTCATATGAATTTTAACTGCCAAGAACATATTCTCAGAAGTTGTTTAACTATTTTTCTTTTGCTCCAGTCATCTATGGATAATAATAAAAAAAGGTAAAAGAGTTGTACTGTCACCTAGTGGATAAAGGTAGTAGAAGAATCCACGTAGAATATTACTGCAGCTATGTCCAGCATTCATGAAAAATAAAATACGTACACTTACATATTAATTTCCTAGAGGAAACAATTTAACATCAAGGATCAAACCTCAAGAGTTATGTTCTATGGCATAATTTGACTGGCTGTACTGGAGTTAAAAGGGCAGAGCATTTGGACTCCAATATACATTTTAATGACCTTTGTTGACTATGAAATCTTTAGTAATATTAATGTAATATTTCCATTTTTCAATGGCCTACATGTGTATGGAGGAAGCTAAGCAACAGAAGAATTGAGAGAATGACACTAGAGATAGGAATAAGGTGAGGAGATGCAGTCTTTTTTTTTTTTCCTTAAATCTTACACTGACCTACAAAAGTGGTTTTGTACTGTGATGCTTTTAAAGGCAAGTCAGACAATAGAGGTAAAGTGCATAGTATTTCTCAGATATGAAGAAACCTCTAAACTAACAGAAACTAAAACCAAGAAACTCAAGTTACCTATTATCTAATTTACAAATGTACCCATATCTCCACAGACAATAGCCAGGATTATTCCACGGCTTCTGTCATTTCCTAAATCCTGCATTTTCAGCCAAAGAAGTGTGTTACATGTCACGGACACAAACAAACTCCCATTCTATCAAAACTTTGCAAATTTTCCTTACATTGGGACCAAGGATGAAAGTCACCTAAGGATGCTGGTGTCAAAAGCCCTCCAGTGCAACAGAACCATAGGGAAAAAGCTGGAGAACAGGTATGCAGACTGACTCCACTCGACATAGCCCAGTCCAGGAGAGAAAGGCAGGTGATTTTAGGGACAGCCCAGGGAGACAGGTGTGTCTGCTGGTTTCATGCTCAGAGGAGCTAGTTTTTTCCCCCCACAGAAAAAATATATCACTGTCTAATAATTACACATAAGGGTATGTAACAGAAGCAGCTGCAGAGGCTTTGGCATTGCTTTCCCCAGACAATGATTTCTTATAAAGTTCTTGCTATGGCACAAGTGAAAACCCACATTCATTTTGTAAGAATTACATAATTCAGTGGGAACTCACATTGGACCAAGTTACCACAAGACATCAGAAACAATGGCATATCCGCAGGAACACTGTCAGAGGCACCTCCTCTAAGTTGTATTATCTGCCATGAAAACACTTCATCCACTTTGCCTTAAGTGAAGCAACTTTTTAAAAAATGCTTTTGTCTGAATATTTATTCATTCAACTAAGGATCAAGTTTGGACTAAATGACAATAATATGCTTTTTGGAAGCCTCAGACTGTACTTGAAATCTACAGCCATCTTGTGACAAAGAAACTGAAAACCACCAACTGCAGCAATAATATAAAATAGGTTTCTCTTTATACATAGGATTTCTATGTGTTTTAAACATATTAAAAAAAGAACCTTAAAACTGGGCAGGAATGGAATTTCACATTAGACCTGAAATACAGATTTTGGATTCAGGTACCAATTCAAACATATCCCACAATTCAGGGATTTTTGGACTGTGTTTTGGTATAGGCCCATCTCTGAAGAGAATAGCGAATTTTCAATGTAGATATAAATAAATTTATTAAAACAGCATTTCTCTTACCTGAGAGGAAAATTTTCACTATTTTATGACCTCCCATATCAGCCCCAGCAGAATTCTTTTGTAGTAGACATGCATCTCTTATTCCCTGGGCATCTCTTCCTTTGTAGGACGTCTGGTTAGATTAATGACATGGTTTTCATAGAAAATCCAAAATATACAACTTGGAAGAGCAGTGCACAGACTACCAGCAGCAAACAGATTAGTCACTGAATTTCAACCTCTCTCTTAGTAATTAATTGTCTGTGAGCACAGAGTGATTTCTATTAATTATTCAGAATTACCTAACATATGCTTTCATATGTTGTATGCAAACATATTTCAGCATGAGTTACCACAACTGGTTCATGCATGTAATTGTGTCTGCAGTTGGAAATGTGTGCTGTTTTGCTTGATGCGTAAGTCACACAGCATAATTCTTTGCATTTATTGGATGAGAACTTCTATATCAGGTGTCTAGCAAAAGGGCTTGTGATTACCAATTTATAAACTGCTTACTCCACATAGTTGTACGCCCTTACAGTTTGCTCCTTCAATGAACATTTAGGCAAGTAAACATGTTTGCTAGACTATTCATGGACAGCAAACATCAAAGAGGTATGATCAGCCAAAGCAAATTTGTTGAAAAATTTGAAAGAGTGCTCAGACATTATCTTTTTCAGCATTCACCTCCTCATTTATGGATTCTATCGAATATAAATTTGAAATGATATTAAAACACAGAGAGCTAGCCTGAATGAATAGATAGTTCACATATCTAAATGACTATTATTTTGCAATTCAATACAATCTGTCATTGGTGGAAATATAAAGAAATGGGACACTTTAGATCTTTACAGTTCATAATGAACAAAATTCCCTCTTCAGTTTCTGCCTTTTTCTCACAAAAAGATAAGAGCAATAAATGACAAAAGTTGCTCTCAAATAATAGTTCCCTCTACCCACTGCCCCAAGGAAATGGATAAAACATGTAACTGCTAACAGTGTTTCATTTTCTAGTTTTTTTACAATGTTTTGCGGCACGTGCAAGATAATTCAACAGAGCTGGATATCCTTAATGGGGGGGGGTGTTACCTTTTCTAATATATGTGAACAGCACTTTGCTCAAGTCCAAATCCTGCAGCTCCTGAAGCACATATACTAAGGTCAAATTGGTATGAAAACTACAACACGTCTGCTGTGCAGAAGGGCCAAAGCAGTGGGGAAGATCAGGTGTGAGGCCCATTTCTATGGTTCTCAATAGGGACCAGACAAATGTGCCCAATGTGCTTTTTTGTACTGCACGACACCAATTACAGTCAACTGGCTATGTGCACAGTCCTCCACCATTCCTCTCAGTAAGTTGGAATGGTTGCTTCTGGGTTGTGGAGGCACCTTGGAGCAGATTTCTTAAATTCCATTCCATCCCTGAACCGTTTCTGCAAGTGAAAAAAATATATGTTATATATATATTCAGATTTTGCTCAGGGGACCAGGATTTTAGGCCCATTGTTTATCTTCTCATGCCTGATTAAAAAGCCTAAATTTAAGAAATTGGGCTGAAAATCTTATAAGAAAAAACTTTTCAGTGAGATTTCCTGTCAGTGCTGATTTCAGTAAGGTCGGAGAGATTACAGGAGCAATTTTCGCATGGTATTTCCACCCGCTGTCCCAGCCAAACCAGAAAGTGCAGAGGAATGTGGAGAAGAAACTTAAAAGAAAATGGACATTTAGTAAACTTTAGGAAAGAACCAAAAACAAAAGCACGCTCTCTCCAAAAAAAAAAAAAAAAAAACCAACATCACCACACATCTACCAATTTCTGTTTAGATTGAGTTTTGGGTGAAGATTATTCTAACTGATTCACCCATCTTTATGGAAGAGCAGATCCTGAGGTGTCTTCACTTTCAAAATGATGGCAGAGTCATTTAAAAAGAAATTTATCCTGACAATGAGTACAAAAGAAAATTGATTCATTTACATCAATAGCACATGGTGCACCACACTGGGACTCAGGAAACCAGTAGGTTCATTTCCCATATCAACTAGAGACTTTCTGTAGCACGTTGAGTATGTCACTTCATCTATTGCTTTCTTGCAGCTCCTTGCCTAAATAATAGGTTTGGAATTCATTAATGACTGTGAGGCACTCAGATACTATGATGACGATGTAACAGAGAGGTAGCCTTGTTAGTCTGTACTCCAACGAAACAAAGAAGCAGCAGAAATGTAGCACTTTAAAGACTAACAAATGATTTATTTGGTGATGAGCTTTCGTGGGTCAGACCCACTTCTTCAAATCAGTTTCATTTCTAATACAGACTGACATTTATAAGTACAGAGGACAAAAAAGAAAAAAAATTGCAATAAAAACTGACAAATCAAATAGGATAGAAGGAATGGGGTGAGAGTTCCAGGAATGTTAACATGTTTCTATTCCCTTTTTTTTTTTTTTTTGGTCCTCTGTACTCATAAATGTCAGTCTGTATTGGAAATGAAATTGATTTGAAGAAGTGGGTGTGTCCCATGAAAGCTCATCACTGAATAAGTCACTTTGTTAGTCTTTAAAGTGCTACATTTCTGCTGCTTTGTTATGATGATGGTTACATGAGTAGACATGTACCTAGGGACAGGAGGAAGTGAGTGCTGCAGTATTTGATAAGGCTCAGAATGAAAAGCAGGGCTTCTGGAGATGGGAGTATTTAGGAATCTTTAAGATCTCCCATCTCTAGCACAATAAATAAATAAATAAATAAAATTAACTAACAACTTGTTAACAAGCTGACAATTATATAAACTTCTAACACAGAGACCAGGAAAGTTGTAAATGCAAAATTACTTTTTGCAACTGTGTGAAGTCTGGACTTAGCCTATAATAATTTTAACAATGAACTAAGTGTCATTTATTCAAATATGCTTGCCTTTTTATAAGTTCTGTCCCTGACACAAATGTGATAAAAGACTGGTGTTAAAAGCTTTTAAAACAGAATTAGGATCTAATAAACTGCTGATGCCTGCAAGGCTTTCTTCTCCTTCCTAAAACCCACTTACATTAGCCTTTGTAACACACCTATCATCATTTTAGATGACATTTACAAACACTGCCCCACAGCAAGTAAGACACAAAGTTAGCTGCACATATAAACATCAGACATTTAAATAGTGACAAAATACTTTACGAATTGCTTAAAAATGTTTTTAAACACAAACAACAGCTGAAATCTCATTTTGAAGGGTTTTTTTTGCACATATGTTAATTGCATTAATGAAAGAAATGAAAAACAGCCCAGGATGAAATTTAAAGGAGTATCATCAATTTTAAGACTCCTTGCAAATCACCAAAACTGTTCTGGGAAAACAATGATGGGAATCAATTAACAGCAGTCAAGTGCCTTATCTAGAAATATTTTTACACTTCATACCCATGCAACCAGTACGTGAAAGAGGGCTACACTTCAGCAATCTGACCACACACACCTAACGTGCGGCCAGAATATCACAATTTGTGCACCGGCTGTTATGAAAGATGTTCTTAGCATATTTTTGACACAAGCTGACCTGCCCTGTCAAGACTTGAATATTTCATTGATGTCTCCTCAGGTTTCATTACATAACAATTTCTTTTACTCATCTCACATCTGATGGCATTGTCATTAAGGAAACTCTTTCCTCGGTAAAAGTAACCTATAAGGTTCTCTTGAGTCAAAGGTCAAGCACAGTCAATTTAGTCTCAAAAAAAAAAAAAAAGTGCTCTCAGCTGCAAGTTACTGAAAGTTAGTCACTACTTTACTCGAAGGAGTCTTATATTTTTCCTTGTCTTTGAAACAACCCATAAGTGATAATGAAATGCTTAAAGCAATAAGAGGGAATCAGATTTCATCTACCTGGACAGTCTGGCAGCAAACTGTGTAACAATAAACAAGTGTTCTTAAGTCACAGCATTGGACTGGAAATGAGGCAGAACTTGTGTATTTTAACAGCTTTTTACAACTAGTAACCACTAGCAAATTTATTTTACTTTCTCAGGGAAGACCAGTGAATGTCCCTAATTTAAACTAAAGCGTCTTTCAGCCTTGAAGACAAAAAAGCACTTCTGCTTAGCACCTGAGTAATAACATGGAATATGTACAGGTGAGTCAAGAAGACTGGAATCAAAGATAGTTTGTCTTTGGCTAGTCTGAAAAGTCTGTCTCATTTCCAGCCCTGTGATCATTTATTATCCTGAAAAGAAAGGCTGGCTTTTTGCTCTGCAAACACAGTGGTGGTCTTCAGCTCATGATGAATAGATTTACCATGTCCGCTCTGAAATGCATGATATAGAGTTTTCCAAAAGTGTCCAACACCCCCGTAACAAAAACCCCAATGATGTTTTTAACGTATGCTTTAAGTTTTGCAGTAGAGAAAGAAGTGGACATCTACCTATATGTGGGTTTTCCTTGTGTTATTACATGCAATATACAGATAGCAAATGTGAAAAATTGGGATGGGGCTAGATAGGTGTCTGTACAACAAAAAGCCCTGAATATCAGATCTCTCTCTATAAAATGGGTAAATCTGGTTACCCTACATTTTTTGTGAGATTTTATTTAAAAAATCATTGCTTAGAATAGTATCATATTTTGCACAAATAATGTTGTTGGATCATCATGGCCAAATATAACACTGTTTTCTTCAGCCATGAACTGCTTTTAAATTAGTCTGGATATCTATTGACAATGCGATTCTTTATAAAAGAAGAACATAGAGCTTCTAACAAGTAACATACTAATCAAAGAAATCTTTTCAAGTGGCATAAAAACTTGTGCTGTCAGATTTTTTATTTTAAAGAGACATTAAGCAAAAGAGAAATCATCAGGCAAAAGCAACTATCTTCTGAAAGAAAGAAAGAAAGAAAGAAAGAGACCTTCCATAATCTATTCCATAACCTACTCTTATATATCCAGTGTATTTCACAGTTCATATTTGAAATCATTTCTCACACATATATCCACAAAGACAGTAGCTGACTTTACAACATATATTTTAGCTGACATAGTAATTTATTACCTCCACAGGTGTATGGGGCACTCTGAAAACAAATGAAACAAGACTAGGTCAGTCTCAGGCCTGAAGATTTTACAAGCCAGGATACAATACATCATGCGTGCGTCTACACAAGGAACTAACTTCGAAGTTAACTTCTAAGTTAGCCACTACATCAAACGTAGCCGGCAGAGAGTCTACACACATTTTCCTTAACTTTGAAGTCCTTACTCAACTCCTGGGAATGGAGTCGTGCCCTACTTTGAAGTTTAACATCAAAGTAGGGTGTGTGTAGATGCTCTGCTGTGAAGTTGCTTACTTGTAAGTTGTACTTCGAAGTAAGCAACTTTGAAGTTATTTTTGTAGTGTAGACACAGCCCATGTGTTTGAGACCTGAATTCTCTTGCCTGATCTTAAGTCCACTGAAGTGAATATAACTCTTTCCGTTGACCTTAATGGACTTTGGATAATGCTGTAGACCGCAAATGTATTATAGCTAAGGTGCACATATTATCAAAATTGGAGAAAAACAAAAACAAAAAAAAAAAACAACCAAACCCCAGATACCTGTCGCACCTTACCCAGAGAAGAGCCTATTCTCTACATTCACACCCTCTCCTGACCTCCTAGGGTTGGGGCAGCCCCCGGCTGGGCACCATGTTTGGCAGCCCTCAGTGGTGGTGCTGCTGCTGTTCTTTGTTCAGAAGTGTTCCTGCTGGTTCTCTTCCAGAGGCCTAGGGTTGGGACTGGGAAGAACGCTTACCAGAGCCCACAGCAGCGCTAGCTTGGGATGGGTATGGAAAGCTCCTGAGCACAAACAGGGCACACAGTTGTTCCATTTTCAGCCTTCCAATTTTCAGCACTGACCATTAGAAAATTGGAAGTCTGGCTCCTTTTTAAACATCATAGAACAAGACTCCATGCATCCACTTAGGGCTCCCAAATACCTCAATGGCTATGTGTATCAATGCCTTTTTGAAAATGTGGCCCATTTTCTCCTTTTAAAATGCAGTCAGTGCTTTGCGGCACTCTCTAACAACTTCCATAGATCATGGAAATTTGGTTTTGGTCTTAAAGGCCAGCATTAGTATTTTCATATTATACACTGTACAAACTTTGCACAAACACAGTAGAGATTCCCTTGTCCAAGGATCAGCAACACTAGTTTGTTTCTCTATAAATTTTTTATAAATAGTTGCAAGGATAGCAGAGAGTTATTCTGCAGCTTGCCAGGATGTGCCAAATATAGTTTTGCAAGAGCATCAACTGCTAATTAAAATCAGAGTTTTCCCCACAGGCAGAATATCACAGAACTAAGAGAAACTTAACTGGCAACAGTTTACTGTTGTCAGCATGATAGCTTAGCTGTTCTTTGCCTTTGGAAACATTTTCATCAGTGCATTGGAAGATTGCAGTACCTTTCAATTTCAAAGACCTTTGTAATTTTTGTTTTTTATGCCTTAAATCACACATAACCGTGGATGGATATAGGGTGCCAGAAGAAAATTCAAAACTATACAAGCACAAATTTAACTAATGCAAATACACTTTCTTGTTTCAAAAATCCTTTGAATTGACAAGCTAGGAACTAGAAAAATAAAACTGACTGTTAGGTTGCCAAGTAGTCTTTGACATACTGGGGTGGGAGAGGAAAGGAAGAGAAAATCAAATACTGTGTAACTATATTAATAAAGAGGTAAAAATACAACAGAACAAAACAGAACGTGGTTTTGTCTACCGTAGCTCCTTTCATCTAAAGCTGGCTCAGATGGCAGTTTCTCAATAGAAAGACATTTTTAGAGAAAATTCTGTAAATTAATTTTGATTTTGTAATGCAACATTTTTGGTAACCGATTACATGTTGGTTCTTCTCAGCTCCATGAACAGCACAGATAGCAATCCATAAAAAACAGCCGAGTAAAGGAAAAAAATCTCAAGTAATGCCAGAAATAGATCAACCCCAGGGAGTTCCAAACAAAACCACTCAAAATAAATTAATTGACGAGAACTTGATACTGTACTGTAGTATTCTATAAAGTTAGCTAAAACAAGCATCCATCGAGTGTTCAACAATATAGAGACACAGTTTCACATCTATGCAGAATATTGAATAATTCTACTTTAAGTAATTTAATTTAAACCTATTTCCAATTTTTCTATTAAATATTTCATAAAGATAACACATATTGATTCTGCTGTCGAACACAAACTGAATTAGGTTCTTAGCTAAGAAACAAACGACCCAGAACATTTATATTTTCTATTTTAAATTTCTGGTGAACATTTATGAGTAAATGTGAACCAAATAATTACTTTCTAAAGGAAAGTATAAGTGCAAAAGTGTTGTACTACACTACCAATGACCTGAGTTTAGCTCTAAAAATCCTACCTTTGTAAAGGCAAAAATCCACTATCCATACATTCTGCAGGTAGCTTTTACCCCCTTTCTGAAACACTTCTGTTGATAGACCATTCCAAAGTTTTGACAAGGATTCAAGGTGAGTACTACTGCAGTGGTACTCTCTATCTCCTACAAACTGCACAGCTTATAGATTGCCTCCGAAATTCTACCTTGCTGTTTCTCCATCTATGCTATTCTCTCTAATCTTTCCAGCTCAGAGTGGTGCACGGAGGAGGATGCATCTTGGGTCTTAGAGGGAGTGGGTTTTTTTTTATTTGTTCCTGCAAAGGCCATTACCTGCATCCCCATCCAGCTGTTATTCTCTCACCTCAGCTGTGTCTACATGTGCACGCTACTTCGAAGTAGCGGCACTAACTTCGACGTTAGGCGGCGAGACGTCGAAGTCGCTAACCTCATGAGGGGATCGGAATAGCGCCCTACTTTGACGTTCAACGTCGAAGTAGGGACCGTGTAGACGATCCGCGTCCCGCAACGTCGAAATTGCCGGGTCCTCCATGGCGGCTATCAGCTGGGGGGTTGAGAGATGCTCTCTCTCCAGCCCCTGCGGGGCTCTATGTTCACCGTGGGCAGCAGCCCTTAGCCTAGGGCTTCTGGCTGCTGCTGCGGCAGCTGGGGATCCATGCTGCAGGCACAGGGTCTGCAACCAGTTGTCGGCTCTGTGTATCTTGTGTTGTTTAGTGCAACTGTGTCTGGGAGGGGCCCTTTAAGGGAGCGGCTTGCTGTTGAGTCCGCCCTGCGACCCTGTCTGCAGCTGTGCCTGGCACCCTTATTTCGATGTGTGCTACTTTGGTGTGTAGACGTACCCTCGCAGCGCCTATTTCGATGTTGTGCTGCGCAACGTCGAAGTTGAACATCGATGTTGCCAGCCCTGGAGGATGTGTAGACGTTATTCATCGAAATAGCCTATTTCGATGTTGCTACATCGAAATAAGCTATTCCGATGTTGGCTTCACGTGTAGACGTAGCCCTCCTAAGGCAGTTATAATCAGACAGAGGCAGAAGCTAGACAATATTAGAAACCAGAGAATGAGGCTACAGCATGTCAAAGGATTTCTTTCTAAGCTCCCAGCTGTAGATATTTGTTGGGAGATAAAAAGGGAGAGCGATTTCCTGAGTAAGAAATAAAGACGAGGCTATCTGGAGGAGAGAAAAAAAAAATAAAAAATCCTTAGGTGTGGAGAGCCAGTTTCTGTCTGTGGTAAGTCAGATAAGCAGCTCTGAAAACTAGGGTAGCAAGTGCCCCCATCTAGTGAACTGAATGAAAACCATCAGAAGCTGATGGATATCTGGATGGCATTCCCCAGGTTCAAAGGAAATCTGAGTGCACAACTTTCAGAATTAAATTAAGTCTTGGGTGGGAGGGTAGAGACTAGATAGAAGATCAGGTGGAAGGACCTAATTGCCACAGGGTGAGACCAAACTGGAAAGCCATTAATGGAAAGTTAACACTAAGTAAGCTAAGAGCTGAAGTGGGCACACCCAGACAGCTGGCCATTGTGAACCATAGCTGCAATAAATCTAAGACTGGTAGGGAAATAAGTCTTTCATGCTGAAAACTCTAGAACTTAATCCAGGCAGGAACGGTCACCCAAACACCAGCAGATTAAGGAAATTTCCCTCCTGTGAGAATAAAGAATGGAGGAGAGGACACAATCTGAGACCCCAGTGTTTTCTAAAGGCTCTTCGTAAAACAAGATCTTAGCATGAATAATGCATGGGACCCTTATTTAGGAGGTTTTTGGGTTTTTGTTTTTGTTTTTTCCCTAAGAGCTGAGTACTCTGGACAAAAAAGAGCCCCACAGACTAATACTTTCTTGCATATTTTTGGGCTATTAGCATCTCTTTAGTTTTATGAGGACTTCCCAGGCCAAGGGAAGTAGGGGGAATGTAAGTAATATCTCTTCTGCTGCATAAACCAAGAAGACACCTTGGATCTATGCTTTAAGATTTACAGTATAAAACTTACCACCACTGGGAGGGAATTAGGTAAAAAATGGACACTCAGTACTCTGTGTGTGTCGGTAATTACTCATTAGAATACATGCTTGTGTAGCCAGACGATCTCCTTGAATTCATCTGGGTTCTTCTGAGCTAAGCTACGTAAATAGCTTAGCACATGTATGCCAGTTTTCACTGGACCACCTGAACAAGGGGAGGATTCTGCAAGAAGTGACTAGTGTTAGATTCTTTCCATCCACAAATCTGACAGGTCAAGTATAAAGAGACTGCTGAGTTCTGTATTCTGATCAAAATATGTTGGTAGTCAAGGAAAAATTCAAGAAGAATGGTCAGGCATATTGTCCTGTAGCTCCAAAATGCTGATATAAAGCTCTCTCTGTCAGGACAAATAATTCCATTAGTTTCCCTTGATTGAGGAATGAACTCGCTAGTCCAGCGGAGTGACATATGTTGCAATACAAATGCAAGCCTAACTCACGAATCTTAAAGAAGACAGAGTCAGACTTGGTTGCAGCTGACCTGAAGGGACAAGGTTGCTATGAGGGTCTGGAAGAGTTTTCAGATTTTACAATGTTCCTAGTATCTGCCAGAGAAGGAGGTAGTAGAGAGAGCAATGAAAGATTATTACCCAGATTGGAATAAGGAATGTGTTTTGCTTTTCATGGACTTTTTCATGGCTAATGTTTTGACCTGGTGTCCATGGTCTTTGAACAACTTAAGTTTAAAAAAAAAGAAAAAGAAAAAGGATAAAACTATTTAAAATGTCTTAATGTCATCACATTTGCATCCCCCCCGTTAGCTTTTCAGCCTACATCTAAGTTTTTATGTAATTTGTCCCTTATTGTCATCATTTTTTTTCACAAGTATCACCATTAAGTAATCTTAAAAATACCACAGGCTAAAATTTTGTCCCCAGTGCCTGCATAGGGTTTATATTGACTTCATAATATCTTTGCCCATGCATCCAGGGACAGTGTTTAATCTTAAAATTACAAAGACAACTTATTCATGTTCACAAAGACATCAGTTTATCACATGCAGACATTTCATTCTATTCACCAAAGCGGGCATATGAAAGACACAAAATTATTTTTATTAATATGCACTGTCACCCTCTTCCCAATTCTCCCATTTGACATAACTAAGTGACACTCTCAGTATTTTCCTTATGTGCATTTCAAAATCAAAAATCCTCTATGGAGGAAGCATAGGCATTTACACAAAGTACTAAAAACTGCAATTCTTGCTTGCAGTATAAATGTACATCACTTTAAACAAATAAAGTTCTGTGACAACAGACACAAAGGCCAATCTTGGCATGCATTCCATAAATATTATTTGTTTTGAACTATACATCTAACATGGCCAACTTTGGTAAATACTTTGCTTTTTAAGGGAAAAATCAATTATGGAAAGAGTACAAAAAATTACTCCAAGGCAACTACTGGTGATTAAAATAGAAAGAAAAAAAGAAAGAAAAAAATGCAGGCTGTGGAAAGTCCTAGTTTAGGTGATACATTTTAGTGTTGTTCAGTAAACTAGACCACCATATATAAACAAAACATTCCATTCAATATTATGTCAGACTTTAACAAAAAGGTTGTCATTGTAAATTAATGTTCTATGCACCTGTAAAATCTGATGTGCATTCTTTCAAGTTTTTATTTCAACACTGTGTCTCTGTGAATTACTCCCCACACGCCAGCCCCAACAATAAACTTATAAATTAATGTTAGGAGAAGTTTTCAAAATGTTAAAAATGAATTAGTATTACACTGAGCTGAAGAGTTAAAAGAGACACCATGTGTTTTCCCTACTGTAATACTGACACATTTATATCCTGTTCCAGGACTGGCAGAGATGAGTTGTGCGTGCAAGTTTATTTTGTTAGAATAGAGTGACAAAAATAGACTGTTACTCACATAAAGTTTGTTGAAAATATGCTGGCACCAAAAACTAAAATAATTTAAAAAACACTAGCCATACTAAATCTAACAAAGCTGTTGTGGAAAAAAAATTGAGAAGCGAGGACATTATTGAAGGCTCACATGAGGTAAAGTACACATTGCACTCTACACTGTGGTTCCAACAGGAGTAAAAGGGTGGTTATGTGGTTTTAACAAAATACAGTCCAGTTAAAGTCAAAGCAGTTCTGTGCCTATATCAAAAGTTAGATCTATACATAATGCATGTTTTAATCTACACATACATCCCCATATTTGATAATAACAGGATCTTCAGTCTAGCCCTAGAAGACAAAATCATAACAAAAATCAATGGCTACAAGTTGAATTTAGACATATTCAGATTAGAAATAAAGTATGCATCTTTGACAAGAAGGTCATGAAACACTAGAATATAACAACAATTGCAGTGGATCCCCCCGCTCAGCCTACCCCCCCGGGGATATTCCTAAATCAACACTGAATATTTATCTAAAAGATATGCTCTTGCTCAAACAGGAATTAATTCAGGGAAGTCCTATGGTCTGCATTACTCAAGTCAGATTACATGATCACCAGCGTTCCTTCTGACCTGATCAGCTACGAATTTATATTTATCATATGATTGGGATCTTATGACTTGGGGGATTTTTTTAAATTAAAGATTTGCAGTTCAATTTGCTAAATTATAAATTTCATGCTGTGAATTAGGTACCATCTCTGTTTTAAGAAATTAGCATTGTTAGAAAACTACTTACTAGAATAGAAATTGGATGACACTTTGTAAAATTGCCAACCATTATTATCAAGGTTTAGGATGGTTTGTGACCTTTAATGTTTATTTTCCAAAGGTTACTGATGGCATGTATGTAAGAATATGAATTCAATCTATTGTAGCTACACCTCATGTATGTAAGTAGGAACACTTTACTATTAATAATTAGCAGGAGGTGAAAAGTATACAGATGAGATACAGAGGAGAGAGACAATATCATATGAAAGAAAAGTGAGTGTTTTTCATTTAAGGCTGTGATGCAGTGAGATACAGTAAACTCTTTCATATTTGGCAGCCTTGGGACCGCAAGGCTGCCAGATATTTAAATATGCCAGATAACAAAGTGAATCTCCCTGCCCCACAAGTGCCAGTTCCTCCTCAATTGCCTCCCTCTTACCTTGCCGGGGGTGATGGCAGGGAGCAGCTTGCAGTGCTTGGGCATGGCTGCACTCCGTGGGGGACCGTTGCCAGCCGTGGGCACTGGACATGGAGCCATTCTGGGTGGAACTGCTGTGTGGCCACTTGGGGAGGCCTTGCTGGCGGTGGGCACTGGCGAGGGAGCTGGTCCCAGAGTCAGCTGCCTGAGGCAGGCGCTCAACAGGGAGCCGCTGCCAGGGTCGGCTGCCCTGTGGCCACTCAGGGAGCTGCTGCTACATGGCCGCTCAGGGATCCACCTCTGTTGGTGGGCAAGCTCTGTGGGAGTCTACCTCACAGCTCTCAAGGCTGTGGCCACTCTGGGAGCTACTCTGGGTGGTGAGCTCTGGGCAGGAGAGTGGAGGAGCCAGTGGCCACCAGAGTAAGAAAGGGATGGCTGGGGCTGGACAGAATGCCAATTAATTGAGAGTTCCGGCTGATCAAATACCAGATGAACAAGAGTTTACTGTATATAAGCAAGCACCTGAATTTAAATGTGCAAATAATTCCTTTGATTTCAGTGTATCTACTCCTAGGCTTAAAATAAGACACATGATTTGTGACTAGTCTACATTATTATGCAACACTGACACAACTGCACCAATGCAGCCACACCACTGTAGCATGTCTGGTGCCAACACACTGTGCTGATGAGAAAGTGGTCTCCCGTCACCATAATTACTCCACAACAGGGTGAGGCAGAAGTTATGTCAGTGGAAGAGCATCTCCTACCAATTTACCACTGGTGTGGACAGTGCATAGGTCAATGTAACTTGTGTTGTTTGGGTGGAGGTGGCGATTTTCCCATCCCTAAGCAACATAAGTTACACCAATGTATGCGGTAGTGTAGACAAGTCCTCGGTACCTTGCTGAGGCTGAGGCTATGATTTTATTATATAAAATACAAAACACTGCATCTGATATGTTCCTCATATTACCAGAAATATATGCTGTACTCACAGACTTCCTCAACATATATACAATGTAAAAATGAATTTTCCAAAGCAAGTCTGTTAATTCTATTAATACCATGTAAATTTCCTATAACCTGTATAGATTTTCTATTTGTGTTACATGATTCTTCTCTTGCACTACTAAATAAATGATCTATTATTGCAATCTATAACAGTCATAACCTTATAGCAATTGAGTGGCTACTTGTCCTTCAGTCCTCATTTTCTATTCTACACAGGCCTCACTATGGAGAAAACAGAGTCCAAGACAAATGACTGGTGATCTATATCTGAACTCTACTAATATTTTTTAATTGAAGGAATCAGTGAAATACCTTAAGGTCATCGCCTAACACCCTGACCCAGTTTTTACTAAGGCAAACTTCCAAATCCAATGAGAGTTTTCCTGAGAGCTTTAGGATTTAGCCTGAGTTAAAAATGCTCACGTGCTCAGTAACAAAAAAATGGACAATAAATAGATGCAATGCAGGTATATTAAAAACAGAAAATAAAGCCTATGAAAGCAAACTTTATGACTTGTCTGGTTTAGGAATTCTTCGCTGAATTTTGGAATTATTTCACTTGGACAATGAATTAGGTTTCCTTTTGCTTGACAGCTGTGTGATTCCTGCCAGGTTCAGTTCACAAAATGAATTCCCGCAGCTTGATTCACAAAGACTGGAAGGGAACCAACACTTCTTTTTTCACTTAGAGATTCAGGCTCACAAAATCACCTCTTGCTTTCTTAGAAAATACGTTACAAGTTTCACTCCTAAAATTCCTAGTGTGTGAACAAAAGGTGACCCTCACGCTCAGGCATTTCCCTGATGATAATTCATAGGTCTTCACAACACTTGAGCTCCTTAAGGAGCTGACTGGAAGCAGGAGGAAAGGAGCAACCTCTTGTTCCCACTGAACTGTTGAAAGAGTTTAAAGGTCACACACATTCAGTTTTTTATTAGCAAAATCTGAAGGATTTGTAAGAAAAAGAAAGGTTACTCACCGTAGTAACGGTGGTTCTTCGAGATGTGTCCCCGTGGGTGCTCCACATTAGGTGTCGGGCTCGCCCGGCGCCGCAGATCGGATCTTCCAAGCAGTTTCTGCCGGACCGCGCATGCGCCGGTGCGCGCCGCTCCCCCGCGCGCTACCGGCCATGTGCGCGATCTGGTCCCCGCCAGTTCCTTGACCAACCGCCTCGGATGCTCCTGCAAAACACTAAACAGAGATCCGGAGCGGGGAGGATGGGCGGGTAGCGGAGCACCCACGGGGACACATCTCGAAGAACCACCGTTACTACGGTGAGTAACCTTTCTTTCTTCTTCGAGTGTCCCCGTGGGTGCTCCACATTAGGTGACTACCCAGCAGTAACCCAAGATAGGAGGTGGGTAATCGGATTATGTGCAGCTTGTCCCCGAGAGGACCGCTGCCGAGAGACGGGTATCCTCTTGGAATACCCTGTGAAGGGCGTAATGTTTGGCGAAGGTGTCACAGGATGACCAGGTCGCCACTCTGCAAATGTCTTTTAGCGCAACGCCCTTGAAAAAAAGGCTATTGATGCTGCCACCGCCCTAGTGGAATGAGCCCTGGGCGTGGCCAGTAAAGGAGTCTTTTTGAGTTTGTAGCACATTTTTATGCAAGATACGATGTGCTTAGAGATTCTCTGCGAAGAGAGACATTCTCCTTTTGATTTGGGAGCGATAGAGACTAGGAGCCTATCCGTTCTCCGGAAGGACTTGGTCCTGTCCATATAGAAGGCTAGCGCCGCCTCACGTCCAGGAGGTGTAGGCGCGCCTCTTTGTTAGAGTTATGAGGCTTTGGATAAACAAGGGTAAACAATAGGTTCGTTAGTATGAAACTCAGAAAAAAACTTTAGGAACAAAGGCTGGATGCAGCCGTATGGTTACCGCCTCCTTGGAAAAACAGCGCAGGGCGGCGTTGCCATAACTGCCTCAAGCTCGCTCACCCTGCGAGCTGACGTGATTGCGAGAAGAAAGGTCGTCTTCATCATAAGGAGGCGGAGGGAAACCGTGGCCAAAGGCTCAAACGGTGGTCCCCTTTCGCATTAAGCACCAGGTCCGAGTTCCACAGAGGTGGAAGCGGTTTCTGAGGGGGGTATAGGCTTACCAGCCCTTTGAAGAACCTGGTAACCATGGGACGGGCGAACACCGTGTGCCCTTCCTCTTCGTGTCTGAACACCAAAATGGCGGCCAGGTGGACCTGAAACGAGGATAGCGAGAGTCCTCCTCTCTTGAGGTCCAGTAAATACTCTAATATCACAGCCATAGGCACCGAAAGGGGGATAGCTGTTTGGTAGAACACCATGCCGTAAAGCGAGTCCATTTCTGCTTGAAGGTCTTCCTGGTGGAAGTCCTCCTGCTACTTTCTAGGACTTGCTGCACTTCCTCCGTACATGTGCTCTCTAGGGAGCTGAGCCATGGATTAAACACGTTTGTAGTCGCAGGCTTTGGGGGTGCGGATGCACTATGGACCCCTGGGCTTGCGTGAGCAGATCCCGCGCCACCGGAGGGGACATCGGTGGCCGGTCCGACATGCGCAGGAATAGGGGGAACCATTGCTGTCGATCCCACGTTGGGACTATCGGGATCATTCAGGTTCCTTCCCTCCTGGCTTTCTGCAACACTTTGTGGATGAGCACTGTGGGAGGGAAAGCGTAAAGCAGGGGGCCCCTCCATGAGATCGCGAAGGCATCCCTCAGGGACCCCCGTCCCAGTCCTGCCCTGGAGCAGAATCGTGGGCACTTCTTGTTGTGCTGAGTAGCAAACAGGGTCTATCTGGGGAAAAACCCCATGCGTGGAAAAATCGGTTGCAGCAGATCGGGACGGATCTGCCACTCGTGCGTGAGTGCGAAACGCCTGCTCAGCTGGTCTGCCTTCACATTGCGAGCGCCTGGTAAGTACGAGGCTTTCAAGGTTACATTGTTGGCGATGCAGCAGTTCCACAACCGGACTGCTTCTACACATAAGGCACGGGACCGAGCTCCTCCTTGCCGATTTATATAAAACATGGTGGAGGTATCGTCTGTACTGATCCCGACTACCTTGCCTTTCAGTTGGTCTCGAAAGTGTCTGCAGGCGTGGAACACTGCTTTGAGCTCCAGTATATTTGTGTGCAGTGACTGCTCCATAGAGGACCACAGCCCTTGCGTCACCTCTTCGCCCATGTGTGCTCCCCACCCTATGAGGGGGGCATCTGTAGTAAGAAAAACCAATACGTGTGGTTGGTGGAAGGGTACCCTTGTTAGCAGGTTCTCGGGGTTTACCCACCATTGCAGGGATTTGCGCACCTCCGTTGTGGGCGACGCCATCCTGTGAACTGTGTGCTGCCGGTTTGTATACGCTCGCCAGCCAATGCTGCATGCTGCGCATGTGTAACCTGGCGTTCTGTTCTACGAAACGTCGCTGCTGCCATGTGGCCCAGCGGCTGTAAGCACGTCAGAACCGGCACCATAGGGCTGAAGGTGAAGCCTTGCGCGAGGGAGCCGATGGCCCGAAAGCGAGTCTCTGGTAGATACGCCCTCGCTGTAATAGAATTTATGCGTGCCCCTACGAACTCTATGTCCTGTGTGGGGTCTGTCTTTGATTTTGTCAGATTGATAAGCAGGCCGAGCGAAGAGAACGTGCTTGCTGTGACACATATTATGCGTAGTACCTCCTCCTTCGAGGCCCCTTTGAGTAGGCAGTCATTCAGATACTGGAATATAAATACCCCGTCTGTGCAGGTAGGCTGACACCACTGCCAAGGTCTTGGTGAAGACTCTGGGGGCTGAGGAGAGCCCAAACGGTAGGACCTTGTAAGTCGAGGGCTGCGAACCAATCTCCATCGTCTAGTGCCGTAAGGATGGAGGCGTTTGTGATCATCCGAAAACGTTGCTTGCGCAGGTACCGGTGAGGCCTCGAAAATCTAAGATGGGCCTCCCCGTGAGGAAGTACCTTGAGTAGAACCCTCTCCCTTGCAGTTGCTCCGGCACTCTTTCCACTGCCCCTACGAGCATGAGATGGTCTACCTCCTGCTTGAGCCTCGCTACATGGGAGGTCTCCTGGAGGTGGGGCCCCGGGTGGAGGTCATGGCGGTGGGAGCAACTGGGAGGGGATGGTGTACCCCGTGGCTATGATCTCCAGCACCCATTTGTCTGTGGTGATCCTTTGCCACTGGTTATAAAATGGTCGGATGATGGCCTTGAGCACTGGTTTCGTGCCCTCTGGAAGAGAGTCCATGAGGGAGGTCAACCTAATGTGGTTGTCGAAATTATGGTTCGCTAGATGCGCTGCGTAATTTGCCATTGGCAACAGTAGCGTGGAGGAGGAGTAGACCTTTCTGCCCAACAGCTCTAGCTTTTTGGCATGTTTGTCTATTCCCCCACGTTGCGACGACTCCACCACCAAAGAATTTGGTTGTGGGTGGCTGAACAGGAACTCCATGCCCTTCGTGGGCACGAAGTATTTTTTTTTTTTTTTTTTTCTCTCCGCTCTTTTGTGGACAGGCGGAATAGTCGCAGGAGTCTGCCATATCATAGTGGCAGACTCCAAGATTGCGTCATCAGCGGTATTGCTATTTTGGAGGAGGCCGGAGGTCTCAGATTTTTGAGGAGCTTATGGTGTTGCTCTTGCACCTTTGCTGTCTGGAAGCCTTGCGTGAAGGCCACCCTCATAAAACAGCTCTTGGAACTGTTTGAGATCGTCCGGAGGATGGACGCCCCCCGGGGCCGTAGCCTCATCCGGGGAGGAAAGCGAGGAACTGCTGGGGTACGTCTCTCTGGACCCTTCCGGTTCCTGCTGATGATGGTACACCCTCTCACTAGAGGTGTGCGAGGAAAATCTCGGGGTTCCATAACCAGTCCCCCCTGAGATGCTTAAGTCTCTGTCCCCGGTCGCAATTGCCCTCGGGGGTACGAGATCGTTCGTAGGGATCTTTCCCTAGTAGATTGCCGATGGTGTCTATGCCCTGCGTGGTAGGGGCAACCATGGCAGTATAAGCACTGGTCTTGGGAAGGTGACCTAGACCACTCCCTTGGTGCATACCCTGTGCGTCTGGGGGAGGGAGACCGTCGAGACCCCGGAGAGAGCGACTTTGCCTAATAGTCCAGCGGTTCAAATCCCAGGAAGGGTGGAGGTGGTCCCAGCCAGGGTGAGGCTGGTTGCAGAAATGGAGAAGGGGGCTCCGGGTAGGCCAAGGGGGGGGGGGGGACCCCTGCCTTCTAGTTGGAGTCTGCAACATAGCGGAGGGCTGTGAGAAAGCAACTCCACAGCCCTGTGCGGAGAGGGGCTGCAATGCCTCCTCTTGTGTGCAGTCTTCCCCCTCCCTTGAGGAGGTAACTCCGCCCCTGACATACAGGGGATCCCGGCCCCGTCCGCACCAAGCTCGGCACACTCGAAGTCGGTGCCGCACGTGCGGTGTCCTTCGGTGCCGGCAGGCTGCGTGCCTGCGCGCTCTGCACCGCCGGTTTTCCGGGGGTCGGTGGTACCGGCACTTGTTTAGCCGCCGCCCTGCCTGCGGTGCAGGGCGGCTGGCTGATTATCGAAGGGTGAGCCGCTTGCACGTGGCTCTCCGTGCCGCCGCCGATCAGCTGTTGCTGCGGCTGGGGGCTGCTCGCTCCTCCCGTCCCGCTCGCTGTTGCTGCCGGCAGGGATCGGGCTGGGGAGCATACAGGGCATTCCGGCGTCCGCACCGAGCTCGGCACGCTCAAGGGCGGTGCCGCATGTGTGGTGTCCTCCAGTGCCGGCAGGCTACGTGCCTGCGCGCTCTGCACCGCCGGTTCCCCGGGGGTCAGTGCCGCTGCCCGCGGTGCCGCCGGTACCGGCGCTTGTTTAGCCGCCGCCCTGCCTGCGGTGCGGGGTGGCTGGCTGATTATCGGAGGCTGAGCCGCTTGCACGTGGCTCTCCGTGCCGCCGCCGATCAGCTGTTGCTGCTGCTGGGGGCTGCTCGCTCCTCCCGTCCCGCTCGCCGTTGCTGCCGGCAGGGATCGGGCTGGGGAGCATACAGGGGATTCCGGCCCCGTCCGCACCGTGCTAGGCACGCTTGAGGGCGATGCCGCATGTGCGGTGTCCTCCGGTGCCGGCAGGCTATGTGCCTGCGCGCTCTGCACCGCCGGTTCCCCGGGGGTCGGTGTCGCTGCCTGCGGTGCCGCCGGTACCGGCGTTTGCTTAGCCACCGCCCTGCCTGCGGTGCGGGGTGGCTGGCTGATTATCGGAGGCTGAGCCGCTTCCACGTGGCTCTCCGTGCAGCTGCCGATCAGCTGTTGCTGCGGCTGGGGGCTGCTCGCTCCTCCCATCCCACTCGCTGTTGCTGCCGGCAGGGATCGGGCTGGAGATACTTTCCTCCGTTTCTGCGCTGATGGAGTGAGGGAGGCAGCTTTCCTTTTAAGGGCCCCGGAGGGTCCCTCCTGCTGCGGCCGCTCCGGCGCTTCTGGCTGGAGGGCCTTATCAAGAAGCAGCATTTTTTTTTATTTTTTTTTCAAGCCTGAAGAGGACATTGTTGATGAGTCTTTGAGTTTTTAAGTGGGTACTTAGCACCTTCTTTGTGCCGTTTTCCCCGTCCGATGGCCTGCCTTAGCAGGAGGGCTGATAGCCCTAGCTCCTGGCCTCCGGCGCTTGTTACTGGGACTGGCTGAGCTGTCCCTCTCCTAGCTTGTTCGTTGTTTTTTTTTTTTTTTTTTTTTTTTACAAAATAACTAACAGCTAGCTTATAGTAGCCTAAGTGCCTGAAAAAAACTTTAAGAAAAAACAGATAAAGTCGTTGAATACACTACTTGGCCTTAGCCTATTTGGATTCCATCTGCAGCCGACGGCGGTTAAGAGGAACTGGCGGGGACCGGATCGCGCACATGGCCGGGAGCGCGCGGGGGAGCGGCGCGCACCGGCGCATGCGCGGTCCAGCAGAAACTGCTTGGAAGATCCGATCTGCGGCGCCGGGCGAGCCCGACACCTAATGTGGAGCACCCACGGGGACACTCGAAGAAGAAAGTGACCAATACTAGTCAACCCCAACACAACGGATTCAAAGAGCGTGGGGTGGGGTGGGGTGGGGGAGCAGTGGAAGTGGTTACCTGATGCCCCTTGAAAACCTCACTGAAAGAGCTATCCAACCTCAAAGAAACAGGTAGAGCATGATGGCTCCCTTCAATTTATAGCAATGGGCTTAAATTGCAGCAAGGCGGGGGTTAGATTGGACATTGGGAAAAAATTTCTGACTGTTAGGGTGGTTACGTAGTGGAACAAATTACCTAAATCTCTAGAATTTGTGATATTTAAGAACAGGTTTGGTAAATATCTACATGGTGCTTGGTCCTGCCATGGGGGCAGGGGACTAGACTTGATGACCACTCGAGGTCCCTTCGAGGTCTCATAGTTTATTATTCAGTACATATCCCTAAGCAAACTAGTAATGACTTTCAGTCGATTATGTTACCAACTCTGTTGTCTGTGGCTGCTTCATATCACAGTTTACTAGAACCAGTAAATACAGAATCAAACAAGTAATCTCTTTCCTCTCACTCCATGCCACCTTCTCATCAAATTAAACTGAAAATAATAGGTTACATTTGCAAATCATCTGTACATCAATACTACGGCTTAGCTAGGATTAACACTCACAGATCTCTGTATCATATCACTCACATGCTTCTACCATTTCTACTAAAATGTTTGCAAAATTAAAGAGATACTAACTGGAATTCCCTCCCCACTCCAATAACTTAGGTTGAATGGAGGATGGCCTATTTCTAAAGTATGAACACAATGCTGCTCTATAAACATTAGTATGTGCTCATGCACAATCTCAACACAGCAGAAGCCAAGATGGATGGAAAGATTTTTGAGATTTTGGGCTCCAATTAGATAAGCTAACAGCAGACTGGTGGGAGGTACAGGACCCCTCTCTCTTGGGTCAGGAGAAGAAATGAAAGAAAGGGTCCTTAAACTGAATTGTTTCTAACCACACAAAAAGGTGCAATAAAAACAATGAATCACAGATTAAGTGAACTAGTTTTCCGTTCCCCTCCTGAAAATTTTCCTCTTCAATAACTCATTCAACCAGATGACCTCTAAACTTAGTTACGGTGATGTGCTCTGTGTGAGACTGCCTTTGGAAACCACCTGTAGATTGGAAAAAGTAGAAATACAAATGGAAGGCCTTTTTCCACAAAACTCACTGATGCCTGCACTCAATGAACGGCACTAGCTGCCTTTTATTAGAAGGGCAAGCTACAAGGCATTGAAATTTTAAATAGTTATGATCAGTCAACCTGAGGGGCTGCCTACCCTACCAAAGCGCAACAGCTCTACTAACTCTTCTGAGAGACAAATGAAAAGTATGAGGGGCAAAGCCTCTTCTGTTGAAGGCTCACATTCATGAAAATCTCTATTGCTAAGATTCACCTTCTTCTCATCAAGGTAAAGGGTTTTTTATTTCCATTGCAACTTCGTATATGAGTTGGAGGGGTAATTGCTTTGTATACCCCCATTCCAAGAGTCATGCGAGACATCTTATCCTGTGTGTGTGTGTGTCATATTAAATATTACATTATTTTATATTAAGATGGTCATTAAACAAAATAACAGTCAAAATAAAGATTAATAAATTAAGACCACCTCTCCCCCAACATAAAAACGTAAGAACGATATGAAATCTTGATTTTCATGTTGACAATTCCCCCTCCTGGTGTAATCTACCTGAAAGAGGTGACACAATGAGGGAAAGAAAACACTTCAAAGTAGAGTCCGTAGTTACACTGCTAGAAAAAAATCTGCAAGTGGATACTGTGTTAGAAATTGCTTTCCTAATCAGATAGGAATGTTGATATTAAATCATCTTATTTTGACATAACACCTAGAAGCATATGTGTGGCAGTTTTATTTTTTTTTGCTAGAGACTGAATGTTGCCTTCACCATATGGGGATGCAGGGAAGCAAACTAAAGTGGATATGTGATAGGGAACATTTAGAAGGTATCGGGGAATGGAGGAGAAGTGTTGCATGCTTCCTCTTTTATGTAAATTCTGTGTCGTAAGGGGTTGGGTGAATCATCTATATTCAAACTCCAGCCCCTAACACTTGGTTTTCTGTTTAAGAGCTAAATTTCAGTAATAGCACTGGGCTGGTGGTAGTGAAAGAGAGGAAGAAGATACTTTTCCTAGTGTACCACTGATCTGTTCAGAAAACCTAGGTAGAAGGCTGTTACGAGTGTTTCCTGAGTACTCTGGGGTGAGGGAGGAGGAGCTGGTGTGTGTCCCCTACAGCAATGATAGAAGTTGAAAGATGACAGGTAAGAACCGAAGAGAAACAGTCAAATGAAAAAAGAGTCCTATTCAGCAACAGACAAGTAAAAGGTGACAAATTTTATAAGCGTTTGTAAGCAAATTCCAAAAATCTTAACACCAAGATGAGTGAATTTGAGTGTCTGGTTTAAATGAGTATATTGATATGACGTGCATCACAGAAATGTGGCCAGGTCTACACTAGACCCAAAAGTTGATCTAAGAGTTGTAATTCCAGCTACAACAATTGCGTAGCTGGAATCAACATATTAAAGATTGATTTTTCTGGCTGCCCACACAGAGAAAGGTCAAGAGGAGAAACTATTCTATTGACCTCCCTTATGCCTCACAAGAATGAGGAGCACCAGGGCTGATTGCAGAGCCCTGATGATTCGATTTAGTTTGTCCCCACTAGGTGCACTAAATTGAACTTTGGAAGATCGACCCTGAAGAAGTCGATCTTTTGGTAAGTGCAGACATATCCTCAGTACAACCACGATAATCAATGAGACACTGTAATTTCAGGATACAAAATATGCAGGAATGACAGAATAGGTTGTACTTGCTGGGGAGTGATACAATATTTCTGTGTCTACATGTGCCCCTTCTTTTTGAAAGGGCATGTTAATGAGCATGTTAAGGGCATGTTAATGGGACCTTCTGAAAGCCTACCCCCCATTTTCAAAAGCCCTTCAAGGGCTTTCGAAAACTGTGGGGGGGTCCCTTTGGAAGATTCCGTCTCCACGGGAGGCACGCAATTTGAAAAACCACACTTTTGAATTGCCATGGCCACCATTATGCTAATGAGGTGCTGCATATTCATTGAAGCGCCTCATTAGCATCTTTTGAACCCGCTCATTAATATGCCCCTTTCGAAGGGAAGGGGCACGTGTAGACCCAGCCTATGAGAAAGAAAGCACAGAGTCAAATATAGTAAAAAATCTTAAAAGAATCTCTATGGATAGAAATTCCATGCTTGAATAACAAGAGTATAGCAGTAGGAATATACTACTGAGCACCAGACCAGAATGGTGATGGTGATTATGAAGCACTCTGGGAGATTGGAGAGGCTATAAACATTGAAAACAGTAATAATGGGGGATTTCAATTATTCCCATAATGACTTAGTACATGTTGCCTACTGGCAGGATGCTGAAATAACATTTCTAGACCCCATTAATGACTGCTTCTTGGATCAGCTAGTCCTGGAACTCACCAGGAGAGAGGCAATTCTTTATTTAGTTCCAAGTAGAGCACAGGATCTTATCCAAGAGGTGAATGTAGCTGAATCACTCAGTAACAGCAACATATAATTACATTTAACAGCCTTGTGGGAGGGAAAATACCAAAGAAGCCCACCACAGAGGCATTTAAATGCCAGAAAAGGAGACTACACAAAAAATGAGAGAAGACAGTTTAATGGATTTGAAAAGGTAGTCACAAGAATGACATGCCTGCAACTGTCATGGAAACTTTTAAAAAATATCTTAAGAGGTTCAAATTAAATGAACACCTCAAATTAATAAACACAGTAATAGGTCCAAACAAGTGCCATTATGGCTTAACAACAGAGTAAAAGAAATGGTTAGAGGCAAAATGGCATTCTTTAAAAATTGGAAGTCAAACCCGAGTGAGAAAACTAGAAATGAACATAAACTCTGGCAAGTCAAGTGTACAAGTATATTTAGGAAAGCCAAAAAAGAATTTGAAGACCAACTAGCAAAAGACATGCACACAACAAAGCATCAGAACCAAGAAGCCTGCAAAACAATCAGTGTGGGCACAGGATGACTGAGGCACTAAAAGAGCATGATAGGAAGACAAAGCAATTGCAGAGAAGCCAAATATTTTGCTTTGGTCTTCACAGCAGAGGATGTAAAGGAGATTCCCACAGCTGAACCATTCTTTTTAGGTGACACGTGAAGAACTGCCCCAGACTGAGGTGTCAATAGAGGAGGTTTTTGAAAACTTGATGAATTAAAGAGTTACAAGTAACTAGGACCAGATGGTATTCATCCAAGTGTTCTGAAGGGACTCATATACGAAACTGCAGAACTACAAAAAATGGTATGTAAATTACTGCTTAAAACAGCCTCTGTACTAGATGATGTACAGCTGATGTGACCCAGACTGCCAATGGGGAGCGGGGGAGCAGTTAACGCAGAACCCATTGATTCAGGGCTTGGAGTCCTTTAAATCACCGCCAAAATACCGCATGGCCCAGTCTGGGTGGCACAGAGGGCTGAGTGCAAAGAGAAGTGACGCAGTCTGGGCAGTGCTCAGAGCTGGTTGCACTTAGCCCCCGCACTTGTTCTGCTTGAGCCCCCCATCATTGCCCAGGACTTGGCAAAGTCTGTTGCCAGCCCTTACAGTGGCTGATGCCAGGAGTTTCAGGGGGAATGAACAGAGCAGGTAATCATGAAGTGCTCAACGTTTTGTTGCCCATTTACTCCTTCTGACATACACAGGCTAGGGACATCATCCATGCCCATCCTGGCTGTTCATTTCTTCTGAAGCTTCTGGCATTGGCTATAGTCAGAAGATAGCTCAACTCAGTATAATTGTTCTTATGCTCTTTACATAACAAGGAAAAATGCCATGTATCCTTCATACTCAATTCAATATAATTAGGAATTATAAGCCCTGTTCGGCACTAATCATAAATCTTAATATGTTTAACTTGTTTAAAATTCAACCATAATGTTTAATTTTCAGAGGCTATAGTGCTTATTTTTGGGAAAAGTGCAATAATTCTACAATGTTTTACACTGAAGTTACTGAATTATTCTCAACTTCAGTTCCAGTTTAAAATAGGCTTGGTCTACACTTAAGTTTTGGAAGCTGAATTTAAACTCCTGTAGCTGTGCCAGCAAATCCTCCTAGTATAGACAACTTAGGTTGCCTGCCCTGCCTCCCTCCCTTCCTCCCTCCCCTCCACCCCCTCCCAAAAAAAAACTTTTGCTACTTTAGTTTATACTGGTTCCATGAGTAAAATAACTGCATGTATAACATTATAACTGCATCTACACTAAGGATTGTCCTGGTACCAACATTTTGAAAAGTATCGAACACCTGACAGTGCTATACCATTTAAAGTTTCTTTTACAGACTTGGCCCCAATTTTATCTTAGAGTATTGTTAATTTGGGAGCAATAAGTGGGGTTTGTATAAGAAATTTTTATATTAGCTTCGCGTATTTGAGAAGTTACCGACAAGAAGCCTGTTGAAAGTTTTATCCGAGTATCAGTTTTCTTTTAGTGATTCCTTCAACTCATATGAACTAAAGATCCAGAATATGCACTGCAGGCACTAGTACTGAAGTTTCTGCATTTATCATAGTTATTTCCCATTTTAGAAACAGATTAAAAATGAAAGTACCTTTGGGTAACTGTTTTAAATGCTGATGTTTTAACGGGAGATCATTACCTCTTATTATTAGAGTAAACTCTGTTTTATCTGGTATTCCTATAACCGGAACTCTCAAATAACTGGCACAAACATGGGAGCACTCAAGCAATGCCACCCCTTGGGGACCAGCCCACTCAGTGCTTGCCCTGACTCCCTCCGAGCTGCTGGAGTCGCTCCCAGCCTGGGCATGGTAGGATTCCCCTGACTGGGTCTGGCCCTGGGGTTTTCTCCCAGCCTGGGGGGCTGCCAGGGTTCCCCCAGCCCCAGCAAGGCCCCAGATGCTGGAGCTACTGGTGGAGCACCTCGCCCTGGCTGGCTCTCAGCTCTGGGGCTGCCAGTGGAATTCCCCTGACTACCGCATGCTCCCCAGTCAGGGCCTGCTGGTGGAAATCCCCTGGCCCCGGGGCTGCTGGAGTTCCCCCAATCAGCTCTCCGAGGCAGGAGCTGCCAGCAGGGCTCTGTGCCCCAGACTGCTCCTAGACGCGGGGCTGGTGGAGTCCCCCAACCCTCACTGGGGATCCTATAGCTGCTCTTGATTATCTGGAATATTTGACCATCCAGCAACCTCCTGGTCCTGGGGTTGCTGGATAGGAAAGAGTTTACTGTATTAAGACGACATCCTATTTGGAGAACTGTGTTTCTGAAATATATATATCAGCCATAGTATTACAGCTGATAGAAAAAAAACCAACCACACAAACAAAAACATCCCAAAATGTTTTTACATATGTAAATGTTGGCAAATTCAAAAGCATTTCAAAATGTTGTTTGTTTATGATATAAAGATCTGGGATCTTATTTTTTAAAGGTTCCACTGAGTATTTCAAACATTTCGGATTCAAAAATCAGCTTTTTTATTTTGAAGATAAAAAATTCTGAAAACAAAATATTGTAATTTTAAAACAAGCCACCAAAAGACCAATAAAAATTGGCAGAATATAAAACAAAAATCCACAGTAAAACAATAGTTTTCCAGAAAATTATTATTCAGGAAAAAAAATCAAACAAAATATTCTTATTTAACTTTTCCATCAGAACTTTATGAAGAACACAACATTTTGAAAAAAAAATACAAATTCTTTTTCTCAAATGAGACAAACTTACACAATTCCTCAATTTAGAGAATTCATGAGAAATTACAGGAGGTTTAAACTTAGTGGGAATTTTAATATTTTTAAAAGTACTTACATACTTTAGTACTTTATCTAGTATTAAAAAGTAAAAAGACTTTGTATAATAGCTTTAAAACAGACATGGAACCAGATTCAAATACTGACTGAATACTAGTGAAACACAGATCTGGACCCACACTTTGCTGCTGTATTCTCTCTCATTTTAACAAGCCAAATTCAAATTTTGGCTCTAAACACACCAAAACTTTAGCAAGCTTCAGTAGAAACTGACTTCTTCATCTCAGACCAGTTTCTAGTTGAAAGAAATTGCTGTTTTTGAACTGTAAATGGTTTATTTAGAATACTGTTAGGAGAAGCCATAAACGATGAATCTAATGCTCTTATCATAAAACACAATGAAAAGCACGCATTGTCTGATTTGGTATAATAAAACCTGAAGCCACTTTTATTTTTAATTCTGAATATTAATCAAGCAAAGGATAATCAGTGTTTTGAAACCAAACTGGGTAGAGACTAATTCAGGCACACCATAAGGAAAACCTCCCTGGCACAGGAAGTCCTTTCACTTTTCAGAATGTCATCCATCATGCTGGGGAAACTGCAGGAAAGTAACCTACTACTTCTTAATAGGCTTCTGCACAGAGAGCTGCTTTGAAGACGCAGCTGCCCATAGTAAATTTCACTGACCCTTAGAGCCTTTCTCCAAGTTCTCCAACTGTTTTGTCTCCCAAACTACAACTCAGTGTTAGGTCCAAGCCAGAGCACCTGACAAAACGAAGGAGCCCTAACAATATGAGAATTTAAAGGTTTCAGTGATGTTGTCTTTTCCATACCGCACCAACAGAGAGACCTGATGCCATTACATCTACCAAGAGAGCAAATTCGCAGTCTGAGAGACAGCGCTCAATAAGGGACCTCACATTAAAGGCTGGTATTTCCATGTATGCATTTTCGCTGTTAGATGTAAGATGCAGAATTCAATAACCAGTGACTCCACTAGCTGTTCAGCCTTATTTCACGTATTGTAAAAATTAATGTAGAACTGCTTACATGAAACTGAAGAAATAAATATTGAAGTGTCACACTAAGAATTTCAGACACAAGTACCATAAAAGTGTTTTGAAACATCAATAAATTAAGCCTCACTAATCACAATACTAATTCATTAATACTGAATCTTCTTCCTGGTCAAGTAGCTTTCCTATACTTTTCATTCTTCCTGGCTCTTTTCACTGTCTCTCCCCCTTTGATTCACTCTTTATGTCCCCTCCCTATCCTGACTGTGTGAAAATGACTGATAAGATCCAATGTGACCACTACATTCCTCTTCTCCATCACAGAAACCAATGTTTCTTGTCTTCTTTTGTCTTCCGAGTCTTCACCTGTTCCTATGACTTGATTCCTATCCCACCTCATGATCTCCTTTGATGGCATTCACATGTGCTTCTTCTTTCTCCTTTTTCATATAAGTATGCTATGAGCTCACCCTGGCTCATTTTTTCATGTTTGAATTTCTTTCAAATAGAACCTTAACTCTGAACATTCAGGGTTTGTAATGCTGCTTTCAGGAGAACTACCACAGCCCTGTAATGTTTCAGAGAATCACAGAATTCTAGGGCTGGAAGGGACCTCAGGTGGTCATCTAATCCAGCCCCATGCTCAAATACTTTAAATTCAAGATTTAGATTTGTACTCTGCTCCATAAGTCCATCTTCATCTACTCTTTATTTTGACTATCTAAAGGGATCTGACTAAACTTGACAAACGTCCTGTATGTAAAACAAATCAAAAACAACACACAGCTGCCTTCTAGTGTAAACAAACCTGTACTTGCTTGCTATTTTCTGTCAGCGCGTGTGTGAGTATACGCTAAATTTGTTAACTGAGTAAATATGACATTCTAATGACTGAATCCAGAAGGAAATGTAAGAATTGTGGATATGTATAAATATATGAACTTGTTTTCAATGTACTTTGCTGACCAGAATTTTGCAAGTTTTTCCCACTTGCAGCCTCCATACTTGTATAATATTTGGGTTTGCTTGTGATTGCCTCTAAATTACTCATTTTCAGTTGGACTATTCACAAAGTACTAATTAGCATGATGATTCCGAATCCAGACCATTATCGTTGTTCAGTAGGCTTATGCTAACATGGAAATACTGCAACTCAGTTAATGCTAATGGTTGGGTTGTTTGTACTGAAGAGTTCTACTTTGAATTACATGTAGCAGCAAGAGTATATGATCGACACACTTAGGGCAAGATCATCATTTGTTCTTCACACTCACACAGTGTCAAGTGTCCTCCTACTGTCCTATGTGGGCTACCCACATTTTGGGTCACACAATGTGGAGAGCAACCATTACAGTACCAGGACTTGCAGTACCTCCCAAGTAGGCAGGGAATGGGTCCACCCCATCACACGCCACCCAGTAAGACTCGTGGCGAGTGGGAAGCAAACTGCTACCAAGATATACCAGTAGCAGCTGATTTTTAATTTGAACAAGGCAAAGATGTGGAAATAAACTATAACTCAGAATCAGAGTTTGTTGCCTTGTCTGTTCCTAAGGCAGCAGACGTTTCTGCTTCCATTTATGCGGAGCAGACTGTAAAGATAAAATCTAATTCTAAATAAATAAAACGTGAAATTTTTTACTTCCACCTTCTCTTCTGGAAGAGGCTTGAATGAACCAAAGAATTAAATGTGCAAAAAGCCCCCCAAAAACAAAAACAAAAAACAAACAAAAAAACCAACCCAAACAAACCAAACCCTGATGGGAAAAAAACAAAACAAAAAACAAAAAAAACCCAACAACTGGATGTATTTACAAAGGCTTGTGCTCTATAAAGTTCCCTGATTCCAGTGCATAAAAGTATTCATTTTGTCAATTTCTCAGAAAACCTGGCAATGCAAAACTGCCCATTAAACTTTGAAAAAATGATTTTATAAGATTTTTCAAAGAAAAGCCTAATTTTGCAGCTTTATAAGAATTTATATAAAAGGCAAGTGGAAAAACCCTGTAGATACACAATGTCTTGGGAAAACAATGGGTTGACCCAAAACAGAGCAGTAATATCTTCAATGTGTGCTAAAGTTAAGGAGAATTCTCATAAAAATAAGTATTATTGGTAACTGACCCAGCATTACACAAGTTATTTGAGGCCATCTCATCCTCTCAGTGTCCTGTGCAAATACTAGGCAAAATGACTTGGCACATGCTGGAGGTGGAGTCTGAAATGAAGCAGCAGTAGTATTACCTCTGGTAATCTGAAGAATCTCTTCTGCATGTATTCTATGGATAAAAAGGTGCCATGAATCTCAAGGGATCACTGGCAGGACAGAAGTTTCTCAACAGCAACCTCCACCTCCTGAGCTGTTTTTATATTAACACATAGATAATCGTTCTTATATTGGACATATTCCAGCAAGGGATCTGATTCATTTAAACTAAACAGCAAAAATTTGGCACAGGGACACCACCTTCCTCTGTGTTTGTGTGAAGTGAGGCTATGATCCTGACTGGAGACACTGAACACTAACATAAAATAAGAAATAACACAGGTTGAAACTCTCTAATCCAGCACCCTCAGGACCTGAGAGATGCTGGACAAGAGAATTTGCTGGACCACGGGAAGTCAATATTGCATTACCAATACAGTAGACCCTTGCTTTCAGCACACTCATCTTACGTGTTTTCATACTAACATGAGTCAAGTCCGGGGGGGGGGGGGGGGCACCCTACTTTCTTGTACTCCAACTCGCTGCTTACCCCCTCCCCCCCGCCGGCCGGCTCAGGGGCTCCTTAGGAGGCAGCTCCTGCCTTGCAGCTGCTTGGTGCTGCAAAACCCAGGGTGAAGAGGGGCAGGCATAGCTGGTGTTGTCCGGGGGCCAACCCATGACACACCTGGAGCTGCCACTGCCTGAGCAGCCCCAGGGCAAAGCCATGCCACAGCTGGAGCTGCCCAGGGCTCCAGAACCAGGCCTGGAGCTGCTGCCATCCGAGCAACCTCAGAGCCAAGCCGTGCCATGGGTGCGGGGGCGGGGGACGGCAGGGGCTCCACGGCTGCTCCACATGGCTGGCAGATGGAGCAGGGAGCGCCCTGCCTATCCGCAGGGGAGCTGGAGCTGCTGGCTGGAGTAGAGGCTGCAGCCGCCCACTTCCCCAACCCAGGAGAATTGTGGGGACCTCCACACTCCCATCCCCAATTTACGCAAAATTTGATTTAGGCAGAGGTTGCCTAGGACACAACCTCTGCCTAAATCGAGGGCTGGCTATACTTCTTTTGCTTACTTGTCTCTTAGAAAACGTTTAGGGGTAAATTACAGCTAAATAACAGCACAGAACACAGAGAGCCAGTACTGGTAGCTGGAAACTAATTTGATGGGACCATGGGAAACTTGGCCACACCCATGATAAGTGGTCATTCAGTTAACTAAAAGCATGCCAGATTACGGATGGTGCTGGCTAAGGGAGTTACAACTTGTAATGACAACCTATCATAATTACAAAAGGAACCTGACTTGTACTAGACAGGCAGCCAGCCTGATCTGCTGCCACCCCCCGAAGGTACCTCTTCTCTCAGCCCATATGGAAGGCCATGCCTTTCCCTAGGCATAGTAACCATGCCATCCTACTTCACGATGAAAAACAAAGAATTTTCAGACCTCTAGTTCTTTGGAAAGGATCATATTGTTTCTGGTGCACTACGTCAGTTGGCTCTTGAGAAACTTGTAAGCCATTGTTTTCTTCTAAATGGGAAGGACGCCAGGTGCCAGAACTAGCAAGGGAATCTGAGAATGGGTTATAAATAAATTTTAAAATGACTCTTAAATTTATTAATTTTATTAATATAGGGCTGATTCAGACAGCAGCAAACCAACTCATGAATTTAGCTAATTCACCAACCATTTGGAAAAATCCTCTTAAGTGCTTATTTTGTAGACAAATCAGGAATTCTTTTTTAGACACCCTGCAGCAGGGCCAAGAGCTACCATGAGCCTGGGGGCAAAGTGGGAGGGAGTCCCAGATCCCTGCCCCCACAAGAAGGGGTGGAGCCAGAGACAGAAGGGACAGGGCTTAGGGCAGTCAGTCAGGGGGCACACCCATGCTCCCTCAGAGCTGTGCGCACAGCATTTCAAAGGGCCCAGAGCTCGGACCGCTACTGATGGACCCTGGGCAACTGGCCCCTTTGTCCTGCTGTCGCAGTCCTGATCCCCTTTCTTGATCTACCAACAAGAACAATGATAAAATGGCATCTTTGTTTGGTACCATTGTTTGCTTTTTGCCTCTGTTTAATAATCCATTGGATACAACACAAATGTTCAGTATTTCTTGCATGTAAAACCACCACAATAAGAGAAACCTTCAATCAACCAATCTAAAAGCTGCCAAATCATGGAGAGTAAAAAGGCACCAAAATCACTTGTGACTCTGGGCAGAAACCAAACAAGCTTTCTATTTATTAATCTCTATCAGGAGACTAAACTTGGTTTCAATTATGGTGTCAAGTAAATGTCAAACCACAGAAAAATCCCAGAAGTTTAAGGCCAATGTGTTATCCATTTTGCCAGTCACATAAATGAATGTAGTGTTATAAATACTTTCATGTAATAGCTGGTAAAACCCAGTGCTTCAAAGAATAAAATTTAAATTCAATAATTTATCAAATACCATTGCAGTTATAGATTAGTACAAACAGCTACAAACTAGCCTAGTTACATCAGCATTGAAATTAACACAGAGTAACAAGATTCATGACAACATTAAAAGAATGCATAGGAAGATATACATTTTGGACAAAATTTTTATTCACAAAAGAGAATTTCTACACTACACATTTTACACACATCCAGGAATGTACATAAGTAAACCAGAGGCACCGGCTCTTAGCTAAGGCTGTAAAGCAGACTTCTCTCTCCCTTTCTCAGTGCCTCTGGGTTACACAGAGATAAAGCAATCAGACTTATGTCCCATCAACAACAGGAAGAGATGGAGACTACAAGGAGCAGCACACCTAAGTTTGGTGAAGGAAGGGCAGAAGTAAATCAATCCCTTCAAAATTGCAGCAGGATACTCAGTCTGTGACTCTTCCTGTTCCTATGCTGGGCACTAAATGACTGAAGTATGACATAGTGAACGAGAGCGGCGAATTAGAAACATGATAACATGGGCTGCGCTCAACTCTCTTGTTACAGACTAGGAAACCTAATGGGACTGAATGCACATATGCTCTCAGGATTGTTAATGCACATGCTATTCCAAACTCTGGCACTATACTGACAACAGATTGCCTGCAATACCATTCTTGTTTCTGTTATTGTCTTACCCATCTCACATGGAAGTCCTATTGCAGGTACCTTGTATTAGAACCCTATCTTATTCCTACTGGAAACTAGAGTACTTTTGTATAGAAATTCAGTTTCCTCACAATAAGACAATAACAGGACCCCATAAATAGGTCTATGTACAACAAAGCTCTAGTAATAGGTATTTACGAGACCTTCATGAATTCTCCCATGTTAGAGTCAGTTAAAATTCAGTGCATAAAAATTAAATTAGTGGTACAGAAAATATGACAAAACACTGAGAAGTGGGTACGTATTTAAGTGAGCATGCAAACGGCATGTACATTTTAATGCTGAGACGAATGCAAAAGTTTAAACAACTACACAAAGTTTTACTGAAAACAAAATCAGTCATGCTCACAAAAAGAACATTTCCTTTTTTTTTCCTTGATGGAGGGTAAGTAAGCAGTCAAGCAGAAGAGTGTAGATTTCAGTTCACTATGTACAGAGTGTGGACCATAACAGTGGCAGAGGCCCAAACCTGGCACAATCTCTCCTGTTTTGCAACAAATCCACAACACCAAAAGAAAGGAAATTATTGACTCTGATGACAACGATGTGGCAATTGTTATAAAATCCCATGAGGGAGGGACTTGGAAGGAAGCAAAGTTCCAGACACCCAGTAGGAGCGAGAGTCACAGTGAGAAACAGGTTAAACAAGAGTCACAAAGAAAACATCTGCAAGTAATGCTAACTGTTGAGGGAAGAGAGGGAGGCACATGCTCGTGCACACCATTGCCAAGCAGCCTGAAACAAACTAACACCACTGGTACAGGATTTTTCTCTCTCGATCTAAAGGACAGCAGCAATGCCATCTGCTGTTTGCTTAGAAAAAGTGTTAGAGCAGATGTTCCAATGTGTGGACTCTCTATCCTCCTACAAGAAGTCACTTGACAAATAAGCATGAAATAGCACGGGAGAAACATCTGCACCCTGTATAACAGGCCACCAGCAGAGCAGCCAAGGAGAGTCAGGAGGCAGAGAGAGAAAGGACTAGAATAATTCAAGCATGTCCAAGACTAGTACAGGGACAGACTCCTCACTGAGTGGCATAACCTTCAAATGTATACATATGTATTACCACTCACTGGTAGTCTTATCCTTTCATTACTGAGCAGGAGGAAACCAGATTTCACACCCACTGACCTATGGTAGGCAACAAGGCACTCTGCAAGCGCAGTCTGGAAAACTCTGAATGCCACAAATAGCGTGTTAAAGAATCGGACTCGATTAAAACAAGGGGTACTGTGTCATTATGGATGGGGAACTGATTTCTTCACTGCATTTTAAAAGTTGCTTTAACAACCTGTGAAATCTTAAGTAACAAAAAGGAAGTAGAGAAGTTCCTCCTCACTGCAGTCAAGGATGAGTCACTTCATTCCTTTACAGACGAATGATAATGCAGCCGCACACTGCCTCAGTTGAGGGCGACCATATCTCCCTGTCCCAAATACGGGACAGGGAGATATGTGGGGTGGGGGTGTGTTCCTCCCTTCTCCACCGACACAATGGGGAGCCAGGAAGCGAGCGGCAGCCGTCAGTGCACCCCCCAGCTTCCCCGAGCCTCGAGGAGCTGTGAGGTGGGCAGCAGCCGCTGGTGCTCTCCAGGCTTCCCTGAGCCTCAGGGAGACAGAAAGTGAGCGGCAGCTGTGGGTGCTCTTCTGGCTTCCCCGAATCTCAAAGAGCCAGGAAGGAGGCAGCAGGCTCTGGTGCTGTGCTGGCTCCCCAAAGGCACAGGGAGCTGGGAAGCGGAGCACCAACCTACCCTATCTTTGGAGGGCCCCCTGCCTGCTCCCCTTTCCTGTGGCCGAAGAGCACGTAAGCTCCCCATGTCTTCTCCAGCCAGCAGCTGCACCTGCACATGCTGCTGAGGGAAGAGGTCAGGTGGCAGAGGACCACATACAGGGAAATTAGCCCCTTATAGAAAATATGTCGAGGCACCTTTCTGGTGCCTGAAATATGGGGCTGTCCCACCCAATATGGGACAGATGGTCACAAGCCACATATGGTACCTTCAATAGCCTAACATAATTCTTTGGAGATCAATCATTGCGTGCACTTAGCTAAAATGGTGATTCAGATCCTATAAACATCATAGATAGATGAATGCATTTGCAATGCTACTAAAAAAAGGTGTCCAATTTTTTCTGTGCAGTCTTAAGGAAAATGTGTGCACTATTCTCTCACTGGACCAGTTGAGGTTATCTCAAAAAATAATGAGGAGACTGTCTTTATATTTACATATCACAACAAAAGGCATACTGGACATTCCTGAGACTAGATAGATCAATTGTCTGTTTGCTTGATTAAAGAGCACAGTGCATGCAAGAACATTTCAAAGGGCGTGTGAAAGGACAGCAAATACCTACTAAAGAAGACGTACACAAAGTGATGAAAGCATGAAAGACATATTGAGATGTTAGTGAATCAGTATTTAGTGGCACACAAGAAAAAGTGTGTTAGCATTTTTTTCTAATCACAAAAAAAGACAAATAATAAAATCCTGTGGACACATCAGACTGCACTCACCACTTGCCTTGATCTTATGGTCTTGTCTTGATCTTATTTTAAAATAATAAATTAAAAACATATTTCACAATAATCCATCTAGCAATACATCTCTTCCTCCTGCTTGCCATGAGTCATATTGTGGGGTCTGGCTTGTGTGGTAGTACAAAGAAACAAGAAGCATGCCAACCCTCCATTATTTCCTTGTGATGGGTAATGGATGACAGAAGAGGCAAGCTTTGCAGATTTGCTATGGCCCTCACTGCTATCGAAGGCCAGGTCTACACTGCAATAGAAATTCAACTTAAGATATGTAACTCCAGCTATGAGACTTGTGTAGCTGGAGTCAGCATACCTTAAGTCGAATTTCTGGGGTGGCCCCACAGGGGGAGGTCAACAGGAGAAATTCTCCGGTTTACTTCCCTTACTCCCCACAATAGCAAGGAATACTGTGGTTAATGGGGGAGCCATCAGGGTTCAATTTAGTACGTTCCTACTAGAAGTGCTAAACTGAACCCCAGAAGATCCACAGGGGCAGCACTGATTTTCCGTGCAGCGTAGACAAGCCCTTAGTTTCTTCATCTTTCAATGTGCCTGACAATGCAGCTATGCCACGGGTAGCTCTGGCAGGGAATACTCTCTTCCTGGAGCAGCACTGAGACCAGGAAGGAGCAGCACTGAGACCTCCAGAGCCACAACTTCCTTTCTGGGATGCAGCAGAGACAACAACATGTCACTCCTTAGTCTAGACACAGTTAACTCATAGTCTAGCCTATGGTTGGGCAAGGTCCTAACGCTTGGTCTGGCCTGTGTATCTAGCCTGCATACTATTTATATCCTGCTGCCTGGGAAGTAGAAGTGTGGGTTCCTGTGGCTATTTAAAAAGCTGGCAGCTCTTGGCCCTGATGCTACCTCAGCAGCAGGAGATAAATACTGTGCATACTAGATTAAGGCCACAGGAGGAATCCAGTCCATTGGGCAAATCATGCCCACCCCGGAAACAGACGATGAGTAATTTCATTAATAAGAAATGTGTGGCCCCAGACAGCTTTCAAAAATTCATGGAGTGGCCACTGGGCAGAGACTATTGCCCACCCCGGCCTAGCCTAATATAATGTGCCTTCAGCTTCTTTATGTTGAAAAATTGGTGGCCTTTCAACCCCAGGTACATCTGCATGCCAGCACTGATAACCATGCCTGTAATGGCCTCTGTCTGGATCAGATGAGGGGACAGCTAACAAAGCCGTGGTCAGACACTACCTGCCCACAGCCAGTTGCAGCTAGTTCGCTTCCTCATGTGTGCCATTGGTGGAGTCTCTGACTGTCACAGTCCACCATAAGGACATCCTGGACCTGTTCCAGTCTGAGTTAAATAATACTGTGTTTTAAATCGAGACCGTGCTCATCAGTAAATGATCTGCTCCTGATTTCACATGCTGGCCACTTAGTCAGTTTGGCCACACTGCATTTTTCAGCAGCTTATGATACAACTGACCAAGGATTCTTGCTTCCACAACTAAGGAACCTCTCTAGTGTATTCTGGGAGCGTCCTTCAACTGCTCTGGAATACAGTAGTCAATTAGTAGTAACAAATGTACGACCCTACAAAGTGTCTCAAACAGCAGCCTTCACAGACCTACTCTTCCTTGCTCTTCAACCAACATGAGGCCTTTTCATAAGGTTTCTAATAAAGTGCAGAATGTAATGGGTACAGTTTATTTCTTGACCTGCCACACTGTTGTCTCCCCTGAAATAAAGCTTGGATGATATTGGCAAATAAATCCATCAGAACCAAGTCTTCATCTGCTGAGGCATGAAAAAAAATCTTGTTGGTAGGGAGTTTATTACTAAGGGCTCGTATGTCCCCTGTTGAGGGAGTATCACGAACATAATGAACCACGTTAAGAATCCTAGAATCATGTCAACAGTGTCCTTGAAAGGAGGTATAAAATAACTATGTTAAAATTACATTATTATTGTTACAATAGGTACTCCTAGAGCTCTTTCTTGTAAAGAATCTCAACTTTTGGAGCTGTATAGGTTTGGGTTTATCTTTGCAGGCAGGGTCCATCTCCAACTATTATTATTACTACAGAAACTCTTTGTGGAATACATGCAACTAAGTTTTTTACAGGTGAAATTCTTGGAATAAAAACAATGAACCTACACCTATTTTAAAGTATCACCTTTTTCAGATGTCACGAACAACATAATAGAGCTTTTTACAGCATCATTTGGATCAATATAATGAAAACCTAACCTGAACCAACAAGTCTATTCTAACACTCTTTTAATTTGAGGCATGATCCGAAGTTCCATGATTTATGTGAGAGTATTTGCACCAGTGTTTTGGAGAGGAAAGTATTCCTCATTTTGCAGTTCATCTAAAACAGAGATGGAGAAAACCTCCAAACAAAAGGCACAGTGGAAGTGGGAAAATGAAGATATTACAGTTTCAGGATCATCTGCATACTGCTAGGATACAATCTATGGATGTGAAATGGTAATATAGCCTAACTGTCTCCTTAGGGATTTTGACTGTTGGCTGTAGTTTGTGCATAGTGCACACACATCTGCAGAGATACCAGCTATAGAATAGAAAATAGCTCCGCCCCAAACCTCTACTGCCATAACTGGAAGCCTGGTCCTCAGAATTCTCAAAACAGAGGGCACTATTACCACTTGAATTAAAAGAATTGAATACTGTGGTGCAGCCATCTCATAGACAGCTACTTGCCCACACTTACTTATGACCACTTTTTCAAGAGTTCAGCACCAGATACTCAAATACTCAGCACCCAAAAGTGGGGCCAGATTCTCAACAGAGATCATCGTAGACCAACATTCATTGTATCACCAACATGTTGAGCTCTTTTGGAAACCTGGTAATTTATTTTAATGCCTAATTGAGAGCTCTTGAAAATCTAGCCTATGATGCTCAATGTTGTAATGTAATTTTCCCAATACAGTCTTAAAGAGGGGAGAAAACAAGACTTAAAAATTAAAATTGGATGCAGCTTTCATTACCTCGAAATAATATGAATTGTAGCATCAGTATTTTATCATTTAATTATGGGGCAAAGAAAGCAAACCTTTGCAGATGCATATAATTATTCTGCTCATTTACTGCACATAGAAGCCGCGTCTACATGTGCTGGCTACTTTGAAGTAGCCGCGCCAACTTTGAAATAGTGCCTGCCACGTCTACACGTGGCGAGCGCTATTTCGAAGTTGAAATCGACATAAGGCGGTGAGACGTCGAAGTCGCTATCCTCATGAGGAGATGGGAATAGCGCCCTACTTCGAAATTGAACATCGAAGTAGGGCACGTGTAGCCGATCCGTGTCCCGCAACATCGAAATAGTGCGGTCTGCAATGGCAGCCATCAGCTGAGGGGTTGAGAGACGCTCTCTCCAGCCCCTGCAGGGCTCTATGGTCACCGTGTGCAGCAGCCCTTAGCCCAGGGCTTCTGGCTGCTGCTGCTGGAGCTGGGGATCCATGCTGCATGCACAGGGTCTGCAACCAGTTGTCGACTGTGTGTATCTTGTGCTGTTTAGTGCAAGTGTGTCTGGGAGGGGCCGTTTAAGGGAGCGGCTTGCTGTTGAGTCCGCCCTGTGACCCTGTCTGCAGCTGTTCCTGGCACCCTTATTTCGATGCGGGCCGCTTTGGTGTGTAGACGCTCCCCTGCAGCGCCTACTTCGATGTAGTGCTGCCCAACGTCAACGCTGAACGTCGACGGCACCAGCCCTGAAGGATGTGTAGACGTTATTCATCGAAATAGCTTATTTCGATGTCGCTACATCGAAATGAGCTATTTCGATGTAGCATTCACGTGTAGACGTAGCTAGAGAGTTTTAAATATTTTTCATGCTTATACACTTTGCACAGGTTCTCAGATATTTAAAGATAAGTACATATTATTTCCTTATTAAATATTGCTTAGCTGTAATGGTTGAACTATTAAATAAAATAACTAAATACAATGTTACATGTGTATACTACATTTATGCTGCCATCAATGGGATAAATATTCAGGCCACAAAGGTAAGTGAGTGGAAGAGCAACTTTCAGTATCCATACTCGTAGCTCCATAAAATACATTTTCCCTCCTTCCACTTACCTGTTAACTCACAATCTGACCAGTAACAAGGATGTTTGCCAATTTTAAAAGGGAGTATGTGACAAAAAGTGACACCTTTTGTGCCAGAAGATACTCTTGCTTACACAGAATGCCAAAACAACAGAACTCTATTTCAAGGAATCCTATTGGTCAGTGGTTATTGCTGGTGCAGTGATGCCTTTTTGTCTGTAGGGTTAGTTGAAAAGCATCTTTGAGCACGATATTCTTCTGGAAATGGAGATGCAGAGATATGTGTAACAACAGGCGGGCAAAAATAACCAATTCCAACAAATTCATATTAAGAGTCTCATTAAGTTTAAACAACAAACTGATGATGTTTCTCAGTGCATGAAAGAGAGCAAGCAATAAGAAATGAAATTTAGTATCATTTTGGTATTACGAGAGTGATGCACTGAGACTTTCATATTATGAAAAGAACTCTGCTTTTACTCATTCAGCAGAGTTCTAAAGCTCTTCCCTTTTTCCGTTTATTACCTTGATTCTGAAATTTCCTTTTTCCTCTCAAAACAGCTTCTAATAGATTGGGAAGAGACCACTTTGTTTCTCTGGCTTTCAGCACAACATGTAGTGCTAATGCTTCCTGCTCACGTCGCTAATATGGCATTTCTTAGTCACAAGGGAATATACTGGAAGAGCATGGAAAAATATTATAAACAAGTAGTTCTAATGCTTGGGTTATAGTCTGACTCCAACACTAAAGCTACGCAATTTGGAATCAGTCTGAACATATAGTTCCCTCTTCAAAATGCCTTACCGTACCTGAACCCTTCTTTCCCATCTCCCACTAGTTGTCTGAAGCTATATTCTAGACGGAAGGGGACAGGTAGCCTAAAGGCCAGGCAGAATAGTGGCAGCTGGCAGCATCATAGGCAAGTGAATTACCACCTGAATTCACACACATCATGATGGACGTACTTTTCCAGTATATGGCAAATTGTATATGTGATTTATTCATCCCTACCATCCACAAGACATGTTGGTAAATATCCTTGATGTTCCTTGTTGTCATTAATCTCAAGGGCATCAGCTGCGATTTCAAACTGTGAAGCAGATGTCATTGAGCCTTCCAAAGGGAAGGAAATCTAACCAGGATGAACACGGATGCCATTGTTTGCTCAGCTTCCTTAGCAAAAACGTTTTTGTCAGCCCTAGAACAACGTGTTAAAGCTGGAAACACTCTCTGGTGAATCTATACAGTAGGTACAGTTACTTCATGAGAATTGGGCTAAATACTTTTGTTAAAAACCTTTTTCAGTTAAAAATGGTCATTTTTAGACAACCAATTTCTTGTACATTTACTTCAATTTGGTTTTAAAAAAGTCATTTTTTTTCAAGTTTGCAGACGATACCAAGCTGGGAGGGGTTGCAACTGCTTTGGAGTATAGGGTTATAATTCAAAATGATCTGGACAAACTGGAAAAATGGTCTGAGGTAAACAGGATGAAGTTTAATAAAGACAAATGCAAAGTGCTCCACTTCGGAAGGAACAATCAGTTTCACACATACAGAACGGGAAGCGACTGTCTAGGAAGAAGTATGGAAGAAAGGGATCTAGAGGTTGTAGTGGACCACACGCTAAATATGAGTCAACAGTGTGATGCTGTCGCAAAAAAATAAACATTATTCTGGGATGCATTAACAGGTGTGTTGTGAGCAAGACACGAGAAGTCATTCTTGTGCTCTATACTGCTCTAGTTAGGCCTCAGTTGGAGTAGTGTGTCCAGTTCTGGGCACCGCATTTCAAGAAAAATGTGGAGAAACTGGAGAGGGTCCAGAAAAGAGCAACAAAAATGATAAAGATGACCTATGAAGGAAGGCTGAAACAAGTGGACTTGTTTAGTTTGGAAAGAGAAGATTAAGGCAGGTGACATGATAGCGGTTTTCAGGTATCTAAAAGGGTGTCATAAGGAGGAGGGAGAAAACTTGTTGTTCTTGGCCTCTGAGGACAGAACAAGAAGCAATGGGCTTAAACTGCAGCAAGGGAGGTTTAGGTTGGATATTCAGAAAAAGTTCCTAACTGTCCAGGTGGTCAAAACACTGGAATAAATTGCCTAGGGAGGTTGTGAAATCTCCATCTCTGGAGATATTTAAAAACAGGTTAGATAAATGTCTATCAGGGATGGTTTAGACAGAACTTGGTCCTGTCATGAGGGAGCTGGACTCGGTGACCTCTCGAGGTCCCTTCCAGTCCTAGTATTCTATGATTCAAACAGGTAGAAAACCAGAAACCAACTATTTTCAGTTTTCAAAACAACCAAAACTTGGGAAAATATTTTTCTTTAAAAACAGAAAAAAATATACAAAAAAAGAAAAAAAAAAAAAAAAGAAAAACTTTACAAAAATTTATTTCAACAAGTTACAAAGAGAATACTCGACATTCTCCAAGTTTTAATCTCTACTATCCAACCATTCCTGTTAAGGAAAAAACATTGGTTGTATGCCATTACACTAATATAGTAACAATCAGAATGAAGAATTATTCACATTTACACTTGCACACAGATGCCAAAAGATAATCTAAGTTGTTGATTGTATGTATGATCTCTGACCACAGTTACTGCTTCTAGGCAATGATTTAACAAAACATTCATGCAATAACAGACACTAAAACACAATATCATAATTTCAGTTAAATTTAAACTGGCCATAGATTGTTGTTGGGTTTGTTGTTTTGGTTTGGTTTTTTTGTTTATCCTTGGGAGCCACAAAAAAGAGGTAGAAAGAACTGGACCAAAATTGCAGCAGAGATGTTCAGGCGCCAAAACCACACAAAGACAAAGGAGAGTTACTGGGTTACAGTCTGGCAGGAAAAATTCCTTGAGGCCTTTCCCTTCCACCTGATTCAGGAGGTTCACTGAAGCATTTGGGTGGAACTGTATTTTCAGTAGATTATGATATTCCATGCTGTTTTGCACAAGACCTTTAATCACACAGAACCACATCAGAGACTATGGTCCAAGAGGACTACAGTGTGAACATAAGATGTACCTTTCTCACAATACAAGTCCAATACAGAAAGGCTAAAAACTTAAGAAACTAATACCAAAATGTTTGAGCATGTTTTTGGTTTCTAATGCAACAGGCAATGCTATGGGGAAATAAAGGCTTGAGATTTCTTTATAAGCTTTATTATATTAGACAGTATTTAAATACCTTAAAGCTTAAATTCATATCATAGAGCAGTGTTTCCCAAATGTAAAGTATTCGTGTATCCCTTTCAGGACTTCTGACTTATCGGTGTACCCCCTCTCCCAGTGTCGTCCCAATATTTATCTCCTGATTTTTAGTAATTTATTTTCTGCTCCATACACCTTGAAATCCTTTTGTGTACCACTGGTGGTACACATACCAGATTTTGGGAAACATTGTATAGCAAAAAAAATTGTGATTCCATTGAAGTCTCATTAAGTTCTTTATTATATCATGTATGTGAACTCCACTGGATAAACAAGCAAGAATGGCAGGGTATAATGCATGTTAGAATAGGGAAACACTGTAATCAAACCCATAGTATGTACAGATAAATAAGCATATATGGAACAGGTCCACCAATGGGGGATTGGGGGCAAGGACGGCTTGGTGATTCAAAAGGCCCCAGAGCTCCCAGCCATTGGTTCTATGGCAGCAGCCAGAGCCCAAAGCTCTGTTAATTGCTGCCGGAGAACTGGGTGCTATGCTTTGGGCAGTGCTCAAGGGCTGTCAGGTGGAGCCTACCTCTTCCGCAAGCACAGAGCCACCCTCTCACACCTGACCCAGGGCCCGGCAATCCTGTTGGCTGCTCTGTGTGGAATTACGGTGCAATGGAAATTTGGAAGAAGTTGAATAGTATGGATTCTGAGAGCTGTTTAACCAAATGTTAAGCCTGCATATAATGGAAACTGCTTCAAGGGAGGGGGTGTGACAGCAAACCTAGTTGCAGCAGCTGTGTTTGAGGTTCATGAATATTTGTATGTGCCTGGATACAAGTGCTCATCAGAATACTTACAAGAACTCTTATGACAACATACGTAGACTTCAATTTTTGGAACAGTTTGTTCATGAATCTAATTATTTAATGAGCTCAACCCCATAAACCTGGAACATCCTCCTTGTGCCTGTTCATCTGCAAACCCTCCTCACTTTTTGGATACCATTACGTCACCTATCTGCAGCCAGTTCTTAATTTCAAACACGCTCCATAACTTTTTAAGTTTAAATAACAATATAGTCATATTGTTTCATCTACATCTCAACACCTTTCTCTACAGAAACCCTCATCCTCCCAATGTATTTCATCCACTTTAACTATCAGCCTTCCTGTTGTATCTCTTATGTACACTGAAAATGACAGTAATCTATGTAAGCTTATCATTTGTATGTAAAGTGTTCTGCACTCCTACAAGGGCTGTAAATGGTAGATGAGAATCTTTTGCTTTGGGACCCAAGGCAACCCTCATTGATGAGGTCAGGAACAGAAGCCATAGCAGATGAGCACAACTTTGCCCCCTCTAACATTTCTAAAAGGAAAGTTCTTATGATAACCAAATGGCCACAGTCAGATTCACAGGCCACACTGCAGTTTCTTCAGTGAAGGCCATCTTCCAGACAGCTAGTGCTGCTCAACGCCCTCAAAAAGAGATGGTACTCAAAAACTTAGGTTTAACATACCACATAGAACCACAGAATTCGATGGGACTATCAGGGTCATCTAGTATAGTCCCCCTAGACGCAGCATTTGTTGTGTGTAAACCATCCCAGATGGCTGTCCAGCCTTCTTTTGAAAACCTCCAACGATGAAGCTTCCACCATTTCCTGAGGTAGTCTGTCCTACTGTTTTGATAGGAAGCTTTCTCCTGAGATTGAATTTAAATGTGATATGCTATGGTTTAAACCCATTCCCTCTTGTCCTACTCTCCATAGCAGAATACCTTTCCTCCATCTTCTTTATGGCGGTTTTCAGATACTTGAAAGGCTATTACTATATCCCCCCTTAAACTCCTCTTTTCCAAACTAAACATACCCAGTTCCTTTAGCCTGCACTCACATCTTGCATTCCATCCCTCTGATCATCTTCGCTGCTTGCCTTTCAAGGTTGTCTACATCCTTTCTATACATTGGTGACCAAAACTAGACAAACTCCTCCACTAAGTCCTAACTTGTGCCAAGTAGAATGGTATTATCGCCTCTTTTGACTTGCATGCTATGCCTCTGTTAATGTCACTTATGACTGCATCTGCTTTTTTGGAAACATCATTGCCTTTTGACTTATACTGAGGTTGTAATTCACCACAATTCCCAGATCCTCCTTAGCAGTGCTGCTGCACAGCCAATTTTTCCTTTTTTCCACTATATGTGGATTTGTTTTTAATTTCCTAAGTGTAGCACCTTACATTTGCTTTTTTTTGCATTTCATTATCAAGACCTCCCTGAATTGTAACTCTTTCCTCCAAAGTATTGGAAACATAAGAGAGGCCCAATTAGTAAGATAGGCTCAAGTCAGAGCTAAAGGCTCCAGAGCAAATTTTTAACAGAAAGCATAAATGGGGTGGCTATTGACATCACTGAATGTTTGGTAGAGGAAGATTCTCTCTGTGTGTATTCATTTGAGATGTGATTGGAAAACAGGCATTTTCATTTTATAGGAAATTTAACATTTTGGAAACAATGAATTTCAAATCATGACAAAACCAAACTTTCCACAAAACTAAAATTCTGAAAGAAAAAATTAATTTGGTCCCATTAAGTTGTTTTAATAACACTGAATCATTTTATCTGAAATGTTGAATAATTGTGTCTCAACAAGGTAAATAAATTTCATTTTGACTTTTTAACTTCAGTTCATTTTGTTTCAACTTTAAAACTGTATTAAGATGTTCAATACAACATACAATAGTGGTATGGTAGTACCACCCATTGTTATGGTTACCCATCCAATTTTAAGGCCTTGGTTTGCGTTGTTAATAACTTGCCAATCTTCAAACATTTGGGCTGAAATTGTCCATTCTCGGTATATGCCTCAGATTGTACACCTTTATAAATTTTCAGTCAAAACATTTCAACCCTTTCTGAAACTGTGTTTATGGAAAAATACATTGGTTTTCAAAGTAATCCCCATCTGCAGCCTGTGGTTTAGAATATGAAATTGAAACAGGACAAAAGGTGTTATTTGTGTCAGAGGTGTGCCTTGTGCTGTTGCTATGAAAATCCACTTGAATTTTCCCTAGCTATAAGCCTTTAAAACTATTGTTTACACACACTTAGGAGGGAATCGCTAGAAATTAACAGCTAAAATTTCAGAAGGTTAGGTCCTCATTGAGGATGCTACATCTGCCCACAGCTCCTAGTGCTGACCAGTCTGTGCATGTGCTACCTCCACAGAGCAAACGAGCACATGCCATCTCTTCACAGCTTCCTACATTTGACTGAATCCCACCCCCATCGAGATAGGATGCCTGGGCAAAGCATGGTTATTCATGTAATTAAAGACCATGCATAAGCACACAGGAGCCCAATTAAAGTTACACAGGCAGTCTTAATTCTGTCATTTTTGAAGTTCTGACTGCTTGACTTTGTGACCTTAATAACATTCTTTTGATGTGCTTTTGCATGTATATAATATTACATATAATCATTTATTACTTGCTTATGATAATACTAGAAGATTTATCAGGCATTGCTTGTGTCCTTAATTCAAAGAATATTTGTTTTTCTTCATTTAAATCATTCCTTGGGGGTGGAACTGGGGAGGAGGGGTTCTGTATGCAGGCTGCCCCAAAGATAGAGGACTACCCCAGCCTTTTCTCAGCACAGCTTGGGACCAGGTGAGAAGTGCCTATCCATGACAACTGCAGCTAGAGTGGGAACAGCTGGTGGGGAGGGATGCATGTCCCCTAGCTGGGGGACAGATAGACACTCTGAAACATATAGTAGATAACTGTTCCTTTCTCCACCCCAGGCCTTCCTGCCTCAATGAGGTCATAGTTGTCCATGTCCACAGCTCTGGCCCCTTGCTCCCCCACTGTGGTCATTATGCAGTTTAACTGTCTCTGCTGGCAGAACCCTCCCTTTTTGTTTTATGAGAAAATTGAATTCTAGGCATATCCTATTTTCAAGGTACAACCAAACTCTTACCTTGTTACGGTTAGGATGAAAGGAAGCTGCATACCAAATTTGGTGTTCCTAGCTCTTACCTTTAGAAGGCGCTCTTGAACAAACGGATGGATGGACAGACCCAAACACAAAGTAAATATTGAAACAAAATTAACCTAAATGGTAAGTCAAAATGAAACACTTACTGCATCAAAATGACAGGCCACTGTTTTATCAAAACAAAACATTTCAAAGCAACTCATTTAAACTTCTCCCCAGCAACAAAAATCACCACAACGGACACACTCCCATGACATATTTTAATTTCAACATAGTCACATTTTTCTAGTGGAATATTGCTCTATCAAAAAAATATATCATCTTTAGCTATTTATTTGGAAACAGATGAGCACATTGTCACTTGTGCTCCATGAGATGTAGGTAGGTACTGATGAAAAGTGGTCTGGGTGAGGCTGGGGATGGAGGGCAACCTACTTCAACCCAGTTCACTGGCCTGATCAACTCTGCTGCCACTCTGTGCCTATGATTCCTTTACTATCAACGTACTCCCTCCAGTCCTATAACCGCCTAGGCACAGCGTGCTGGTCAGAGTCAGCAATGCTTAGACTTATAGGGAACATCTGCACGGAGCTATTCTCTCAGCAGCTCCACGCAATTGCGAGACTGCTCATTAGCATGGAGCTACTGGGACAGCAGCTCTATGTAGATGGGCCCACAGAAAGGTGAAAGACTTCTCTCTCTACTCCTGCAGCTGCCCTGCATACCAGTTCATTCAGGCTTGAACTTAGCGTACTCTTTTAATGTCACGTGTAGAGAGATACTATTGCAAATCTGTGTCCAGCCTGCCTGACCTGGTCTGAAGTCTTCTCTACCTGACCTGTGGCCATTGTTTTAATGCCAATCTGGCAAAGATCCTGGCATACAATTTATTGGTGCTCAACTTTGCTGACATGAAGGTGGGTAGGTATTAAAATTCTCCTCACCATCATTCCAGTGAGGTAGATCTGACACAAAATGTGGGTATAAGCACCCAGTCTGGCATAAAATATTAGACAAGGAGAAAGGGAATCATCTCTGTACCACTAGCATGATGCCAGGCTGTACATATGATATTACACATATTTTGCATATAGTCCTTTGCCTCCCCCAGTTTGTACAGCAATGCAAATGGACTGGACCCATTTAAGTGTGCAACCACAGATGATGGGGAGATGATGACTGGTGTTGGCATGTTTATCCATATATCCTGATATGCACATACCAGTCTTCACTTAATCCCATTCCTGTGTACCATTGTGGATGCATTGTTATTCCTTTATTTTTAAAAAATTGGCTCCAAAGTTGACATGTGTTTGGCCCTATAAACACACATTGCAGACCATGTGTCTGTATGAGAACACTCAGCCACGGAGATTTTTCTAAACAAGGTATTATTCTAGTCTCGTGATTCACATAAAAGAGCTCATACCATTGTGGACATATAAAAGGCTATCCAGGAAAATATCTAACCATGCAAAAATGTCTGCTTAACGTATTGATTCATTTTGGGCCATCCTGGGAAACACGGGACCTAAAAATATCTTACCCATAGGCTTTATGTTCACATTTCACATATACTGAGAATGAGTGACTGTACTAAAGGCCCTTGGTACCTGTGGCTGCAGTTTCTTTACTCAGTATTTTTCTTGGATTGGATTTGCAGCCAACTGGTTGTAATTGACCCTCTATTGGGACAAGTTAGGATATGAACATATGCCTTTCCTTAAAAAAGAGAGAGAGAGAGAAATACCACCAGTATTTATTTTAAGTTGCCTCAATTTCCAACTTTTCTGGCAGAAAGTCAAGCTTCTGTCATAATGTAGAACTCCATCTAAAAGCAGCTCCTGGAAAAAAAGACTACATACGCACCATGCACTTCAAACCTAAGTGCCATACAAAATGTAAGGGAGCAACGGAGTAATTTCTGCCCTTTAGGGTAGACGATACACCCGAGTATTGCCATAAGATTGCTGCCTATGAAATGCCAGGCTGGCATTTCTCTTTAGGGCACTCATTAGTCAATTTGTCATACATCAAGCAAACACAAATTACTAAATTATAACTGCGGATATGCAAACCTCCAATGATTCTTTACCTCAGGCCAAGTATTTCCAGGCTAAACAAACTTGACACCAGTCTTAAACAGCAACAGGAACAATCCCACAATCTCAACAGGAGTTAGCAGCTGGAGTGAACAATATGAAAATATGCAAAGTCCACCTACTTTTCAATGTAGGCCAAAATTAACTTTAATTTGGTTCAACTTTTACACATAAAACCTGATCAATATTATTCTCGGTTTATCTTAATTAATCTCTGTACTCCAGCCTACACAATTAATACATGTAACTGAAAATGACTATTGTCTTGCCTCACTTGGTGAGGCCACATCAACACTTATTTTATTCTGATTTTAAGCAGGAAAAGGTAAACATTCCCCTGAGTTCTGCAATTTCATGCTCAATGGACTGAGTTCTCTCTACACCTCCCAGAGCCCAAATACCAACTGGTGGGAGTCATTCTAGTAGACAGCTTAGAGCTTTCCCTTGAAGTGGGGTGTCACGAAGTTAAATGGTTCTGACATGGATTTTAAAATGATTTTCTTAATATAAAATAATTTTAGCAGTTTTACGCTGAAGTTAACAGAACATTTCAGTCACCCTTCACACTGGGGCATTGATCCAATACTCAGAAAGACAGACTACCCCAGCTGAATCACCAACAGCACTTCTTGCAGCACCCATGTGTCCCCCAAAAGTAATTAATCATAGTATTAAACCAGCATGATCCTTAGTACATTTCTGCTACACGAAAGGTAATACCTGTCAGAACTTAGCGGCAAGACTACCCTTCTTCTGTACAGTGTAAAAAAGTGACAGTAATTAAAAGACAGCCATTTTTATTTATTTCAGGGTCCATCCAGTTGGAAATATGTTCTATTATCAAGGCTGTAAATGGCTGTTTAGCAGCTGATTTATCTAGGGGAAAGTTCAAGCTCATTGCAGAAGGCTGATAAAAGGAAAAGAACCCTATTTCCACAGCAGGTAGCTATGGAGAAAAGTCCACGTACTGTAAATGAGCTTCCTACCTCCTGCACAACTGCAACTCCCTTTGCTGCAATCATCTGTCTGTCTGAGTCTACCCATTCTTCCATCCCCTCCAGTATGAAAGCTAGGCAACCTGCAGGAGTTATGACAGAACTGCAACTAATATAACCCCGTAGGTGACCTCATCATGGGGGGTGAGGGCAAAGAGAAACAGACAGACAACATCTGGTCAATTTTGTTTTAATGTATCAGTCAATCATGGAAGTATTTGCTCGCCTAATTGTTGTTGGGAGGCTAACAGTGACCTCAGCATTGACAAATTCCCATGAGCAGGGTTGCCATAGATGGAGTCTGTGACTCCACCCTCTAAGAACATGCAATACCAGGGTAGCTACTACACATCTTCTACTGACTGAGAACAACTTCTGGAAGGAGGAACAAGGTCCACAAACTCGGCTGCTCATCAAGACTGTTTTAACCTGGTGCATGTCCTACATGGACGTTTTAACCTTATATACACGAGAAGAACACCCACTAAATACATTTATACTAAAGGGCTGTTCTGATTACTTTTTACAGTGTAGGCAGGTTGGGGCACACAAACATTGTAAGGCTATGAAGAAAGGGAAAATGTTCCTTCCTTTAAAGCAGAAACTTAAGCTCCTTGCCTGTAACAAATTATGGCCTTAAATCCATGGAACAGGTTAAAAGAGCTATGTTATCGAAGCTGAAATCATCAAGAAATTATATTAGAAGACACAGTGTATAAGTCTAATTACAGCAATCATTTCTCTTTTTTTGCTTCCTTTTCATAGATCCACTTAATCCCATTTCTTAGTGTGGGCAAAAACTGACAGTTGCATGACAAGGAAAGTTTCCCTTTACAAAGCCTACTTCCTCTCTATGTAGTTTTAGCCTAATTGAAATGTTTCCTATTAAGCTCAATCAAGGCAGCAACTATCTAATTACTCACTTATGCTTCTCCAGCCAAAAGTTGCCCAAACAAGCATATTAGATTGGCTGGATACATATTTATTATTGTTTTTACATGTGTCTGTCTGGATTTAAACAACAATCAAATTTGTCTGCAGTTCCTTTTTCTGCTGTCCCTAATTCATTTTGCTGTTATTTTCTATTTTTAAAAAAGGGCAGGTCACAATACAAATAGTATGAGGATGTATCTAGAAATTGTAAAGTAGCTAGCTGATCCTTTTTAAATTATGCTATTAATATAAAAGATAATGAGATATAGCAAATAAATTAGAAACACAGACCCAGTCTAGCGAACTCTTACTCATATGAGTAGTTCTTACATGAGTAAGGATTTTCAAGATTGGACCCATATGGGAACCCACATAGGAAACCTTTAGATCTTTGTAAATTCATTATTTTTTGATTGAAAAAATTACAGAAAAGATTGGGCTCAACTCACAGAGTTATTTTACAGGATCTTTTCTGAAAAATATGTATCCCACATATCCTGATTTGGTCTTTAAGCAAATCCTTCAGATCAAGATCACCACCACCACAGGTGGTCTGTATTGTATGTTTATATAAATTAGCGGCATCTCATTAAAAGAGAATTTTCGAGTAACTGAACCTGAGATCATCCAAGATTAGCTTTACGTTAATAGATGCTACAATAAACGAGAGAATATAGTATATATGGAACACTGGTAAACAGTATTCTTCAAACGACAGAAAACATCTCACTTGTTAGAGCTTTGTTTAGAAAGCATATCATCTTTATTTTGTTTCAAAGTGTTTGGTTGCTCTTTCAGGCTACAGTTACATTAGTGAGCTTTGGTGGCAAAACCCCGGTTTTGTCAACAAAACTTGTTGAGTGCGTGCACACAAAATGGGATTTGTCGACAGTATCTTGACAAAACACAGCACTTTTGCAGGCAGCTTTCTGTTGACAAGAAAGCTGTTTAAATGTCCCCAGGTGGCCTCTCTCGACACACAGGACATCAGCGACAATGGGCAGTCCTATCTGCTGTGCTTTTGGGTGCCTGTTTTGTCGAAAGGGCAATCAGGCAGTTCAGCTGCTCTGTTGACAGAGTGGAGCACTCTCCTGATTTGCTTTTGTGTGTGGCTACGCTCTGGCAACAGAAGTTTTGTCGGGAAATCTCTTCCAACAGTGACTTCTGTTGACAGAGTGCTGTAGTGTAACTGTCACCACAGTAACAGTGACAATTAGCCCTGTATTAATTTTTATTTTGACTGTAAAATAAAATATATAATCCCTGAAATTATGATTCAATGATGTAGCCTATATTTTCAGAAGCAACTATTGGATGCTTTTATTTTCAGACACCCAACCTAAGTTAATGTACGGTGTTCGGATTTTCAGAACTGGTGAAAACTTGTGCTCTGAAACTGAGACCACTTCAGATATCTCAAGGAGGGCATCCAGAAATGGAGGTACCTGAAATAACTGATCACTTTGAGAAAATATAAGCTGTGATATTTCTTCCCCTAGTATTCAAACATTTTTGTTACTATCAAAGCTAATTATAAGCATGACATAGAAACTGGATGTAATGAGGGAATATGACTGTCTGATTGGGCCACTTGGGAGTTGTCTTTCCCATATTTCTATCCACCTACAAAATACAATGTTATATCACCCATCTGATCTTCACATCAATCTCTTCTGTAAGAAGTAGCCATACAACTACTATATAAATGAAATGGATGCAGGGAGTGAAGTACAACCTCTGTGCTAGGTAGCATTGGTTTTCAAGATGGACAAAGAGGGCATAAAGAAATTCTTTTCCTCCCTTAAGACCTGATCAAAGGCAACTGAAAAGCCTGAAAAACTGACATCAATGGCTTTAGAAAGCCACCATCCCTCCTCTCCTTCCTAGTAAAGACAAGCATCAGGTTGACTTAGGACCTGCTACAATAATCAGGCAAGTCGCTCCTTTTTAAGGAGGGCTGGGAAGGAATTTTTCCCACATTACCAGACTGGCTTTGGAAGAGAGAGGGGTTTTTTTTTTTGCCTTCCCTACTGCAAGGGTCAGGGAGCACCTTTTCACATACAAAGAAAATAGGTAGGCCACATGTTGCAATTTATTTCATAAGGTTGGGTGGAGATTCAGTGCAAGTATTCCATAGGGAAGGCATCCAGGGACCAGATAAATGGCCTGAACTTAAAAGGAAGTTCTGGAAAAAGGAGCAGAATGGGGGAGGTGGGTTGGGAGGGACTCCTCTGATTGGTATGGCAGAGAACCAACCAATCCTCTCCTCCTCCCACCCCATTCTTATTGGCCACCTTAGCCCTCCTACGAGGGTGGAGGATGGTAAAGTCCAAGTCATGTGTTGGCTGGGGGACCTGGACAGAAACAAAAGGGGGCTGGTGGAGTAACACAGATTGACCTCCATAGTACATTTGATCTGCTAGGCAGTCCCAGACATCTATCCATATAATAAAGTTGCAGTCTGATTGAAACCCATATCAAGTGTCTTCTGTCCTCCTTTTGGTGAACCCAGATAAATGACCTCTACAACTTGTCTTTCCTAGCCTGCTTAGAGGACTCTTGCCCTGGCCTGTAGGATTTGTCGAGCAAAGAGCTGACCGGAGACCACCTTTTCTCCATCTCATGCAATGTCTGGGTTTAGATTAAGTCCACTGTTAAAATAAAAATTTCCAGTAATTTTTAAAAAGTACATTATGCATTTTAACAACAAAGATTGTTTTAAAGCTGTTGGGGTTTTTGATTAATTGTTTTAAACCAGAGGAGTAAGAGGAGTATGATAAATGAACAGTCAAGAAAACAAAACTAGAAAAAGTCCCCCAGATGAAGCATATGCATCAGACTGCAATAAGTAACTTTTTCAACTTGCAGGTCATGCTGCTGGAATTATGATCACATTAGCCCCCATGCAGGAAAGCATGCACACTTACATATACAGCAGCTTGAAAGCGTGACATACACAAGCAGTCTAGGAAAGCTTAGCAGTAATGTTCTTCACTGACTCAGATTTAATTCCTGGTCCCTGGACATTTCGGACAATAGAGATACAAACTTCCATTCATCATAGAGTTTATCTTGATTAACAGATCATCATCTTTCTAGTTAAAATGCTGTGGATGTTCTTCTGTTTCTTACTGTTAAAGTGAGACTAGCCACTATTAGGGAAAAGCTTATTTTACAAATAATGGCAGAACTATGTTGTCACAGTTGGGATGTAATTGGATGCCTTTGCAACATTTCATTAATTCAGTAAATGTTCTGTTCTCTTCTAAACCTAACTAACCGTCATACTTTTTTCATACAATGACAAAGTACAGCTGCCTGGGTTTTTTTTCAGGCTATACAGATGTAGCACAGACTCAAATACCATGTATATGGAGGTGGTATCCATGTAAAAAATTGAAGAGGAATGTGATACTCATGACTGCATCACCTGCCCACTAATCTGTCTCCCTGGGAGATATTCCATCATTCCAACCCGTTGACGAATTTCAAACACCTGCCATTCATAAATAAGTATTAATCTAACTGAGATGTTGTTTCCTCCTACCTCCATGCATAGCATTTTTCCTCGAGAAAAAAAATCACCTGTGTGATACAATCCCAAGATGAGTTGTCCTGGAAGGCAACTTTTATGAGACATTTGTAACCTTAAAAATCATTGGGAGATTCAAAGTTCTCATTATACAAAAGAAAATGAGTATCACCCCACAAGAAACAAGGGAGTACTGACCCTGTCATTTAAACACTGACTATAGAGGCACTTGAACTGAAGAGTGCAATTAGTTACAGAAGAATAGGCATAGCAACTGTGATACATATGTGAAGTGTACAGTCCATTAAGATCCTTAACCAGACTTTAAAATAAACATGTTCTTGTGTGTTGGCCACAAAAAGCCTGTTTTGACCAATGAAAGCAAGGCTCCTGTTGCAGTGAATGTGAGTTTGGCAGGCAGAACAACAGAATCAGGCCAACTATGCAGAGCCCAAACTTCAGAAAGTATTACTTGGACGCAATGCATAACACACTTCAACACTTAGACAGCCTAAATAGTTTGGGATGATCTTGCCATATGTTGAATACTATCTTACACCATGAATACATCTATTGAAGTTAATAGGATTTCTTGTGGAATAGGAACTACTCAACCGGACCAAAAGTACCTCAATCTGGCCCTACTGTTGTGTCTTATCAGCAAGTGATCTTTTTATGATGGTGTTTGCTACACACTAAAGGTCCAGTCCTGCTAAGCAGGAGTAGTTCAACCATACGAAAGGTGACACTGAGTGCAAGTGGGTGAATGATCAGCAGTATTGTGATTAGTAGACAGGGTACTAGACTTGGCTTTGGAAGATCTGGGTTTTATTCTTGGTTGCGTGTTACCTCATTTCTTTACCCTCAGTTTTCCCTCCTGCCTTTACTGCGTCTCACCTATTTAACCTCATGGCAGAGATTGTTTCTTACTGTGTTGGTATAGCACCTTGATTTGGGCCTCTGGTTGTTACTACCATATAAACAAAACAATAGCAATCAGAGCCTAAAATAGGACACAAACCGTCCTTTTTAGCTTGAGCAATGTAAGAGTTCATGCTGTTTTGCTTGTTCCTCTATTTTCTTTTCTCTTTTTGAGAATCCATGCCTTCCATGACAGTGAAACAGATAGTATATCTTGGAACTCATCCCATCTTATAAATTCTTGAAATATATTTAGATTATAAAATTTAAAGTGAAAGCCATTAATAAAGCTAATTTTTATTCAAAGATAAAAATTACTTGGAATTATAAAATAAATGTCAGCCCTTTCCCCAAATTATAAATACTTGGAAAATGTTCTGGTTTGCCCAAAGTTTAGATGAAAAACCTAAAAATATAACCCAAAACACAACATTATATCCATGTATTTTAACATGATATACCCATTGTTAAGGCACTATTAAAGAGCTAAATTGGAATCCTGTTTTCATGGCACACATTAAGACCTAAGAGATTTTAATGAATTTAATGAGGACCAGTAGCTACTGTAATAAACAAACTAATATTAATTAGTCCTTTAAACATCCTCTGTAGAGTAGAACACATCTGCAAAAGAAATCAAACTATAATTATTAGAAGTAGCATTAATTATAGCTACTGTTTATTTATTTTTCTTGAAATACCATTAAAATCAATGGCAGAAATTAAAACAGCGTAGAGGAAAAGGCCTAGAAAATTTTAAATCTATAAAATCTTTAAATGATTATCAAATCAGAAATCCCATTGAGGATTGAGAGCATTAAAAAAGAAAAGTGAAAAATCCCAACTGTACAGACAAAATAAAAAATATTAAAACATACATACATAAAACTTTTATGTTTTTGCATACAGGGAGCACTGTTGCAACTATTGTTCTTCTGTCTGATTAGAAAATTGCTCACTAGTAAGAACAGTACAGGGCTGGAAAGCATGATTTGTGCAATTTATCACACTGACTTTCAAGAAAAACATGATGTCAGAATCTTGAGTGTAGGTGGTCTTTGAAGGCAACATGCCGATTTCATATAACACAGATTCAATTTAAACTGTATGTAGGAACAGATAATACATATGCAAAGCACAAACCACAACACATTACTGTTGTACATAGATATGTAAGCGGCACAAATTCCTCAAAATTAAAGGTTAAATTGCTCCCAGAGGAAATGTTGTCTAGCCAGTCCCACAATCATATAATTGCATGACAGACTGAAAGGCAGTTCAAAGCCATCAAGAGACCAGCCTGTGGGATCCACCAAGAAGCTAGATGTTACTGTTAGTAGCCCATATTTCCTCAGACAAGAATCTGTTCCCTTAAAAAGTACTGACATGAATTGTGATAGTGCCAAAAGATAAGCCGAAAGATGAGGTAGCTCATCATCATAGACAGAGGTGCTGACATTTGTAAAGATCTAGTTCAATGGTTCCCAACCTGGTGTCCATGGAAAAAATAAAAGCTAAAAAAAAAAACAAAAAAAAAAAAACATCATAGAAATAAGTTTTAAATAAACTCCAAAGTTACAATCAATTCTTATTTTTAAATTAAATACCTTCCTATAATATTACTAATTGCTGTTCAAAAATCTACATTGTGACTTCCTTTTTTGTTTAATAAGGTGTACATAGTGGCTAGAATTGGCTTTGATGGAGGTCCACAAATGGTTTGGGGGGTGATTGGGGGTCTGCACTAGTGAAAAGGTTGGAAACCACTGAACAAGCTTCTTCGTTAATGAGGGATTGTTTCCTATTGTCCTACTCTTTCATTACATATTGGACTTTATTGCATTTTGTTGATCTTAAGTGAAAGATTTTCCTCATTCTCAGCTCTCGTATTTTCTCTTTTAATTTCATCTCATCACGATCTTAAAAATTCTTCATCTTCCTTGATGTTCACATCTTAAAAAGCCTGCTCACCTTACTTGGACACATAGCATAAGCATAGTGCTGACTGCAGGTGGGCTGCTTGTGTAGGGAGGACGTGACAGCCTGGCAGCTGGCTCCAAAACAGGAAATCGGGAGCCAAGCTGGGCCCTTAACAAAGACGGCGTCCTGGTGGTCAGCTTCAGTGTGCCCTTTTATGTGAGAAAGCGGAACCAATGAGGGGCAGGGAAGGCCCCCTGAGTTTTCTGTAATTAACCAGCTGTTAAGATTCAAATTGGAGTGCAAGGGTGCCATGTGAAAATGTGTGTGGGGGGGTGTAGGTTGTGGAGTGGTCAAGCGTGTGCTGGTGGCTGAGTCAGGGGCCAGAGGGAGGTGGTCCAGGGTGAGCAGCAGATGCTTCTGGGATCACACAGCTGGGGTGCGTGGGGCCAAGGCATCCCTCTTGGCCTGCTGTGGAGGGGAAAGGAGGGAGGAAGATGAGGCTGTGGCAAATGACCTCGGCTGGTGAGGCTCCCCAGCCCCAGCACTCCCCTGCACCCTGGCAGGCACCCCAGAGCTGCCGGAGCCCCCAGCCCCTGCTGGCTTCACAGCCCAGTGCTGCTGGCGCTCTCCCAGCCCCTGCCGGCTGACACGGTCCTGCTGATGCTCCCCTGCACCCCAGGCAGCTCCCTGGCACTGCTGGCGCTCCCTGCACCCTAGCCAGCTCCCCTGTACCACCAGTGCTCCCCTGCATTCTGGTTGCCTCCCCAACTCCACCGCTGCCGGCTTCACATCTGGTGCTCCCATGTCCCCAGCCCCTGCCGACTTCCGTGGTGCTGCCAGTGCTCCCCCATACCCTGGTGCTCCTGGCACTCCCCCAGCCTCAGCCAACCCTGGTTCTACCAACATTCCCCCACAACCAAGCAGCTCCCCGGCACTGACAACACTCCCGTGCCCCCAGCCCCTGCCAGCTTTGCAGCCTGGCACTGCTGGCACTCCCCTGGCTCCTACCAGCTCCTGTGGTACTGCCATACTTCTCTGCACCCCGGAGCTCCCCTGGCCTCAGCCCTGCCAGGATTCCCAGCCCCAACATTTCCGGTGCTGCCCTGTACCCTGGCAGGTCCCCAGCCCCAGAGTTGCCGGTGCTCCCCAGCCAGCTTCTCAGCCCTGGAGCTGCCAGTGCTCCCAAGCTGCAGTGAGTTGTGTTGAATTCTGGGGGTGGAGTGGGCTGGTGTTGCCTGGTTCTAGGGGAGGGGTAGGGCATAGATTTAGAGCTGGGAGGAGGGCTGGGGTGCCTGGCTCTGGAGGAGGGGGGAAGGCATTCATTTAGAGCAGGCTGGGGATGTAGGGTGGTTAAGCCTGGGGGCAGTTCGGGGCTGTAATTATAGGAAAAGAGGCCAACTGAGTACAGAAGGACTCCACTGCAGTTGTGACATGCTTCTCCCAAAAACATGCAAACACACTGCAAAGGAAATTCCACAAAACACGTATTGGTGCTTCAAGCAAAAGTTCAAGTTCTAGTGCCTTAGTATTCAATTTGGCCTTGAGTCTTCTTTGCTGGATTAATTTTTCAACTAGGCTCAGAAAAAACAGTGCTCCCAGGGACTTTTTTTCCTCCACGGCTGTCTAGTTGTCTTACTTGGCCATACACTGCTCTTTCCATCTCATGTGGGTGTCTTAAAATACCTACTCCTCTCATAAGAGAGGATCATTACTGGGGTTAATTACAGAGTCATATTTTCTTAAGAACTAACGTACGTGTGAATATTTATCGACTTATATAGTAAATGCCCAGGGATATTAAAAATGGGATAACTGAAACGGTAAACATACAGATGAAGTAATTTGTAAAGTAAAGAAGTGAGTAATGTATTCCCTTTCCAAGCACTTATTAAACAGGACCGTCTTCGTGGAGAGGGGCAATCTGTGAGGGTTTGGCGCAATTTGAGCGTTCCGTCTGCAGCACAGATGAGGAGAGGTGGAGAAGAAGAACAGAGAGGCAAGAACTGCCGTGCACCCCTCAACAGCTGTCAACGCACCTGCCCCTTCTGTGATAAGACCTGGAGCTCCAGAACTGGGCTGGTCAGCCATCAATGGACTCACAAATAGGAGAGGGACATGAAGACATCCCACTCATTATACAGTGACCGCCAACAGAAAGAGACACCTCCTTTCTAAGCACTTATTTACAACATAGTCCCAATATTATGTATTTGTACATAATTTCAGCTGCATTAAAAATTCAACTGACAAACATGATTTATCAGTGACTCTTACATAAAGGGGTGAAGACCCTCAATTCCCAGGAACTTTAATTACTGCTGAAGGTACTGAGTTCCTCTTTTAGGTAGTTACAATGCACTCCCCACTATAGCAGCTGAGTGCTAAGACATTTATATAAAGACACATGCACTACCCCTGTGAACTAAGTACATATTTGGCATTATTTGACAAAAAGGCAAAATATGGAGATATTCTGCAGCATTCCTACAGAAGAAAATCACGTTTGAGCTAGGTTTAAAATGTAGGGTCTTTAGCTCCTAGCTTCCACAACAGGCTCTTGTTGACTTTATCAGTATTTTTACATTTCATTCATATTTCTGAGAGTTCATTAAAATCATTATTTTCTCTCTCTCTCTTCCTCTCTCTTTCTTTCTTTCAATTTGTTATTATATTCCTAAAAATTCATTATTGTTCATCACTTGTTCAATGATATTTGAGCACAAAGAGTTCTGATCAGAATGAAAAAATATTGCTGATACATGTACTACTTTTCCAAGAATTGTGAAATGATATTTAATAGCTTAATGAGCACACACAGAGTTCATATACCTGAATTACCTTAAAATAATCAAGATTGAGCTCTCTTTTCATCTTTAATTCATCCAGCTGGGTCCTGGGCCTGCAGAGATATGCATGGGCTAAACTTTAAATACATGAGTAGGCCTACTGACATCAGTGGCTCATTCACAACAGAAGTCTCCGCAAGATCATCGGGTGCTTGATGCTTACACACTGCACAACATAAAAACAGCATTAGAGTTCATATGTCACCACTAGATATGATGGATGTGTGTGTGTGTAAGGGAGAGAGGGAGGGGAAAATGAAAGGAAACCTAGTAACTAGTATACTACACTTTGTTTTTAAAAAGCAGAGATACATGTAGGTCAATATTTCATTATTATGGATAATAAATTATATTCATGAAGACAAATGTGATCAGGACGATATTTAATTTTTGTTTAAATTTATAATATCTACTACTCTGGGAGCATGTGACACCAGGTAAAACAATAATTCAGCAAAAGCGAAATTGGCACCTCCATGCACCCCTCTACAACAACTCCAGCAAAACTCTCCTCTTAATACAACAGGTGGGATTGCATCCACCAAATGTTCATATATTTCTATATACTACTAAATGTGTATTCATCAGCCTGTGTGCGCACGCACACACGCACGCACACACGCTAAATTCTTTCATTTAAGACTGGTCTAGTATGCTTTGAGCACACTGCAAATCACATCTTTGAACTTCAGCATAGCAACATTAATCTGTAACAATGTAACTCTTAAAATTCTCTGTGCATGAGTACACAAGAGAAATATTATTAAACACTTTTTTACTAGAATTTTTTTAGTTTTGTTCTTCCAGATACTGAAAGTTGTTACATTACAATATAATGAAAACCATCTTCCACCTAACTTTTAGGCACCTTGCCAGCCAGAAGAATCCACAGACCCAAGATGGGAGCATAAGCTCCCTATATACTTCCTGGGAAGAGTTATCTAACAAGAGGATCCCAAACAGCTAGCCTGTGCAGCAGCGAACCTCCTAAGTTAACCAGGAGGAAATGCTGAGGAGAAGGATTTAGGTCACTAGAAGGCACTTCCCTCTGGTTAAGATTCTTACTTATGAGCCCTCACATAGCATAACATGTTTAAATTATTCCTTGCAATGAAACTCCAGAGGAGATGATGGTGCTCCCTGAAATTTTTTAAAATAGGGAGTGGACAAACTGGAGCTCAGTCTGGAATGGGGGAGGGACAGCCCACTGGTCTGAGCACGGGCGTTCTTAACCCCGGGGTTGTGAGCTCAGCTTTTGAGGGGGCCATTTAGGTTTCTGGGACAAATAGATTTAAAAAAAAAAAAAATGTTAGGCATAGTGATAAATCCTGGCCTGAGGACAGGGGACTGGACTTGCTGACCCCTCAAAGTCCCTTCCAATCCTATGAAGTAGGAGATCTCTCACTTGCTAGAAAAACGCTTTAACCACCAGGTAACAGGGTTATATTCATATTCTCTCACACAAGTAGACAATGAACCAAAGTAGCACAAGTTCAACAGCAAAGAAAGACTTACCCACAACATCCCATAATCCGGTGCTTAGAGCACTGTCCTGAGACATGGGAGACCCAAGTGCAAATCCCTTCTACGCATCAGGCAGAGGAGTGATTTAGAACTTGTGTCTCACACCTCATGGGTGTCTCATTACTAGACTAAAGATTACAAGCAAGGGGCCTGCTATCATTACTTTCTGTCTTCTGGGGAGTTAGGTGTGCTCTCAGAAGGCCTCTTGGATCAGGCCCTGCAGATAAAAAAAGGAGCAGTGCCTAATATTCTTGGCAGGGTGCTTGGTGCTTATATGAGATAGATGTGTGCATGCCCGCTAGCAGGAACTTGGATGCCCAGGGGATTTTATAGTGGAGATGTGGGTATCTACAGGGTTAACTAGCAGCTGAGTGGGAGTATGGGGATCTAAGAGGTTCATAAATTTTGGAGTTAGGCACCTAAGTCCTTCTATAGCTTTAGCCTTCAAATGTTCAACAGCCACTGTGCTGAGAGGTTATAAATGTTGGGCAACAGTCTAGTGCAAGAGTTAAGAACAGGCCCACCAATGGGGGGGAGGGATGGAAGGGGGCAACTGCCCCAGAGCCTGGCAGTGTTAATAGGCCAGGGCTCCCAACCCCTGCCACTGCTACTGCAGCAGTGGCAGTAGTCGGAACCCTGTTGCCCTTTGAATTGCTGCTGGAGCACTGTGCCAGATGCTCTGTGGGTGGCTGGGAGGGGGCCCCAGCACTTTGGTCTTAGTGGCACTGTGGGCTGGTTGCCTCTAGCCCCATCCCTTCTGTCTGTGGTCCCATCCCTTCCAGAGCCACACAGCCAGGCCTTCCATACCTTAGCCCAGGGCCTGCAGTGGCTGTCAGCCCACTGGTTAAGAAAGACATGTTGAAGTAGTCTAGACTCTGAAAGAGACTGACTTCATATACTAAATAAAGGACCTCAAAACTTCAAAATACTTATCTACCTTTTGTTTACTTTCCCTAAATGATCACATCTGCATAACCTCATCACTTAGGATCCTCTTAATAAAGCCAGGAGCGTATCTGAGAACCGTGACTAAGAGTCAGGTGTTGCTCTGTGAACAAACAGAAGACATTGTTCCAAGTCTTGAAATAAAAACCGTTCACATAATCAAATACTAAAACCATAAAGAGTTACATTTTTGTAAGAAAGAATCTAAATTATGTATAATAAATGCACATGTTCAGGTGTGAAAAGGAAATTATGTGTTTTTTTACTGACAGGTTCCCAGTTTTGAATGTATAATTTAGATGTCAAAAATCTGGTTATATGTATTTTGCACATTGAATCATATGAAGAAAAAAGAGTTTTCAAATACAGTATCATTATGGCTACGTCTACACGTGAAGCCTACATCGAAATAGGCTATTTCGATGAGTAATGTCTACACGTCCTCCAGGGCTGGCAACGTCCATGTTCAACTTCGACGTTCCGCAGCACCACATCGAAATAGACGCTGCGAGGGAACGTCTACACGCCAAAGTAGCACACATCGAAATAAGGGTGCCAGGCACAGCTGCAGACAGGGTCACAGGGCGGACTCAACAGCAAGCCGCTCCCTTAAAGGGCCCCTCCCAGACACACTTGCACTAAACAACACAAAATACACAGAGCTGACAACTGGTTGCAGACCCTGTGCCTGCAGCATGGATCCCCAGCTGCCGCAGCAGCAGCCAGAAGCCCTGGGCTAAGGGCTGCTGCCCACGGTGACCATAGAGCCCCGCAGGGGCTCGAGAGAGAGCGTCTCTCAACCCCTCAGCTGATGGTCGCTATGGCGGACCCCGCTATTTCGAAGTTGTGGGACGTGCAACGACTACACGGTCCCTACTTCGACATTGAACGTCGAAGTAGGGCGCTATTCCTATCCCCTCATGGGGTTAGCGACTTCGACGTCTCGCCGCCTAACGTCGAAGTTAACTTCGAAATAGCGCCCGGCGCGTGTAGCCGTGACGGGCGCTATTTTGAAGTTGTGCACGCTACTTCGAAGTAGCAGCACTGTGTAGACACGGCTTATATGTGCAAAAAAATTACATGGGTCTGTATTTAAACATTCTAGTTTAAGTCACATGGTAAACACCATAGTTTCAAGAAAAAAATATTTCTGTCTTTTGTTCACATATCCTACTTCCCAGTCCTTACAATACTGAATTAAGTTGCTGTAATGAAATAGAACATGATGCCAGAAACATTCCTGCTGCCCCAATTCCTTCACTGACTTCCATCCTAGTACTGGTGATAGCCACTAGCTGGGAATTGAAGAGATGCAGTATTTTGCAGACACATTAATTCCTGCCCTATACACCTGGCACTGTAAGTGTGGATGTAAGAGAAATTGCCTTCTACATATAATTTAAACAATTAAGTGTTATGAACATAAGAGTGAAGTCATTATTATGGCTCGATAGATAATACAGTTATGGCACCATGCAGATTCATAGATTATAGAGAAGAGGTGGGCAATAACTTTTTACAGAGAACTGACTGTACAAATGTTGGAACTGGTCACACGCCGGCTCTCAGCCCCTGGAAGTGGCAGGGCCTGCAGGCTACAGAGAGAGACAAAGCAAGTGTGTGAGTGTGAAAGACAAGCATTTTGTGTGAGACAGACTTTGTGACACAGATGGTGTGTGTTCTGCAGTGTATATGTGGCGTTGACTGGGTGTGGATCAGACTGGGTATGTGTGACAGCGATGCGGAGTGTGGGTGCTGGATGCTGCTTGATGAGCTTCTGAGAGAAGCCACCCTCTGTCTTTTTTAGATAAATCTGTCCTGCTCTGTTGTCTCCTGCTTCCCCTGCTCTGCACACCTGAGTGAGTCACTTACTATCCATGCTTCAGACTGGACCAGCTCCACTGTGTCTCCCTCTCAACAATCTCTGCTCTGCAGAGATGGGGTACAGAACACCCTGACTTTAGCACTATCCTCTCCCCTCTGCCTCATCTACCTCTGCACAGCTAGCAGGAGATTCCTAGGAGCAGCTCTGCTGCAGATGGAACAAGGTGTGGGGAGGGACACCTGAAAACATGCTGGTGGCTGCAACTATGCATGTTCTGCTATTTAGCTGGACAGACTAGAGAAAAAAATGCTTTGACGACAGGATCTGGCTTCTGGGGCTAATTTTTCCCACCCTTGTTCTAAAGCAATAGCCTGCAAAACATAGTAACAAAGAAGTGGGTCTGTCCCATGAAAGCTCACCTAATAAACCATTTTGCTAGTCTTTAAAGTGCTACTTGACTGCTTTTTGTTCTGCAAAACACAGTTTAATACAGGTATGTCTTCACTTGCTGGTAGCTTCATACTGCTGCAATCAATGCAGTGAGGGTCGATTTAGCAGCTGAAGGCATGCTAAATTGATGGAAGAACACTCTCCCATATGCTTGTGTACTCCACCTCCCCAAGAAACATAAGGGAAGTTGATGGGAAGCACTCGCCTGTTGACACAGCACTGTGTAGACACCGTGAAAAAGTGGATCTAACTATGTCAATCTCAGTTACATTAGTCAAGTAACTGAAGTTGTGTACATGAGAAACGTATCATGGCAGTGTAGACCAGGCTGGATTCTCCCAATCCCTGCTATCTGGGTTGTGTATAGGTTAGGCATATTTTTTGTGGGGGGCATCACTGGTTGCCTGCTTTAGGGAAGATAAGCACTTTGCTGTTAAGCTGTGACTACACTAAAGTTTGTTGAAGTTTTTTTCTTTTTTAAACAATGTGGTCTTATGCATTCATTTGCTTGGCCTGATGTTAGAAGATTATTAGTTAAAAGAAACAGGGAAAGTATTTGCTTTTGTTATCCTAGAACTAAAAATGGCTAAACTACTTGTTACACAAATATTTCGAGGTGAGAAGTATAACTCCAGATTTTAGCCTGCTGTGATGTGATATATGATGGAGTTGTAAATCCTTGCCTATGTTTGGTTGCTGTCCAAGTGGAAATTGATCTCATGCCTTTTTTTTTTTTTTGGAATGGGCTGAGGCGGGGGGAGGGATAATCCTAGTGTCCTGGCCAACATTTCCTCTCTCAATAAAAAAGGACCTAAATATGTCCAAAGCTGAGCGAGAGGCTATTGCTGAGCTCAAGCTGGGTACCACATTTGCCTACCACTGTACTACCAACAGCCAGCATGCTGCGTTCTAAAAGATGGTGGAATCTCTGCAATTAGAAAACCAAACATTGTGTACATCTCTATAAAATGGTTTTTTTGAACACGTGCAGGTTTGTTTTCATAGGACCCTGACACATAAGCTCTAAAAATAAAAATTAAAGGCATGTTCACATTCCCGGTTCCTTACAGAAGTGGCTAGCTAAAGTTGTTTTCGATAGTTTGTCAGCATCACTGAAATGGATAAAAATAAATGGAGATTATTATGAAACAATAAGCCACATATCAAGCAGTCTACTCAAATCAATGGTAAGGATTTTAGGCCTCCTGTTTTTTATTTATGTGCAAACAGCTGTATTTCATTTTTCAGCTTCATTTTCCAAAGCTTTTTTTTTTTTAAAAACTTCTTGTCAGATAAAACACAGTCATTATCATGGCCAATAAACGAGGACAATTAAAACAAAAAGAATGTTTTTTCTTAAAAGAAATCTATACAAAAACAACAGTTGAAACAAACTGATTTTTACAATTATTACTAAGCACAGGTTACTGCAAGATTGCTCAAGTCGATACTGAACAACACACAGCTACCTAAATAGTCTGTGATATACAACAAAATACACACAGACCAATTGGGTATCTTGGAAAAAAAAAAGTCTCCAGTTTCGTAGTTTTGAAGCACTGCATTACTTTCATGGGGAAAAGTTTCAATTTTTTTTTTTTTTTTTTTTTTTTTTTTTTAAATACAGCAGATCTGGGAGAGAATGAACACTGGAATAACTCAAATTACTTTACACATACTTCTTAAAAACTAAAAATAATGACACATATTAAATTTCTTTTAAGGTTTATGTCCCCTTTGGAGACTTACCTTAGAGTTTATTACCCTGTAAAGACTTGGATAGCATTTCATCTGCAGGACAGAGAGTAAGGACTGGCTGGAAAACATTTCTATCTCATGAAAATTCTGAGATTTGGAACATGTTCTCATTCCAGCAAAGAACAGATTCTTTTTGAAACCTTTTGCAAAAGTAAGATAGAGATACCTCAGAACAACCCAGTCAGTTTCTCTTCTGGAGTTGTTCTGTTGTCCAGCTATATCGAAAGAAGGACAGGAAATAGTTTACACCTATCTCTCAATTTACAAATGTAATTCATTAGATGAAAACTGTTTGTAAGGTGAAAACTGGTAAATTGAAAATGGAGCTGCCAGAGAAGCACTGGCTCTACTGTATTCCTGTGTGGATGCTCAGATGAAGGTTGGTTCTTTATTGTAGTAAAAACTGTGTTCATAAATTGAAAAATAGGTATAAATTTACACAGTTGTAGTGGAATTTCATAAATTGGAAGTTCGTGAATCGAGGGATAGGTGTATAAGAATTTTCCCAGGCTGCAATTTTATTATTAGACATCTGGGTATGCCTGACATACACAGTGTACAGTGCTGGTAGCCCCATGTTTATTCCAGGAAAGTCAATCAGCTCCCCCTTTCTTCTATGAAGGTTCCCCTAGCCAATCCACTGCTCGGAACTTACCATCCGCTCTCTCTGTGCCCTCCCTCCCACAGGAACGTTAAGCTGGGCTGTAAGAAAAGGGTTTGGCCATAACTATCATAGATGTTTCCAACTTCCCCATTCTGTTACTTTAATGAACACCTTTTTAAGTCCATTCCCAAACCATTTATCCGGTCACTGTATACTAAAGATGGGGAACAAGTGGTTCCCAGTCTGGATCCAGATCCAGACCACATCTTGCCTGGATCCAGACCTTGGGATTCTCCTCCCAAGTAGCCAGACTGTGGAGGAGTGGGCGTCTTGCAAGCCAGATCAGGGAATCTGAGGCTTCCTAGTCCCCCTAAAAAGGGACAGCTAGCACAATGCTCACAGCACATAGTGTCCAAACTTTGTATTTCACCAACTAAAGGGGAGGAGAGAATGGATGCTGCATCAGCCTACTTCATGTAAAAGGGGGCTTCATGCACAGGGTGGGCCCTTTTAAAACCTTGTGCCCATCTGGTAGCCCAGTGTTGTCAGACTGGCCCCTCTACTCTTTTTCAGCAGTTTTCCTTGCTCCGGCCCTGGCAAACAGAAAAGCACTGTTTTCTTCATTCGATAGCAAGCCAAACTTCCTACCACTACCACCCCCCCCACATAAAAGGTGTGATGCAGTCATCTTGCAGAAACAATTAAATAGTTATTGGTCCTGGAGAGCTTTAGACCGAATTTCTGGGCTACTGTCTATTCTGGGGTGGGTTTCTCTCTCGAAAGAAATTCTACCTTGTCCTCAGAAGTCCTTTACAATAAAAATTTATTCATATGTGTCTTTTCAGAAAAAGTTTGTTTCAAAGAATCTGTATTTTTATAAAAAAATTCCAAACAAACAATTTCATAAGAAATTCTCCAACCAGCTCTTCCCGAAAGTTTGAGGTCCAAATTAAAGTGAGTTTGATGTTCTCAAGTCAGTCCTCAGAGGACAAAACTTAATTTCAGAATGTTACAGATCATAGGGCATGATTCTGTCAGTGGCCAGCAAATAGAAATACCCATCTGCAAGTGTTCTGCATGCGAGTACCTGCAGCAGCAAGTCTATGCTTTAGTACAGGGCTGTCCAACGCACAGCCTGTGGGCCAGAATCCGAGCCATGGAGCCTTTCTATCCAGCCCCCGGAGCCAGCAGTGGCACCATTTTTACAAGGCGGCTGGGCGGCACTGAGCTGTGTGTGGTTCTCTAAGGAATCATTTGGAGCTCATGTCTCTGCCACCTGACTCCTCCTTCGGCCCCTATACAGAATGGCAGGTGAAGAGAAAAGCAGTTGATGGTACTTAATTTTTTTTTTAAAAAGGAGTCTCTGTTACTTCATGAAAAAAAAAAAAAAAAAAAGGTAGAGAAACACTGGAGTAAAACTCAATTTGACAGCTGGCAGGAGGGATTCGGCCATTAAACCAATTAAACTGTGTCCTATTCTTTTAGGGTGGCAGGGTGCTGGGAGCTGCCCCTGCTACAGGGCGCATGGGGGGAGTAAGAGGGCTGCAGAGCTCCTGGATAAATTAATCCTGGGTTTGGCGTGGGCGGTTTGGGGCTGCCAGGGAGGTTAAGCCTGAGGGTGGGGAGAGGGTGGTTTGGGACTATTTTGTATCCAGCCCCCAGAACATGTAAAAAATTGCCATGTGGCCCCCTAATGAAAAAAGGGGGGACACCCCTGCTTTAGTATTACTTGCAGTTCTGTTCTGTAAAGGTTCAAGAAATGGATGCATGGCAGAATTGTATACTTCATATTCCCAAGGAGGTTCTGGCAGGTCAGATAACTGGGAGAGCACTGTGGGAGGTTTGTACTACATCTGTACACATATATATCTATCTGCCTTCTGCACTTCTTTTTGAAGGACTTCAGTGCCCATTACTGAATATTTTTGAAGACAAAAATTTGCAAGTAGGTATTTAAACACTATGGGACAAATCCAGTCCTTAAAACACACAAACAATTATCTCCTGCTGATTTTAATAGGAGATCTACACATACCTCCATCATACATTTTCAAAGCAGAAAATCCAGTTAAAGAAAGGATTTTTTTTCAACTCACATCTCATATATGATCCAACCTGACCCTCGCATTCCATTGAGAATTTTTCTACAGAAATATAAAATACATTTGTCCAAATTGTTTATGTACTATGTAAAATTGATTTTTTTCTTTTATACTGAAATTTGGTCCATCTGTAGAGAAAACACAAAATACTCTGAATATATACAAAGAATGGAACTGCTTTATTCCACTAGCTATATCCTGTGGTAGATGCATTTTTCATCAGTATGTTTGTCTTGCAGACAAAATGAATATCAGATGGTGGTTTTGAAAAAGGGCAGACCTAAGATGAGGTGATTAGTTTCAAAAACAGATTTTTATTCTTGATAAATTATTACCAAATACAATCGTCTGTTGATTGAGTATATAAAACAGATTGGTCATAGTATAACCCACAGGTTAAACGAAAAATGGAAATAATAAGTTTACTTAACATGGTCTTGCATTGAGTTCCCAGCAATACAACTCTAAGGCAAATAATTAGATTTTCAATTTGAAGATATATGTTTGTTAAACCAGACATTTCTTGAGGTTATCTATTTCTCTATTAGACACCGTAACTGCCTTTATATAGAAAGGCTACTTCCACTTAGAACTAATGACTACTAAACCTTGTGTGATATGATTATCTAGAACTGCCATTGCTGTTTTATTCAATTATGGTCTGTTCTCTGGTACATGTGTTGATTGTTTGTCAAGGCTGTAGATGAATCCACTAGCCCTACAAAAAAAACTTTAGTAAATTATCACAGACTAAAAGAAAGCTATTGCTAAAGCACAGGTTGAAATGTTCTAATCTGGAACTCTCTCATCCAGCAAACTCCGTAATCCAGCAAGATTTTAGTTAGCTGGACGACCACTTATCATGGATGTGGCCAAGTTTCCCGTGGTCCCATAAAGTTTGTTTACACAGCCACCAGTCCTGGCTATCAATGTTCTGTGCTATAAATTTAGCTTTAATTTACCTCTAGACGTCTTCTAAGGGCCCAGTAAACTATGGACATGTTGGTAATGTGCTAGAAAATATTGATCTCCCATCCTCCAGGAAATTTTCTTGCCCAGCATCGGTCAGCTCCCCAGAGTGCTGGATTACAGAGGTTCAATCTGTATTATTTCTTATTTTATGTTAGCGCCAGTGGCTCCAGTCAGGATCATAGTTCCACTTCATACAAACACATGGGAAGGTGTAGTCCCTGTGCCAAATTGTTTAATCTTTAATTTAATAGGGTCAGACCCCTTGCTGCAAAATGTCCAGCTTAAGGACTATTATCTTACATGCTAAACTACAGACAACTCAAGAAGTGGAGATTGCTGTTGAGAAACATCCACCCTGCCAGCGATCCCTTGACATTGACGGCACCTTCGGAACCACTACCAGGGAGGTAGAGACCCTGGCAACCCCGCAGCTAGGAGTTGTCTGGGGCATGGAGCCCCAGTGGTAGGCCCAGGGGCCTCTGCCTGCCCAGGGGAACTCAGCAGCCCCACACCGGGGAACCGATAGGGGCTTGGAGCCCCATCAACAGCCCCAGCTGCAGGGACCCCAACTGATCTGTGGTAGGGAGCCAGCTGGGCACTGAGCCCCAACAGCAGCCCCACAACCACGAGGGCTCCTGCCACACAGGGGAAGCCCAGCAGCCCTGCTGGAGGATCTCTGCAGGAGTGCCCCCCCCAGACAGTCAGCTTGTCCTCCCCTTGTTCAGCAAATTCACTCGTCTGGGACCACGCAGGTCCCCAGGGTGCTGGGTGAGGGAGGTACAACCTGCCTTAGCAATACACATCTAGTCCCCATTCCTCATGTGATGACATACTGAATACAGCCTACTTACTGTGATTTGCACAACTAAATTAACACTACTGACAATTAACTACTTTGCACTACTAACAATTAACTTTCTTTCCCTTAAAGAAAACTAAAGATCTGTGCTTAACCTGAAGTTAGAGGTAAGACAAATGAAATGGTAAGATCATTCGGTCTTTACCCTGGGAAAACTCCCATTGACTTAAATAGGAGTTTAGTGCAGGGCATGAGTCAGAAAGACTTGTAATTGTTTGCTATGATCAATAGCTATTCTTGTTTTAGTAAGTATATTTTGTAATTTTCATTATATCCTACAATATAGAATTACTCACATAAAATCTGCAGCACTCAGATTCTTTTTACAATTACAGAGTCTTCTGTGGGGCTCAAGCTCTGTATATAAAACATTCAAAGGTCAGTAACAGGTTTCTTAAAAATATTATTTTGCAGCCTTTAGGCAGATACAAGGAAAAATCATCATGAAATTACAATATAACACAATGGCAAATTTTTAGAACCAATGTCAACAAAAGTTTAATATCCATCCATTCTACAGATGGTAAAAAATATATTGTAAATTAAAATTTCTCAGGTCTTTTTCTTGTCTTGTTTCTTCTCATTTAGAAATGGTAGCCTAATCTACAAGAAAAACTGTTTACTCCTGTTTCAGATAATTTTTGAGATTTTCCATTACAATAAAATACAAGATCTTTCTGACCTCCAGTTGTTATCATCAGGATCTCTCTTCTCAAAATTCTGCAGAGCTCACATTAAGACTATTGTACAGTACAAGGGCACTTTCCTATTAAAGAGTGGCTAGGCCTCTAATCCGGAGATCCAAAAGTACTCTCAATGCTTCCATTTGTATTTTCACTTTTCTTATATTCACAGCGTGGTTTATATCTGACGTTTATAACGCTCCCACAACTACAGCTAAAATGTTAGGTTATTCAAAACTCTTCAAGCTGCCACCCAACACGTATCTTCATACATTTCCATTAAATTGAAAAGTATCAAGACCACTGAAATAGTCCTTAAAATGTTTCTCTCTCTACAATCAAAAAATAATCTGTATTACTTTTAACACTTTGGCAGTTTTTTTCCAATTGGAGTTAGAAGTAAGAAAAAAGAAATGTGAAATAAAAATCAATCTTTGGGCCATGGATCATTTTTAAAAGTATTATTCTACCATCAGTGATACTATTTGCTTGTTCCATTGTATTCATTCATTCTACTTTTTTCAATAGACGTAAGTAACATGAATTGCAGACTTTTTCCAGATGGAAGGTAATATGGACACTTCCCAACTTTACAAAGCTTTTGCCTAGTGGAATACAAGTTTATCTTGCATTGACTTTTAGGTATCTTGGCTTATTCCAAGTGCTATTACTTGGGATTTGATATAATTGACTCTAAAGCCTGAGATTTTTCTGAATGCCATCATTTGTTTCATAAGACACTAGGCTCTGAGGTAAGGCAATCTGCAATCATCATTAGAACATCGCACATACGGAGTTCAATTTTTTTCCCCAACCCATCAATAACTATTCCCATGGTAATGCTATTTTTATCTCATCTTTTTGGGCAGGAGGTTCTATGGCCATAGAAAATAAAGGGGGAGGCTGCAAGCATTCCTGACAAAAGATCACCTGAAGGGCACAAAGGTACAGAAAGGGAGATCCACTTGCTTGAAAGTTTCTTATCTGGGTACATCATGATGGGTTTTCTGGGTACTGGTGAGAACTAGGCTTTTCTCTTTCCTGGTTTAAATTTAAGACAAAACATTGAAAGGAGCTGTCCTGGTTAGGCAAAAGCAGAACAGGACTTTTAGAATAACTCTGGGACAGGTGCTAATGAACACCCTTGTGGAGCCGGACAATGAAATACAATGGACTACAGGACTGCAAAGAGAGCACACACAATTATGGCTGAGATGGTTGCTATCTGGAAACCACTTTCGCAGTAATGAACTGTGAAGCCAACAACCATATAGTCTGACAGAGAAGTTCACATAACCTCAGGAGGACTAGGTTCAGCTTCCTTGAGGCACTGGAGAATTCACTCTACAGTGAAGAAAAGCATCTCAAACATTATGTGACAGAAGGGGAAGATCTCCCTCTTCCTTCATCTCCTGGAGACTTAGAGAGGGAGCTAGGGGGAATGAATTTAGCCCCCAAGCCCCAGCTATTTCCTGTGAAGTGTTTTGGTCAGTTAGGTGGAAAACCGTCCTGATTCACATGGGGAAAAGCACATGCTACCAACAGAAACAAAAGAGCAGAAAAGAGGAGAGAGCTCTTGAGAGTATGACACTATTTCACAGCAATTGGTTATCATCTTGCCTGTCGGAGTGGATGAACTGTGGCAGACTGAGCCACAGAGTTAAAAATAATTCAGGCAGAAGGCCAGCAGCAGAGGGAATATCCAGTGTATTGCACTGAATGCAGAATGTATAATTACCTGACTTGTGGGCAGGTGGTATGCGTGTTTATTCAGTGCATTCAGAGACAGTGTGAGCTCTTGAGACCAGACTGGCTGAACTAGGGGAGCTTAGAAAGATGGAGAGGTACGTTGACAAAGCTTTCTGGAATACTGTAGAGCAGCCTCTGCCCATGGCTGACAGCATATGTGCCCTTGAGAAGTTGACAGAAGAATATCAAGCTGGAGTGCAGGGAAGTGATTCCCTAGTCGGGACCCTCCTTTCTGATGATATCATGGTATTATCTCACACTGAGAATACTCTCCCAGGGGAGGAGAGCCCCAGTTATTAAGAAGAAACAGATAATAGTAATGGGGTACTTCATTATATTATAAATATACTCTGGCATGTGATGAACAGTGTTGCCTCTAATATTTTCCATCTGTGGGTAGAATAAAGTTTATGTGCACCAAGATGTATGGTGTGCACCACCAACAGAAACACATGCTGCCAACTATGGATGGCTGTGGGCACTCTGCTAATCAGCTGGGCAGCACCTGAATCTCTCCTGGGTGGCTGCCCAAGCGCTCAGCTTCTAGGGAACACTGACAAGGACCAGAAGAATCACACAGCATATTCCCTGCCAGGTGGGAATGTTGAGGACCTCTCGAGACATTTAGATAGACTTATGTGCAGTGCTGGGAAGCAGAGAGTAGTTATGATACATGTAAAAAAAACTGACATAGGGAAAGTTAGGCTCTTAAAAAGAGATTAAAGTCCAGAATATACTTCATGCCATTCTCTGAAATGCTTCCAGTCCCATGCACAGGGCTAGTCTTAGATAAGCAGAACTGCATGTCTCAAATCTGTGGATGAAATAATGGTGCTCAGTGGATTTAAGTTTATTAAGAACTGGGGAATCTTTTGGGAAAGGAAAAGCCTATACAGGAAGCATGGGCTTCACCTATACCAAAACAGAACCAGACGGCTGGCTTGTAAAATTAAAAAGGTCATAGAGGAGTTTTTAAACTAAAGGCTGGGGGAAGCCAACAGATGCAGAGGAACACACAGTTTAGACAGAGACTCCCTTAGGGGAGGATTTATTAAAGGTGATATTCTATATCCTAATAAACAGGAGAGGATAGAAGTTGATAAAGTACAGGTAGTAACTGAAGATAAATAGTCAAATAAAAAAAAAAAAAAAAGAGTCCCATTCAATTACATCACACGAAGGCAGACAACTAAATACTGACAAATTTTATATGTGCTTTTATACAAGTATAAGAAGTCTAAATACTAAAAAGGGTGAACTTGAATGCCTGGTAGATAAGGAGACATCACAGAAACATCGTTGAATGATGATAATCCATTGGACATGATGATACCATGATACAGAATAAGAATGACAAAGTACATCGTGCTCATGGGGGAGTAGCATTGTATGTGACAGAAACCATAAAGTCAAACACAGTAAAAATCTTAAATTAACTAAACAAGACCATGGAATCTCTATGGATAGAAATTCCACACTTGACTAATAAGAGCATACCTGTAAGAATATACTACTGAGCATCATACCAGGATGACAATGATGACTGTGAAATGCTATAGGAAGTTAAAGAGGCTTCAAAAAGGAAAAAAAAAAAATAATAATAATAATAATAGTGGATCATAACTCTCCCATATTAACCAGGAAACATGTCACTTGAGGACAGGGATGCAGCACTAATGTTACTAAACATCATTAATGACGGCTTCTGGAGCACCTAGTCCTGGAACCCACAAAGGGAGAGACAATCCTACATTTAGCGCTAAGTGGTAGACTGGATCTGGTCAAAAAGGTGTCTATACTTGAACCACTCCATAACAGCAACCACAATGTAATTAAATTTAACTCCTGAAGAGGGGAAAATACCAAAGAAACATGTAGCAGAATTTAATTTTCAAAAAAAGGGGACCTACACTAAATAATGAAGATAATTAAAAGAAAATTAAAAAGAACAGCTGCAAGAATGAAATGCCTGCAACCTTCATGGAAGCTTTTCAAAAAGCTCAAACTATATGTAAACTCCAAATTAATAAAGTTGTAAAAAGGACCAAAAAACGCCACCATGGCTAAAAAGACTAAAAGTGGTGGTTAGAGACAAAAAGACGTCTTCTGGAAATGTGAAGTCAAATCTTACTGAGGAAAATAGAAAGGAACATAAACTCTATCAAGTCAAGTATAAAATTATAATTAGGCAGGCCAAAAGGGATTTGAAAAGCTATTAGCCAAAGACACAAAAACTAGCAGCAAAAAAATTTAAGCACACCAGAAGCAGGAATAGCAACACAGAGATAGCCGTGCGTGTCTGTATACTGATCTGAAGAAGTGGGTCTGTTCCACAAAAGCTCAACATTTAATAAATTATTTTGTTAGTCTTTAAGTGCTACTGGACCACATTTTTGGTTTGACAGAAGTGGGAAGGTTGCCAAACCATCAGTGGGACAACTCAATGATCAAGTGTTAAAGGAACACTCAGGGAAGACAAAGCTGTTGCAGAGAAGTTAAATGAATTCTTTGCATCAGTCTTCACAGTCTGGATGATTTCCACACCTGACCCATCCCTACATTTCTGCATCCTCTAAAAAAAACAAACCAAATCAAAACTATAAGTTTCCTAGCATGCTCTTTAAGAAAGGCATTTGTACAGCTTAATTGGTTTCATGCTTTCATTAGCTAGTATAAATGTTACATAAGACACCTAGTAGTTTTTGAAAGCTAAGTGTACCTGTATGGCCAAAGAGATGACGACAACCAATTTCTCCAGGTGAAATCCTGGTCCCCTTGAAGTCAATGAAAAAAATTCACCTTCTGTTTTATTTTCTTGCTCCCAACATAGCTGGCTTCTCTCTCCCTCTTGGAGGCTGGAAATGGGTGCTTTATGCACAAACTGCAACATGCAACACTGGTTCGCATTGCTGAGATGCTTGGATTCTGTGTCCTGGCAATTATGCCCAAGATGGCAAGTGGAGGTGCAGGACTCCCTTCCAGGCCAGTCCAACTGGTTGAAAAGTTCTCATGCAGGTAATTTGGATGCCCATACTCAGCATTTTCATCTATATACTATTATAAGAGGAGAGCTATCTGACCACCTGTCCATCCATCCCATTGTTGTCATGACCATTCCCCGGGGCGGTCATGGTGCAAATGAGGCTGTGGAGGGGTTGGTGCTGGGGGGGGGGCCTCCACCTTTATTCCCACTGGTGAGGGGCACATGGGGTGAGGGGCATGTGGGGGTAGCTCCCCTGTTCATCTGTCCACACCCCAGGAGTGAGGGAGGTTATCAAGGCAAGGAAGAAACAAACCGCGGGGCTGAGGTGGCAGCTATTGGAAAGAAACCACCCCTCACCCTGTGCCTCCCTCCCACAGCCCCTGTGCTGCACCAATCCGAACCCACTGGCACCCCCTCTCATAGCCTTCCTGACCCTCTTCCCCCTATAACCTCACCCATCCCCCCCACTTCCTTTGCTCTGCAGGCCCTCCCCATTTCCTCTCTTCCCTCTACGCTTCTCTGCTCTCTCCCCCCATACCTTCCTGCTGCCCTCCCCCACCCCCCGGCTCACTGCCAGCCCCTCCCATTGTGCACCCACATGCTGGGAGTTGCCCTGTGCTCCCCTACTGACAGGTGGGCACAACCCTTCAGTGGCTCCCTTTGCCGGCCCACAGCTGCAGCACCCAAGGCACCTTCCTTGCCTGGCCAGGAGTCGTCTGCTCAGCCCAGCTTTGCCCCAGTGACTTCTTGGCCCGCTGGCGGCTGGGAACTCACCTCAGGCTCCGCTTTTTGGTCCCTCACCTGTGTCATCTGCCTGCTGATGGTGCCAGGGAAGCGGCTGCTGGGAGCGGGTCTCTCCCAACAGGTAAAGAGGAGCAGTGCCAACCCCCCCGCCACCTGAAGATGCCTCCCTGGAGTGGGAGTTGCATTATTTTGCCACTAGCCTCCCTCCTGCTTGCAGTCTCCAGCTGTCAGGTCACAGGATGGGGAGACAATGTTCTAGAATATTCCCATTTGTTCTGCAGCGCCGACA